>NW_025726280.1:1597500-2298375 GCF_021461395.2 Schistocerca americana | reverse complement strand
AACTAAAACACTACCAAACAGTTATCCACCCTGAAGCCCTATACGCCTCAGAAGGCTAGAATCTGAACAGGAAACGCTTTGCAGATAAACTAGAGACTCGGGATAGGAAGACCCCGAGAAAAATTCTGGGACCGATCAGAACAGATGGTGAGTATAGAAGGCAATCGAACGAGGAGCTGTACAATCATACCGAGAAAATCACAGATGTAGCCAGGAAGAGGCGCCTCTATTTCTACGGACATATCGCAAGGACGGACCGAACGAGAGTGACCAGCCGACTTCTCAACTACTGGAAGAGCATAAACATCGTGGCACTGTGGCTGATAGACATCCATGAATAGTGACATTAGAAACCGAGCGCTTCTCAGAAGGACACTAAACAAAAGGTTTCAGGGCAATCACCCCGCAATGGACAAAGGAGAGAAAGAAAAATCGCCACAGAATGCGGGATATGGCTACAAAGTCTTTCGCGACGTATTTCTTGAATAAAAGTCTCTCGGTGTACACGCCACGTCAGTTCAGGATAAAACTCCAAGATTTCGTCCACTACCTCGATGGTCGTACTCAGGGCTAAAACTGACTGTCGTGAACGGTCTTATTTTTCTTTTTTTTTTCCTTATTGAATTTCGATCCCTCCCGAAGGGGGCGGGCTGGCAGCAGCGTAGTATGCCGCTCTTCAGCCTGCAGACTTTGTTAAAAAGATGAAGAGAATAAAAATCGTGGAACTTAAAACATAGAACAAAGGAATGATGATGCGGATAAAATACATACGAAGTAGACAGGTAAAATAATAGACAATTTAAAAAAAAACCACGGCGACAGTCTGGTTTCTGTTCACTAAGGACATAAAATTCACACACAGTGACAGCATGGATTCTGTTCGCTACACTAGAAAGACGAACAACACTGAACATTCACTGGAACACTGCACTAAAAAGTTGGTAAATGTGACATACCACAGCCGAGAGCAGGTGGGGGGGGGGGGGGGGGAACTGGACAGATGATGGGAAAATAAAAAAGGGTGGGAGGAAAGGAAAAGAGAAGGGGGGAGGGGGGGAAAGGAGCCAATGGAGGATGATGACCCATAAAAGGGGTGCGAGGTGCTGGGCAGACGCGACAGATAGTGGGGAAGGCAGAGGATGGGAATACAAAAGTACTCAAGGGGGGGGGGGAGAAGGGAGGTAGGGAGAGGTTTGGTGGGGAGAAAACGGGATGGAAGGGGGGAAGAGGGAGCCCAGGGAAAGTATGGAGGAAAGGAGGGGGGTGAGGATCAGAGTTGATAGCAGGGATAGATGGAGGGAGAGAGGGCATCATCTGGGGGGGGGAGTTGATGGAAGCCGCCTTGGGAAAGGAGATGAAGGGTGTAGAGGTGGAGGGTAGGGGGGACACAACAGTGGACGCGGCAGGGGGCGGGGATGGGAGAGGAGAGGAGAGGAGCAACCAGGGGGTGAGGGGGATCAAGGCGGCGGGAGGTGCAGAGGAGGTGGATATGTTCGAGGAACAGGAGCAGATGGGGGAAAGGAATGATGTCGTAGAGAATCCACATGGGGGATGGGAGGCAGATATGGAAGGCGAGGCGGAGTGCATGATGCTCGAGGATCTGGAGGAACTTATAGAATTTGGGGGGGGGGGAGCAGATATCAAGGCGGGACTGTCATAATAGAGGATGGGACGGCCAGAGAGGTGTTTGAGGAGTCGGACGCGGTTGTGGGCTTTGGATTGGATGGAGCGGAGATGAGGGATCGAGGTGAGGTGACGGTCAATGGTGAGGCCAAGGTAGGTGAGGGTGGGGGAGAGGTCGATGGGATGGGCACAGACGGTAAGGGAGAAATCGAGGAGCCGGAAGGAGCGAGTGGTACGACGTACGAAACGTGAACTGGCGAGGCTCCCACTTTTATATGCAAAGGACGGCTTCTGATTGGCTGGAATACGTCATAGTAACAGCGATATGGCGCATAGTGGTTGCCCTCTACTTCCATAGCTGTAGTTTTTATCCCGCATCGCTTGCAGCGCCATCCCTTGAATCAGGAGGTAAAGTGCGGGAAGTTTTCCTCTGCGATTTTTCTTTATCCACTGCACTCTTCCGGCTGTTGCTAAGTTCGTAACCGTTGTCTCTGTTAAAGTTGTTATCGCTAAGTCTAATTTCGACTGCTTCCCGGATCACAGAGTCCCAGTAATTCGATGTGTGGGCTATTACTCTCGTTTCTTCAAATAAAATCTTATGCTTGTTAAGCAGGCTATGCTCAGCCACCGCTGGTTTTTCCAAATACCTGTTTTCAGGTGGCGCTGGCGCTCGATGCAGTGGTCGGCAACGGTTCTTACCGACTCGCCCACGTAATTCTCGCCGCATTCGCAAGGAATACTATAAATTCCCAGTACCTTTAAGCCGAGACTATCTTTGACTGGTCTCAACATTTCCTTAATTTTCGTGGTCGGGAAACTGGTTTTATTCCTTGCCTCTTTAGGACTTTGCCTATCCTGCTTGTTGTAGCACCGCAAAATGGAAGCCGTGCTATGTGTTGGTCCACTTCTTGTATATGGCCATCATCATGTCTTACTTTTTTGGGCAATACAGATTTAATTTCACCGGCAGAATAACCATTCCTCTTAGTCGTCAAATGGTTAATCTCGGGACCAAGGTGGTCCTCGTCGGAAATAGTTCTGGCTCTGTGTACTAAAGTATTCAGCATAGCTCTCTTCTGAAACGCATGATGGAAGCTATGGCTATGCACATATAAGTCTGTATGCGTTGGCTTCCTGTAAACAGAATTGCCCAGTCGTCCATCCGCTTTTCGCTCCACCAACACATCTAAAAAAGGTAACTTCCCTTCCTTCTCTACCTCCATTGTAAATTTTATGTTTGGATCTACACCATTCAAATGTTCGACGAACTGCTGCAGCGTGTCACTGCCAGATTACTGGGCAAACATCAAGTCCCTCCCCAGGCTGAAAAATTGAATGTCGTGGTCCTTGGCTGGCCCATTCGGAAGAAGAAGAAGAAGAAGAAGAAGCTACAGGGTGTCTCACGAAAGACGTCCGGATTCGTAGTTCTCTGACACCAGTACTTTGCGCATACTCCCTTACACTATGCGCCTGAGTGTAATGGTGTTCTGTTTACAGCTCTCCTGTACAGTTTCCATTTGATACGGTATACACGAAGGATCAAAGAGTGTTTCTTGTGTTGAACTATGCAAAAACAGAAACGTATGTGCAATATCGGCTCGAATTCATACGAAAATTTCCCAGTGTTGCACCGTTCCCAATGATGCGACGACACGCAGATTAGTGAAGAAATGTCAGGGCACTGGATCCGAATTACACAAACGAAGGCCTAGACAATCTGGTGTTTTAAGCGAAAATAAATTAGACGAGATCGGGGAGTCCTTGGGAAGATGTCCGAGAAAATCTCGGCGCCGTTTGGCACTGCAGACTGGTTGTCAAGAACATCTGCTCACAGAGCTCAGCACGATCCGTAATTGAAGACGTAGAAAATAACGGTAGTGCATCAACTCAGACACTGTTTCTCGACGTCGCTACTGCAACTGGCTGCTACAGTCTGTGCGCGGTGGGGAAGTTCATCCTGAGATGCTTTATTTTCTGATTAAGCCTGGCTGCATTTATTGGGGTACATAAATTCTCAGAGCAGTCGACATTGGAGCTCCGAAAATCCTCGTGAATCACATCAATAATCTCTGCATGATGTGAAAAGTGGAGTGGGGTGTGCAGTTAGTGCAATATTTTTCCACGAGGCAATACGTTCTGAAAGGCATGTAAACAATATATTACTTTTTTTTTTCGAGAAGCAACACCTAATAAAAAGATGTACGGTTACTTTATACAGGACAATGCGAGAACACACGTCGCTAAAGGTTCGATGACAGCAATACGAAGTGTTTTTGATGAAGGGGTAGTTGACTGGCGTCCCCGTTCTCCAGATCTAAATCTGCGTGATCTTTTATCTTTCGACAATTTCAAAAGACAATATGTATGCAACCAATTCCCACACGCTCTAAGAGTTGGAAGACAGGTTTCGGCTGGTACTCTCCCAGATTTCGGCAACCGAAATTCCTGGAGTGTTTGTTGATGTGTTCAGGTTGCTCTTACCACAGGCGGACATCATTCTGAGCACCTACTGTGAATAAAGGGAAGCTTAGGGGGGTGGGCGTAAGGCGTCAAACGGGCGGACTTGGAGCAGGAGACGCACCACAGGACATTTTAATTTCCACTGGCTATACTTTTACAAATAAATTCGTAAAACTTTGTCAGCATGAGCAGGAAGCATTCAGGATTCACACCCACAGCAGTGGAAGTTCAGATACATAACAAAAAAATGTCTTTTTTCATGCGAAATTTCATCATATTTCACTTACTGTTGGCTGCAATTGTGCTACGGGTACCCATTTCTTCACAAGAAAGATTCTTAGATGAATTTTGCACTGCTTCTTAAACACAAATTCCTTAACGCAAAACACTAGAATTTTCCAAATCTATTAAAAACTGATAAAAACTGAGACAATTGACTACAAATTTTGAGTTTTGACTAAAGACTAAGTTTAAAATGTAACAGCTCATTCATTCTTTATAAATTAGATGAATTCTAGAGTTTCATACACCTGTAAGTATGATTTGTGTGCTGTGCAGAATTCATCGCAAAATCTCTCTTACCTGTAAAAACAAATGTAGTAAGTGAAAAAATTATGAAATTTTACATGTTGTTGTTGTTGTTGTTGTTGTCTTCAGTCCTGAGACTGGTTTGATGCAGCTCTCCATGCTACTCTATCCTGTGCAAGCTGCTTCATATCCCAGTACCTACTGCAGCCTACATCCTTCTGAACCTGCTTAGTGTATACCTCTGTTGGTCTGCCTCTACGATTTTTACCCTCCACGGTGCCCTCCAATAATAAATTGGTGATCCCTTGATGCCTCAGAACATGTCCTACCAACCGATCCCTTCTTCTAGTCAAGTTGTGCCACAAACTCCTCTTCTCTCCAATTCTATTCAATACCTCCTCATTAGTTATGTGATCTACCCATCTAATCTTCAGCATTCTTCTGTAACCTTACATTTCGAAAGCTTCTATTCTCTTTGATGTGTCGACAGAAGTGCCGACACAGTGTTATTTTGAGGGGGCCGATAGGCACGCTATCTAACGCAGACGGGAGTGAATTCTGGAACAGGATAACTATTGAATGGTAGCAAGAAAAGTACGTAGCTGCTTTATACTTAACTTTAATGACTCCTTGTGATACATCTCTCTTGACTATACAAATGCGACTCGTAAGATACATGCACTGTTACAATTGGCGCCTTGCTAGGTCGTAGCCATGGACTTAGCAGAAGGCTATTCTAACTGACTCTCGGCAAATGACAGGAAGGCTTCGTCCGTATTGTCGCTAGCAATGTCGTCCATACAACTGGGGCGAGTGCTCTATCGTATCTCGAGACCTGCCTTGTGGTGGCGCTAGGTCTGCGATCACACAGTGGCGACACGCGGGTCCGACATGTACTAAATGGACCGCGGCCGATTTAAGCTACCACGTAGCAAGTGTGGTGTCTGGCGGTGACACCACACTCTTCTTGTCCCAACTATTTATCGTCCACGTTTCACTTCCATACAAGGCTACACTCCGTACAAATACTTTCAGAAACAACTTCCCGACACTTAAATCTATACTCGATGTTAACAAATTTCTCTTCTTCAGAAACGCTTTCCTTGCCATTGCCAGTCTACGTTTTATATCTTCTCTACTTCGACCATCATCAGTTATTTTGCTCCCCAAATACCAAAACTCCTTTACTACTTTAAGTATCTCATTTCCTAATCTAATTCCCTCAGCATCACCCGACTTAATTCGACTACATTCCATTATCCTCGTTTTGCTTTTGTTGATGTTCATCTTATTTCCTCCCTTCAAGACACTGTCCATTCCGTTCAACTGATCTTCCAAGTCCTTTGCTGTCTCTGACAGAATTACAATGTCATCGGCGAACCTCGAGGTTTTTATTTCTTCTCCATGGATTTTAATACCTACTCCAAATTTTTCTTTTGTTTCCTTTACTGCTTGCTCAATATACAGATTGAATAACATCGGGGAGAGGCTACAACCCTGTCTCACTCCCTTCCCAACCACTGCTTCCCTTTCATGCCCCTCGACTCTTATAACTGCCATTTGGTTTCTGTACAAATTGTAAATAGCCTTTCGCTCCCTGTATTTTACCCCTGCCATCTTTAGAATTTGAAAGAGAGTATTCTAGTTTGATTGTCAAAAGCTTTCTCTAAGTCTACAAATGCTAGAAACCGAGGTGAGCTTCCACTAGTTTTTTCATTCGTCTGTATAGAATTCGCGTATTTTGCAGCCGTAATTTATTAAAGTGATAGTTCGGTAATTTTCACATCTGTCAACACCTGCTTTCTTTGGGATTGGAATTATTATATTCTTCTTGAAGCCTGAGGGTATTTCGCTGGTCTCATACATGTTGCTCACCAGATAGTAGAGTTTTGTCAGGACTGGCTCTCCCAAGGCCGCTAGTAGTTCTAATGGAATGCTGTCTACTCCCAGGGCCTTGTTTCGACTCGGGTCTTTCAGTGCTCTGTCAAACTCTTCATGCAGTATCGTATCTCCTATTTCATCTTCATCTACATCCTCTTCTATTTCCATAATATTGTCCTCAAGTACATCAACCTTGTATAGACCCTCTATATACCCCTTCCACCTTTCTGCTTTCCCTTCTTTGTTTAGAACTGGGTTTCCATATGAGCTCTTGATATTTGTACAAGTAGTTCTCTTTTCTCCAAAGGTCTGTTTAATTTTCCTGTAGGCAGTATCTATCTTACCGCTAGTGAAATAAGCCTCTACATTTGTGCTCTAGCCATCCCTGCTTAACCATTTTGCACTTCCTTTGGATCTCATTTCTGAGACGTTTGTATTCCCTTTTGCCTGCTTCATTTACTGCATTTTTATATTTTCTCCTTTCATCAATTAAATTCAATATTTTTTTCTTAGTTTACATGTAAAAAGAAGTTACTTTGTTATGTTTTTGAACTTGCACTGCTACGAGTGTGAATCGTGATTCCTTCCTGTTCATGCTGACAAAGTATTACGAATTTATTTGTAAAAGTATAGACAGTGGTAGCTGAAATGTGCTGCGGTGGCTCTCCTGATCCGGGTCGGCTGATCAGATGGCCACGTTGTTCGTGCAACTTAAACTCGGGTGGTGTCCGTGAAGGGGGGGGGGGGGGGGGGGGGGTACGACGGCCGCGCCTCCCGGGCGTCTCTCGTGACACATGCCGTGCAAATTTTCGTAATACATGCGTATAAGGTGGTGGTTGCTTCTGACGCTAATTGGTTGTGAGAGAAGTAAACTGGTGCCACAAAGTTACAGCGTTTTTAACTTTTCTGGCATGACGTCCTTCCCTTCATCTCATATTCGCAAATTTTGATTGGTAATTTTAATAACTGAAGACAGAGTTACGTTACCCGCCAAAGTCCTTTTTCGTGACATGCATTCGGCGTCTTTTTAATAGCAAACGGCAGTGCAGCGGTCGTCTCCGAGGACAGAGGCGTCGTGGTACCGATCCCATACTACGGGCCTGACATACACCGAAGCGGCAAACAAACTGACACAGGCGTGCGCATTCAAAGAGACACACAGCAGAGGTGTACAAATTCCCCTTGCAGCCTGCTTGCCCCTAGCACCTCTGCAACCATTCATGCAGGTCAGCCTGCCGCGATGTAAACACAAGAGTGCTCGTGTACTGAGGCATAGTGGGCAATGCGGGCGATACGGGCTCCCGCAAGCCCGGGCTACCTGGGTTCCCGCAAGCCTGCCAAGCTTCACGGGACCCGCTCAGCTTGCTGCGCCTGACAACAGGTTGCGCTGTCAAGCTACCGTGACTAGAGTAGCCAGGTAGTTAGCCTGCAGTTCATTTATCGCAACGGTGGAGGCAGCACAATGAATAGGTCGAACTTTAGTGAGATTGAAAAAAAATTGACAACTGGCGAATACGTGCTGGTAACGAAACAGAGCACAAGTGCCGCATGGGAAACGTTTTCGTGTGTTTATGAGGCCGCTTCAAATAAATCGGTAGGTGTGTCTCAATGCAAACTATGTAAAAAGCTCTTAAGTACTTATTCGGGAACCTCGAGTATGTTAAGACATGTGTGCAAATTTGACAAGCAGTTCCCTCACTCCGTAAATATCTTGAAAGAGGACAAAGATTTAGTGGCCGAAAAGTACGTCGAAATGTGTGCTAAGGACCTGAGACCATTTAGCAGTATAGAGGGAGAAGGATTTCTTAATTTAGGGCAGACACTGATCGACATAGGTAAAAAATATGGCTCAGTTGATATTAAAAATGTTATGCCTTCCCGAGTGACAGTAGCTAGGAAAGTTCAAACCTTAGCTGATAAAGTGCGCAGCAAAATGCTCCCAGATATAGTGCATGCGATTCGTTCTGGTGTATGTGCCAGTACAATTGATCTATGGACAGACAATTACAAAGGGGTGCATTACATGTCCGTGACAATGCATTACATAAATTCAGACTGGCGTTTGAATAAATATTTACTAATGTGCTCTGCGTTTCCTGACTGCCCAAAAACTGGCTCGAATATTCGAAAAGAGTTGGAAGATGGCTTAGAAACTATGGGTGTTTCTCGTGAAGACATTGCCAAAATTACGTTTGGCACAGACCAGGGCACTAACATTGTCAAAGCTCTCGAAGTATATCAGCGTCTTCCATGCATGGCTCATAGTATAAACACAGTCTTGAAACATGTTCTGAGCGAACAGTTTTTGAAAGAAAATGTTCCAAATATATTAGCCATTCTTAATACAGTGCGGGCTACGGTTTCGTACTTCAAGAGAAGAGGTCTCTGTGTGAGACTGAACTCATCTTTAAAGCAGTGGGTTTCAACTCGTTGGAATAGTTATTTTGACATGCTTGTATCAGTCCATTCTCAGATTGATTCAGTGAAGGCTGTTTTACATAATGAAGGTGCCTCTGATAAGATGCTGGTTTATGACCACCCATAACTGGCCAGCTTATAGAATTTCTTAAGCCGTTTAAAGAAGCTACAGTTGATCTAGAGAGTGACAAGGATCCAACCCTACATTTAGTTCTACCGTGGTTTTATGCCTTAAAAACTCACTGTACCGTACGGGATAACGATGAAGAGGTTTGTAATTTTATTCCATCTGAATATTATAGAACCACTTGTGAAATATATATGTTGAGAAAATGTATTTTCAGGACATGAAACCTTTGAAACAAGCCGCTGATGCCTTCCTAGAACAGAAAATGTGCGTTAGTATGTTGCATAAAATTGCAACGTTTATGGTGGCTAACTACCGCACATTAAGAAAGTTAACCGAGGATGAAAAAATTTACCAAGCAGCACGACAGATGTGTGCTGAAGGTAAGCTCCTAAGATAATGCATATATTCTTCATCTACATGTACATGGTTACCATCTACATGTACATGGTTACTCTGCAAGACACACGCAAGTGCTTAGTTGAGGGTTCATCGAACCACTTTCAACTTATTTGTCTCCTTTTCTCGAATTTCGCGCGGGATAGAACACCTACAGCTCTCCGTCTGAGCGCTGCTTTTTTGTATTTTATTCTGATGATCATTTCTTCCAATGTATATGGGACTCAACAATATCTCTTCGAATTCGGAGGTGTAAGTTGGTGATCGAAATTTCATATATAGATCGCGCCACGTCAAAAAACGCCATTGTTGAAATGATTACCACCCGAACTCTTGTGTAATTTCCGCGACACTCTTTCCCCTGTTTTATAATAATACCAAACCAGCTGCCCTTATTTAGACTCTTTCGACCTCTTCCGTCAATAATAAGGCTCTCCAACTTCGTAGCAACGCTCCAAAAGAGTGTTTTGTCATTAAAACGCCTACAGCATTTTCTGTGTGTCCATTCCTATTTAAGTAGGTCGTAATTGTAATCAGAGGTATTAAGTAGAATCTACAGCCTTTAGATTTGACTGGTTGATCTTGTAAACGAAGTTTAACGGACTTAGTTTAGTACACACAGGGATAACCTCGCTCTTGTCATTATTTATTGCCAACTGCTAATTTTCACACCAAAAATATATACCTTATTTAAATCGTCCTGCAGTTAGTTTTGATCTTCTGGTGACTTTACAGGGCGATAAATGATAGCATCATCTAAAACCTATTATAATTTGAACTATGTGTAGTACGATCTTCACATTATTCTGCAAATATTAATTGGAACCTGTACAGTTTCAGTACAAGTGCCCAATCACAGAAACCAAGAAACAAATCCAGGGCCGTACAAAATGGCGAAATTTGAGGACTGGGCAGAAGAGCCTCCTCTCCTACATGATGAAGTCAGCAGATACTTGCAAGAACACTGTGTGAACGAGGGAGATATTCTACAGTGGTAGAAAAATAACTCCCAACGACTTCCTCGACGTGCGTGTGTGCAAGAAAAATATTAAATATACCAGCCACTAGTGCGTCTAGTGAGAGAATTTTTAGTTGCGCTGGAAACCTAATTAGCGAAAAACGATCACGTCTTAATGCAGACAGACTTAACGATCTCGTCATAATTAATTCAAACACTAATCAGCAGACACATTGAAAATACAGTAGAACATTGAACGGGAAACTATGAGTTTGAGCGCAAATTTACTAATTAAGAGTGCAGATTTCTTTCTTGTGCTTCCTGGGCGTCAATTTCTGAGATAGAAATTTTGTAATGCATACAGTTCATTTTTATTTTAGACTAAACTTTTTGATTTCAATCCTTCCAAGTGACATTAATTATTGTTTGTAAACCATTTTCTGTTACTTGGGTTTGCAAAAGTAGCCAAATATTTTTAGGAGTATCTGGTTTGGCCTAAATAATACTTTCAGGGGAACTGAAGGAAAATTTGTAAAGATTTTATGTTGAAAAGTGTTCTGCAAAATAAAATATTCATTTGTGGAGTAAGGCAATACACATTATGAGTTTAAATTACAATTTATTTTGTTGAGTTCCACACACATTGCAAAATGTAATTTTATTCTTGTATTTCTATATTAAGGGGAATCCCACATGCAGAGTCAAGATGCTGAAGACCTAGACACTACAAATACTCCTAAAATGAAGAGCGTCTTTTTCCATGAATGTATTGTAGTAGGAATATAATGGAAACTCTGAGCCACTCTCCACAGCGTCTATATCTGCGTCATGAGGATTCAGACTCGTCGTTTAGGTCTGTGTTATGAGGGTCTAGAGTCGTCGTTTAGATTTGCATCATGCAAGTAAACACTCGTCGTCTTAGTCTGCATCATGATGGTCCGAAATATGGTCCCTCATGATGCAGACCTAGACTACAAGTGTGGACTCTCATGACGCAAACGTAGGAGCCGCGAAAAATGGCTCAGGGTCGCCGTTGTATTCCCAGTACTATAGTTTTTAGACGAACTGGATACGAAACAGGTCCTTCGATTTTGTTAAAATGCATTTTGGCAATTTAGAATGATTTTTCCAACTTCGAATGAATTCACAGAACCAGTAAAATACATCCTGGAAACGTAGTTAAATATTTATATAATTGGTGTCATACTTGGCTGAAACATACTAAAGTTAAAGAATCTAGACTTCCAAAATCTTAATTTGGTTCTCATTGCAGTACAGTGGTTAATAGGGGCGTAGATAATTTATTCTTCTGGGGAGGTGACCAATCTTCTTTTTCGGGGGTGGAGGTTCACTTCTTTAGTACAAATATCCATCCGTTTCGGTGTTGAAAAGTGCAGCACAGACTGCATTGCGTTGCCTGGGCATTTATTTATTCCATACTCTCGTAGTCCATCTTCCCTCCCGTATTTTCTCTCTATCCATTTAGTCCTCTCCCACTATCTCTTTGATCACCTCCACCCCCCCCCCCCCCACTCCCCATCCCTTGGCCGGCCGAAGTCGCCAAGCAGTTCTAGGCGCTACAGTCTGGAACCGCGCAACCGCTACGGTTGCAGGTTCGAATCCTGCCTCGGGCATGGATGTGTGTGATGTCCTAAGGTTAGTTAGGTTTAAGTAGTTCTAAGTTCTAGGGGGCTGATGACCTCAGAAGTTAAGTCCCATATTGCTCAGGGCCATTTGAACCATTTTTGAACCCATCCCTTGGCCCATCTCCACCCCCCCCCCCCCACCCTCTATCCTTCTCCTCGTCCTCTCTCTGTTGGATTCCGCCACCTCAGTTCATCTCCTCTTCTCCTATCTATGAAAACTCATATATATTTGTCAACTTTTGTGGTGATCAGTGAATCAGTGTCAAAGTTTATTGCTAGGTAGCATTTATTGTAATACTTTTTGATACGCAGCATTGATAGTTTTGTTTCCTGGTGCGTAAACAAATGAAGTTGAATGTGTCCCGACAGGGCAATATGCGACATACAAATAGCCATGTGAAAAACATGATTTTCAAGATTGATACCACAAACATATAACAACTGCCCCTGCGATTTATCTATCGACATGGCAAATGTAAGCTGCACTGGAAATTATAACCGTTTAAAGTCGAATGGCATGTCGGTCGGAATCTTAGTGATATTGGAATCAAACTGTCCTCACCTTTGTACTTTCCTTTTAAAATTGTGGCTTCGATTACGTTGTTCTTTAACTTCTTCCCCGCAAGCCGGGTGCCATTACAAAGACGTGGCTGGTTTACCTTTCGCAACATGATTGCCGATCCGACTTAATTACAGATTGGGAGGCGGTAATCCGGGGAAATCCAGCGAATTTAAAAATTCCGTAGGATAGTTGACTACATCATCTTAGTTAGTAACGGAATAAACCGACTTGTATGTCAGCAATTCGCCAGGTGTCATATTTTGAATCTGAAAATTCATTTCGTTAACATCAAGGTTTTTTGCAGCCAATATAACACGTTCACTCAACGAAAAATGGTTTGCAACTGTTAAACGACATTTGCTGTGCGCGAATTGTCCAACACGATGACTGTGAATGTGTCAGACAGCTCTCAAATTTCAAAAAGATCATAGACATTTCGTTTAAAAGAAATGTATGTATATATATATATATATGTATATATATATACATACATTTCTTTTAAACGAAATGTCTATGATCTTGAAGAGAGTACCTTACAAAAGATTTTGACATCGTTTGCGGGTTACCATGAAAGTTCACTATGTACGCATGTTTCCATGGAGAAGGTTTTTGAATATTTACATGTGCATGTTTATGTATATATATATATTTATATATGTTTATGTATATATATGTATATGCGTGTATATATATATATATATATATATATATATATATATATATATATATATATTTGTCTATGAGTATATATATATACTCATAGAGAAATACATATATATACATATACATACATATATACATATATATACGCATATACATATACATATATATACATAAACATATATACATAAACATATATACATATATATATATATATATATATATATATATATATATATATATATACATGCACATGTAAATATTCAAAAACCTTCTCCATGGAAACATGCGTACATAGTGAACTTTCATGGTAACCCGCAAACGATGTCAAAATCTTTTGTAAGGTACTCTCTTCAATGTACTGTCCGAAATATTATGTAGACAGTGATGTTGCTCTTGATCGTCAAGTGTGCAAAATTTCTTCAAGATCGGAATAAAATTGTAGGTTGGTGTAGAAGTGTGTACGTAAAGTACCCTCCGCCATGCACCATTCAGAATTTTAAGCAGGCAGCGCCCTTCATCCTGCTTTGAATATCAAGTGTGCCAAATTTCATCAAGATCGGAATAAATACGTGCAATTTGTCGAGTTCCGTTATGTAAAGGAACCTCTGCCATGCACCATATGAAATTTTATGTAGACTGTGACCTTCCTCTTGGTTTCAAGGTATAGTGTGCAAAATTTCATCAAGATTGTATGCAATACAAACACACGGACACAATGAAAACGCACTTTCAATTTTTGTCAAATTTTCCAATTTTTCGGTCGATTTTCGAAAAATTTTATTTTATAAAAACCTTGTCCTGAGAATTACGAACACAGCAAAAAAAATTTAGCCGAACTGGTCCAGGCGTTCTCGAGTTTTACGCTTATCAACACATTTGGCAATTAATTTTTATTTATATACATAAGAAGCCCGAAATATACGCGTAAAGGAAGAATATACAAATAAAACCAATATTTTTTTTACCTGAAATTAATACATATATATATAATGTTGGGGTTTGTCTTTTGGTGCTCAGGTAAAATAAAAACTTTTGATTAACGTTCATAATACGACAATGACGCGCGCAGACTAAACGGCTGCGTAGCGCAGCTCAGCAGTAATATGGGCAGGCAAGCAAGTTTCCCGCAGCCTGCCCGGGTTGGGTTGTGCTTGGCTTGGCTGGGAGTGAAGCAGCCTGCCCGTTCTGTTGACAACGAGCGGCGGCCTGCCCGCCTGGCCACCGGGCAAGCATGGGCGGGTTAAAAGCGGGACATGTACACCTCTGACACACAGACAACCAGAATACGGCGCTGCGGTCGGCAACGCCTATGGAAGACAACGACTGTCTGGCGCAGTTGTTGGATCGTTTACTGCTGCTACAATGGCAGGTTATCAAGATTTACGTGAGTTTGAACGTGGCATTATAGTCCCCGCACGAGAGATGGGACACAGGATCTCCGAGGTAGCGATGAAGTGGGGATCTTCCCTTACGACCATTTCACGAGTATACCGTGAATATCAGGAATCCGGTAAAACATCAGGTCTCCCGACATCGCTGTGGCCAGAAAAAGATCCTACAAGAACGGGACCAACGACGACTGAAGAGAATCGCCCAACCTGACATAAGTGCGACCCTTCCGAAAATTGCTGCAGGTTTCAGTGCTGGGCCACGAACAAGTGGCAGCGTGCGAACCGTTCGACGAAACATCATCGATATGCGCTTCCGGAGCAGAAGTCCCACTCGTGTACCCTCGATGACTGCACGGCACAAAGCTTTATGCGTCGCCTGGGCCCCTCAACGCCGACATTGGACTGTTGATGACCGGAAACGTGTTGCCTGCTGGGACGAGTCTCGTTTCAAATTGTATCGATCGGACAGATGTGTACGGGTATGGAAACAACCTCATGAATCCAACGACCCTGCACGCCAGCAGGGGACTGTTCAAGCTGGTGGAGACTCTGTAGTGGTGAGGGGCGTGTAGCTCTTGCAGTGATATGGGACCCCTGATACGTCTAGATACGGTTCTCGCAGGTGACAAGTACGTAAGCATCCTGTCTGATCACCTGCATCCATGGACGTGGGCAATTCCAGCGGGTCAATGCGACACCCCATACGTCCAGAATTGCTACAGAGTGGCCCCAGGAACACTCTTCTGAGTTTAAACACTACCGCCGCCCACCAAACTCCCCAGACATGAACATTATTGAGCATATCCGGGATGTCTGGCAACGTGCTGTCAGAAGAGAATCTATCTCGTCGCACTCCTACGGATTCATGGACAGCCATGCACGGTTCGTGGTGTCCACTCCCTCCAGTTAGTCGAGTGCATCCCACGTCGTGCCGCGGCACTTCTGCGTCCTCGCGGGGGCCCCACACGATATTAGGCAGGTGTAAGTGCTTCAAAGACTGCAATGATGGAATTTAACATACGGAAACAAATAGAATTTGACATGAAATTATCCATAGAAAATGACATTGTAAATAAGGAAAAATGGACAAAGTTCTTCGGAATTACAATCCAGGACAGCCTCAAACGGGACATGCATATCGATTCCTTAGCATGTAAGCTGTCGAAGAATGTGTTTCCTATAAATATGATTAGCAAATATTGTAACGGCATGTGTGTACTAAAAACTGCCTATCATGCCCTATTCTCATCAAATTTAAACCATGCTGTAGAAATATGGGGTGCAACAACTCAAGCCAACCTAAGCACATTATTAATACTACAGAATAAAGCTATCAGAATTATTTGTGGTGTCAAACCTCGAGAATCGTGTCGGAATCTGTTCCCAAAGTTAGGTGTGCTTACCATTATAGGTGTATACATATTGAAAGTTATACTGCTTGTGGAAACAATAAATCCAAATTTCAACTGTGACCTGCACCAGTACGATTCAAGGCTAAAGTTCAGATACCATGTAAATAGCCACAGAACAGCTTTATATGAAAAAAATGCACTTCATGCTGGGCTGAAGCTATCCAATGCCCAACCAGAAAGTCTCACAACCCTTCCCACTAACAAAAGATCAGCTAAAAAGAATTCTAATTGAAAACCCTTTTCATTCCCTAGACAAGTATTATACCTGTATGAAAATTGCTTCATAAGTATGTCAAGCTCATAGTTTTAACTAACCTACAACTAATATAATGCTGATAACAACAATATTTGTAATATTGTGATTGTATACTACCAAATGTAAAATGCATCAAAACGTAAAATTTATTAATACAAACAAATCTTTAGTTTGTAATTTATAAACTGACGTATTCAGAAAATAATCTGTATGATGTCCTGACACTGTATGATTTCTACGGATTGTATCTGATTATTCGATGTTGAATAAATACTATTATTATTATTATTATGAGTTTGTGAAAAAAATTTGTTCTGCCTTAGACAAGTCTAGCAAAGTTGCAGGATTGTTCTGTGACCTCATAAAAGCATTTGATTGTGTAAACCATCAATGGCTCCTGTATAAAATGGAAAAATACGGAACTGGAGGTCATGTTCTAGAGTGGTTCAGGTTATACCTCACAAAGAAGAAACACAGAGTAGTTATATCATCAAGCAAGGGAAATTTCTTCTCTGAATGGATGATTATTTCACAAGGTGTTCCACAAGGCTGACTTTTGGTTCCAATTTTATTCTTACTGTACATAAATGACTTGCCACTAAACATAAATTCACACTCAGTTTTATTCACTGATGATATGGCTGCCCTCATCAAAACCAATCACTCACAACAAATTCCCTCAACAGCCACAAATCTATTAGACAGTGTAGAAAACTGGTTCTGACTAAATGTGTTAAAATCGCATATTGGAAAAAAAACATTTACTACAGTTCAAAACTATAAACTCTAAGATAAATGAAATTCATATTACCTGCAGTAACCAAGTACTGAAAGAATCAGATTGTGTTAAATTTTTAGGAATCAAAATTTATCCTGGTCTTCATATATAGAAAGCAAATAAGATAAACAGCCTGACCTTTGCTATGAAGATTTTGTCATATTCAACTAGCATGGAGATAAGAAAAGTAGTTTATCACAGCTATTTTGAAGCTGTTATAAGGTATGGCATTATCTTTTGGGGTAATACAAGCAAAATCATTAGAATATTAAAATTACAAAAATCAATTGTTAGAAATATGTGTAATGCAAGACCAAAAAAATCTTGTCGCCCACTGTTAAGAAATCTAGTGGTATTAAGTGCCCTCTGTTTGTACATCTCTGAACTGATTATTTTTGTATACAGTAACCATATGTTATTCGTAGACAACAATATTAAGCATCAATACAGCACTAGGAATAAGACAAACTTCATGCTTCCTACTCACAGGTTAAAGTCATATGCACAAACCCCAGAATAATAGGCATGAAAATCTACAACATGCTAAAAAAGAAACAAATAAATAGCATAGAGCTAGAGCAATTTAAATCAAAGCTGCGCAAGTTATTAGCGGAAAAAATTTTATAACTCTGTAGAAGAATTTATGAACGATGATGTGGAAGTCTGAGCAAGGAAACATCACCTGTAAATTAAGCTTAGCAGTTTTGTGTCAAATAAATGATTGTAAAAATATGTCCACTATGCAAACACTGTTGTTATATATTACTTTGTAATTCATGTAAACTGGAGTGTTGATATATTGTTTTTGTAATACTGTATATACAAATTGTAATTGTAATGTAAATGTAATGTTGACGAGTCCCCAGTACATCAGATCTGTGATTTACTTTGTATGTTACGGGATAATAAACATTCTGATTCTGAAGAACCTCTGCCTGAGTCATTTAAAGAATGTTTGATTAGGAAACTTCTTATTGACAATTTTCGTCCATGAATACCATGTTCTCATATTTCCCACCAGAAATGTGCTACAGAAATAATAACATCCACAGATCTATGTAAATAATATCTGTAAGGTTTTGACTCATAGTTAGTAAGCATCTATGCATTTACATTTTTACTGATGTTTGTTTGTTGTATATATCTATATGCATTTTTATGTGAACACAATTTATGACACAGATAACACTGTAGTAAAGTAGTATTAAGACTCATTTATATGCCTGGTTGTAAACACAGTTTTATAAGACCATGAGATGAACCGATTATGCTTGGCGAGACACAGGCTTGACACACATGGTTTTTGAGGAAGGTTTAATTTCGCGACCACGAATTTCGGGGTTTTGGCTTTCTCTTTTTTTTTTGGAGGGGGGGGGGGGGGGGATCTCTCGTGCTTTGTTCTCTGCGGTCGTTTTCCCTTTGTTGCGACTAGGAATTTCACATGTACTGTGCAACATGGAACGGTCGTGGTCTCATATGTGTTGACAGTAATCTTGCACATATGAGCCACTCAGTAGGAATGTTAAACCAGACTGCTGTAGTATATAGCGGCATCATATTTCTATGCAGGCATGGTTTCAATGTAAACAAGTTTAATATTTATGTATTATGTAAATAGTTAGGTATTTAGTACGTCGCTTTCTGGTATTCAGGTAGCAGGGACTCAATTGTAAATAAGATGTAAATTTGCAAAAGCGACTGTTTACATGTGTCGCAAATAGTGCCACAAGGATAAGTGGACTATCAACAGAACATAGGACACTCAAGAGAGTGCGAAATGTGGACTTCGAAGTGTTTACATATAATTAGGAGAAAGAGATTATAAACAATGGCTAGGTCCAACTCACCGTTTGTTGACGATGTGTAGCAGCCGACGGGAGAGGAACCAACGTCTTCAGCCTCTTCTTGTGGCCTAATCCAATGTAATCCAATGAGTGATAAAACATTCACACACGCACAGAAAGCAATATAGTGTAGTGCACCATAGTGACATGCTACTTTTCAGGCACAAACTGTCACTAATTTCGCTAAAGACACAGTGCTGGGACGATGTGTTATCGACAACACATAAACAATGCAATCACACACGATGAGACTTTACGGTGCGATGAATAAAATGTGTTAGCAGAGACGTTTAATAAATGCATGCTTAAAAATAAGCGTATAAACGCACTAAATAAGAAACACTGTTGAGACACTTTTGTTGTGGTTATTCAAACCGGGAACGATTTTAAAACAGTATGACAAGCTTCAGTCGTGTGAACTGTTAACGCTCTAGTGAATAAACAGTGACAATTTACATTCATGCTAGAGGGATACTTATCACACAACACAACACGTGCTTATCCGAACCTTTTTCCCAGGACGCTACAGTGTGTAGTGACATATAAAGGACTAATTCTGCCGCGTTTTATGCATTTCATGAACGCAAGAAGCTTCGCGTGGATTGGCACTGCGTGCTTCCGCGCAGCAATGCAATGCAACTCGAATCACGTGCGCGGAATGTGCCTGCCCATATAGTTCCACCGGCCGGCAGCAGGGCGCGCGGCATGCGGCGAGTGATCGGGTGACGTCATCGCTACGAGATGGCGCTAGCTGCCACCTGTTGCTAGAGAGCCTGTACAGGGAGAGAGTGGCCAACCGGACGATACGGCGGCCATTTTTCTGCCAAACTCCGGGCGGAACTTTTGAATGGCCAGTAGTGGAGTACAAACTCACCGAATCAAAAGCACAAGACAATATGGCGAAATCATTCGTGAAATGCCTTTCTTTACAGCTATAATATACTCATAGTAGCCTACTACGTACAGCACAGGAAAATTTGATACAGTGACTGTAAAAATTATTCGTTACTTGCATTTATCTCCTTTAAAGTTCGTTTACTAGACATATTGCAATAAAAGTAACGTAAACAAAACAAAAATAGTGTATAGCATTTGTTTTGTATCGGAAGTGCATAACGCTAAAGATTTAACGTACCTGTATTACGTCAGATGAATGAAAGTCGTAAGTAGTTGAAACTTCCTGGCAGATTAAAACTGTGTGCCGGAGCGAGACTCCAACTCGGGACCTTTGCCTTCCGCGGGCAAGCGCTCTACCAACTGAACTACCCAAGCACTTGCCCGCGAAAGGCAAAGGTCCCGAGTTCGAGTCTCGGTCCGGCACACAGTTTTAGCATGTCATAAGTAAACAACTGCTTACGACTTTACTGAACACCTCTCGTAGATAACAAACGAAAAAGATTACAAAAATCAGGTAATGTTAAATGTAGGCTACTGTAATAACGACCAAATATAACAAGAAAACTACCGTATCCCTTCTATCCCACAGTAAGTAGGCCTATTAAAAACTGTCTTCAAGAGTACCTACAATTATTTACTACGAAAAATGTTTGAGCAACCACGACAGCCGCGGAAAACGTGCTTACAACTTGCCTGCGTCCATGATGACTGGGTGTTGTGTGCTGTCCTTAGGTTAGTTAGGTTAAGTAGTTCTAAGTTCTAGGGGACTGATGACCTCAGATGTTAAGTCCCATAGTGCTCAGAGGCAGTGCCTTGCCTGCGTCAACAGTCAGGCAATAATAGTACTGAAACCAAAATAATGCCTATTGTTCTGATTCGGAACGAAATAAACTTTGACGCTATAAAGTCGAATGAGCGTGGCACAACAATTACAGGAACTTCCCGTTTCCAGCAAGGACGTCAGATAATGGCTTCAGAAAAGCTTGTGGTGCTACCAGTATGCACGAACTGTTAAAGAAATAAAAGCTTACAAATGCAGTGAATTGTAACAGGCCTATCTGTTTTGCGTGACTAAAAGTACTTAAAAAAACTGCCCACTGCTTTCGTCTTTCTTCATTGCGTGGAAATGCTAACACGCGAAATCCACCTTCGCCTCTATTGGAACAACCAAATGCAGCACAACCTGGCATCGTTTACGAACGTCTGCAGAACGAATTACAGATGTCAAAAACAATACTGTGCAATTGCTAACGTGTTTACTTCAAACATGTAGGCCTACCGACTTCATCACAAAACGCTTCATTATTTCAACTCGTATTTTAGATCCCAAACGCTAATTACGTACTAAAAACGACATACAACTAAATCGAACATGCGTGCACAACGCATAACAAGTCTCTCAATAATTCAGATTCCTTTTAACCGTTTCCAAAAGTCCTCTGAACTTCAATTCAGCTCACAAGCACGGCGAACATAGGAAGCGCGAGAGACGTTTGGCAGAAAAATGGCGCCAAACCTAATCAACCAGTCACGGCCAACTTCACCCGTGGCCACTCCCTCTCCGTATGCAGGCAGGCTCCCTACCTCACATCACACCAGCCGCTGCTGGCCGACGCTCTTCGCTTGTCTGCCCAGTTGAAAGAGCGCCGGGAGCAATGACCTCGCACACCGCGCGGCTACTGTCCGCTCAGCCAATACGTTCGCTCGGCGGACTTTTAACTAAATAAATATGCAAAGCAGACACTTTTTTTTTTTGACGAGACATGGACAAATACGTGCCAAGAGCACAGTAAAGAATACATTATGTGTGTTTTCTCATTCGTAAAAGGCGTTTACACATGAAGTAACAATTATAGGACTTGTATGATTTGTACGATAATTTGCGGAACTTTTAATGAAATGATTGATAAGCTGAACTTTAAAGATGAAAGATAATTTCCGTAAACATGAACATTAACAAAACTATAATTAAAAAGTAAAACTATCTAAAAGTTTGCCCGTTACCTGACTTTTACATTGAACTGAATTCTACTTTATATTTTCTAACATGTAATGAAACTAAAAAGTATCATTCAAGGGGGCAGTGAAATGTTTCTTTTTACGCGTAAACAAATTTAAACCTCAAAAAACTAAAATAATTTATGTAAACCTACGTAAGAAACGCACTTGTAGTTGTTGTTGTTGTTGTTGTGGTCTTCAGTCCTGAGACTGGTTTGATGCAGCTCTCCACGCTACTCTATCCTGTGCAAGCTTCTTCATCTCCCAGTACCTACTGCAACCTACATCCTTCTGAACCTGCTTAGTGTATTCATCTCTTGGTCTCCCTCTACGATTTTTACCCTCCACGCTGCCCTCCAGTGCTAAATTGGTGATCCCTCGATGTCTCAGAACATGTCCTACCAACCGATCCCTTCTTCTAGTCAAGTTGTGCCACAAGCTCCTCTTCTCCCCAATTCTATTCAATACCTCCTCATTAGTTATGTGATCTACCCATCTTCTAAAGCTTCTATTCTCTTCTTGTCCAAACTATTCATCGTCCATGTTTCACTTCCATACATGGTGTTGTGGACTGACAAGAAAGCCAGTCCACAGTGACGGGTAACCGAAAGGCACGCTCTTAGACTCACGCAGGCTGGCGTGAGGTCTGAAACAGGATACGTAATGAATGCTATAAAGAAAAGTACGTAGCTGCTGGAATACTTAACTTTAATCCACAATTGGTGAACATTGGTCTTGTTACTGTACATGCTTCATTAGATACATAGCAAAGGATAAATGGCGCCTTGCTAGGTCGTAGCAATTGACTTAGCTGAAGGCTATGCTAACTATGGTCTCGGCAAATGAGAGCGTATTTTGTCAGTGAACCATCGCTAGCAAAGTCGGTTGTACAACTGGGGCGAGTGCTAGGAAGTCTCTCTAGACCTGCCGTGTGGCGGCGCTCGGTCTGCAATTACTGACAGTGGCGACACGCCGGTCCGTCGTATACTAGCGGACCGCGGTCGATTTAAACGGCTACCACCTAGCAAGTGTGGTGTCTGGCGGTGACACCACACATGGCTACACTCCATACAAATACTTTCAGAAACGATTTCCTGACACTCAAATCTATACTCGATGTTAATAGATTTCTCTTCTTCAGAAACGCTTTCCTTGCCATTGCCAGTCTACATTTTATATCCTCTCTACTTCGAGCATCATCAGTTATTTTGCTCCCCAAATAGCAAAACTCCTTTACTACTTTAAGCCTCTCATTTCCTAATCAAATTCCCGCAGCATCACTCGATTAGATTCGACTACATTCCATTATCCTCGTTTTGCTTCTGTTAATGTTAATCTTATATCCTCCTTTCAAGACACTCTCCATTCCGTTCAACTGCTCTTCCAGGTCCTTTGCTGTCACTGACAGAATTACAATGTCATCAGCGAAACTCAAAGTTTTTATTTCTTCTCCATTGATTTTAAAACGTACTCCGAATTTTTCTTTTGTTTCCTTCACTGCTTGCTCAATATATAGATTGAATAACATTGGGGAGAGGCTACAAGCCTGTCTTACTCCCTTCCCAACCACTGCTTCCCTTTCATGTCCCTCGACTCTTATAACTGCTATCTGGTTTCTGTATGAATTGTAAATAGCCTTTCGCTCCCTGTATTTTACCCCTGCCACCTTCAGAATTTGAAAGGGAGTATTCCAGTCAACATTGTCAAAAGCTTTCTCTAAGTCTACAAATGATAGAAACGTAGGTTTGCCTTTCCTTAATCTAAGATAAGTCGTATAGTGAGTATTGCCTCACGTGTTCCAAAATTTCTACGGTATCGAAACTGATCTTCCCCAAGGTCGGCTTCTACAAGTTTTTCCATTCGTCTGTAAAAAATTCGCGTTATTATTTTGCAGCCGTGACTTATTAAACTGATAGTTCGGTAATTTTCACATCTGTCAACACCCGCTTTCTTTGGGTTTGGAATTATTATATTCTTCTTGAAGCCTGAGGGTATTTCGCCTGTCTCATACATCTTGCTCACCAGATGGTAGAGTTTTGTCAGGACTGGCTCTCCCAAGGCCGTCAGTAGTTCCAATGGAATGTTGTCTACTCCCGGGGCCTTGTTTCGACACAGTTCTTTCAGCGGTCTGTCAAACTCTTCACGCAGTATCATATCTCCTATTTCATCTTCATCTACACTCTCTTCCATTTCTATAATACTGTCATCAAGTACATCGCCCTTGTATAGACCCTCTATATACTCCTTCCACCTTTCTGCTTTCCCTTCTTTGCTTAGAACTGGATTTCCATCTGAGCTCTTGATATTCATGCAAGTGGTTCTCTTTTCTCCAAAGATATCTTTAATTTTCCTGTAGGCAGTATCTATCTTACCCCTAGTGATATGCGGCTCTACATCCTTACATTTGTCCTCTAGCCACCCCTGGTTAGCCATTTTGCACTTTCTGTCGTTCTCATTTTTTAGACGCAGGAGAACCGCAACGGAAATGACCGCGGAGAAGCCCTCGGACGTTGGCGTGCCAGGCACATACAGTCTGCGGCCGCGAGCTCGCCTCCAGTTGTCCACCGGCAATGGGGGGTGAAGCTTTGACAATGCCAGCCACTGGTGCTGGCGAAACGTCAGAAAAATCATCAGATGAACGTCGGCCGAAGAACCCGAGACAGAAGCCAATAGGCAGTTTGTGAACAAGTGGCCACGAAAGCCTTAACAATTTTGTATAAATTCAGTTGCTTCTTATTTGGGGCGCAGCTGTTTAAACTGTGCAGGTATCTGCAAACCAGAGACAGCGTCGCAACCCAGGATGTACTCGAGAAAGCAGCGAAATACTTCTCTGCTCTGTGTTGCTACGCAGTCGATCCGCACCTACGCACTGAGTAAATGCATCAACGTTTCTTATTATACTGAAATATTGAACATGTGACTGTCATTAGTGGCCGTGCGGTTCTAGGCGCTTCAGTCCGGAACCGTGAGACCGCTACGGTCGCAGGTTCGAATCCTGCCTCGGGCACGGATGTGTGTGATGCCCTTAGGTTAGTTAGGTTTAAGTAGTTCTACGTTCTAGGGGACTTATGACCTCAGAAGTTGAGTCCCATAGTGCTCAGAGCCATTTGAACCATTTGAACTGTCATTAATAAACACTGAACCACCTACCTTTTCGCAAGACTGAATTTGAAAAAAAAAAAAAAAAAAGATCCACTTCCTGATGATTCCATTCACACAAACCTGTCACTCTTTCACTCATTTCAACACCATACATCTGCAACTATCCCACGAGACATGCACCAACGAACGGCGTCGCTGTGCACTACTTATTCACTTAGATCAGTCCACTTTACAGCAATCCCTGCCACAAACACACACACCGGAAAACAGCAAACAAGACAGCGGTGTCGATGTCGGCGCTAGGAGTACAGTGGCTCAGTAGTTGCCTCTCATAGGTTATGTCAAAGCATCATCGCATTGGCTACGGGAAACTGACGTGCCGCCAACCCATGAGCAGTAGACTGGAAACGCCGTTACTGCCAATGGCCCTGGTCCAGCGGTCGTCGAAATTTTTTTGCTCAAGGGCCAACACTAAGAACACGATGGTGGCACCTCTTGCCGCAGAGTTCCACGACTTTTTATTAACTGCCAAACCACGTAAATGGTGTATTGTGAACCTCCAATAGACCAGCTATAGTAAAGAAGCGAGAGGTTTACCACTCACTTTCTAGCACTTATCGTTAAAGTCGATACTACTCGGACCACTACGTGTAGAATGTTCTCTGTTTCAGATTGTCGCCACCCATAAAGGGTAACATTGTAATCGCCCGACGAAATGTTGCTGCGCTGTCTTTGTAAACAGATGGTTAATAACAGAAAATAGACTAATACTTAAATGTTGGAAGTGAAACATGGACGATAAATAGTTTGGACAACAAGAGAATACTAGTTGTTGTTGTTGTGGTCTTCAGTCCTGAGACTGGTTTGATGCAGCTCTCCATGCTACTCTATCCTGTGCAAGCCTCTTCATCTCCCAGTACCTACTGCAGCCTACATCCTTCTGAATCTGCTTAGTGTATTCATCTCTTGGTCTCCCCCTACGATTTTTACCCTCCACGCTGCCCTCCAATACTAAATTGGTGATTCCTTGATGCCTCAGAACATGTCCAACCAACCGATCCCTTCTTCTGGTCAAGTTGTGCCACAAACTTCTCTTCTCCCCAATCCTATTCAATACTTCCTCATTAGTTATGTGATCTACACATCTAATCTTCAGCATTCTTCTGTAGCACCACATTTCAAAAGCTTCTATTCTCTTCTTGTCCCAACTATTTACCGTCCATGTTTCACTTCCATACATGGCTACACTTCATACAAATACTTTCAGAAATGACTTCCTGACACTTAAATCTATACTCGATGTTAACAAATTTCTCTTCTTCAGAAACGCTTTCCTTGCCATTGCCAGTCTACATTTTATATCCTCTTTACTTCGACCATCATCAGTTATTTTGCTCCCCAAATAGCAAAACTCCTTTACTACTTTAAGTGTCTCATTTCCTAATCTAATACCCTCAGCATCACCCGACTTAATTCGACTACATTCCATTATCCTAGTTTTGCTTTTGTTGATGTTCGTCTTATATCCTCCCTTCAAGACACCATCCATTCCGTACAACTGCTCTTCCAAGTCCATTGCTGTCTCTGACAGAATTACAACGTCATCGGCGAACCTCAAAGTTTTTATTTCTTCTCCATGGATTTTAATACCTACTCTGAACTTTTCTTTTGTTTCCTTTACTGCTTGCTCAATATACAGATTGAATAACATCGGGGAGAGGCTACAACCCTGTCTTACTCCCTTCCCAACCACTGCTTCCCTTTCATGTCCCTCGACTCTTATAACTGCCATCTGGTTTCTGTACAAATTGTAAATAGCCTTTCGCTCCCTGTATTTTACGCCTGCCATCTTTAGAATTTGAAAGAGAGTATTCCAGTCAACATTGTCAAAAGCTTTCTCTAAGTCTACTAATGCTAGAAACGTAGGTTTGCCTTTCCTTAATCTTTCTTCCAAGATAAGTCGTAAGGTCAGTATTGCCTCACGTGTTCCAGTATTTGTACGGAATCCAAACTGATCTTCCCCGAGGTCGGCTTCTACAAGTTTTTCCATTCGTCTGTAAAGAATTCGTGTTAGTACTTTGCAGCTGTGGCTTATTAAACTGATTGTTCGGTAATTTTCAGATATGTCAACACCTGCTTTCTTTGGGATTGGAATTATTATATTCTTCTTGAAGTCTGAGGATATTTCGCCTGTTTCATACATCTTGCTCACCAGATGGTAGAGTTTTGTCAGGACTGGCTCTCCCAAGGGCGTCAGTAGTTCCAATGGTATATTGTCTACTCCGGGGGCCTTGTTTCGACTCAGGTCTTTCAGTGCTCTGTCAAACTCTTCACGCCTTATCGTATCTCCCATTTCATCTTCATCTACATCCTCTTCCATTTCCATAATATTGTCCTCAAGTGCATCGCCCTTGTATAGACCTTCTATATACCCCTTCCACCTTCCTGCTTTCCCTTCTTTGCTTCGAACTGGGTTTCCATCTGAGCTCTTGATGTTCATACAAGTGGTTCTCTTATCTCCAAAGCTGTCTTTAATTTTCCTGTAGGCAGTATCTATCTTACCCCTAGTGAGATAAGCCTCTACATCCTTACATTTGTCCTCTAGCCATCCCTGCTTAGCCATTTTGCACTTCCTGTCGATCTCATTTTTGAGACGTTTGTATTCCTTTTTGCCGGCTTCATTTACTGCATTTTTATATTTTCTCCTTTCATCAATTAAATTCAGTATTTCTTCTGTTACCCAAGGAGTTCTACTAGCCCTCGTCTTTTTACCTACTTGATCCTCTGCTGCCTTCACTACTTCATCCCTCAAAGCTACCCATTCTTCTTCTACTGTATTTCTTTCCCCCATTCCTGTCAATTGTTCCCTTATGCTCTCCCTGAAACTCTGTACAACCTCTGGTTCTTTCAGTTTATCCAGGTCCGATCTCCTTAAATTCCCACCTTTTTGCAGTTTCTTCAGAGTCCACATCTGCCCCTGGAAATGTCTTACAATTTAAAACCTGGTTCCTAAATCTCTGTCTTGCCATTATATAATCTATCTGATACCTTTTAGTATCTCCAGGGTTCTTCCATGTATACAACCTTCTATCATGATTCCTAAACCAAGTGTTAGCTATGGTTAAGTTGTGCACTGTGCAAAATTCTATCAGGCGGTTTCCTCTTTCATTTCTTATCCCCAATCCATATTCACCTACTACGTTTCCTTCTCTCCCTTTTCCTACACTCGAATTCCAGTCACCCATGACTATTAAATTTTCGTCTCCCTTCACTATCTGAATAATTTCTTTTATTTCATCACACATTTCTTCAATTTCTTCGTCATCTGCAGAGCTAGTTGGGATATAAACATGTACTACTGTAGTAGGTGTGGGCTTCGTGTCTATCGTGACCACAATAATGCGTTCACTATGCTGTTTGTAGTAGCTTACCCGCATTCCTATTTTCCTATTCATTATTAAACCTACTCCTGCATTACCCCTATTTGACTTTGTGTTTATAACCCTGTAGTCAGCTGACCAGAAGTCTTGTTCCTCCTGCCACCGAACTTCACTAATTCCCACTATATCTAACTTTAACCTGTCCATTTCCCTTTTTAAATTTTCTAACCTACCTGCCCGATTAAGGGATCTGACATTCCACGCTCCGATCCGTAGAACGCCAGTTTTCTTTCTCCTGATAACGACATCTTCTTGAGTACTCCCCGCCCGGAGATCCGAATGGGGGACTATTTTATCTCCGGAATATTTTACCCAAGAGGACGCCATCATCATTTAATCATACAGTAGAGCTGCATGCTCTCGGGAAAAATTACGGCCGTAGTTTCCCCTTGCTTTCAGCCATTCGCAGTACCAGCACAGCAAGGCCGTTTTGGTTATTGTTACAAGGCCAGATCAGTCAATCATCCAGACTGTTGCCCCTGCAACTACTGAAAAGGCTGCTGCCCCTCTTGAGGAACCACACGTTTGTCTGTCCTCTCAACAGATACCCCTCCGTTGTGGTTGCACCTACGGTACGGCTATCTGTATCGCTGAGGCACGCAAGGCTCCCCACCAACGGCAAGGTCCATGGTTCATGGGGGGAGAGAATAGAAGCTTTCGAAATGTGGTGCTACAGAATAATGCTGAAGATTAGATGGGTAGATCACGTAACTAATGAGGAGGTATTGAATAGAATAGGGGAGAAGAGGAGTTTGGGCAAAACTTGACAAGAAGAAGGGACCGGTTGGTAGGGCATATTCTGAGGCATAAAAAAAATCGTAGAGGGAGACGAAGAGATAGATACACTAAGCAGATTCAGAAGGATGTAGGTTGCAGTAAGTACTGGGAGATGAAGAAGCTTGCACTGGATAGAGTAGCATGGAGAGCTGCATCAAACCAGTCTCAGGACTGAAGACCACGACAACAACAACTAGTATAAAGCCTTGAATAATCTACTCAGGTCAAACTTCAACATCACAGAAAAAAACTGAGAAGCAATTCAGTTATTCGATTGTGTAAGCAAACACGTTACCTTTCTTTTACAGCCAATCAGCTTCTAAAGAAAGAAACAAAGCACGAGACCAATAAAATTTTTGCATTCGTAGCGCAGTACAGTGTATGTAGTCGAATATTACATTCACTCGCGTTGATTTCCTGAATCCTTCGTAACAACACAATCTTTGAAAATAATACCTTAAGCAGTTCATCTTCAAAAAATTGAGAATTACTACAAGTTTTAAACGTCGTGTAATCTTAGTCGTCATGTAACACTTCATTTTCATCGTATGTAGACTCGTCAAGGGCTCTCTAAATCATTTTTTCCAAACGTTTCTTCTCTTCACAACACATTCTGAACACACAGTCGTACTAAATCCGCGAAACAGATAACTCTATAACGTCACCTAGTGCCTACGAAGCAACAAAGGTTTCAAAAACGACGAATGGTTAAACTGATACCGCTACGATGTCTGCAGATCTCACAGATCATTCCAGGAGCAAAAAAAGAATGTTAGAAACGACTGAAAATCATCGGAAGTGGCGCGACGTGATGTTGCATCCGCCGCGTACTGCCATTTCCTGCTAACGACGAAGTATTACATCAGCCGCGTGCCAGGTGTTGTTTACAGTTTTGCAGTTACTGCCTCGACAGCAACATCCGCACGTCGTGACAAATGTTAAATGCAGATGCTCACCGAGGAACAGCATCTCGGAACCAAAAACCGAGCATTACTAGGCGGAAAGTAAACACGTTTGCTCTCGTTTTTCTAATAACTTCTCGAAACGACGTACTTTCCTTGGCACAAAAAACTTGTCGTCTAGCTGCATATACTGTACGAGCACAGTGTCGTAGTAACACGATAGTTCGTGAATTCGAAGCAAAAACTGTAGAAAAAGAAAGCACAGCACTTACCACGCCCAGCTTACGAGTGCAACACACACAAACAGCGCGGTGCGTTCCACGAGTCCGCACTCGCACACGACCTGCCGCTCAGAGCATTCTTCCACTCGGCTGGATGTCTTACGCCATTCCTGCACTGCGCATGCGCGAACAAGCTGGTAACTTTTTATAACAGTAGCACGCGGTCGACTTCGTCGCGCAACTCTTTCGTCCGTCCCATAACTAACTCGTCAAAAGTTACACTCGTGTCGAATGTTGAGAACACAGACCACTTTAAAACGACGTGTACTTGTCGACTGCACCGTAAAAAGCAATAGCAGCGAGTGTGGTTTCAGGGAACAGTCGCCCACCGCGCACGCTGTCTCCCACAGGCCGAAGCAACGACAGAGCAACACAGACGAACTTCTCCGACAGAAGGATGGGCCCGTCCTAATTCGAGTGTGGCGCCATTACTTTTTGTGACTTTCAGGCAGAGCGCTGAATAAAATGACCAGTCATATCTACATCCATACTCCGCAAGCCACCTGACGGTGTGTGGCGGAGGGTACCTTGAGTACCTCTATCGGTTATCCCCTCTATTCCAGTCTCGTATTGTTCGTGGAAAGAAGGATTGTCGGTATGCCTCTCTGTGGGCTCTAATCTCTCTGATTTTTTCCTCACGGTCTCTTCGCGAGATATACGTAGGAGGGAGCAATATACTGCTTGGCTCTTCGGTGAAGGTATGTTCTCGAAACTACAACAAAAGCCCGTACTGAGCTACTGAGCGTCTCTCCTGCAGAGTCTTCAACTGGAGTTTACCTATCATCTCCGTAACGCTTTCGCGATTACTAAATGATCCTGTAACGAAGCGCGCTGCTCTCCGTTGGATCTTCTCTATGTCTTCTATCAACCCTATCTGGTACGGATCCTACACTGCTGAGCAGTATTCAAGCAGTGGGCGAACAAGCGTACTCTAACCTACTTCCTTTGTTTTCGGATTGCATTTCCTTAGGATTCTTCCAATGAATCTCAGTCTGGCATCTGCTTTACCGACGATCAACTTTATATGATCATTCCATTTTAAATCACTCCTAATGCCTACTCCCAGATAATTTATGGAATTAAATGCTTCCAGTTGCTGACCTGCTATTTTGTAGCTAAATGGTAAGGGATCTATCTTTCTATGTATTCGCAGCACATTACACTTGTCTGCATTGAGATTCAATTGCCATTCCCTGCACCGTGCGGCAATTCGCTGCAGATCCTCCTGCATTTCAGTACAATTTTCCATTGTTACAACCTCTCGATATACCACAGCATCATCCGCAAAAAGCCTCAGTGAACTTTCGATGTCATCCACAAGGCCATTTATGTATATTGTGAATAGCAACGGTCCTACGACACTCCCCTGCGGCACACCTGAAATCACTCTTACTTCGGAAGACTTCTCTCCATTGAGAATGAGAGGCTGCTGTTTACAGACTAAAATATTCATTTTACGTTATCAAAACTTATATGATAAAAATACATATTGAAATATATCTTATTGTTCTGATTTACAGCGGGCAAAGCGGGATTTCCTTCTTACTTGTGTTCACAAAAAGCAAGGCATATTCCACATGTTTTCACAAAAAGTATCCCCAAACTCAAACTCTGCATACAGCCACTATACGTAATCACTTAGAAGATTCAAACACTCGATTCAATTTCGCTGGACGCCATTGTAATATTAGTAATTTTAGCCTCACAAACATTAATATACGCTCATTAGTAAACGCCTGATGGCCTAAAGTTATCGAACAATTGTCAAGTAAAAGAAATGTACCATTGCACAGCAGCGACAGAATCTATCATTCTTTATCTTTGACGTTCTTGCGCGGTGCCAGTAAATCTCTATCTACATGTATCGATTAACGATATTAAAAAAGAATTCTGTTGTTTCAAGACAAATGAGGCGTTGGGCGCCTCACCTTTTACTGTTTGTATTCCATGAGAGGCGGAGGCGGACTTGCTGCGTTCCGCAACGGTATTTTATATTTTATGTGAAAATATTGAGTGAATATGCTAACTGTTATTTTTTCCAATCAGAAAACATGTAGTTTCTTGTAACTGATTACGAACAGACAACAGCAAGAGGACATTTTGACTTATGTATAAACTATTTAACCACAATGGTCATCTATTGTAATTTAATATGAAAAGGTACGTAGCATTAAAAAAAACTTGTGTTAAAGATACGTGTGCTTATTTTAGTAGATTAACCTTGATGATTTCCATCTCCTCATTTACTTGACTGTTAATTATTTTGTGTTAGTTCATCACCAGAAATTACGATCACGCTGATGGGCCGAACGCAGCATGAGGCAGAAGGAACATTATCGTTTTCCTATTATTTCTGAACCAACTTTTTTGTGTAGTGTTGCATTTCTTTTAAAGTCTATAAATGTTCTGGTCCCTTACTGTTGATCCGGGTATGACTACATCGCGACTATAAAAATGCATAGAAATGATAATGTTTCTTCCGAACGATCTCAAATATATCAATATGCAGCTCTTATTCAGGTATAGATTTAAGTGTCAGGAAGTCGTTTCTGAAAGTATTTGTATGGAGTGTAGCCATGTATGGAAGTGAAACGCGGACGATAAATAGTTTGGACAAGAAGAGAATAGAAGCTTTCGAAATGTGGTGCTACAGAAGAATGCTGAAGATTAGGTGGGTAGATCACATAACTAATGAGGAGGTATTGAATAGAATTGAAGAGAAGAGGAGTTTGTTCCACAAGTTGACAAGAAGAAGGGATCGGTTGGTAGGACATGTTCTGAGGCATCAAGGGATCACCAATTTAGTACTGGAGGACAGCGTGGAGGGTAAAAATCGTAGAGGGAGACCAAGAGATGAATACACTAAGCAGATTCAGAAAGATGTGGGTTTGCAGTAGGTACTGGGGGATGAAGCAGCCTGCACAGGATTAAGTAGCATGGAGAGCTGCATCAAACCAGTCTCAGGACTGAAGACCACAACAACATCGTGGTCAACCAGCTTTATCAGTGATGTATCCGTACACTGTGTATATGAACATCTTCTAAAAGTCGTCTCACCGATTTCTCTGACGTTAACTTCCGTGTGGGCTCGTAACACAAATTTTCATTCGTGTTGTGACATTCGCTGGCTAAGGTGGTGGCAATTTCTTCGTAAAAACTGGGAGCTCTCGAAGGAATGCCCCACCATAACCTCGTGTTCCACGGTTTCATCATTCCGACGTGTAAAGTGGACGCTGAGGATTTCAGAACATTTTTAAGAGCACCAGCGACCTCACTACCACACGAAAGCTGGTGTTCGTACTAACAAAGCACATTTCAGAAATTTTACAGTGACGAAATTTTCAACAGGTTGCCGTACACTGTTGTTTAAAGTAACACATTCTTCGTCGGAGTCCTGGGAGGCCACAATTTTCTTCGAGTCTGACATACTGAATGCTTTGGATCGAGGCAGTCGGGTAGAGGTAGTATATCCCGATTTACGAAAAGTAGCCGCCTCAGGTAACCTACAGATGTTGTGAAAAGTACGAGCATATGGGGTGCCGAGTGAAATCTGTGACTGGATTGAAGACTTTTTGGTGGTCAGGACGCAGCATGTCATCTCGGCTGGAGGACGGGTCGTGGGTCGTGCCTGGGGGATCACATGGTACCGAGGTCGTGCAGGGACGGCGCAGTGCAAGCAGCCTGCTCGTGTGTCGGCAGCGCTACGGACTGAAACTGCTCTGCAGCCTCGGCAAGAGATTTCGTCCTCAGACGGTCTAGCACTCAGCGAGTGGGTAGCCAAGTCTATGAACACCATTTTTTTAGTGGAGACTGTCCGTCGCTCGGACACGCAATGCAAAGTGAGATGAAATGATGCGTTTATAGGAAAATATTCGAGGAAATGGATGGTGACGAATTTTGTTGGCAGTGAAGCTTACTGGCAGATTAAAACCGTGTGCCGGACCGAGACTCGAACTCGGGACCTTTTGCCTTTCTTCTCAGGACTGCTAGTTACGTTTCGCAGGAGAGCTTCTGTGAAGTGTGGAAGGTGGGAGGCGAGGTACTGGCGGAACTGAAGCTGTGAGGACCGGTCGTGAGTCGTGCTTGGGTAGCTCAGACGGTAGAGCACTTCCCCGCGACAGCCAAAGGTCCCGAGTTCGAGTCTCGGTCTGGCACACAGTTTTAATCTACCAGGAAGTTTCACATCAGCGCACACTACGCTGCAGAGTGAAAATTTCATTCTGTTGTTCAATGTTTGGGTAGTGGAACTATTGACAACTAGAGTACTGGCCATTAAAATTGCTACACCAAGAAGAAATGCAGATGATAAACGAGTATTCATTGAACAAATCTATTATACTAGAACAGACATGTGATTACATTTTCATGCAATTTGGGTGCATTGATCCTGGGAAATCAGTACCCAGAACAACCGCCTCTGGCCGTAATAAAGGCCTCGATACGCCTAGGCATTGAGTCAAACAGAGCTGAGCTTGGATGGCGTGTACAGGTACAGCTGCCCATGCAGCTTCAACACGATACCACAGTTCATCAAGAGTCGTGACTGGCGTATTGTGACGAGCCAGTTGCTCGGCCACCATTGACCAGAGGTTTTCAATTGGTGAGAGATGTAGAGAATGTGCTGGGCAGGGCAGCTGTCGAACATTTTCTGTATCCAGAGAGCCCCGTATAGGACCTGCAACATACGGTCGTGCATTATCCTGCTGAAATGTAGGGTTACGCAGGGATCGAATGAAGGGTAGAGCCACGGGTCGTAACACATCTGAACTGTAACGCCCACTGTTCAAAGTGCCGTCAATGTGAACAAGAGGTGACTGAGACGTGTAACCAATGGCACCCCATACCATCACGCCGCATGATACGCCAGTATGGCGATGACGAATACACGCTTCCAATGTGCGTTCACCGCGTTAAGTCTTGAACTTGTTGCAGTTCGTATCTCTCTTGATAGGACACTTCGAGAAGTTGCTAATAGTGTGCAGCGATGACCAAACCTTCTCGAAGAGATACATTGAAATTTACTTTTGATACTCGATATGCTCGATCCAAGTCGTTCGAAGTAGAGAATTGGTTAGAAGTAGATGAGAAGTTCTGCTTTACTGATATAATAGGGATTCAACTGCCAATCGTAGCTTGTGTTGTCTTTGTAAACTTGAGCAGTGCCGAGTTCCGCGAGGAAATAGTTGAGTCTTGCGGAGGTGTCATGAAATTTAAACATTCTGATGGAAACGCTGGTGAAGACACCGTTGCACATGCTGGTTTCGACATTCGTACAGTTCCAATCTTCGAACTGTCGTTTGAGGTTGCAGCAGAACAAATTAATACCGTAATATCACCCTTTGGGAAAGTGCTTAGCAACTCGGCCGAGAAATGGTCAAGCGCGGTCAAATTTCCAGTACTAAACGGAGTACGGTTGCTTCGAGTAGAGTTATAAAAGCACATACCATCGTAGACTGTGTGATCAAAAGTATCCGGACACCCACAAAAACATACGTTTTTGATATTAGGTGCATTGTGCTGCCACCTACTGCCAGGTACTCCACATCAGCCACCTCAGTAGTCATTAGATATCTTGAGAGAGCAGTATGGGGCGCTCCGCAGAACTCGTGCACTTCCAACGTGGTCAGGTGACTGGGTGTCACGTGTGTCATACGCCTGTACGCGAGATTTCCACACTCCTAAACATCGCTAGGTCCACTTTTTCCGACGTGATAGTGAATTGGAAACGTGAAGGGACACGTACAACACAAAAGCGTACAGGTCGACCTCGTCTGTTGACTGGCAGAGACCGCCGACAATTGAATAGGGTCGTAGTGTGTAATAGGCAGACATCTCTCCAGACCGTCACACAGGAATTCCAAACTGTTTCAAGATCCGCTGCAGGTACTATGGCAGTTAGGCGGGAGGTGACAAAACTTGCGTTTCATGGTCGAGCGGCTGCTCATAAACCACACATCTCGCCAGTAAATGCCAAACGACGCCTCGCTCGGTGTAAGGAGCGTAAACATTGGACGATTGAACAGTGGAAAATCGTTGTGTGGAGTGACGAATATCGATACACAATGTGGCGATCCTATGGCAGGGTGTGGGTATGGCGAATTCCTGGTGAACGTCATCAGCCAGCGTGTTTACTGGCGACAGTAAAATTCGGAGGCGGTGGTGTTGTGGTGTAGTCGTGTTTTTGATGGAGGGGGCTTGCACCCCTTGTTTTGCGTTGCACTATGACAGCGCAGGCCTACTTTGATGTTTTAAGTACTTTCTTGCTTCCCTCTGTTGAAGAGGAATTCGAGGACGGCTACTACATCTTTCAACACGATCGAGCACCTGTTCATAAAGCACGGCCTGAGGCGGGGTGGTTACACGACAATAAGATCAGGCGAAATTCCCTCAGACTTCAAGAAGGATATAATAATTCCAATCCCAAAAAAAGCAGGTGCTGACAGATGTGAAATTACCGAACTATCAGATTAATAAGTCACAGATGCAAAATACTAACGCGAATTCTTTACTGAGGAATGGAAAAACTGGTAAAAGCCGACCTCGGGGAAGATCAGTTTGGATTCCATAGAAATTTTGGCACACGTGAGGCAATACTGACCCTACGACTAATCTTAGAAGAAAGATTAAGGAAAGGCAAACCTACGTTTCTAGCATTTGTAGACTTAGTGAACGCTTTTGACAATGTTGACTGGAATACTCTCTTTCAAATTCTGAAGGTGGGAGGCGTAAAATACAGTTATAAGAGTCGAGGGGCATGAAAGGGAAGCAGTGGTTGGGATGGGAGTGAGACAGGGTTGTAGCCTCTCCCCGATGCTATTCAATCTGTATATTGAGCACGCAGTAAAGGAAACAAAATAAAAATTCGGAGTAGGTATTAAAATCCATGGAGAAGAAATAAAAACTTTGAGGTTCGCTGATGACATTGTAATTCTGTCAGAGACAGCAAAGCACTTGGAAGAGCAGTTGAACGGAATGGACAGTGCCTTGAAAGGAGGGTATAAGATGAACATCAACAAAAGCAAAACTAGGATAATGGAATGTAGTCGAATTAAGTCGGGTGATGCTGAGGGAATTAGATTAGGAAATGAGACACTTAAAGTAGTTAAGGAGTTTTGCTATTTGGGGAGCAAAATAATTGACGATGGTCGAAGTAGGGAGGATATAAAATGTAGACTGGCAATGGCAAGGAAAGCGTTTCTGAGGACGAGAAACTTGTTAACATTGAGTATAGATTTAAGTGTCAGGAAGTCGTTTCTGAAAGTATTTGTCTGGAAGTGAAACATGGACGATAAATAGTTTGGACAAGAATAGAATAGAAGCTTTCGAAATGTGGTGCTACAGAAGAATGCTGAAGATTAGATGGGTAGATCACATAACTAATGAGGAGGTATTGAATAGAATTGGAGAGAAGAGAAATTTGTGGCACAACTTGACAAGAAGAAGGGATCGGTTTGTGGGGCATATTCTGAGGCATCAAGGGATCACCAATTTAGTACTGGAGGGCAGCGTGGATGGTAAAAATCGTAGAGGGAGAACAAGAGATGAATACACTAAGCAGATTTAGAAGGATGTAGGCTGAAGTAGGTACTGGGAGATGAAGAAGCTTGCACAGGATAGAGTAGAATGGAGAGCTGCATCAAACCAATCTCAGGACTGAAGACCACAACAACAACAAGATCCGAGTAATGGACTGGCCTGCACAGAGTCCTGGCCTGAATCCTATAGAAGATCTTTGCGATGTTTTGGAATGCCGACTTCGTGCCAGGCCTCACCGACCGACATCGATACCTCTCCTCAGTGCAGCACTCCGTGAAGAATGGGCTGTCATTCCCCAAGTAACCTTCCAGCACCTGACTGAACGTATGCCTGCGAGAGTGGAAGCTGTCATCAAGGCCCCAAGGGTGGGCCAACATCATATTGAGTTCTAGCATTACCGATGGAGGGCGCCACGAACTTGTAAGTCATTTTCGGCCAGGTGTCCGGATACTTTTGATTGCGTAGTGTATATCATTGTCTCTGAGTAACAAACTCGGGCAGTTTCGGCAGGCGAAGACGACACTTCCCGGGACTTGGGCCTCCGTGTGCACAAATACAAGTACTCCAGACACCGAAATTCCAATGGACGCCAGTGCAATCATAGCTGACGACCTACCAGAGTCCCGCCAATCTTCAAAACCTGTCCAAGTTCCGCCCAAACAGGCCCTGCAACTGCAAAGGAAGCTGATCCGCCAGCGGTTGAAGACCGAACCTCCTCGCAGGAAAACGAAACTAACTTGGACACTGAAGGAAGTCCGTCGAGAGGCAAGCGTCCGAGGAAAAATATGAGATGCAGGCTGGTGCGTAAATGTGCAGAGGAGACAGCTCCCATTCTGCGACAAAAAGTGAAGGAGATAGATAGTAGCTGGAGCCAACAGAGGGATAGCAACACGAAAGTGGCGCCAGTTTCCGAGGAGGTTTCCCCGAGGAAAACCAATAAAGAAAGCATCTGCAACACCCTCGAGAAAGAACCCACTCTCCCGAGGATTCGATCGTCCCACTGTGGCGGTACGCCACATAACGTGATAAAAATGATATCGAATAACTTCGCAAATGTACCAAAACTGACGTCGTAACGAAACGTAAACATTATCTAAGAAAAATAACATAGACTCTGTAATCAATTAATACAGGGCTTCACAACATACGTGCTCGCGGAGCAAGCTGTGAGCAGCAAGGCGCGAGCACGGACCAGCATGGTGCGAGCACGCTACCCCCACTACCGGACCAGAGCGGAGAGTGGGGAGAGTCACGTGGGGCACACAACGGCTGCCGCCAGTCAATGTCAATCCGCGGCCACCTGCAGGGATATCACTTACGAATTATTACTGTGACAAATGAAACAAATAAAGGAGAATGTACACGTGCCACATAATTTTATTAGCTTAGTGTATGCCTCTACATTCGTATTAATTTGTGAACTGTTACACAATAAAAGGTGTCACTGAAGTGTGGGATTCTCTGTTATCTTGTACTTTTTGCCCTTTACAGTTGCGTCTATGTTCGGAGTAATTGTTCTTGTGCATCGTAGGCGCAGCGTGCAGTTTAAATTTCGATCAGACAATGCGTTTCTCAGGCGCGTCTTGTTACATTTTATTGCAGAGAACAGTTATTCACAAACATACATGGAACCGAACATTGATATTATTGTAGCTGCCAGTTTGTGCAAATGAGGAAATCTATCCTGAGGGAAGTGTCTGTAAAATTCCAAAATGTTTTTCTTGTTCTGAAATTTGTCTCTGTATTCTCTGTCACACTGCAGGCCAATAATTTCTAGTTGCAGCTCAGGACGAATCTCTTCAATATTCGCTGAATATGGAGAGCAGAACAGATCAGAATCACTGTCTAGTGCTGTCAGTTCTTGAAAGCATTGATCAAATTCTTCCTTAAGGGCAACTAAACTACGTGAATAACGTTCACAGTCTTTGTGAACATCTTGCATGGATGATAATTTAGGAAGAGCTAGATTTGCTGTTTCCAGCTGACTCACCCAAAGTGTCAATTTCATTTTAAAAGCTCGTATTCGATCTACGAAATGAGTAATTAGCAGATCTTTACCTTGTAGTGAAATGTTCAAAGCATTCAGATGGCTAGTTAAATCTGCTAAGAACCCGAGATCACATTTCCATGAAGGCTCTTTCAATTCAGGAACACACATGTTATTTATTTCCATGAACATATTTATCTCATCTAATAGGCAAAAATTCGATTTAATAATTCGCCACGACTAAGCCAGCGGACCTCGCTGTAATAAGGCAGGCTACCATACTGGCTTTCTACATCCTCAAGAAATCTTTTAAATTGCCTGTGTTGTAGCCCATGCTTCCTTATATAATTGGTTGTACGAGCAACAACACTCATCACATTTTTTAGAGTGATACTCTTTGCACATAAGTTTTCCTGGTGGATCACACAGTGAACGCCCCTTATTTCATTCGGTACGGTCAGTTTTTGCATTTTCTCCTTCAACAACGCAACGAAACCTAATTTTTTCCCTGTCATCGCTGGTGCACCGCCTGTAGACACTGAAACTAAAGAATTCCACGGCAATCCTATATTTTCAACACTTTCTTCAACACTACTTAAAATATCACCTCCAGTTGTAGTGTTCTTCATGGGTACTACATCGAGGAGCTCCTTCCTCACCTGAAGATCTCTATTAACACCTCTAACAAATACGGAAAGCTGCGCTGTGACAGTGATATCAACACTTTCGTCCAGAGCTAGAGAATACGCCATAAAATCTTTACAGATATTTGCAAGCTGGCTCTGGACGTCGTCTGCCATGTCCTGTATGCGACGCATAATGGTCATGTCAGATAATGGCACAATCCGAAACTGTTCAACTTGAGATGGACACAAACGTTCCGCTGCAACTACCAAACATCTTTTATTAAATCGCCATCAGTGAAGGGGCGCAGGGATTTTGCTAAAAACAAAGCAATTTTGTAGCTCACTCTGAGAGCTGCCTCAGTTGATTTTTCTTCGTCATCCAGATCTTCTTCGGATAGCTTCCTTTTAAGTTTAATAACTTCCTGTGCACGATCTGGTCCATCACATTTTCCACTTCCGTAGTCTTTCGCGTGGTACGACATATAATGTCGATGCAAATTAAATTTCCTAAAAGAATTCAGCGTTTTGTGACATACTAAACATTTTGCAACACCATCTTTTTCTGTAAACAGATACAATTCCTCCCAATGGGGTTTGAACTGCGAAAGCATGGTTGGGGTTACACAACGGCGACTTGACATGATTCTTAACCAGCGAAGTGACTGTCAGAGCTGATCGTAGTACTTTTAACGTTACACAGTCGGCGCGAATTCAATAGGCACGCTGCGGTCCTATTCATACGTGCGCGCGCATTTCCCCTCCCTCCCTCTCCTCACCCCTTCTCCACAACCACGCAGCTGCTCGCGAGCGCGTGCCTGAGCAGACGCGAGTACTCGCGCTCAAAACCGGCCAGTTGTTAAGCCCTGAATTAATATGATCTGTGAATGTAATTGCAATTTTTTTTCCAAAACGATCCCTGGCTCATCCCTTTTGTCTGTTCGTAGTGTAAGATGCCATTTGTGGCGAGGCAAGTTATCTGTACTAGCTCCTATATTTATGAAGTGGTAGATTTAAATTCTTTGTGCAAATTTTATAGGGGAACATTGGTGCAGAGGTCAGCGCCATTGTTCTAAATGATTACGGCCCAGAGTCGTAATAAATATCTTAGTATTCTCTAATTTTGACAAGTAAACATAAATGGGAATGTAGGAGATTGCTCTTGATTAGCGGTTCTCCCTTTGAAACGATAAAAGTAATCAATATTTCCAATATTGAATAATATTTGAGTAAACAGATTTCAGTAAATTTTTTCTATCCCCCTCTTAACGAAATCGCGAGAATCTCCTCAGCCTTGCATTTTCACCAAAGTAAAAATAATTTACAAAAATAAATTTTAACAACTATTACAGTCTGTGAGAGGCCCATGACTAAGGAATTTGTTGCTAGCGCACTCGAGCATATGTAATTTCGTTGGATTACTCAAGCGCTGCCTGCGATATGTAAGCTGTAAGAGAATCTCAGACCAGAGAGCAGTGTTGTCTGCAGTAGGAACTGTGTGGCAAGCGGTAGCTAGCAGTCTCGTGTACGGAGTTGGCTGGGCCGGTCGTGGGGAGCGATGGCGGTGCCTGAGCGATGTAGTATAAGGTAAAAGCAGACTCGCGCATATGTACTATTGTTATGTCAAGTCCCATGTAAATGTATTTAAAAAATCTCTTAATAATAATCTTTCTTATAAAAATTAACTTTTGACGATAATTCATCTCAATTTAAAGAATTTACTAATTTCTCCAATCCGTGGTCATCCAGATTATGGTAAAGAAAAATCAGTTGTTCTTTTTAAACCTGACAAATCTATCGGCCAGCACTGCACTGGGCTGTGCCAGAAAAAATTCTTACAGAAGCATATATATATATATATATATATATACACTCCTGGAAATGGAAAAAAGAACACATTGACACCGGTGTGTCAGACCCACCATACTTGCTCCGGACACTGCGAGAGGGCTGTACAAGCAATGATCACACGCACGGCACAGCGGACACACTAGGAACCGCGGTGTTGGCCGTCGAATGGCGCTAGCTGCGCAGCATTTGTGCACCGCCGCCGTCAGTGTCAGCCAGTTTGCCGTGGCATACGGAGCTCCATCGCAGTCTTTAACACTGGTAGCATGCCGCGACAGCGTGGACGTGAACCGTATGTGCAGTTGACGGACTTTGAGCGAGGGCATATAGTGGGCATGCGGGAGGCCGGGTGGACGTACCGCCGAATTGCTCAACACGTGGGGCGTGAGGTCTCCACAGTACATCGATGTTGTCGCCAGTGGTCGGCGGAAGGTGCACGTGCCCGTCGACCTGGGACCGGACCGCAGCGACGCACGGATGCACGCCAAGACCGTAGGATCCTACGCAGTGCCGTAGGGGACCGCACCGCCACTTCCCAGCAAATTAGGGACACTGTTGCTCCTGGGGTATCGGCGAGGACCATTCGCAACCGTCTCCATGAAGCTGTGCCACGGTCCCGCACACCGCTAGGCCGTCTTCCGCTCACGCCCCAACATCGTGCAGCCCGCCTCCAGTGGTGTCGCGACAGGCGTGAATGGAGGGACGAATGGAGACGTGTCGTCTTCAGCGATGAGAGTCGCTTCTGCCTTGGTGCCAATGATGGTCGTATGCGTGTTTGGCGCCGTGCAGGTGAGCGCCACAATCAGGACTGCATACGACCGAGGCACACAGGGCCAACACCCGGCATCATGGTGTGGGGAGCGATCTCCTACACTGGCCGTACACCACTGGTGATCGTCGAGGGGACACTGAATAGTGCACGGTACATCCAAACCGTCATCGAACCCATCGTTCTACCATTCCTAGACCGGCAAGGGAACTTGCTGTTCCAACAGGACAATGCACGTTCCCATGTATCCCGTGCCACCCAACGTGCTCTAGAAGGTGTAAGTCAACTACCCTGGCCAACAAGATCTCCGGATCTGTCCCCCATTGAGCATGTTTGGGACTGGATGAAGCGTCGTCTCACGCGGTCTGCACGTCCAGCACGAACGCTGGTCCAACTGAGGCGCCAAGTGGAAATGGCATGGCAAGTCGTTCCACAGGACTACATCCAGCATCTCTACGATCGTCTCCATGGGAGAATAACAGCCTGCATTGCTGCGAAAGGTGGATATACACTGTACTAGTGCCGACATTGTGCATGCTCTGTTGCCTGTGTCTATGTGCCTGTGGTTCTGTCAGTGTGATCATGTGATGTATCTGACCCCACGAATGTGTCAATAAAGTTTCCCCTTCCTGGGACAACGAATTCACGGTGTTCTTATTTCAATTTCCAGGAGTGTATATATATATATATATATATATACGCGTTATCGGGCGACCTTATTGAGGTAGGAATTTTCAATTTATTCAGAATGATCTTTCAGGGCCATGACGCAGCACTGCTGGAGTCCAAATTTACCTGTTTAAAATCACAGACAGTTAATTTTTGAAAGGTTACATATGAGTCACATTTTTTATTAGGAGGTTAGTCACATTTTATTATTGGTAGGTTACAGAATTTATCTGTTGGTAGGTTATGCTGAATGTAAATGAATTATATAATTACATTTTTTACTGTTGGACGGTTATTATAAATATATTTTTTTATGTTGGGAGATTATATTTTTTACTGTTGGGAGGTTACAAGTCACACGCAGCTCTCTAGCTTATCGAAAAGCACAGTGAGAAGACAAAACATCTACACTTCGCCTTTCTCGATCTCGAACAGGCCTTTGAGCGAGTGCGACACGAATTAATTCGGTTTGCCCTGCGAGAGCACGAGCTCGTTAGGTGGGTCGGACTGCATTGCGTGGGGCTGAACGCTGGCCTTCAACAAGGGAAGGAGAGCAAAGACTCGCTGCTATGGAGGCGGAAATGCTTAGGTGGACACAGGGATTAACGCTGCATGACCACGTTACAAATAACGAAGTTCGCAGGCTATACGGTGTTGCACCAATAATTGACAAAATGAGGAAAGCCGCCTATGTTGGTAGGGACGTGTCCTCAGAGCAGACGAGACAACAGTGGCAAAGACTATTTTCAATCTAAGTCTAAATGGGAAACGGCTAGCAGGACGACCAAAGAGCGATGGCTCGACACCCTCCACGAAGAGCTCAAGGTCTCAGGCCTTCACGCTGGATCCTTTATTGTATGATTATATGATAGCGGAACAAACACTGGTAGCAGTCACTTCTGTAAAATATCTGGGAGTATGCCTGCAGAACGATGTGAAGTGGAATGATCATATAAAATTAATTGTTGGTAAGGCGGGCGCCATTGAGATTCATTGGGAGAGTCCTTAAAAAATGCAGTCCATCAACAAAGGAGGTGGCTTACAAAACACTCGTTCGACCTATACTCTAGTATTGCTCATCAGTGTGGGATCCGTACCAGGTCGGGTCGACAGAGGGGAGAGGGTAGATCCAAAGAAGAGCGGCGCGTTTCGTCACAGGGGTATTTGGTAAGCGTGATAGCGTTACGGAGATGTTTAGCAAACTCGAGTGGCAGACTCTGCAAGAGAGGCGCTCTGCATTGCGGTGTAGCTTGCTGTCCAGGTATCGAGAGGGTGCGTTTCTGGATGAGGTATCGAATATATTGCTTCCCCCTACTTATACCTCCCGAGGAGATCACGAATGTAAAATTAGAGAGATTCGAGCGCGCACGAAGGCTTTCCGACAGTCGTTCTTCCCGCGAACCATACGCGACTGGAACAGGAAAGGGAGGTAATGACAGTAGCACGTGAAGTGCCCTCCGCCACACACCGTTGGGTGGCTTGCGGAGTATAAATGTAGATGTAGATCAGGCATGAGATCGCAAGCTGTGGCGACAACGAGCCAAAACAGCGGACCCCGCCAGCACGCTGGACAAACGCTAAGGAAGAAGAAGAAGAAGAAGAAGAAGAGAGAAGAGAAGAATTACAGTCACATACCTGGTAATTTGTTTGTTGGTTTATTTGTGGTTACAATACAGCGTCACGGGTCTTTTGCGGTCTAACTGTGTTAGTGAGGCAGTAAATCTATCCACAGGGCAGTGACACTGCGTCACTGCAGTACACTTTGGAGGTGTGGCGGTGGGACTCGCAGTCCCGTACCACCCTCCGACGGTGACGGTACTGCATCAGTCAGGCAGCAACATTCATCCCAGCGTCGGCACGTGGGATGGGAAAGTATTGGACCTAGAATGGGGGCTAGTCCCGCCAAACGATGGTTAGTTGGTTGGTTTTGGGGTTTGATGGGGGCTAAACATCGTGGTCATCAGTCCCCAGTTCCAAACAGACATACTTGTAAAACGCCTATACAGTAAAAGCGTAACCTCTGCACCCAGAGGGAGGGAACACCACAGGGTACAGAGCTAAAATGAACACCGCAATAACACAAAATAGAGGACACTTAAAAGGAGCAGAGCAAATAGTTGACTAGAGTAAAACAGACTACTGTGGTTGATGGATCAGGTAAAAGGTCAACCACTCAACTACAAACGAAGAACCTCCAGCTGGAAAGCGCTGATAGAGGTACCAACACAACTTGTTACCATAAAAGACACTATTTTGGTATCCACGTCACAATTAAAAGTCGCTGGAGTGGGTGTAGCCTGAGAAATCGTGGGAGAGCGCCCACACTAGAGCGAGTGATAAAACCCAGCTGCACGGATAAAACGTAAAACTGAGTCAGCTGCAGAGGCATCGTCACCTAGAATTAAAGGAAGTGCAGCTGGTAAATTAAAGGACTGCCACAAGGGGGCAGTCCGTCAGAAGATGGACCACTGTCAGCCCTGCATCACAGCGGCACTTGGGCGGGTTCTCACGGCGAAGGAGATAGCTGTGGTTCAACCGCGTGTGTCCAGTTCGGAGACGGCAGAGAGCAACTGAGTCCCTACGCGTGCCCCTCAAGGACGAGTCCCGTACGGCCGTGGACGACTTGACCGTGCGGAGCTGATTTGGCGTGTTTAAGGCAGACCATTCAGAGCTCCAGACATCGCGGACCTTGCGATGTAGGGCTGACCGGAGGTCTCTTTCCGCGAGACCGAGCTCCAGGGGTGGCGAAGTGGTGGCCTGCTTGGCCAACCGATCGACACGTTCGTTTCCTGGAATGCCGATGTGGCCCGCGGTCCACACAAACGTCGCTGAACGACCACACTCGGCGAGAGCAAAAACAGCATCTCGAATACCGCGCACCAAAGCGTCCCGAGAAAAACACTGGTCGAGTGCTTGCCAAAGGATGCATCCGTGGTGGGCGTGCCAGGCCTATCGTTAGCCACGGTCGGAATCCGATTCCTCTAGGATGGTTAGGGGAACCGGATGTCGATGCCGGCGGCGAGGAAGTGTGGCGTAAACCACGGACAGAGTCCCGCAGGGCATCCACTTTCTCAAGGGGCGTCCGCGAGTTGTCGCGTATTATCGTCTTGAGGGGGACGATATCCGCTTCCTCGCAGAGAGTGACAATTCTCGTGAGTGGCGGGGCGTGCAGGCTCCACCTGAGCACCTCGCTCTGCAGGCGCTGCGACGTCCGCATCCTGGTCACACTCATCGTGGCCCGTGCGCCAGACGCATACAGTAGATACGGAGCTCGGTATGCAGGTTAAATTCCCTACTGCGGAAGAGTGGGTACAAAGCCCTGGTCAGCCAGGGTTATATAGTGCTGAGTCGCCGGCACATTGTGCTAGGTGGCACTCGGGGATAACTGCCATGTCATCACATAGATATTAAAAAGGATGGGAAAAAACACCCATCATTGAGGAGTGCCTGCCGACAATAGGCGAATTGTAGTGTGTTTTAATACAAAATGGTTCAAATGGCTCTGAGCTCTATGGGACTTAACTTCTGAGGTCATCAGTCCCCTAGAACAGAACTACTTAAACCTAACTAACCTAAGGACATCACACACATCCATGCCCAAGGCAAGATTCGAACCTGCGACCGTAGCGGTCACGCGGTTCCAAACTGAAGCGCCTAGAACCGCACGGCCACACCGGCCGGCTGCGAACAGTTCGACGACGTTTGCAGCAGCGTGGACTATCAACTCGGACACCATGGCTGCGGCTACCCTTGACACTGCATCACAGACAGGAGCTCCTGTGATGGTGTACTCGACGACGAACCTGAGTGCACGAATGGCAAAACGTTTACAGCATCATGATGGTCGCATCCGTGTTTGGCGACATCACGGTGAACGCACATTCGAAGCATGTATTCGTCATCGCCATACTGGCGTATCACCTGACGTGATGGTATGGGGTGCCATCGGTTACACGTCTCGGTCACCTCTTCTTCACATTGACGGCACTCTAAATAGTGGACGTTACATTTCAGATGTGTTAAGACCCGTGGCTCTACCCTTCATTCGATCCCTGCGAAACCCCACATTTCAGCAGGATAATGCACGACGCATGTTGCGGGTCCTACACGGGCCTTTCTGGATACAGAAAATGTTCGACTGCTGCCCTGGCCAGCACATTCTCCAGATCTCTCACCAACTGAAAGCGTCTGGCCAATGGTGGCCGAGCAACTGGCTCGTCACAATACGCCAGTCACTACTTTTGATGAACTGTGGTATCGTGTTGAAGCTGCATGGGCAGCTGTACCTGTAGACGCCATCCTAACTCTGTTTGACTGAATGCCCAGGCGTATCGAGGCCGTTATTACTGGCAGAGGCGGTTGTTCTGGGTACTGATTTCTCAGGATCTATGCACCCAAAATCCGTAAAAATGTGATCACAATTGTAGTATAATATATTTTTCTAATGAATGCCCGTTTATCATCTGCATTTCCATCGTAGCTCTGTTTGACTGAATGCCCAGGCGTATCGATGCCGTTATTACTGGCAGAGGCGGTTGTTCTGGGTACTGTTTTCTCGGGAACTATGCACCCAAAATCCGTAAAAATGTGATCACATGCCAATTCTAGTATAATATATTTTTCTAATGAATGCCCGTTTATCATCTGCATTTCTTCTTCGGGGTAGCAATTTTATTGACCAGTATTGTACAAAAACACCGTGTCGGGCAAACTAACTGCGAGAAATTCCACAACTGAGTCACTGACGTAAACAATTTACCAGTTGTAAAAGGAGGCACAATAACGTTAACTCCACCTTTTCATAATATATAAATACCAATGCATGAACAACGACCACACCACCCAAGACGACAAGGTGAACCGGCTGGGCAGACGGAAGCGACCATAACAGCGCGGATGAAGAAATGAAAGAAGTTTCCGAAACTAATCGGACTGTACGCCAGCCCCAAAGGACGATGATTCTTCAACAATGACGTCTCCGTGAACGAACCTTCTAAAAAAACAAGGACACGCCCCTGAACCGTTTGCTACAGGCGAATATTATTAAAATTTATTTTAAACCTGACACTTGCGAGATGAATCTGAAGAGTGTTTCTTAATGTTTGATCAAGTAGAACGGACTACGTCTCACGTACAAGCATGCAAGATCGCTGCAGTGAACCTCAGTAAGATTCATAGTTCCTTTAAATTACAAAACTTGAAAGATTTTATCCCCCCCTCCCCATCAACCATGGACCTTGCCGTTGGTGGGGAGGCTTGCGTGCCTCAGCGATACAGATAGCCGTACCGTAGGTGCAACCACAACGGAGGGGTATCTGTTGAGAGGCCAGACAAACGTGTGGTTCCTGAAGAGGGGCAGCAGCCTTTTCAGTAGTTGCAGGGGCAACAGTCTGGATGATTGACTGATCTGGCCTTGTAACATTAACCAAAATGGCCCTGCTGTGCTGGTACTGTGAACGGTTGAAAGCAAGGGGAAACTACAGCCGTAATTTTTCCCGAGGGCATGCAGCTCTACTGTATGACTAAATGATGATGGCGTCCTCTTGGGTAAAATATTCCGGAGGTAAAATAGTCCCCCATTCGGATCTCCGGGCAGGGACTACTCAGGAGGACGTCGTTATCAGGAGAAATAAAACTGGCGTTCTACGGATTGGAGCGTGGAATGTCAGATCCCTTAATCGGGCAGGTAGGTTAGAAAATTTAAAAAGGGAAATGGATAGGTTAAAGTTAGATATAGTGGGAATTAGATAAGTTCGGTGGCAGGAGGAACAAGACTTTTGGTCAGGCGAATACAGGATTATAAATACAAAGTCAAATAGGGGTAATGCGGGAGTAGGTTTAATAATGAATAAAAGAAAATAGGAATGCGGGTAAGCTACTACAAACAGCATAGTGAACGCATTATTGTAGCCAAGATAGACACGAAGCCCACGCCTACTACAGTGCTACAAGTTTATATGCCAACTAGATCTGCAGATGACGAAGAAATTGAAGAAATGTATGACGAAATAAAAGAAATTATTCAGATAGCGAAGGGAGACGAAAATTTAATAGTCATGGGTGACTGGAATTCGGTAGTAGGAAAAGGGAGAAACGGAAACGTAGTAGGTGAATATGGATTGGGGCTAAGAAATGAAAGAGAAAGCTGTCTGGTAGAATTTTTCACAGAGCATAACTTAATCATAGCTAACACTTGGTTCAAGAATCATAAAGGAAGGTTGTATACATGAAAGAATCCTGGAGACACTAAAAGGTGTCAGATAGATTATATAATGGTAAGACAGGGATTTAGGAACCAGGTTTTAAATTCTAAGACATTTCCAGGGGCAGATGTGGACTCTGACTACAATCTATCGGTTATGAACTGTAGATTAAAACTGAAGAATCTGCAAAAAGGTGGCAATTTAAGGAGATCGGACCTGGATAAACTGACTAAACCAGAGGTTGTAGAGGGTTTCAGGGAGAGCGTAAGGGAACAATTGACAGGAATGGTGGAAAGAAATACAGTAGAAGAAGAATGGGTAGCTTTGAGGGATGAAGTAGTGAAGGCAGCAGAGGATCAAGTAGGTAAAAAGACGAGGGCTAGTAGAAATCCTTGGGTAACAGAAGAAATATTGAATTTAATTGATGAAACGAGAAAATATAAAAATGCAATAAATGAAGCAGTTAAAAAGGAATACAAACGTCTCAAAAATGAGATTGACAGGAAGTGCAAAATGGCTAAGCAGGGATGGCTAGAGGACAAATGTAAGGATGTAGAGGCTTATCTCACTAGCGGTACGATAGATACTGCCTACAGGAAAATTAAAGGGACCTTTGGAGAAAAGAGAACCACTTGTATGAATATTAAGAGCTCAGATGGAAACCCAGTTCTAAGCAAAGAAGGGAAAGCAGAAAGGTGGAAGGAGTATATAGAGGGTCTATACATGGGCGATGTACTTGAGGACAATATTATGGAAATGGAAGAGGATGTAGATGAAGATTAAATGGGATATACGATAAGGCGTGAAGAGTTTGACAGAGCACTGAAACACCTGAGTCGAAACAAGGCCCCCGGAGTAGACAACATTCCATTGGAACTACTGACGGCCTTGGGAGAGCCAGTCCTGACAAAACTCTACCATCTGGTGAGCAAGATGTATGAGACAGGCGACATACCCTCAGACTTCAAGAAAAATATAATAATTCCGATCCCAAAGAAAGCAGGTGTTGACAGGTGTGAAAATTACCGAAGTATCAGTTTAATAAGTCACGGCTGCAAAATATAACGCAAATTCTTTACAGACGAATGGAAAAACTATTAGAACCCGACCTAGGGGAAGATCAGTTTGGATTCCGTAGAAATGTTGGAACACGTGAGGCAATACTGACCCTACGACTTATCTTAGAAGCTAGATTAACGAAAGGCAAACCTACGTTTCTATCATTTGTAGACTTAGAGAAAGCTTTTGACAATGTTGACTGGAATACTCTCTTTCAAATTCTGAAGGTGGCAGGGGTAAAATACAGGGAGAGATAGGCTATTTATAATTTGTATAGAAACCAGGTGGCAGTTACAAGAGTCGAGGGGCATGAAAGGGAAGCAGCGGTTGGGGAGGGGAGTGAGAGTGGGTTGTAGCCTCTCCCCGATGTTATTCAGTATGTATATTGAGCAAGCAGTGAAGGAAACGAAAGAATAATTCGGAGTAGGTATTAAAATCCATGGAGAAGAAATAAAACTTTGAGGTTCGCCGATGACTTTGTAATTCTGTCAGAGACAGCAAAGGACTTGGAAGAGCAGTTGAACGTAATGGATTGTGTCTTGAAAGGGGGATCCAAGATGAACATCAACAAAAGCAAAACTAGGATAATGGAATGTAGTCGAATTAAGTCTGGTGATGCTGAGGGTATTAGATTAGGAAATGAGACACTTAAAGTAGTAAAGGAGTTTTGCTATTTGGGGAGCAAAATAACTGATTATGGTCGAAGTAGAGAGGATATAAAATGTAGATTGGCAATGGCAAGGAAAGCGTTTCTGAAGAACAAAAATTTGTTAACATCGAGTATAGATTTAAGTGTCAAGAAGTCGTTTCTGAAAGTATTCGTATGAAGAGTAGCCATGTATGGAAGTGAAACATGGACGATAAATAGTTTAGACAAGAAGAGAATAGAAGCTTTCGAAATGTGGTGCTACCGAAGAATGCTGAAGATTAGATGGGTAGATCACATAACTAATGAGGAGGTATTGAATTGGATTGGGGAGAAGTTTGTGGCACAACTTGACTAGAAGAAGGGATCGGTTGGTAGGACATGTTCTGAGGCATCAAGGGATCACGAATTTGGTATTGGAGGGCAGCGTAGAGGGTAAAAATCGTAGAGGGAGACCAAGAGATGAATACACCAAGCAGATTCAGACGGATGTAGGTTGCAGTAAGTAGTGGGAGATGAAGAAGCTTGCACAGGATAGAGTTGCATGGAGAGCTGCAACAAACCAGTCTCAGGACTGAAGACCACCACAACAGCAACAAAAGATTTTATACAGGGTGGTGCATGAAATGTGTTACCATTTTGTTTTTGAATATAAGCTTTATAGTCAATACAATCTGAAAGGACATATACTGCAATGAAGAGCCGTCCGTGGAGATTTGTTCTAACTCAGCACATGCTCAATATGTTCACCATTTCGTTTCCTGACTTAATTCAAACGAACACTGAAGTTAGTGATTACCCTACGGCACATGTCTTCCGTAATTTCACTGCAAACTTGAAGAATAAGTCTTCTGAGCTCTATTAAATAACGTGGACGTTTCGAGAAAATTTTTTCCTTTAGGTTCCTCCAAAGAAAAGAGTCACACGGATTGAGGTCTGGACTATTGGGGGGCCAATTTTGTCCGTCATTGAAGCGACCTGGAAACCTGAGTGAAATGATCCGCATGTCGAAATGCTCGTGTAAAAACTCCAACACAGTGTTTCCAGCATGTGGCCTTGCTCCATCTTGCATGAACCACTGCGTGTTGAAGGGCAAGGCAGTAGCAAGAAGGTGTGGAATGAAGCTATTGCGAAGCATGCTCAAATAACGCTCGCTGTTCACATTTTCTTCAAAGAAAAAGGATCCAGTAAGTCCGTGACTGGAAATTGTTGCCCACGCTGTAATCCTGGGAGCATAATGTTGTTGTTCATGAAGCACTTGTGGGTTTTCAGTGAGCCAAAAGCGTACATTTTGTTTGTTAACCACACCGTCTAAATGAAAATGCGCCTCGTCTGAAAACCAAACGATGTTCAGAGTTTCTTCTCTATCCTCCGCCCACTGAGCAAACAGTAGTCTCTGCTGTTTGTCTTCTTCAGTGAGCTTCTGTGCACAGGTCATCTTGCATGGGTACATATGGAGGTCACTTCTGGATATTCCCAGTTGCACTGGTGCCTTTCTACACGATTTCCCGGGACTTGTCTGTACAGCAACTCGTCCCGCTTCAATATTCTCCGGCGAACAAACAGACTTAGGCCGAGGTCGCTTCGCTTCCAATACTGTTCCTTCCTGTACAAATTTATCGTACAACCTGTGGATGGTCTTCTTGCAAGAGACCCATCGTGTGTTGAACTGTTGTCGAAAACGCCTCTGAGCCACAACAAGGCTTTTCGTTTCATGAAAAAGTAACGCATTTGCCGATCGTTGTTGTGTCGTCAGTCTTCCATTGTCAGCCATTGCTGCTTACTAGTCTCCTAGCGGCAGTATCGTGAATTACACGTCATTTCGTAAATCATTTGTTTTTCCAAGCTCTGCTGGTACTGCTGTAGAGATCCCAGCGGGATATCTAATGTGCGTCGTAAACTGTGAAAGAAACAATTGTTAACACATTTCGTGCGCCTCCCTGTACATGCTTCTGACAGTGACATTGTCCTTTGAGAAGAAGTGAGAGACATCGAGCTAGATAACGTACCTGGCTTCAATGCCATAACAAACCCAGGGCGTGGAACTGACATGTGCACAGCTCTGCTTACAAAGGAGGACATAAGTAGTCTATGATGTGGTAAAACTACCAAACAGTAAAGGCATAGCGGGCACAGTAAACAATATGCGACTCATTAACGATTTTGCACCTTCAGGGTCCAGCAAGAGGCACCGCATAACGGAGTTCTTTAAAGAAGAAGTTGTCCCTCTGTTTGGAACATCTTATCCTGAGAGATTTTAAGTTTGTGCTGCATGCCGAAGACCAAATTCGCAATTTCAGCAATGTACCGAACTGGAACGTATAGTTGATGCATTAAGGCTAATAGACTCACGGGAGCATATGGACGGCGCACACCACAAGACGCTCGCCGAGTCGTGGAGACAGGGTATATGTAACGCACAATATGAAACACCTCATTTTGGAGTCAGATGTACGGCCTACCGTTTTTTTCGGATCATGCTGCGTACATATGCACAATCGATCTGAGAAAACAAGGTAGGTACCGAGGTAGAGGCAAATGGAAGCTCAACGTGTCAGGTGGCATTTCATAAAGTATGAAGAGAGTGTGAAAGCAAATTTAGCTCGTACAACTCTGGCATTGACTGGTGGCTTAAAACATGCCAAACCTAATATTCGGACGTTTTTCATAAATCACTCGAAAGACGAAAGTTTTTGGTACAAATCAACTATAGAGTTCTACTTCCAGTGTCTAAGGATTTGTACAAGTCAGATGCTACAGTTGCGGACAACTATCAAAGAATTATAAAAATTAAAGCTAAAATTTTGGCACTTCGGCGTTAACAACTTGAAGGCTACCAAATAAGGGCGCGTGCTCAGAATATAGCACAGCGTGAGGTCATGTCATTCGTGAAAGCAAAATGGCGTCTCGCAAGATATTATCTGAAATAAAAACTGGTGATTGGGGGGAGCTGACGATGCACAGTGAGATTAAAGAGGCGATCGCACAGCATTTTGCCTCCTTGATGTCTAGTCGACCCGTTGACGAACAGCTTCAAGACGAGTTAATGATCAACCTACAAGGCAAAGTATGCCACGCGCAAGCACAAACTCTCATCTCGGAAGTGACTGAAGAAGACGTCGAAGAAGCATGGAACATCGAAGCATGAAAAATAAGGCTCCAGGGGCAGACAGAATTCCGGCATATTTTATCGCAAATTCAGTGGCCTCATAAGAGCCAAGTTTACTCTCATCTGCAATGGAGTGCTAAGCCCTGACAACGACATCCAGAAAGGATTTCGAAAGGGACTCGTAGTGTTAGTGCCGAAAAATACCAACACGCAAGCAATGAGCGCTCTGAGGCCAATACACTTCTACATCTACATCTACATACATACTCCGCAATCCACAATACGGTGCGTGGTGGAGGGTACCTCGTATCGCAACTAGCATCTTCTCTCCCTGTTCCACTCCCAAACAGAGCGACGGAAAAATGACTGCCTATATGCCTCTGTACGAGCCCTAATCTCTCTTATCTTATCTTTGTGGTCTTTCCACGAAATGTAAGTTGGCGGCTGTAAAATTGTACTGCAGTCAGCCTCAAATGCTGGTTCTCTAAATTTCCTCAGTAGCGATTCACGAAAAGAACGCCTCCTTTCCTCTAGAGACTGCCACCCGAGTTCCTGAAGCATTTCCGTAACACTCGCGTGATGATCAAATCTAACAGTGACAAATCTAGCAGCCCGCCTCTGAATTGCTGCTATGTCCTCCCTCAATCCGATTTCATAGGGATCCCAAACGCTCGAGCAGTACTCAAGAATAGGTCGTATTAGCATTTTATAAGCGGCCTCCTCTACAGATGAACCACATATTCCCAAAATTCTACCAACGAACCGAAGACGACTATCCGCCTTCCGCACAACTGCCATTACATGCTTGTCCCACTTCATACCGCTCTGCTATGTTACGCCCAAATGTTTAATCGACGTGACTGTGTCAAGCGCTACACTACTAATGGAGTATTCAAACGTTACGGGATTCTTTTTCCTATTCATCTGCATTAATTTACATCTATCTATATTTAGAGTTAGCTACCATTCTTTACACCAATCACAAATCCTGCCCAAGTCATCTCGTATCCTCCTACAGTCACTCAACGATGACACCTTCCCGTACACCACAGCATTGCTATCCACCGTATCCAAAAGATCATTTATGTAGGTAGAAAACAACAGCGGACCTACCACACTTCCCTGGGGCACTCCAGATGATACCCTCACCTCCGATGAACACTCACCATCGAGGTCAACGTACTGGGTTCTATTACTTAAGAAGTCTTCGAGCCACTCACATACTTGGGAAACAATGCGATATGCTCGTACCTTAGTTAGGAGTCTGCAGTTGGGCACCGAGTCAAACGCTTTCCGGAAGTCAAGGAATATGGCATCCGTCTGATACCCTTCATCCACGGTTCGCAAGATATCATGTGAGAAAAGGGCGAGTTGCGTTTCGCAGGAGCGATGCTTTCTACAACCGTGCTGATGCGTGGACAGCAACTTCTCTGTCTCAAGGAAATTCATTATATTCGAACTGAGAGTATGCCCGAGAATCCTGCAACAAACCGATGTTAAGGATATTGGTATGTAATTTTGAGGATACGTCCTTCTTCCCTTCTTATATACAGGCGTCACCTGCGCTTTTTACCAGACGAGTGTGGGCAAAGGCAGGAAAATTCTGCAGACCCTCTGTCATTACAGGGAGCTAATTTCAACGGCCGACGTCTGCAAAATAAAATCTGCACTCATCTCTCTAGACACTGATAAAGCCTTCGACAGGGCTAATCGTCTTTTCCTACTCCGGACCACGGGCGCAGTGAGCTTCCCACGCAGATTCATTGCAGTAGTACGCAATACATTAACGAACAACTCAGCCAGATTTGTCACGAATGGACACATTAGCCGCCCGACTGAAGTCATCACACCATTAGGCGAGGGTGTCCAGTGTCAATGGCATTCTTCGCCATCGCCACCGAACTCCTGCTTGCGTCCCTTATGGAACTTCTACAAGGACTACAAATAAAGAGAGAAAAGATCGCTGATGATGATGGTTTTCTGGTCGTGAATGGTACTGAAGTGGAGAGCGCACTTCAAACAGTAACACAATATGAATAGGCGTGTGGCGCAAAACTTAATACAACAAAGTCGGGTATTTTCAACATCGGCCGTGGACTTGGTACGCAAACACAAGGTCTGTTACGCGAGCTTGTAAGCGGGAAATGTCTCGGCATAGGGCTTATATCACTTACTAAAGGCAAGGCGCCCGGTGCAGATTGTATACCAGTCAGGTCCCTTTCAGACTACCCTGATACAATAGCTCCACATTTAGCAATTATATACAACCGGTCACTCACAGAGAGATTCCTTCCTAAATACTGGAAAATTGCTAAAGTCACTTAGTAGTCATGGGTGACTGGAAATCGGTAGTAGGAAAAAGGAGAGAAGGAAACGTAGTAGGTGAATATGGATTGGGGGTAAGAAATGGAACAGGAAGCCGCCTGGTAGATTTTGCACAGAGCATAACTTAATCATAGCTATCACTTGGTTCAAGAACCATAAAAGAAGGTTGTATACATGGAAGAAGCCGGGAGATACTGACAGGTTTCAGATACATTATATAATGCTAAGATAGAGATTTAGGAACCAGGTTTTAAATTCTAAGACATTTCCAGGGGCAGATGTGGACTCTGACCACAATCTATTGGTTATGAACTGTAGATTAAAACTGAAGAAACTGCAACAAGGTGCGAATTTAAGGAGATGGGACCTGGATAAACTGAAAGAACCAGAGGTTGTACAGAGTTTCAGGGAGAGCGTAGGGGAACAATTGACAGGAATGGTGGAAAGAAATACAGTAGAAGAAGAATGGGTAGCTTTGAGGGATGAAGTAGTGAAGGCAGCAGAGGATCAAGTAGGTAAATAGACGAGGGCTTGTGGAAATCCTTGGGTAACAGAAGAAATATTGATGAAAGCAGAAAATATAAAAATGCAGTAAATGAAGCAAACAAAAAGGAATACAAACGTCTCTAAAATGAGATCGATAGGAAGTACAAAATGGCTAAGCAGGGATGGCTAGAGGACAAATGTAAGGATGTAGAGGCTTATCTCACTAGGGGTACGACAGATACTGCCTACAGGAAAATTAAAGAGACGTTTCGAGAAAAGAGAACCACTTGTATCAATATCACGAGCTCAGATGAAAACCCAATTCTAAGCAAAGAGGGGAAAGCAGTAAGGTAGAAGGAGTTTATAGAGGGTCTATACAAGGCTGATGTTGTTGAGGACAATATTATAGAAATGGAAGAGGATGTAGATGAACATGAAATGGGAGATACGATAAGGCGTGAAGAGTTTGACAGAGCACTGAAAGACCTGAGTCGAAACAAGGCCCCGGGAGTAGACAACATTCCATTACAACTACTGACAGCCTTGGGAGAGCCAGGCCTAACAAAACTCTACCATCTTGTGAGGAAGATGTATGATACAGGCGAAATACCCTCAGACTTCAAGAATAATATAATAATTTCAATCTCAAAGAAAGCAGGTGTTGACAGATGTGAAAATTACTGAACAATCACTTTAATAAGTGATGGCTGCAAAATACACTCCTGGAAATGGAAAAAAGAACACATTGACACCGGTGTGTCAGACCCACCATACTTGCTCCGGACACTGCGAGAGGGCTGTACAAGCAATGATCACACGCATGGCACAGCGGACACACCAGGAACCGCGGTGTTGGCCGTCGAATGGCGCTAGCTGCGCAGCATTTGTGCACCGCCGCCGTCAGTGTCAGCCAGTTTGCCGTGGCATACGGAGCTCCATCGCAGTCTTTAACACTGGTAGCATGCCGTGACAGCGTGGACGTGAACCGTATGTGCAGTTGACGGACTTTGAGCGAGGGCGTATAGTGGGCATGCGGGAGGCCGGGTGGACGTACCGCCGAATTGCTCAACACGTGGGGCGTGAGGTCTCCACAGTACATCGATGTTGTCGCCAGTGGTCGGCGGAAGGTGCACGTTCCCGTCGACCTGGGACCGGACCGCAGCGACGCACGGATGCACGCCAAGACCGTAGGATCCTACGCAGTGCCGTAGGGGACCGCACCGCCACTTCCCAGCAAATTAGGGACACTGTTGCTCCTGGGGTATCGGCGAGGACCATTCGCAACCGTCTCCATGAAGCTGGGCTACGGTCCCGCACACCGTTAGGCCGTCTTCCGCTCACGCCCCAACATCGTGCAGCCCGCCTCCAGTGGTGTCGCGACAGGCGTGAATGGAGGGACGAATGGAGACGTGTCGTCTTCAGCGATGAGAGTCGCTTCTGCCTTGGTGCCAATGATGGTCGTATGCGTGTTTGGCGCCGTGCAGGTGAGCGCCACAATCAGGACTGCATACGACCGAGGCACACAGGGCCAACACCCGGCATCATGGTGTGGGGAGCGATCTCCTACACTGGCCGTACACCACTGGTGATCGTCGAGGGGACACTGAATAGTGCACGGTACATCCAAACCGTCATCGAACCCATCGTTCTACCATTCCTAGACCGGCAAGGGAACTTGCTGTTCCAACAGGACAATGCACGTCCGCATGTATCCCGTGCCACCCAACGTGCTCTAGAAGGTGTAAGTCAACTACCCTGGCCAGCAAGATCTCCGGATCTGTCCCACATTGAGCATGTTTGGGACTGGATGAAGCGTCGTCTCACGCGGTCTGCACGTCCAGCACGAACGCTGGTCCAACTGAGGCGCCAGGTGGAAATGGCATGGCAAGCCGTTCCACAGGACTACATCCAGCATCTCTACGATCGTCTCCATGGGAGAATAGCAGCCTGCATTGCTGCGAAAGGTGGATATACACTGTACTAGTGCCGACATTGTGCATGCTCTGTTGCCTGTGTCTATGTGCCTGTGGTTCTGTCAGTGTGATCATGTGATGTATCTGACCCCAGGAATGTGTCAATAAAGTTTCCCCTTCCTGGGACAATGAATTCACGGTGTTCTTATTTCAATTTCCAGGAGTGTACTAACGCGAATTCTTTACAGACGAATGGAAAAACTATTAGAACCCGACCTAGGGGAAGATCAGTTTGGATTCCGTAGAAATGTTGGAACACGTGAGGCAATACTGACCCTACGACTTATCTTAGAAGCTAGATTAACGAAAGGCAAACCTACGTTTCTAGCATTTGTAGACTTAGAGAAAGCTTTTGACAATGTTGACTGGAATACTCTCTTTCAAATTCTGAAGGTGGCAGGGGTAAAATACAGGGAGCGAAAGGCTATTTATAATTTGTATAGAAAGCAGATGGCAGTTACAAGAGTCGAGGGACATGAAAGGGAAGCAGTGGTTGGGAAGGGAGTGGGACAGGGTTGTAGCCTCTCCCCGATGTTATTCAATCTGTATATTGAGCAAGCAGTAAAGGAAACAAAAGAAGAATTCGGAGTAGGTATTAAAATCCATGGAGAAGAAATAAAACTTTGAGGTTCGCCGATGACATTGTAATTCTGTCAGAGACAGCAAAGGACTTGGAAGAGCAGTTGAACGGAATGGACAGTGCCTTGAAAGGAGGGTATAAGATGAACATCAACAAAAGCAAAACTAGGATAATGGAATGTAGTCGAATTAAGTCGGGTGATGATGAAGGAATTAGATTAGGAAATGAGACACTTGAAGTAGCAAAGAAGTTTTGTTATTTGGGGAGCAAAATAACTGATGATGGTCGAAGTAGGGAGGATATAAAATGTAGACTGGCAATGGCAAGGAAAGCGTTTGTGAAGAAGGGAAATTTGTTAACATCGAGTATAGATTTAAGTGTCAGGAATTCGTTTCTGAGAGTATATGTATGGAGTGTAGCCATGTATGGAAGTGAAACATGGACGATAAATAGTTTAGACAAGAAGAGAATAGAAGCTTTTGAAATGTGGTGCTACAGAAGAATGCTGATGATTATATGGGTAGATCACATAACTAATGAGGAGGTATTGAATTGGATTGGGGAGAAGTTTGTGGCACAACTTGACTAGAAGAAGGGATCGGTTGGTAGGACATGTTCTGAGGCATCAAGGGATCACCAATTTGGTATTGGAGGGCAGCGTGGAGATGAATACACTAAGCAGATTCAGAAGGATGTAGGTTGCAATAGGTACTGGGAGATGAAGAAGCTTGCACAGGATAGAGTAGCATGGAGAGCTGCATCAAACCAGTCTCAGGACTGAAGACCACCACAACAACATCACTGATATCGATTTGCAGTAGGGTTTGAGAACATATACTGTGTTCGAACATTATGAATTACCTCAAAGAAAACGATTTATTGACACACAGTCAGCACGGTTTCAGAAAATATCGTTCTTGTGAAACACAACTAGCTCTTTATATTCATAAAGTATTCTGTGCTATCGACAGGGGATCTCAAATTGACTCCATATTTTTAGATTTACTGAAGGCCGACACTGTTCCTAACAAGCGTCTTCTAATCAAACTGCGTGCCTACAGAGTATCGCCTCAGTTGTGCGACTGGATTCGTGATTTCCCGTCAGAAAGGCCACAGTTTGTAGTAATAGACGGAAAGTCATCGCGTAAAACAGAAGTAATATCCGGCGTTCCCCAAGGAAGTGTTATAGGCCCTCTATTGTTCCTGCTATTTATTAACGATATAGGAGACAATCTGACCAGCCCTCTTACATTTTTTGCAGATGATGCTGTCATTTACCGTCTTGTAAAGTCATCAGCTGACCGAAACGAATAGCGAAATGCTTTAGGTAAGATATCTGTATGATGCGAAAAGTGGCAATTGACCCTGAATAAATAAAAGTATGAAGTTATTCTCATTAGTAGTAAAAGAAATCCGCTAAATTTCGATTACGCGACAAGTCAGACAAATCTGAAGGCTGTAAATTCAACTAAATACTTAGAGATTACAATTACAAATAACCTAAATTGGAACGATCGCGTAGATAGTGTTGCGGGTAGAGAAAACCAAAGACTGCCATCCATTGGCAGAACACTTAGAAGGTGCAACAGGCCTACTAAAGAGAGTGCTTACACCACGCTTGTCCGCCCTATTCTGGAGTACTGCTGTGCGGCGTGGGATCCGCATCAGGTGGGACTGACGGATGACATCGAGAGAGTTCTAAGAAGGGCAACTCGTTTTGTATTATCACGAAATAAGTGAGATAGTATCGCAGACATGGTTCGTGAATTGGAGTGGCAGTAATTAAAACAAAGGCCTTTTTCGTTGCGACGGGATTTTCTTATGAAATTTCAGCCACCAGTTTTCTCCTCCGATTGCGAAAACATTCTGTTGGCACCCACCTACATAGGGAGAAATGATCATCACGATAAAATATGAGAAATCAGGGCTCGCACAGAAAAATTTAAGTGCTCGTTTGTCTCGCGCACCGTTCGAGAGTGGAACGGCAGAGAGACAGTTTGAAGGTTGTAATATTATTGGGATTTCCGTCGTATGAAAGCTGCGAGTACCCTTGGAAAGGCATTCACCTACCTGTATATTAAATGATCAACTTGTGAGGTGAGACCTATTCTTTGAAAGACATTTGTTTTACATAATTTACGTAACTGTGAAGATGCGCTTCTAGCGCGGACACTAATACATCAATTGCGCAGTCAAAGAAATATTGTAACAGGAGCTGAACTGAACGTTCCGCTTCGATCTAAATAAAAGATGAAAGTCAAAACTTTTGTAGATCTTCAGATTTTATCGTACTTCAGCTTGTAATGTGAAAGCGTAAAGAAGGTCGTCTTTAAGCCATAAAAGTGAGCGGTCTTGCCAGCGAGCAGACAACATTATTAATTAATAAAATTCCAGTAATCTATGTTCGATACTGTAAACCGGCAAGTTATTGTTATGAAGGTGTTGAACGCTGCAAGAATTGTCTTGAAGGAAGGAGAAAAGTAATGACTAATTTGTGACAAAAACGTGAACCAAGAAACTAGTAGAGAACAGGCTGAAATCTGATCGCACCATACAGTTAGAAAATTACTTATATAAGTTATACTGTTTTATAAATAAGCCATAATTTGCTAGTGAGAATTGTTTGAATATATTTAGTGTTTACCGGATTTCCTATTCTATTCTTTTCCTTTATTTTTTTTTACCTCCATGTCATATTATTTTAGTAAATGTCAAACAGCCTTTACTACAGCAGAGAATACTGCGGCATCCTGGTCGTAGACAGAAGGCCGCTCCTTGTCTTCTATACAACTCATAGCTGCCCCATCTATTAATGATTTCATTTGCAAATGCATTTTTTTTACTATTGATTGTTAAAGGTCCCTTAGGTAATTATAAAATTCATACTGATTACGTAAATAAATCCGGGTTGTTCTTTTCCAAATAACAGAAGTCTTTGCGTAATCAAAAACTAGTCTCCTTCTGACAACGATCAGGAGCCGACCAGAAGACGGACGTCTTCGAACGCTTTCGTGTCTCCTGTGGCGAAGCTGTGCCAAACTGGGAACACGGCATTCTAGTATTAAACACTATATATATATATATATATATATATATATATATATAGTGCCAAACTGGGAACACGGCATTCTAGTATTAAACACTATATATATATATATATATATATATATAGTGTTTAATACTAGAATGCCGTGTTCCCAGTTTGGCACAGCTTCGCCACAGGAGACACGAAAGCGATATATATATATATCAGATTAAAATTGAAAGAATTGAAATATATTTTATTTGCTTTTTTCTTTTATCATACTAGAAGGTGGTTCGTTGAAGCCTCTGCCAGACACTTTGTTGTGAATAGCAGATTGACGTCAGCAGAAAAGCGCAAATCTTATACCTTTCAACCACATACAAACAATGGAAAGAACCAAGTGGTACTCTCATAGAGTAAATATCTCTGGAGTGAGCATTCACACGCGCAGAACAGATTTTGTGTTGTCAACATACATTGCCGGCCCGGACGCGTGTTGTCGGGACGTCGTGTGTTTGTCGGTATAGCGCCCTGTATATTTCGAATGTCACTACATCCCCAGTACAGACGGATTCTTTTCGTACGTGTCGTGGATTATTTATGTATGTCGCGCAGACATTTTAACTGTATCGATTTGATACCGGGAATAGACCAGCTACGTAACTTTTAAGGGCAACTGATACTGCATTCTGCTTCTTTGCGATAGGTGTCACAGTTCAGATGCAGTCGAATTTTGGTAGTTTTCGGTATGGTACGACACTTTATAGTATTACACAGCCTGACGTACATTTTTGCAGTAATAGTCTTGCAAAACGACTTGACAGTACGTTAGTACTTTTGCAAGTGTCCGAAAAACACCAAATTTGCCTCACATCAGCGATTACATCCAACAGCAACTTTGATGTCAACAGGAAAATTACGCCGAACTCTAAACTTCACTCTATTCGATTGGAAGAGTCACCTCTGTGTACATTATGTAACATACCAGATACCGAAGAACAAAGTTGTGCGACACGGCTCTACATAAGACAAAAGATAGCCAGCATCAGCGGAATCACACCCAACGCCATTACGGCAGCTGAATTTTTAAACCCTGGCGGTATTCCTTACCCCCCCAAAAAAAACGACTCGCAATTAACTGGTTGAAAGGCCAAACGGTGCACTACATCCTAACTAAAGAATCGAGCAATAGGGAGGACTTCTGGCTACATATTACAACTAGACACCACACGCCGATGCGTACTAAAAATACAGACAAAATTATGCAAATTTTTTAACTAATAGATAATGTAAACAATAGAAGACAATAATTTACATTACACATTCAAACATATCGTAGACTAGACGAATGGTTTTTGGTTAAAGTCTCTACTTCACGCAACAGGAGGTGCTTTTGAAACTGCAAGTAAACAGAGAAGATGATCAGTTTAGACCAAAAAAATGGCTCTGAGCACTATGGGACTCAACTGCTGAGGTCATTAGTCCCCTAGAACTTAGAACTAGTTAAACCTAACTAACCTAAGGACATCACAAATATCCATGCCCGAGGCAGGATTCGAACCTGCGACCGTAGCGGTCTTGCGGTTCCAGGCTGCAGCGCCTTTAACCGCACGGCAGTTTAGACCACTTAAGCCCATATGTGTGTATTGTTTTGTTTTGTTTTGACCAAAGCATACAAAACACAGTGACCAAACTGGCAAACAACTTTTATTCAGTTATTCCTTTATTTCTTTTTCTTTTCACAAGAAGACATATTTTATGTTGAAAATCACCAGCAGAAGCCTGTTCTACTTTATCACCTTACCGAAGAAGAAAATTTTACCTCTTAACAATAATGAGTTTTCTTACTTCTGTTTTGTCACGCACTGAGAAAGAAATTTTTAGATGCAGTTACATTTACATAAAAATTATGTAAATGCCTTCTCAACTGAAATTTATATATATATTTTTTTTATTCAAGCCACGTTGCAAACAAAAGGCAACAGAAGGGGCATAGTTAGTTTCCCATTCAGAAGAAGCGTTGTTGCATCAAGTTACATTCTCTCTTTAAAGCCGCAAAAGACGGGCCGCGAAGGCAAAAACTGGGGAGCATAAAGGACGGGTTGAAGGGGGGAGGGGGGAGTGAAGGAGACCCGAAAAAAAAATGGTAGGGAACATGTCAGAGAAAGGCATAGGTCACGAGTTCGAGTCTCGGACCGGCACACGCTTTTAATCTGCCAGGAAGTTCAGCGCACACGCCGCTGCAGAGTGAAAATTTCATTCCGGAAACATCCCCCAGGCAATCGCTAACCCATGTCTGAGCAATGTCCTTTCTTGCAGGTGTGCCGGTTCTACGAGCTTTGCAGGAGAGCTTCTGTGAAGTGGAAGGTCGGAGCGAAGCTGTGAGTAGTCCAGATGGTACAGCCCTTGCCCACGAAAGACAAAGGTCCAGAGTTCGAGTCTCGCTCTGCCACACAGTTTTAAGCTGCCAGGAAGTTTCAGTTATCAAAATCTACAGTGTACTTCTGGCTGGCCTATTATCATGAAATTCGCCAAGATGCAAGGTCTCAGAACACTACAAAAGGGGAAAATCCGAAATTGTTAATTCGTAATTATGTCACACGAAATAAACATTCGTACCTGCCTACAGGAAAATTAAAGAGACCTTTGGAGAAAAGAGAGCCTCTTGTATGAATATCAAGAGCTCAGATGGGAACCCAGTTCTAAGCAAAGAAGGGAAATCAGAAAGGTGGAAGGAGTATATAGAGGGTCTATACAAGGCCGATGTACTTGATGACAATATTATGGAGATGGAAGAGGATGTAGATGAAGATGAAATGGGAGATACCATACTGCGTCAAGAGTTTGACAGAGCACTGAAAGACCTAAGTCGAAACAAGGCCCCGGGAGTAGACAACATCCCATTAGAAGTACTGACAGCCCTGGGAGAGCCAGTCCTGACAAAACTCTACCATCTGGTGAGCAAGATGTACGAGACAGGCGAAATACCCTCAGACTTCAAGAAGAATGTAATAATTCCAATCCCAAAGAAAGTAGGTGTTGACAGATGTGAAAATTACCGAACAATCAGTTTAATAAGTCACGGCTGCAAAATACTAACGCGAATTCTTTACAGATGAATGGAAAAACTACTAGAAGCCGACCTCGGGGAAGATCAGTTTGGATTCCGTAGAAAAATTGGAACACGTGAGGCAATACTGACCCTACGACTTATCTTAATCTTTCTTCTAAGGAAAGGCAAACCTACGTTTCTAGCATTTGTAGACTTAGAGAAAGCTTTTGTCAATGTTGACTGATATAGTCATTCAAATTGTGAAGGTGGCAGGGGTAAAATACAGGGAGCGAAAGGCTATTTACAATTTCTATAGAAAGCAAATGCCAGTTATAAGAGTCGAGGGACATGAAAGGGAAGCAGTGGTTGGGAAGGGAGTGAGACGGGTTGTAGTCTCTCCCCGATGTTATTCAATCTGTATATTGAGCAAGCAGTAAAGGAAACAAAAGAAAAATTCGTAGTAGGTATTAAAATCCATGGAGAAGAAATAAAAACTTTGAGGTTCGCTGATGACATTGTAATCCTGTCAGAGACAACAAAGGACTTGGAAGAGCAGTTGAACGGAATGGACATTGCCTTGAAAGGAGGATATAAGATGAACATCCACAAAAGCAAAACGAGGATAATGGAATGTAGTCGAATTAAGTCGGGTGATGCTGAGGGAATTAGATGAGGAAATGAGACATTTAAAGTAGTTAAGAAGTTTTGCTATTTGAGGAGAAAAATAACTGATGATGGTCGAAGTAGAGAGGATATAAAGTGTAGACTGGCAATGGCAAGGAAAGCGTTTCTGAAGAAGAGAAATTTGTTAACATCGAGTATAGATTTAAGTGTGAGGAAGTCGTTTCTGAAAGTATTTGTATGGAGTGTAGCCATGTATGGAAGTGAAACGTGGACGATAAATAGTTGGGACAAGAAGAGAATAGAAGCTTTCGAAATGTGGTGCTACAGAAGAATCCTGAAGATTAGATGGGTAGGTCACATAACTAATGAGGAGGTATTGAATAGGATTGGGGAGAAGAGAAGTTTGTGGCACAACTTGACTAGAAGAAGGGACCGGATGGTAGGACATGTTCTGAGGCATCAAGGGCAGCGTGGAGGGTAAAACTCGTAGAGGGAGGCCAAGAGATGAATAAACTAAGCAGATTCAGAAGGATGTAGGCTGCAGTAGGTACTGGGAGATGAAGAAGCTTGCACAGGATAGAGTAGCATGGAGAGTTGCATCAAACTAGTCTATGGACTGAAGACGACAACAAGAACAACAAAACAACAATCGCTGGGTATCACTTTTAAATAAAGGTAACAGGCAAAAGCGAAAATGCTGACCTCCGAAAAAATTACCACACTGGACCGAGTACAATATTCCGTTTGTTTATGGAAGACTAGTAATTTACTAAGTGGGTCGCAAAACAGCATTCCAGTCTTCGCATAAGAACCATCATAATAGCAGGTGATAAGTTTACAAGTTTGTTTGAAAAAAGATGGCAACATTCAACTGACATAAGGAATAAAATTAATCGAGAATTAAATGCCCGAATATGCGAAGTATGTTGTACGATATACTACTTACTGTGTTGCTCAAAATTGCGATGCAGTGTTCCTTTGGAAGCGCATGCACACATACACCGTAATTCTGAACAACACAGGCGCTGCAATATAGTATTCATTCAGCAACACCGGGCGAGTGCCTTACAATGAAAATGCCTCCCCTGTGCAGGGATATACGTAACGAGTGTGCGACTGCGGGGTGTACACATTTACTTGCAGCCGCGCCGGCGCAACATGATGATATAAAGAAAGATCCCCTATCATTTAGCTACAAAATAGCAGGTCAGCAACTGGAAGCAGTTAATTCCATAAATTATCTGGAAGTACGCATTAGGGGTGATTTAAAATGGAATGATCATATAAAGTTGATCGTCGGTAAAGCAGATGCCAGACTGAGATTTATTGGAAGAATCCTAAGGAAGTAGGTTACAGTACGCTTGTTCGCCCACTGCTTGAATACTCCTCAGCAGTGTGGGATTCGTACCAGATAGGGTTGATAGAAGACATAGAGAAGATCCAAGGAAGAGCAGCGCGCTTCGTTACAGGATCATTTAGTAATCGCGAAAGCGTTACGGAGATGATGGATAAACTCCAGTGGAAGACTCTGCAGGAGAGACGCTCAGTAGCTCGCTACGGGCTTTTGTTGAAGTTTCGAGAACATACCTTCACCGAAGAGTCAAGCAGTATATTGCTCCCTCCTACGTATATCTGGCGAAGAGACCGTGAGGGTAAAATCAGAGAGATTAGAGCCCACACAGAGCCATACCGACAATCATCCTTTCCACGATCAATACGAGACTGGAATAGAAGGGAGAACCGATAGAGGTGCTCAAGGTACCCTCCGCCACACACCGTCAGGTGGCATGTGGAGTATGGATGTAGATGTAGATGGCACTTGACAGCTCGCATTGGGTCAAGTTAAGCTGGCTACAGCAGCGCCTGCCCACATAGCACACGACAGCGTTTTCTGTTCCATCTCGTAAATGTAAGCTAGTGGGCAATAACAGTACGTGCAAGCATTCGTTTCCGGCTTGCCACCACAGTAACGGCAAATAAACAACCGCATGGTAATGTACACAAGGTGATCACGAAGACATGCAAATATTTTAATGTGTTGTTCTACATGTAAAACAAAAGAAAAAAGTTCATATGTATATCCGCAAACGTTTAGTTACGGAGCTACGCCTAGTAAAAGATTTAGCCTGAAATTTAGCAACTTCGCTTATATGAATACATCGCAAAACTGTACGAGGTTAAAGTAAAGAACGATATCGATTTATATTGTTGTTATTGGTCTGTGAATCTAATAAAACACGTCCCAGACGTGTATATGGAGTAGTTTTCCAGAACGTCCAGAGAAGCAAAGATTATTAGAACAACCTTGTTAAACTGAAACGAGCAACAAAATCTGTTCGTACACATGCAGCTACATGCACTGAACTCGGTGGAGACAATTTTGAACATTTATTGTGAATGCATTGTGAAATTGTATGTACACCGTACAACTTCCTTAACACTGAGCTTTGTTTTTTTTCTGGTTTTACGTGAATTCACATGTGCTACGGTACTAATAAAAGCAGATTATCTGACACATTCATACTGTTTCAGTTAATGTTATTACCGTCATTTTTTCCAAAATTAAATTCTCTACAACTTCTGTTGGAAACTTTATGTAATTGTCTGGAATTAAAAAAAAAAAAAAAAAAAAAGGAAGTGGGCCAAGTAGTTAATAAATTAAAAATTTTACGAAATTACTTCCTTGTTTCTCTGGAAAACTACTGCAGGTATATGTCTGGGACATGTTTTATTAGATTCTCCAGGTCAATAAGAACAAAATAAATGGATATCGTGCTTTACTTTAAATTCTTGTAGTTCTGCGATGGCTTCATATTGGCGGAGTTGCTAAATTTCAGTCAAAATCTTTTATTAGCCGTAACTCCATAAGTAAACATTTGCGAACCTATGTTTATATGTTTTTCTTTAGATTTACTTGTAGAATAACATACTAAAATATTTGCATACCTTTGTGAATCACCCTGTATGCAAACATAAGGAAGCACACGCTTCAGACAACGGAACAAAAAAAAAAAAAAAAAAAAAAAAAAAAAATACAGAAAATAAGCATTTGATGAAGGCCGATGCCTTGCAAACAATACGGTACACACTTTACAAAATAAGTAATAACCGAAATTTTAACTTCTCGCTCTACGACTTGTAACAAAGATAATGCAATAAATAACCGATATTCATAGCTTTTCACTCACCACTTCACGGCGACAATGGCGCAATTCCATCCATCTTCCCACGGTTACTGAAGCCGGAATCAAGCACGAAAACCAACTTCACGATTGTCATCACAAACACAAATCACGAGCCGCAAAAAATGCACCGTTTCTAACAATACTTTGCGTTCATCTAGCGCTCCGTACTTTTCGTCGTAGAATACTGTTTGCTGCTGTAGACAGGATAAATACGCCTGCGAGTTGGCCCAGCCTCGAGAGAATCCGAGTCGGTGACCGGGTGAGGCTCCTTTTCCCTCTTTCGGAGAGTCGCTGAAAATACAGTAGCTGGTCCAGACGGCTCCGAATTGTTGGGGCTCAGGTCTACACCTTCCAGCTTTTGCAGTAGCACTCACTCGCTTACCACTCTTCCTGCACTAATTCCGAGGCCTCTTGACGTTCGTCCCACAGCCTTATCGGCAGGAACTGCTGGCTGCCCCTCAGTACTCGGCTGGTCTTTCTCCTGCTCGTAAGGCTCCACAGTTTTCTGCAGTAACTTCGGTGCCTCCCTCGGTCACTGCCGGCAAGTCTTCAAGCAAAGGAAACCAAGTTATTTTTTTTCGAGTATCAGAATTTTCTGCACCACAGCGTCACAATACACAGCGCAGCACGACACACGCAACGCACGTTGTTTATGTTCACACCAAACGAAGCCGCAGCGCACGTGTTTTGACGTCATGACCAGCGCGCTAACAAGGGAACCTCCCCATCGCACCCCCCTCAGATTTAGTTTTAAGTTGACACAGTGGATAGGCCTTGAAAAACTGAACACAGATCAATCGAGAAAACGGCAAGAAGTTGTGTGGAACTATGAAAAAATATACAAACTGAGAAGTCCATGTGCAAAATAGGCAACACCAAGGATAATGTGAACCAAGGAGCGCCGTGGTCTCGTGGTTAGCGTGAGCAGCTGCGGAAGGAGAAGTCCTCGGTTCAAGTCTTCCCTCGAGTGAAGAGTTTATTTTCTTTATTTTCGCAAAGTTATGATCTGTCCGTTCGTTCATTGACGTCTCTGTTCACTGTAATAAGTTTAGTGTCTGTGTTTTGCAACTGCACTGCAAAACCGTGCGATTAGTAGACGAAAGGACGTGCCTCTCCAATGGGAACCGAAAACATTTGATCGCAAGTTCATAGGTCAACCGATTCCTCCACAGGAAAACACGTCCGATATATTCTATAAGTCAATGGTGACGGCATTTGCGTCACATAACAGGAATATGTTGTCCACCCGCCCAACTTGTACACTTGGCGAATGGGTAAAAATATTCCTATACCTTGCCCGATTTAGGTTTTCTTGTGGATGTGATAATCACTCCCAAAAAACTGATGAAAACATAAGAGTTTGTCACATAAACTGCTACAAATGAATGCAACAGTTTCACAGTCGCACAGTTTTCCCTGTGGTCTGTCAAAACATAAGTTTTTAACGTTTTCAAATTTTTCCGTGTGTAGACCGTCAAATCCTGCACATGCCCAAGCAAATCTGAACATGTCCTGGAATTTTGGAGAGCGAAGTTGATTATATAAAAAATTGAACTTTTCACTCGAGGGAAGACTTGAACCAAGGACCTACTGTTCCGCAGCTGCTCACGCTAACCGCGGGACCACGGCGCTCCTGATCTTACACTATCCTTGATGTTCCTTATCTTGCGCATGGACTACTCAGTTTGTATATTTTGCTTATTTTTTTCACAGTTCCACACAACTTCTTCCTGTTTTCTCGATTGGTCTGCGTTCAGTTTTTCAAGGCCTATTCACTGTGCCGACTTATAACTAAATCTGAGGGGGGTGCGATGGGGAGGTTCCCTTGTGAGAGTTGATGCCGAGAGCCTCCCGTCGCCTGGTGCAAGTCTTTCGAGTTGACGTCACTTCAGCGACTTGCGTGTCGATGCGGATGAGATGATGATGATGGTGATAAGGACAACACCAGTCCCTGAGCGGAGAAAATCTCCGACTCAACCGGGAATCGAACCCGCGCCTTTAGGTACGACGTTCCGTCGCGCTGAGCACTCAGTTACCAGGGGCGGATAGTAGCGCTGGGATCGGTTCGCGCCCCACGCCCTGTCGTTCTTCACTTGTGCACCTGTTTCGCTGCCGACTTGAAGCGCACACCGGTACGTGAGGCGCCGTGTCAGCGGCCTGGCAACAGTTGACGACATGTGGATGTTTGCGTCCCGCTGGAGAGCTTGCTCGCGTTGCGTAACGGTACAAGACCTTGAAACTTTGTCACACATGCGCAGACAACTGAGCTCCGGAAATGAACCATATGTACTTACTATTTCTCGATTTTTCCAACATTTAACAAATTAAATAAGCAAATGCAGAGTGGAAAGCCCAGAATATGTTAATTAGAAAAAAAAGTTACGTGTAAGAGCAAAACAATTGGAGACTGTCATCTGACACGTGAACTCGTCATTAAAGTAGGAGACAGTGAAGTTGACTTTAAAAATCCCAGACACTTTAATCCGTTAAAAAACACGTATATCAGCTCTGAAGTTGCTACATCATTATCTAAATTGAAACTTCTCGAAAGTGGCGTAAAGATATTCGAATTAAGATGTCTAGATTTTTACACTGAGGCCACAGTTCAGACGTGTCACCTACTGAAATGGGAAACGGTCGCTGATGTAAATGTTTCCCAGTGCTGCTAACCAGGGCCCACCGCGTTACGTTGGTCGCTGTTGATTATTGCATTGCCTTCAGATTTCGTCCTCAGTTGTAACGAGAAGCCAGCACAAACTGTCAACCTACAAACAAACCTACGTGCAACGCCAACCTGGAACTTCAGTTCAGTGTTAACATTCACTTTCGCACGTTTCACGTTTACGTACATTTCCCGGCACTTGCAGAACAAGGCGTAGTAAAAAATGACACGATTTTGAAGAAATGTTTAACGCTGTGTATCACTAAAACTGCGTATTTTCGTAAAACTCAGGTATAAGTACGAAAACAACCATATACGGCATGTTAGTTTTGCACAAGGACGAATGCAAATGTCATTGGTGGTCCGAGAATCTATTACAAAGGCAAAGACGAAGAAAAAAAAATATAGTGGCTTCCAGCAGCACGCGAACCATGATCCATGGTTAATTACATGTAGTCTGCTGCATTATTATTATTATTCACCCCAGCGTTTACGGAAGGATTTTACCTCCAGTGCGTTATCAGCCATTAACATTTAATCACATATGGACCGACCACCTCAGCAGTTTCTTCCTTCGGAATTCACACACACGCGCACACATTTAATCATAAGAAATAGTACCAACGGTGACGTATGTATAATAAATCCGCGGTATTCGGAAAACGACGTTTAAGGCCCCTCTCTGGACACGCACAATTTATCGGCCGACCGACCGATTTCGTGTCAGCCTATGCATGTCCCGACCGACCGCACTCAGCGATTACAGAGCCGCCCCGTTGTTTTGATTTGTTTCTCGTAAGTTCATTGAATTATGTTCTACGAGATTCCACTTGATCTTACACAGAAACAAAAACGGGGGTCCGCCTTGGCTGTTTTGGAGGTAACCAGGCCAAGCAAGTCCGAGAGAAAACTGTGGGCAAAGAAGTGGCTAATCTAAGGAAAGAAATTCGCCCACATTCTGTTACGTAAGCAGGTGGGAGCCGATGATTTTCGTAATTACTTCACAATGGGTGAACCGTGCATTTCGGAGCTGCTGACAGTCATCAAACCATTCTAAGAGAAAAATAATGCAGTCATGGCAGACGCTGTCAGTTGCGATTTCCAGCCACTTGCAGAAATTAAGCCTGCCGCCGTGGCCGAGCGGTTCTAGGCGCTTCAGTCTAGAACCGCGCGACTGCTACAGTCGCAGGTTCAAATCCTGCCTCGGGCATGGATGTGTGTGATGTCCTTAGGTTACTTAGGTTTAAGTAGTTCTAAGTTCTAGGGGACTGATGACCTCAGATGTTAAGTGCCATAGTGCTCAGAGCCATTTGAACAATTTTTTTTGTATTTGTAAAAAAAAAAAAATTAAAGGGGTCTTGCCGCTGTAGGTGTTGATTTTAGCCTTTGACTATGCCCATTAGGGGAAGCTGTTTTATATTTGTTCTGAAGAAGACGTGGTTCCCACGCTGAAACCTAGGTAAACATCAGGTAGTTTGTGCAATCGAGGCGGATTTTTCATAATTATTTCGATACTTACGATTTCTGGCGGACTGCAATGCTGAAAGTTCTAAATAAATAAAACAAAAGGCATTCGTGACAATGTTGTTATTAATTTATGAATGGTGGTAATATTATTAATTTATTTATGGCAGTAGCGTAAAAGGTGGCTGGTAAATTGAAGAGACTCATTTCATATTCGAAGAAGAAAGGCAACAAAAAGAAAAAAGAAAAAAACACTTTGCTCTTCATAGCAGAGAGCTTGGATATAGCCTGGACTTTTTAACACTTACAGCAACGAAGCAAGTAGATTTTATGAATTAATGTCCCTGGAATGTCGATATTTCGGTTTTTAGATTTCATTTCGATTAGTATCGGAAATAAAACCTAAAAACAGAAATACAGGGGCCGACTGACCTTCACCATTGACCGTCACCTCACCTGGATCCCTCATCTGCAGATCCTCGAGCGTCATGCACTTTGTCTCACCTTCCGTATCCGCCTCGCGTCCCCCACGTGGATCCTCTACGACCTGATTCCTTTCCCCCACCTGCTCCTCTTCCTCGAACATATCCGCACACTCTACACCTCCCGCCGCCTGGATCCCCCTCACCCCCCTGGTTGCTCATCTCCTCTCCCACCCCCTCCCCCTGCCACGCCTTCACTGTCGTGTCCCCACTACCCTCCGTCTCTACACCCTTCATCTCCTTTCCCACGGTGGCTTCCATCAACTCCCCCTCCCGGGTGATGCCCTCTCTCCCTCCATTTATCCCTCCTATCAACTCTTATCCTCACTCCCCCTCTTTTCCTCTGTCCTTCTCCCGGGCTCCCTCTCCCCCCCTTCCATCCTCTTTTTTCCCCACCTACCCTCTCTCTGCTCCCTTCTCTTCCCTAAGTCCTTTTGCATTTGCCTCCTCTGCCTTTTCCCATTCCCTCTTGCGTCTGTCCTGCCCCTCCCCCCCCCCTTATGAGTCCTCTCCCTCCTTCCTTGTTTTCCCCCTCATCTATCCAGGTCCACCCCCACATCTGCGGTAGGCAGACATTTTAGTGCAGTGCTTAACAGTGAGTGTTCAGTGCTGTGTGTATTTCCGAAGTGTTGCGAACGGACATCGTACTGTAGCTGGGTGTGATTTTATATCTTTTGCAAACAGAAACCAGACTGTCGCCATGTTTTTTAATTGTCTGTGTACGATGGTACCTGTCTACTTCCTGTGTATTTTATTCGCTTTGCCAACCCTTTGGTTTATGCTTTAACTTTCCACAATTTTACCCCGTTTTACAATTTAAGTCACCGTTTTATCGCCTGCTTTTATTGTTTCTTAACTTCTTCTTACGTTTTAAAAAGTCTGTAGGCTGCAGAGCAGCGTAGTAAGCTGCTGCCAGCCCGTCCCCTTCGGAGGGAATCGAAATTCAATAAAAAAAAAAAGCCGACCGACTTTCCATCTCTCTATATGCCATACGGAACCATCGTGGATTCGTTAAAAAATGAAACAAGTGCTTCGTTTCTTGCATCTCTTTTGCTATACGCCTCGGGAGACGCGTCCGACAAACATCTGCATCCTTTAAATTTCTCTAAACAGGCTGTCCTTAAAGTTTCGTCCGCCGCACACCCTGCCACGTGCATCGGAACAGTTGGTCCGACAGCGCTAGACACGACAAGCGCGCCGGGTCGAGCAGCCGGCAGTCGGGCGGTCGGTCTGTCAAAACACCGACACTCGTCCGATTAGCCGGTCGGCCGTACGTAGGGCCGCATTCATTCAGTGAGGCGCCGCTGGCGAGTCACGTGGTCTGGCTCACAGCCGCGGCCGACGAAACGAAGCGCCGTGGCTCATTCTGCTTCCGTGTGTGACGACTGCCGATTGCGCTTGTCGATATTATGCAGTACAGTGTATAGTTCAGTTGTGTCGGGGCTGCTGTGGAGGTAGAGCAGTTTTTGGGCCTGGAGTTGCTTTTTGTGTTGTCAGAGGTTTTTTTCCACTCTGGAGAGGTTTCTTCTTCTCACCCCTCAGAACAGCGAGACGAGACTGATCACGTACTGCAGCACGACAGCCGTGGTAAGTGAACGCGCTTACGTTTCTTGTAAATCGTATTTCTCCATAAAATAAAGCTCTTTTTTAAAAGTGTGTTGCATAAAAAATGAAAATGAACGTTACATATGACTTGTTCGTTCACTAAAACTTTTCTCTACTCACACAATAGCATGATCATTGTGAATATTTTGACAGTAAATAAGAAAATAAATCTATATTTTATGTTGTTCGCTCGTTTAGATTCGTTGGATGGTTAAATTTGATCAGCAGTGGTTGCGCTGTTTATTTTTGCTTTAGTGGTTTTATTTCTGTCATTTGACTTCAGATTTCTTATCGATCCAACTCGTAAGCCTCCCTGGTGAAGGCTGTGAGAAGGAAAGTGGGAAACCGATCAAACATGGCACAGTATGTTGTCAGCATTTTCGGGAAGAGAACAGGGAACGGACACCAGTTTCGTCGTGCAGCTCACTGCCGCTTGCAGTCGGCGAAGAAATTGTGAGCGACGGGCTTATTTCGTGTAACAGCGGACGATTTTTTTAAATCTATGGTTAGGTTGCGTTTTTGATGCCACTTATGTGGCAGAGTTTTCGTTTATCGCACAGTGGATTTCGTTTAAGGTAGGGTAAGTCAAGGTCTGCGTAACGGGTTTGACGCCAGTGTTGGTTTTTGGCATTGAGGGCTGCCGCACAGGTAAAGTGGGTCAACTGAGACATCCGACCCCACCTGTCGGCTTTGACCCGTGACGTAAAGGTGTTGTGGTGTGACAAGTCACAATGGCGCGGAGTTTTGTTTGAGCGTTTTGTTTCTAGATGTAGGCGGGTGGCGGGGGTGGTTGTTTTATGATTGTTGTGATCTGTTTTGATGCAGTTTTTGAGTTGTAGTGTGGCTGAGATTTATTCATTGATGGATCTTCGTTTTTGGGGGGAGGGGGGAGTTTGGATGGGGGGTTGGTAGGTTGTGGGTGCGTTGGGACTTTTTCGTGTGTGTGTGTGTGTGTGTGTGTGTGTGTGTGTGAGAGAGAGAGAGAGAGAGAGAGAGAGAGAGAGAGAGAGAGAGAGAGAGAGAGAGAGATTGTGGTGCTCGACCTAGTGTGTAGCGCCGGAACTTTTTCGTGGTAAGTAATCGTGTTTTCTTTGGTGTAGTTTTCGTGTTACGATGTTCGGTATGGTATTAGAGTTGTGAGGTCGGTGGTATATACTGCATGTGTTTTTAGTTGATGTTTCAGTATTGGCACTTGGATTTGATTTATGTATCTTTGGGGAATCACTCGATTCAATTTTTTTTTTTTTTGATATCGTTAGTTTTTGAGCTATATGGGTCAAGGGAAGTGTCAGATTTAGCTATGTTTTGGTATCGTGAACTGCTATAAACCTATGTAGGTCAAGTGAAGTATTCATTCCAATTTTATTTGTTTAGGTGGTGGTGGTGGTGGAATGTTGGGAGTTTTTGGCCCAAAAACTCCCAATTTCCCACGCTGATCCTGTTAGTTTGATTATATCCTTGGAGGAAGATGTGTGTGTTGCGTTTCTAATTTGTTTTCGTTATGTCATAGGCGCTATAATGGAGTCGTTGTCGATAGTCGTTTCCGCCGTATTGGTGACGTCATTGGTCAAAGGAGACGGGTGGAATCGGACACTTCTGTAATCCCGGTCAAGTTCGTGAAGTTTATTAGTACCCTTTGTATCACTTAAGCGACATAGGAACTGTCGTAATGCCATTCATCATACGCACAGCACAATTAGATAAATCATCGTAAAGCTAATATTTTAGAAAATATATTAAAAGAAATTCTGAATGAGCTAATGCATGGGCCTTCCACGTGCTCTGACCCGACATGCATGCAGTACGGTTTGAGAAACACATATATCACGTCATTTATAGTTAAAAGAATTTACAAACAAAATACAAAATTTAGAATTACAATAGCATGTTCGAATGACAATGAATATAAGTTTAGTGGTACATGCATTCAGAATTTTATAGAAACATTTAACGGGTAATTTTTTAAATTTTGGCGTAAATTTTCTCATCTCCATTTCCTTTGATGCAAATTAGCGGAGCATTATACAGCTTTATTGCATAATGGTTCAAATGTTTGACTTTTTTCTACGTCTTTCTCCATGCAGATTACTTACACGTGTATTGCAGTTATGTGAGTCCGAATTCATACGTAAACTATTAAAGTGTGTACTTGTATAAAGGAGACTTTTGAGTATGTACAAAGACGGTACTGTAAGAATTTTATCTGCACCTGCGTCCATTCTTAAGAAGCTGGGAGTCTATGATTTTCTTAATTATCAAAGACTGGATGAATCCTGGATTTCGGAGCATGTCAGTTCTTAACAAAAAGGATAGTCACGAGAGACAGGCTGTAAGCTGCGAGGGAAGCTGTTAACCACATGACGATCCGCAGTCACTGGCAGAGGTTGAGAGGTCCTCAAATTCAGTGCTGTTGTATCGCCACGATTGTTGACTCGTATCCTGAAACCGGCAATGTGATTTATAGCTGACTGAGGAAAGTGAATGAAACATTCATGTGAACGAAAGTAATTTATTTATGCATGTAGCATAGATCTGTTAAACTCATTTCAAATTCGAAGGATGAATCAGAAAAGTAGCGTTTAAAAATTGTCTGAATGTAAAAAGAAAGTCCCACAATTTGCTACTTGTACCACAGGCCATGCTTATAGGCTGGACTTTTTGAAACTTAAAACAATGAAGCAAGCATGGTTCTGGTTTCGGTTTTTAGATTTCATTTACGATAAGTATCGGAAATAAAACATACAAAGGAAATACTGAGGATCGGCGGAGTTTTTCTGTGTGCTTCACGAAACCATTATGCATTTGTTAAAAAAATGAAAAAGTGCCTCATTTCTTGTCTGTATCGCTATGCTTCTCGCGCGACGTGCCCCACAAACATCTCCAGAAACTCTGCCCCGTCATTCTATTAGAACAGCATTTAATCCAGCGCGCAGTGGCGACACACACTTGCGTCTGGAGCTGGAGGCTGGCACGACAGCGCTCAGTAAAACTCTTTAGGTTAGCCTTAAAGTTGTGCTGGCGTGTCGTGTCACTGGTCGCTTGTTCAGTTAGCTCAGACCGCGAGGTGGCTCACTGAGACCCCATGTCACTGCCTGTCTCACTGTTGAGGTTTCCTGTCGTGAGCGATTATCATACGAGGCTGGTCCCATATGTACCCGACCCAACAAAGAAAACACACAAATTTTAGCGGAAATGTAGTTTCCAATATAATCTCTTTTCAGCTGTATACACTTTTCCCAGCGATGTTCAATAAGTTTGATACTTCTTTTTTATAATGAGAACTGTAACACCTTGTGATGTAACAAAATAAGTGAGATGTTATTCAATGGAAAAGTTGGAATTTGAGATTTCGCTTACTGTTTTATCAATCACAATTGGCGTAAGAATCGTGGATTGACCATTGTCATAAAATATTGCATTATGAAATGTGAATAGTCTTCAATTGCAGTTTCGCGTGGCTTGAAGCAGTCACAACTAGCGTGCTATTAAGAAATTGCGTTATCGTCATTCTAATTACTTCATGATACGATCATACCCGGTTGTGAAGTTTTTGTTATGACAAAACAATTTCCTAAGGGACCAGAAAGTTCTTCAGGGCGCAAAAGCAACTGTAACATCACACAAAAGGGAAATTCAGTATTAAAGCTGATGCAAGAAGACGATCAAACAGTTTTCTTTTTGTCAATGTAACACGCACATTGGACTGCTGATCTTGGTGTCGCTAATCTTAGCAAAATGCATAATTAAAATGAAAATACTACTGAGGAGATGATAGGAATGAGCACTGCTAAATGATTCAGTATTCCCAGAACAAATATTTATTATAACTAAAGCATATATCGTACCTTAAGCTTAGTACTACAATGACGGTAGATTATGTCCGTTTCATGTCCATTGAGCGCTCTTTTATATAGATAGCCATTGTCCTCTTGAGTCGCTAGTGCGTAGTCAAAATGTTACAACAGTTCTTCTTTTTTACACTTCACTCAGACGGCACACGTTTTAATTTATTTAGTAAAAAATTAGATCAGACCGCCACAAATCTCCGTCCGTCTTACGAAAACTCTAAGTCGTTTTTTTTAGCGCTCAAGGCTTCATTTGTTCTCCAGCGAACAAAATCGTGAAGGATCGCATATCTATCCGTATTTTTCTGTTTATATTGCCGCCCAAAGACGACGAATTACATTATTTAGGAAATTCCACCGTCGCTATGCGACGCCTCATTATACATTAATCATTCTTTATAAACAAGTATTTGCCTTCTGGCTGAAAGTATTAACTATTTGCTGTTTTAATGAAGCCAAAAATAGCTAATATCACAACCTCTTAATAGCCATTAACTGCCGACATCACGTGTTCATTTGTTGAAAATCTTCGACCACTGAGCCATTGGGAACTGGAACTAATCCGAGGTGGCTAAATCTGGCGAATAGGGTGCATGAGGTAGCAATTCAAACTTTAATTCATTTTCGGTATTGTAATAATGGACTTGGGAGCTGGTGCATTGTCCTGAAGGAACAACATTTTGTTCTTGGCCAAATGCGGCTGTTCTTGCTCGATTTCTTCGCCCAAACGGTGCAATAAGATCGCTCAATACTTGCCGTTGATAGTTTTTCCTTTTACAAGGTAGTCAATGAAAATGATTCCACGTGCATCCCCAAAAACTGGCGCCATGACCTTGTCTGCAGATGAAACGGTCTCCGCCTTCTTTGAGAGTCCGTTCTCCAATTTGTGACCATCGTTTTGATTTTTTTCATCTCGGGAGTGAAGAGGTGGACCACTGTTTCATCAACGGTTATGAAACGGCGCAAAAAACACCTTTGTTGCTGCGAAACTTTACTAAACAGTCAATTGAAACATCTTCACGACACTGTTTCTGCTCGAGTGTGAGCAAACGCGGCACAGATCTTGCACACAGTTCTCTCATGTCCAAATTTTCAGGTAATATGCGGCGTACCGCAGTTTTTGAAATGCGTCCTATGTCTGCTAGCTCTCGCACTTTGTCGACGATCATCCAGTACCTCTTTGTGGATGTTTTCGCCATTTCTGGAGTCGTCACCTCATTTGGTCGACTACTGTGATCCTAGTCTTGGCAGCTCGTACGGCTTCTTTTAAACTCTTACTGTTGTCAACGAAGGAGCAGACTCTCCCAAATTGCCCCCCAGGGGATCCACAACTCTTTTGTGGATACGTGCGTAGCGAGCACGGGGCCCCGAGCTAATGTGGCCTTCCTTCCTTTCCGGGCTGCATACCTTCCCTTTCCGCATCCTTCCCCATCCCCTGTCTTCAGCCCCCCCCTCACCTCTTGCTCTTTCCTTCACTTTCTCCCCCTCTGGGAGTATGGTTTGCGCCTACGTCCGGAGACGGACGCTTGTAAATGTACCGCATTCTTCTTCTTCCTTGCTTGTATGTCTTCTTCCTTCCTTTGTCCATCTCCTTTCCTTACCTCTTCTCTTTACCCTTTTCTCCGCTGCGGCGTTTGAGACCCCCTCTTCTTTCCTTTCCCTTTCTCTTTCTTCCTCCCTGTGCGTGTCTGAAGGCCGACCCACGCACTTCCATGCGTAGCCGGTGACGGGGTAACGCGTAATTCCCCGCCCCGGGTAGACAGGTAGGACACGTACGTACCCCCTGGTAAAGGCCAGGCCCAGGGAGGGGTGATTACCCGAGCTGATACCTTCCGAAAGTGCCGATTGGTCCCTCCGTCCGTATGTCGGGAGGTGTGACCTGAGGTGTGAACAATCACCTAAGGCGGGTGTGCCCTCGGTGAGGGCCCCCACAAGGGAGGAGCGCGCCATCGGAGACGCCGGTAATCATGGGGGATTCTTCCGCAATGGTTTCCTCACCTTCCACTATGTCTGCTCACAAACGTAAGTTCACTGAGTCTCAGCCACAGACGGTTCTTCCATCGTTGCCACAGTTCCTTGTTGTTTCTCGGTCTGACGAAGGTCACGACTTTTCCACGGTCAACCCTTTCATTATTCAGAAAGGTGTCGACGCAATTGCGGGTCCTGTAAAGTCTTGTTCCAGATTACGGAATGGTACCCTGTTGTTAGAAACACACAGTGCCCTCCAGGCTCAAAAATTGCTGCGTACTTCTCTGCTCCACACCTTCCCTGTCCGGGTGGAACCGCACCGTACCTTAAATTCCTCGCGTGGAGTCGTTTATACACGCTCCCTCGATGGATTGTCTGACGAAGAAATTCAGCACTACCTGTCTGACCAGGGCGTCACCGCTGTTCATCGGGTTATGAAAAGGGTTGACTCGAACATCATTCCAACCCGCACTGTCTTCTTGACTTTTGACAAAGTTCAACTCCCATCAAAAATCAAAGCAGGCTATGAGATAATTTCCGTTCGCCCTTATGTCCCAAACCCTACGCGTTGCTATCGATGTCAGCGGTTTAATCACACCAGCCAGTCCTGTTCCAATCCGGCCAAATGTGTTACGTGTGGCAGGGATGCCCATGAGGGTGCTTGTCCACCTCCATCCCCTCGCTGCATCAACTGTATGGGTGACCACGCTGCTTCCTCTCGAGATTGCCCTGTTTTTAAGGACGAAAAGCTGATCCAGGAAATAAGAGTGCAGGAAAAGGTGTCGACCTTTGCTGCTCGAAAGTTACTCGCCAGTCGACAGCCCACCGTGCCTCAGAAAGGAAAATACAGCGCTGTCCTTGCTTCTTCTCGGCCAACACAGGAGGCGGCCACGCAGACTTGCGACCTCACATTTAGTACCACGGTCGTCAGATCGGCCAGCGCAAAGATCGCCCGTTCAACCTCACCTCTTTCGCCTGCCCACTCTATGGCTCACCCTTCGTCGGGTTCTGCTAAATCTCGAGCCCAAAAGTCAGACGCCAAGTCTACAAAAAAAGAGCATTCTCGTGAAGAGTTTTTACGTACTGCAACTTCACAACCATCGGTTCCTCCTTCATCTAAACATACCTCCAAGAAGGCTACGAAGAAACACAGTTCCTCTCCTTCTCCACCAAGGCGTGTCCCATCTACAGCACCACCTGGCGGAAATCGCCCTCGGCCATCTTCTGTGTCGCCGAGGCGCACTGTTGGTGGCCGGTCAACTGGCCGATCGTTGGTGGCAGGAGCTGCTCCTGACCAACCTATGGATCAGGATCTTCTGCCTTCGACTGAATGCCATTCCATGCTGTCGGTCGCAAGCTCTGAGCAGTCGTTGAGTTGACAGCACCCTTGGTGCCGTTCCTCCATTTTCTGTTCACCCTATGTCCATTATCCACTGGAATATCCGCGGCATTCGCGCCAATCGGGAGGAATTGTCGATCCTCTTACGATCCTACTCGCCGGTCATCTTCTGTCTTCAGGAAACAAAGCTGCGTCCCCATGACCGCTTTGTTCTCCCTCATTTTCAGTCCGTCCGATATGACCTCCCCTCAGTTGAAGGCACTCCAGCCCATGGAGGACTCATGATTCTGCTCCATGATACTCTCCATTATCACCCAATCCCCTTAAACACTTCCTTCCAAGCTGTCGCCGTCCGTCTTTCCCTTTCTGGATACACGTTCTCTCTTTGTACGGTATACATTCCATCGTCTACACCAATGGCACGAGCTGATCTCCTTCATCTTCTTGATCAGCTTCCACCCCCCTATTTGCTGGTTGGGGACTTCAATGCCCACCACCCGCTTTGGGGATCTCCACATCCTTGTCCACGTGGCTCACTATTGCTAGACGTCTTCCACCAAGCGGATCTAGTCTGCCTCAACACTGGGGTCCCTACATTTTTGTCTGCCTCCACGGCAAATTTATCCCATTTGGACCTTGCGGTCGGTACTGTTCCGCTAGCTCGGCGCTTCGAATGGTTCGCCCTTGATGATACACACTCGAGTGACCACTTTCCATGTGTTCTTCGACTGCAGCCTCAACTGCCATATATGCGCTCGCGACGCTGGAAGTTTGCCCAAGCCGATTGGACACTTTTTTCGTCTCTAGCGACATTCGATGACCGTCGCTTTCCCAGCGTCGACGATGAGGTCACACATTTTACTGACGTTATTCTCACAGCTGCGGAACGTTCAATACCACGCACCTCCGAATTGCCCCGGCGCCCTCCAGTTCCTTGGTGGAACGAGGCCTGCCGTGACGCAATACGTGAGCGGCGACGTGCTCTTCGCATTTTCCGTCACCATCCAACTTTGGCCAACTGTATCCGATATAAGCAGCTCCGTGCGCGATGCCGTCGCGTCATCCGCGATAGCAAGAAGGCAAGCTGGAAATTCTTTACTAGCTCATTTAACAACTTCACTCCCTCCTCGGAAGTTTGGAGTCGGCTTCGACGGTTCTCAGGCGCGCCTAGTTTCTCCCCGGTCTCTGGGCTCACTGTCGCGCATGATACCTTAGTGGACCCCGTCGCAATTTCTAACGCATTGGGTCAGCACTTTGCTGAGATTTCGAGCTCTTCAAATTACCCGCCAGCGTTTCTCCCGAAGAAACGTGCAGCAGAAGTGCGGCATCTTGCTTTCTCCTCTCAAAATCGCGAAAGCTACAATACTGTTTTCTCCATGCGCGAACTCCAACATGCACTCTCTACTTCTCGCTCCTCCGCCCCAGGACCGGATGGTATCCATGTCCAAATGTTGCTGCATTTATCAACCCATAGCCTGCGTCACCTCCTTCGCCTTTATAATCGAATTTGGACCGACAGTACCTTTCCCAGGCGATGGCGGGAAGCTATTGTCGTTCCCGTTCCGAAACCTGGAAAGGACAAACATCTCCCCTCTAGCTATCGCCCCATTTCTCTCACGAGTAGTGTCTGTAAGGTTTTGGAGCGTATGGTGAATTACCGTTTAGCTTGGTGGCTGGAGTCCCGCAGTCTTTTAACACCAGCCCAATGCGGATTCCGAAAGCATCGTTCTGCTGTTGACCATCTTGTTGCTCTCTCCACTTATATCATGAACAATTTTCTCCGGAAACGCCAAACGGTAGCAATATTTTTTGATCTGGAGAGAGCGTACGATACCTGTTGGAGGACAGGCATCCTCCGCACACTGTTCTCTTGGGGCTTTCGAGGCCGGCTGCCCCTTTTTCTTCGCGAATTTATGGCAGAGCGCACATTTAGGGTGCGGGTGAACACTACTCTCTCCCGTACTTTCTCCCAAGAAAACGGGGTACCCCAGGGCTCCGTGCTGAGTGTTGTACTGTTTGCCATCGCCATTAATCCAATTATGGATTGTCTCCTTCCTGATGTCTCGGGCTCCCTCTTTGTGGACGATTTTGCGATCTACTACAGTTCTCAAAGGACCAGCCTTCTTGAAAGACGTCTTCAAGGATGTCTCGATCGCCTCTACTCGTGGAGCATCGAAACCGGCTTCCGTTTCTCACCCAGTAAGACCGTTTGTGTTAATTTTTGGCGACGTAAGGAGTTTCTTCCGCCCTCCTTACATCTAGGTCCTGTCAACCTTCCGTTTTCCGACGTCGCTAAATTCTTGGGTCTTATGTTTGACAGAAAACTGTGCTGGTCCTCCCACGTTTCCTATCTTTCGGCTCGCTGTCTGCGTTCCCTTAACACCCTCCGTGTCCTGAATGGTACCTCTTGGGGAGCGGACCGAGTGGTCCTTCTCCGCCTCTATCGCGCCTTAGTGCGCTCGAAATTGGATTATGGAAGCATAGTCTACTCCTCTGCTCGGCCGTCTATTCTTCGGCGTCTCGACTCTATCCACCACCGTGGATTACGTTTAGTGTCTGGAGCTTTTTACACCAGCCCTGTGGAAAGCCTTTATGCTGAGACTGCTGAACCTCCGCTGTCCAATCGGCGGGCAGTCCTTCTGAGTCGTTATGCTAGCCATCTGTCTTCCATGCCTGCTAATCCAGCCCATAACCTTTTTTTCGACGCCTCCTTTGATGTCGGGTATGCAGGCCGCTCCTCCTCCCTACTACCCCCGGGAGTCCGCTTCCGTCAACTGCTCCATTCTCTTTCCTTCCGCTTTCCTAAAACCTTCTTGACAACTTGGGGTACAGCACCGCCTTGGCACCGTCCCCGGATCGACTTGCTCAGAGACCTATGTCAATTTCCCAAAGATGGTACCCCTACACTTGTTTACCGTCGGGCATTTGCTGCTCTATGTGCACAAATGACGGAAGCCACATTTATTTACACCGATGGCTCGAAAACATCGTTAGGTGTAGGGAGTGCCTATATTGTTGGCGACACCCCAAATCACTTTCGGCTTCCCGACCAGTGTTCGGTTTATACTGCAGAGCTTTACGCTGTTCTCCAGGCTGTCCACTACATCCGCCGCCATCATCGGATACAGTACGTAATCTGCTCAGATTCTCTCAGCTCTCTCCTAAGTCTCCAAGCTCTTTACCCTGTGCACCCTCTGGTCCACCGGATTCAGGACTGTCTGCGCTTGCTCCACCTGGGGGGCGTCTCAGTGGCGTTCCTCTGGCTCCCGGGACACGCTGGTATCTGTGGAAATGAGGCGGCCGATATAGCGGCCAAGGCTGCAGTCTCTCTTCGTCGGCCAGCTCTTCAGTCTCTTCCGTTTACCGATCTACGGAGCGGTTTATGTCGCCAAGTTACTCATTTATGGCATGCGCATTGGTCAACACTTCCCCACAATAAATTGCGGGAAGTGAAAGCCGTTCCTTGCGCTTGGACCTCTTCCTCCCGAACGCGTCGTCGGGAGGAGGTAATTTTAGCCCGACTCCGGATAGGGCACTGTCTTTTTAGTCATCGACATCTTTTAAGCGGTGATCCTCCCCCACTCTGTCCCCACTGCTCTCAGCTGTGGACGGTCAGACACCTTTTAATTGAATGCCCCTATTTTAATCCGTTACGCTCCCGTCTACAGCTATCGCCTGATCTATCGTCGATTTTAGCAGATGACACGCGCTCAGCTGACCGCGTTCTACAGTTTATTAGTGACAGTGAAATGACGTCAGTCATTTGAAGCTTTTTTTTTGTGGACAACCAACCCCTTTCTATAGTGGACTTTTAAGCATTCCTTCTGCCTTTAGTTTCTCCAATTTTCTGACTATGTTTCCATTGCTGCTGATTTTAAATTTCGTTTTTTTCCTGTTTTCTACGTCACGGGCTGGGCGCTAATGACCATAGAAGTTTTGCGCCCTAAAACCACAAACAAAAAAAAAAAAAAAAAAAAAAAAAAAAAATCTCCCAAATTGGAATCTAGCTCGGCTTCGATATTGGTTGCGCTGAGGCCTTAAAAAAAATTGTATCACATAATGATGACCAATTTTCTCCATTTTCACAAATTGAATCACAACGTTCTCTATTGATGGCTGCCAAACAAATACTAAACAATGTGGCGTCTTGAAACTTGAAACATGTGCATCATAGATCTTATACTTTCTAATCCAGAGGTACTTCTCAACAAAACTGCCATCTCCCGGTCAGGCCGGGCACTTACGGGACCACCCTCGTATTTGGAGGAATTTGCATGAACTGTGGAAAATGTGAACGTACTTCAAATTTGAAAGTTGTCCAGCAGTTTTGGTATTTTAAGTTTAAAATAAGTCATGGAGGGTACGATGTACAAGCTTTGTGTTTTTTTCAACAGGAGTTTCCTTTGGGCCACCACTTTTTCATTCTACGAGAATGTTGTCCCATGTGTCCACTTTTTCCAGTTTGATATTTTTATCCTGAAAGAGTGACTTTTCCCTTCATTCCTCAAGCAATATAATATACAGTACACGAGGTGATTCATTGCAGTCTAACATATCGCACATTTCCTTTGAAAATCATTATTAGAGCACGCAGAAACGGTTTATATGTAAGAACTCACCTCTGTTTCAGCGAGAGTGGATAGTGTGGCTGTTTACGAACGTAAAGAACGGGCGCTCGGAGCAAACTAGTCAAATGTTATTTTTTTAGACCTGTGCAGGTAGTATTTTAAATTTTAATTCGCTACAAATAGTGCAGTTGTAGGCTTTTCTGGGTCCCACATTCTTTCAAGAGATTCCATTTTACAACAGTCCCTTATTCCAGAGATATTTCTACTGTACGGTTGTACTGTGGTCTCTACAACTTAGTTTATCAAAGACTGCACGAGATCTGTTCAAAAACTCTAACTTTTCCACAAAACCTCTCTACGCTTAGCTTTGACTTATTGTGCACGGTCTCCTTCGTAATACTCTCCTCCACAATTGATACACCGTTTCCGCTTACGCAGGCCGTCTCGGTAGACATCTTGCAGGCTCGCGCGAAGCGCCGGCTGCGAATTAAACTCGCCTGTCGTTCCAAATCTTCAGCGTTGGAAAGGGGTTTTCAATTTTGGAAATAAGTTCGCAGGGGCCACGTCTGCAGAGCACGGAGGAGGCAGCAGTGCGCTATTGTTCGTGCAGTAGTCACGCACCAACAGGCATAAATGTGCGGGTGCGTTATGTTTTCTATCTACATAAAAGATCTTTTGGATAGGGTGGATAGTAATGTGCGGCTGTTCGCTGATGATGCTGTGGTGTACGGGAAGGTGTCGTCGTTGAGTGACTGTAGGAGGATACAAAATGACTTGGACAGGATTTGTGATTCGTGTTAAGGATGGCAGCTAACTCTAAATATAAATAAATTAATGCAGATGAATAGGAAAACGAATCCCGTAATGTTTGAATACTCCATTAGTAGCGTAGCGCTTGACACAGCCACGTCTATTAAATATTTGGGCGTAACATTGCAGAGCGGTATGAAGTGGGACAAGCATGTAATGGCAGTTGTGGTCAAGGCGGATAGTCGTCTTCGGTTCATTGGTAGAATTTTGGGAATATGTGGTTCATCTGTAAAGGAGCCCGCTTATAAAACACTAATACGACCTATTCTCGAGTACTGCTCGGGCGGTTGGGATCCGTATCAGGTCGGATTGAGGGAGGACATGGAAGCAATTCAGAGGCGGTCTGCTAGATTCGTTACTGGTAGGTTTGATCATAACGCGAGTGTTACGGAAATGCTTCAGGAACTCGGGTGGGAGTCTCTAGAGGAAAGGAGGCGTTCTTTTCGTGAATCGCTACTGAGGAAATTTAGAGAACCAGCATTTGAGGCTGACTGCAGTACAATTTTACTGCCGCCAACTTACATTTCGCGGAAAGACCACAAAGATAAGAGATTAGGGCTCGTACAGAGGCATATAGGCAGTCATTTTTCCCTCGTTCTGTTTGGAAGTGGAACAGGGAGAGAAGATGCTAGTTTTGGTACGAGGTGCACTCCGCCACGCACCGTACGGTGGATTGCGGAGTGTGGATGCAGATATCGTGAGGCCAAAGCCATAATTCCAAGATGTGTGAGGATTTCATGACATGACCAAACTGAAATGTTAGACGTCTGTAATCTCTCAGACAGTTACTCTTAAACTGGCAGGCACAGTTTCGTTGACCTTCCTCTAACGAGCGTCGTCGGTGGACGTGGGAGGGCGTCCTGAACGAGGCTCGTCTTTAGTTTTCGTCCCGCCATTTTTAAACCGTGTGAACCATTCGTAACACAAAGTACGGCTTAAGCACTCGTCACCGTAGGGTTCCTGCATCGTTTGGGGTCTGTAAAGGTTTTCTCGAGTTTCACGCGAAACTTAATGCAGACGCGTTGCTCCTCTATGGCATCTCAAAATTCGCGAACACACGTAACACAACGTTGTACTGACTAAAGCAATGATCAATAACATAAAACAATGAAACTCCCGGCAGTTTTCGCATTAAACGCAGGCGTATTCAGGAATTTTTGGAACAAACCTCGTATTACTCTGGATAAACACTAAACCATTTGAGGTCGCACAGAAGTCTAGTTGCAGTCAAGGCTTGAATCGGTGCTAAGATTCCAAAACTGTAGCTCGTTGTACTGTGTACTCACTTTCGCTTTATAAAATACATCGTCCGCCGCCGTAGGCGATTGGTCAGTGCGACACTCATGTGGAGGACCCAGGTTAGATTTCTGGTGCTGCCAGAGATTTTTCCTCGGTGGGACTGGGGACGACACGGCGACTTGTCGACTATCGCGTGTTCTCCAGGTCCTGGTCGTGGGTCTCCTTTTCCTTTACAAACAAATTTGATTTCCACAGTTTCAAGCTGACTGTTGAAATAGTCATTTAGAAAGTTCTTGATCACTTAAGGAAACTTGAGAATTTTAACGAAGTGGAAGATACTCTAGTAAAATCAGAGACAGAACTGAGGAACTTAGTTTGCTCAGATGTGCTGAAGAAATTGACTTGGTTTCAGATAATTTAAATGCAAGATTGTAGTAGGAGAAAGACAGCTATTTCCAAAAGAGGTGTCCATTGAAGTTACTCATCCCAACGTAAAATTTTCTGTTGTGCGATACTGAACCTACTTTCAGAAGACGCTGTGTTGTGCAAAGAGGCACTACATTATATTAGAATTTTAATTCCTTGACAGTGAAGTTATCATAATGCCAAATAAAGAAATATTTGTGCGTTCGAGCATTTCCTTCTTGTATCCCAAATGCTGTCACCCGGAAACAAATCGTGCACACAAAATAACCAAATGCATCTTCAGAGTAAGTGGAAAACATGAGCCTTTTCGATGTCCTTTTTAACAAATCGGACCTCCCCTTTGACAAAATCCTGGCTGCGTCCTTGGCTGTAGAACATGTACACTGGTTGTGGGCCGTGCTTAGGTATTGTGGGCCGTGCTTAGGTATTGTGGGCCGTGCTTAGGTATTGTGGGTACTTACACTGTTTATGTATTATTACTATATTACAGTAAATGAAACTTGAAGGTATTCTAATGAATGACAGGCTTCAGGGTTTTTCTTAACCGTATTTCAGCGACGTAGTTTTTATTTCAAAAATGTACGATAGCAGTCTGTGTACTGTTGAGCTCTTCACGCCGCTTCCTGATCGGTAGCCAAACAGGCGAGTGCAGCACCGTCGAAAAGTGGCAAAAACAGGCCGTCCTTAACGTTTTTCACAAGTTTTCGGAGAAAATCGCCTTTAAAGTTTCCTGAGGAATCGTATTTACTAATGTTTGTGATGTGTGTCGTAGTTTAACACATGAGAAACAATGTTCTGTCACTATCTAATTATTTCATACCACGTTTTAATTACCATTACCACGAGTTGTATTGGATTTTTACCGATTTAGGTGCAAAACTTCGAAAATTAAAGTTCAGTTAACCTGGTATAAGTTTTGCAAGCAATTGCGTGAATCTGTAATCCGGGGTGCTGCTTCTTTATGCCGTAGGTTCATTTTTATGTTACTGCATCGCCACATGGGTATTATGAAATGCTCGAAATAAGTTTTAGTAGAATATTTTCTCGTTTACAAAGGTTTTTATTTCGCACGCTAATTGTTCGACGGCGAGCGTGTTTTACTTCGTAGAATTTACATGTTCCAGTTACAAAACAGTTCACACCGTGACAAGTCTGACTACATGCTATTGATAAAAAATTCTGCCTGAGACTGAAGTATGGCGGCGTACAAACTGCCTTTATTTATATGGCTTCAAACAAATACAATCACTGCTACATACTGAATTTTACATAAGAAAAGTTAGTTTTTACGTACACCTTGCCAGGTTACATAGAAATTTACAAAGAATAAATCAATAATTCCGTACAAAGACTATAAACTGTTTTGTCATTGCAACAATATACGAGTATTTCGTTAATTTGCATATAGTAAATAGACTCAAAGAAAAATCATGCTAACATTTTCAGGTGTAAAGGGTGATAAGTTCTATCGAATGAAAGGCATAGATGCAACTAATTAATTTTTGTAAGAGTAAAATTTAGCCGTAATTACAGGTCTAATTACTACGAGGGTTATTCCAAAAGTAAGGTCCGGTTATAAAAAAAAATCAAAACTAAAATGTTTTTTCAAAACAATTGTTTTATTTACATTCCTTACATCTTTATCTATTTTTCTACATAACTTCCATACTTATTTAAACATTTGTCACATCGTTCAACAAGCTTTTGAATGCCCATGTTATAGAAATCGGCCGCCTGTGACGATAACCAGTCCTTAACTGCTTCTTTCACTTCATCATCTGTGTCGAAGCGCTTGCCGCCGAGAAACTCCTTTAAGTAACGGAACAGGTGGAAATCACTTGGCGCCAGGTCCGGACTGTAAGGAGGATGGTCCATCTGTTCCCATCCAAATTTCTTGATCAGAGCTTGCGTTTCATTTGCAGTGTGCGGTCTGGCATTGTCATGCAACAACAAGATTCCAGACGACAAAAGACCACGTCGCTTATTCTGGATTGCACGTCGAAGTTTAGTCAGGGTAGCGCAGTAGGCGGCTTTATTAATCGTTGTTCCTCTCTCCATAAAGTCTACTAACAATACTCCACGTCTATCCCAGAACACAGTCGCCATAACCTTACGTGTTGAGATTGTCTGCTTTGCCTTGACCTTGACTGGCGATGACGTGTGACGCCATTGCATTGACTGACGTTTAGACTCTGGAGTGATGTGAGAAACCCATGTCTCATCCCCTGTGACAACATTGCCTAAAAGACTGTCACCTTCCTTATGATATCGCTCCAAAAAATCAAGAGCAAAAGCCATTCTTTTCATTCGTTGGGGCTCAGTAAGCAGCCTGGGAACCCAACGGGCACACAATTTGTGAAACTTCAAATGTTCAGACACAATTCTGTACAAAGTTGTTCTACTCACATTCGGAAAATGCATGTCTACGTCTGTAATAGTGAATCGGCGATCTTCACGAATTTTTTTGTCAACCGCATTGACCAAATCGTCTGAAATCACTGATGGTCGGCCAAACCGTGGTTCATCGTGCACATTATCCCGTCCTTCATTAAAAGGTCGCACCCACTTGCGCACTTTACTGTCGCTCATTATGTTAGGACCGTACACTTCAGTAATCTGCCGATGGATTTCCGCCGCTGAATTGTTTCTTGCAGACAAAAACCGTATCACTGCCCTTACTTCACAATCGGCGGGCTGATCAATTGTCTTAAACATTGTAAAGTGACACTGTGAACTACACTCAGCAACAGTAACAAAGCGAATGGCGGCGTTTGACGCGCAAGCCTTGCCGGGAGTCGGCGCGCATGCGTGTTTTGTCATTGGCGCCAAATTTCAATAGTTACGGCGAATCGGACCTTACTTTTGGAATAACCCTCGTATTAACAATTAAAACATGAGTCTGATTCAAACCTAAAAGTCGTGTCATACTTTTATTATGGATTCAAACAATTTCTGGCTTCAAAACAAAAATAGCTGTCGCTGAGTTCGAAATATCGGAACTTTATCGTAAATTACTCCGTGATCACAATAAGGAAATCATTCCTACCACATGCCTGAAGATTGTATTGTGTGTAAATTACGATGGAACATTGGTTTCTTCAATCCAACACGTTTCCTTCATTCCTTTTACTGATGGGACACCTTGTAAATGTCAAAACTACATTTTAAATTTGTGTACATTAATTACATACATACCCTTTTCGGAAGACTGGAGATGATTTTTACCCTCCACGCTTCCCTCCAATACTAAATAGGTGATCCCCTGATGCCGCAAAACGTGTCCTAACCGATCCCTCCTTCTAGTCTAGTTGTGCCACAAACTCCTCTTCTCCTGGATTCTATTCAGTACCTGATTTAGTTACGTCATCTACCCATCTAATCTTCAGTATCCTTCTGTAGCATCACATTTCGAAAGCTTTTATTCTCTTCTTGTTTCACATCCATAAATGGCTACACTGTACACTCCATACAAATACTTTTAGAAAACACTTCCTGACACTTAAATCTATACTCGATGTCAACAAATTTCTCTTCTTCAGGCTCGTTTTTCTTGCCATTGCTAGTCTACATTTTATATCCTCTCTACTTAGACAATCATCAGTTATTTTGCTCCCCAAATACCAGAACTCATCTACTACTTCGTTTCATCTCCTAATCTAATTCCCTTAGCATCACCTGATTTTATTCGACTGCATTCCGTTATCGTCGTTTTGCTTTTGTTGATCTTATATCCGCCTTCCAAGACACTGTCCATTCCGTTCAGCTGCTATTCCAGGTTCTTTACTGCTTGACACAATTACAATGTCATCGGAAAACCTCAAAGTTTTTATTTCTTCTGCGTGGATTTTAATTCCTACTCCAAATTTTTCTTTAGTTTCCTTTACTGCTTGCTCAATATACATACTGAAAAACATCGGGGATAGGCTACAACCCTGTCTCACTCCCTTCCCAACCTCTGCTTCCCTTTCATGCCTCTAGATTCTTATAACTGCCATCTGGTTCTTGAACAAATTGTAAATAGCCTTTCGCTCCCTGTATTTTACCCCTGCCACCTTCAGAATTTGAAAGAGTATTCCAGTCAACATTGTCAGAAGCATTCTCTAAGTCTACAAATGCTAGAAACGTAGGCTTACCATTCCTTAATCTTTCATCTAAGAAGTCGTAGGGTCAGTATTGCCTCATGTGTTCCAACATTTCTATGGAATCCAAACTGATCTTCCCCGAGGTCGGCTTCTACCAGTTTTTCCATTCGTCTGTAAAGAGTTCGCGTTAGTGTTTTGCAGCCGTGACTTATTAAACTGATTGTTCGTTAACTTTCACACCTGCCTTCTTTGGGATTGGAATTATATTCTTCTTGGCGTTTGAGGGTATTTCCCCTGTCTCATACTTCTTGCTCACCGGATGGTAGAGTTTTGTCAGGGCTGGCTCTCCCAAGGCCGTCAGTAGTTCCAATGGAATGTTGTCTACTCCCGGGGCCTTGTTTCGACTCAGGTCTTTCAGTGCTCTGTCAAACTTTTCACGCAGTATCATATCTCCAATTTCATCTTCAGTTACGTCCTCTTCCATTTCCATAACATTTCCCTCAAGTACATCGGCCTTGTATAGACCCTCTATATACTCCTACCACCTTTCTGCTTTCCTTCTTTGCTTGGAACTGGGTTTCCATCTGAGCTCTTGATATTTGTACAAGTGTTTCTCTTTTCTCCAAAGGTATTTTTAATTTTCCTGTAGGCAGTATCTATCTTACCCCTATTGATATATGCCTATACGACCTTAAATTTTCCCTCTAGCCATTCCTGCTTAGCGATTTTGCACTTCCTGTCGGTCTCATTTTTGAGACGTTTGGATTACTTTTTGCCTGCCTCATTTACTGCATTTTTATATTTTCAAGTCAATGTCTCTTTTGTTACCCAATGATTTCTACTATCCCTCATCTTTTTACCTACTTGATCCTCTGCTGCCTTCAATATTTCATTCCTCAACTCTAGCCATTCTTCTATTATACTTCTTTCCCCCCATTCATGTCAATTGTTCCCTTATGCTAGCCCTGAAACTCTGTACAACCTCTGGTTTAGTCAGTTTATCCAGGTCCCATCTCCTTAAATTGCCACCGTTTTGCAGTTTCTTCGTTTTTAATCTACAGTTCCTAACCAATAGATTGTGGTCAGGGTCCACATCTGCCCCTGGAAATGTCTTAAAATTTAAAACCTGGTTCCTAAATCTGTCTTACCCTTATACAATCTCTGAAACCTTCCAGTATCTACACGCTTCTTCCGTGTATACAACCTTCTTTCATGATTTAAAAAAAAGTGTGGGGTCACCGCCAGACACCACACTTGCTAGGTGGCAGCCTTTAAATCGGCCGCTGTCCGCTAGTATACGTCGGACCCGCGTGTCGCCACTGTCAGTGACTGCAGACCGAGCGCCGCCACACGGCAGGTCTAGAGACTTCCTAGCACTCGCCCCAGTTGTACAACCGACTTTGCTAGCGATGGTTCACTGACAAAATACGCTCTCATTTGCCGAGACCATAGTTAGCATAGCCTTCAGCTACGTAATTTGCTACGACTTAGCAAGGCGCCATTATCATTTGCTGTTTATCTTGTGATGCATGTACCGTCACACCGATGTTCACCAATTATGGATTAAAGTTAAGTATTCCAGATTCTACGTACCTTTTTTTTGCTAGTCTCAAGACACTGTCCTGTTCCAGATCTCACGCCATCCTGCCTGAGCTTAAACGCGTGCCTTTCGGCTACCCGTCCCAGTGGATTGGCTGTCTTGCCAGTCAACAACAAAAAGTGTTAGCTATGATCAAGTTATGCTCTGTGCAAAATTCTACCAGGCGGCTTTCTCTTTCATTCCTCATCTCTATTCATTATTCACCTACTACCTTTCCTTCTGTTCCTACTATCGAATTCCAGTCCCCTGTGGCTATTAAATTTTCGTCTTCCTTCACTATCTCAATAATTTCTTTTATCTCATCCTACATTTCTTCAATTTCTTCATCTGCGTAACCAGTTGGCATATAAACTTGTACTACTGTGGTAAGTGTAGGCTTCGCATCTCTCTTGGCTACAATAATGCGTTCACTGTTTGTAGTAGCTGACCCATGCTCCTATTTTTTATTCATTATTAATCCTACTCCCGCATTACCCCTATCTGATTTTGTTTTTATAACCCTGTATTCACCTGACCAGAAGTCTTGTTCCTCCTGCCACCGAACTTCACTAATTCCCACTACATCTTACTTATCCATTCCCTTTTTAAATTTTCTAACCTACCTGCCCGATTAAGGGATCTGACATTCCACGCTCCGACCCGTAGAACGCCAGTTTTCTTTCTCCTGATAACGACGTCCTTCTGAGTAGTCCCCGCCCGGAGATCCGAATGGGGGACTATTTTACCTCCGGAATATTTTACCCAAGAGGACGCCACCATTTAACCATACAGTAAAGCTGCATGCCCTCGTGAAAAATTACAGCTGTAGTTTCCCCTTGCTGTCAGCTGTTCGCAGTACCAGAGAGGCAGCTGCTCATGTTGATTCGGGTTTCGTAATGGAGATGATGCATGTACTTCAAAAACAAGTGTACCCATCCCGAGCAGTTAGCATTGATTGGGCCTCCACAGCAGCACTGAGCCTGCCAGATTGCCACTCTTTGTACTGGGAAGTGGACCATCTCCTCTCTGGTAACGGGGCCAATGTGACATTCAGACGCAGTGTGTATGGAGGTCTGTCGAAGCGAGGTGGTTGTCTGACCTAAACCAACATTGGAATCGAGGTGAGTCGGTCAACTCGTAAAATCAAATTGGGATGGCAAACTATCCAAATGTGCGAAACTTCCTGGCACAGTAAACCTGTGTGCCGGACCGAGACTCGAACTCGGGACCTTCACCTTTCGTGGGAAAATGCTCTACCAACTGAGCTACCCAAGCACGACTCACGCCCCGTCTTCACAGCTTTACTTCTGCCAGTACCTCGTCCCCTACCTTCCAAAGGTTCGCAGGAGGGCTTCTATAAAGTTTGGAAAGTAGGAGACGAGGTATTGTCAGAAGTAAAGCTGTGAGGACGGGGCGTGAGTCGTGACCGCGAAATGCAAAGGTGCCGAGTTCGAGTCTCGGTCCGGCACACAGTTTTAATCTGCCAGGAAGTTTCATATCAGCGCACAGTACGCTGCAGAGTTAAATCTTTCTGTATGTAACCAACCGGCTCTGTAACTTTCCACGACATGTTGTATGGCAGTACCATGATTGAACTGTGACTGCAGTATATGGAACTGATACGCCACATTGCGCTGTGCAGACGTGTACGCTCTGGACAGAAATTAAATGTCAGTATTTCCATATATTTCCACGGCAACATGTTTGCTGTAGTATTAATTGCAGGTATCTCATAAACAGCATTGACCAAATTGACTATTCTGAAAGGTACTTCCCGTCGACAGCATGTGTGCGCCAGCTGATCAGTTGATATACAGAATAATCAAAGGACAGGATACGTGTTGCTAATGCTGAGGTGTCGAGTAGGAACAGGGTGTATCTCATTATACTAGAGACTAAGATCCTTACTCCAAACGGCATAGTTATGATGAAAAATTTCTAATTTTGCTAGTATTAAATTTCTCATTTTGATCACACGTAATCTGGATTTAGCCTGGAAGTCAATCCATAATTGACATTCGAACTACTTTTGGATTTCGGAAACATAAAAGATTTTGTTGTAATGAAATCTTTTTGGGAAGGCAACAGTCAATCGCCAACAAGATCAGTTGAAAATTCCCAAGGATCTTTTATAGTATTCTCCTGTATTGTATTTTTGATTCAAAATCCACTACACAAAGGTGAGCATTTATCATCTGGAGGTCTGGAGTTACACGTTTGATGTATTGAACAACTTCAATAGTGTCCTTGTGTGGAACATACAAGCACTCAACTTTGTCATGAAAATATGCGTGATGCCGTCCATTCTGCATTGCTCATCCACTTACAGTAAAGTGCATTTTAGTAATCTGGTGTTTTGCTGTGATGTCACTATTTTGGTGTTACCAAACTGCACGATGGAGGAATGTTCTAATTTTCAAACTAATACATAGCAAAATGCCTCTGTGTAATCCCTCTGATAAGATTTCAACAGATAAGTGTTGAAGGAAACCCATATGCTCTCGCTGTTACTTGCTGGATTCGGAAAATGTTCTATTTAACCTGTATCATACGTCACAGCTCCAACACACGCTGCAGGTTGACAGCTTTGATGATACTCTGAAGCAAACTACTACTCACAACTGTATAGTTATACTAATAAACGATTATATAACACATGAATTGTGACAACCTGAACATCGGAATGTGGATCGACTGCCATGAAGGGCAACATTTCAGATGCATGAAAGAATTTCAGACCTGCAAGATGTACATTTATTTTTGTGGGTCGTAGTTGTGAAAGTAAGAAAATCCTTTTCCAAATGTGTGATTTTGGGGAGAGGGCTTGTAAAGTTAATGCATGGCCACAGTCTTCTGACTTTCATGTTATCCTCTGTTTCTGCTTAATGGACTAGACATAAATGTAGAAAATGTTCTGTCATGATGTTTTACATTATGGCATGTGGTTTTATCTTTCACACTGGTTAACCAATTCGTACATTTTAATGAAAGAAAACTGCAAAGAGCGGTCGTTCTGTTTCTCAGGCCTGTCGAATTTTACTAGTTACTTCTTTCTGTCGCCCTCTCCTTTGGTTGATATTTTGCAATGTAGCCTCAATTATGGACTGTCTGCATCTGAAGAACCATCAGCATTAGCCATATCGTCCTGAGTTTTGAAGACCACAGCAGATTATGGTCAAAATTAGAAATTTCGACTTCACCTGCACTTTGGTCAAAGGATCTTGGCCCATTTTGTGCTGTAGATGCAGTGAGAAAGTTGTAAACTATACTGATAAAAATTACTAAATAGTTGACACTTCACACATTGGAGCCGCCCCCTGCGGGTCTGGGGGTTATAATAGGTCCGAGGTATTCCTGCCTGTCGTACGAGGCGACTAAATGGAGTATCACACATTTCGGCCTTTGTGATGGTCCCCTCTAGGGATTTGACCTCCATTCTTCAAAATTTTCCCGAAGAGCGAGCCAATTGGGGAAAGGCGCCTTACAAAGTGCATCGTATCCGTTGTGCATTGATACCTTTAGCCCACTTTCTCACTGTCGCATTGCAGTCCTGTACATTCTATCTTGGGTGAGGACACCTTCCTGGATGCTTTTTCCTCCATGCACTATGCAGTGTTGATTTGTGCGTCGACAATGACCAGTGACTTCTTTGCACCTGATACCCAGCACGGTAGCTAGTCCATTGTGGTAGGGCCGCCATGTACCCTGTTGGTTGTAGCCCCTTGACCACACAGGGATTGCTCTGCTGATGACTGCGCCGTTAGCTGCTCACGTATGCCAAAGGGTAGATGCCCATCTCCATGGGGCATTGGGACTCGTGGCAATGGCCATTCTGCCAGGTGGCCTTAACTGTGGCTGGGTGGCGCCCATGGGGAGGGCTCCTGGTTGGTGGCATCAGGGTGGATGACATGCAGTGAAGTGTAGTCCGTCATCTCTTGCTGGTGGTGAAACACCAACAGTCTCTAAGCAATCACGAGCTCAATTCAGTGCACAGAAGTACGACCCCAAATCGTTCCCCTCCCTGGCCTCACCACGGGAGGAGTGTCAGGCTGGCAGCGGATCGTATTTGCCCCGGTACCTTGTATGTTTGAGAGCTGATGGAGAATATTTCATGACGAAGCCTCAGTTTTTTGTTGAGCATTTAGAGGACAAGTTCGGGGAGGTGGAGGACTTGGCCAAAATGATATAGGTCAGTCTCTATCAAACAGCACCCTCTGCCCAGTCACGGAGGTTGCTCGCTTGTGACAAGTTGGGTGATGTTTCTGTAACCATCACGCCCCATAAGAGCTTAAATATGGTCCATGGTATCATATATCACAGACCTTCTGCAGTCAGACGTGAGCTGTGCGCCAATTTAGAGCGGCGAGGTGTAAATTTTGTCCGGCGTGTCCACTGGGTCCGAAGGATGATCAGACTGCCACTGGTGCCTTCATCTTGGCCTTTGGGGGTGATACATTCCCTGAGAAGATCAAAGTGATGGTCTACCGGTGTGATGCAAAGCCCTATATACCTCTGCGGAAGTGGTGTTTTAAGTACTGGAAGTTCAGCTATATGTCTTCCCGCTGTACCTCATGCGTCACATGCCAAGATTGCAGATGCCCGTCATATCCCAATACTCCATGTGCCCCCCCTTCTATCTGTGTCAACTGTGGAGAGCACCATTCGCCTTGCTTGCCTGACTGCAGGATTCTCCAGAAAGAAAGGAAAATCATGGAGTAAAAGACCCTGGACAGACTGACCTACACTGAGGCTAAGATAAAATTTGAACGCCTGCATCCTGTGCATATGACAGTCCTACGCTGCCACTACAACAGTTCTGACACCATCAGTTCCACCAACCCAGGTCACTTCTCAGAGCCAGAAGACTACACTTGCCCCCTTGATTGTGGGGCAAATTTCCCTCCCTGTTGCTCCTGCACCACCTACTTTGGGAGCAATGCCCCCAACCATCAGGGACATCCATCCCCACTTTCAAGCTGGAGAAGCGTAAATCTTCAGCTTCTCTCGTTATGAAGGGGCCCCTTGGGTCACTCCCTTCCCAGGTTTCTTCTAGTGGGAAAGACGACACGCGCCAGTGGCTGAAGAGCCCAAAAGCAGCTGGTCATAGGGCTCCAAACTCATCCTCAGTCCCAGAAATTGAGCCAGTGAAGTCCTCCCAGCCAGGGAAACCCATAAAGCAGCAAGAGAAATCCAAAAAGAAAACCCCTAAGACCAAGGACCACTGCTACCTACAAGCTCTGCAGCTGAGGATGGAGTGGAGATTTTGGCGTCCACTGAGGACCTAGGTCTCGCCAGACCGTGACACACACCACCTGGCTGAGCTACGGCAACTTTTAAGCTTTACACTTGCTATCTGCATTGCGCTCCAGGAAACCTGGTTGCCAGCAATGCCGACCCCCCTCCCTCCACAGCTATAAGGGATATTACAGGAACCATAGTGACTATAATAGTGTCTGGTGGAGTTTGCTTTTATGTCCTAAACTCTGTCTAGTGAACATGTGCCCCTTCAAACCCGTCTTGAAGCTGTGGCTGTCAGAATGATGCAGGATGTTGTGGATTGGCAGGAGGGCCAACCCACTAATGTAAGAGGAAGGCGAAAGGCACGCGTTTAAGCTCACACAGGCTGGCGTGAGGTCTGGAACAGGACAAGGAATTTAGACTTCAGAAAAAAGAGGTAACTGGTGGAATACTTAACTTTAATCCATTAATGTTGAACGTAGCTCTTGTCTGTACATTCTTTACAATATCAATAGCAACTGATAATGGCGCCTTGCTAGGTCGTAGCAAATGACGTAGCTGAAGGCTATGCTATCGTCTCGGCAAATGAGAACGTATTTTGTCAGTGAACCATTGCTAGCAAAGTCGGTTGTACAACTGGGGCGAGTGCTAGGAAGTCTCTCTAGACCTGCCGTCTGGCGGCGCTCGGTCTGCAATCACTGATAGTGGCGACACGCGGGTCCGACGTATATTAACGGACCATGGCCGATTTAAAGGCTACCACCTAGGAAGTGTGGTGTCTGGTGGTGACACCACACAGGAAATAAACTGTCTGCAATGAATATCTTCCTCCAGATGGTGCAGTACCCCTGAATGTATTAACTGCACTGATTGCTCAACTCCTTTTCTACTTTTGGAAGATTTTAATGCCCATAATCCCTTGTGTGGTAGTATCATGCTTATTGGCGGAGGCAGAGATGTCGAAATTTTACTGACGCAATTCGACCTCTGCCTCTTAAATACTGGGGCCACCACACATTTGTGTGGCTCATGGTAGTTACTCGGCCATTGATTTATCAATCTGCAGCCCAGGACTTCTCCCATCTATCCACTGGAGAGCACATGACGACCTGTGTGGTAGTGACCACGTCCCCATCTTCCTGTCACTGCCCCAGCGTCAGGCAATGGACGCCTGCCCAGATGGGCTTTGAACAAGGCGGAATGGGGAACTTTCACCTCTGCTGTCACTGCTGAATCTCCCCCACACGGTAACATAGATGTGATGGTTGCGCAGGTGACGAGCACAATTGTTTCTGCGGCAGAAAACGCGATCCCACGCTCTTTAGGGTGCCAGAGGCGTACGGCAGTCCGCTGGTGGTCGCCGGAAGTCGCTGAAGCAATTAAGGAATGTTGGCGAGCTCTACAGCGGCATAAGTGGCAATCTTCCCTGGAGCACCTCATAGCCTTTAAACGGCTCCGTGCCCACGTTCGCCAACATACCAAATGATGGAAGCAGGAGTGCTGGAAGAGATACGTCTCGCCCATTGGGTGCCATACATCACCTTCCCAACTCTGGGCAAAGATCAAACGTCTTTCCGGGTACCAGGCCCCAACAGCTGTCCCCCGTGTTACCATAAATGGCGAGTTATGTACCGACACAAACGCGATTGCCGAGTACTTTTCTCGAGCCTCTGCATTGGAGAGCCTTTTGCACTCAGTGGCTGGAAGGGAACGTCCTCTCATTCACTTCACGCTGCAGTAAATTCTATAACGCCCCATTTACAGAGTGGGAGCTCCTCAGTGCCCTGACATAGCTCCTGGTCCTGATCGCATCCACAGCCAGATGATCAAACATCTCTCATCTGAATACAAGTGACATCTTCTTGTCATCAACTGGATCTGGTACGATGGCGTCTTTCCATCGCAATGGCGGGAGAGCACCATCATTCTGGTGCTCAAACCCAGCAAAACACGCTTGATATGGATAGCTATCAGCCCATCCGCCTCACCAACGTTCTTTGTGAGCTGCTGGAATGTATGGTATGTCGGCAGTTGGGTCGGGTCCTGGAGTCACGTGGCCTTCTGGCTCCATGTCAGGGTGGCTTCTGCCGGGGTTGCTCTACCATTGATAATCTTGTGTCCATCGAGTCTGCCATCCGAACAGCGTTTTCCAGATGACAGCACCTGATCGCCATATTTTTTTGACTTCTGTAAAGCATACGACGCCACTTGGAGACATCATATCGTTGCCACATTGTACGAGTGGGGTTTCCGGGGACCACTCCCGATTTTTATCCAAAACTTCCTGTCGCTCCATACTTTCCATGTCCAAGTTGGTACCTCCCATATTTCCACCCAATCCAGGAGAATGTTGTCCCGCAGGGCTCCGTATTGAGTCTCTATTTTTAGTGGCCATTAACAGTCTAGTAGCAGGTGTTGGGCCCTCCGTCTCGCCTTCTCTGTATGCAGACGACTTCAGCATTTCGTACTGGTGCTGAGCGGCGCTTCCAGGGAGCCATCCACAAGGCTGGGCTGTAGTCCACGGCTTCCAGTTTTCAGCTGGAGAGTAGTTTGTCGTGCACTTCTGTCGGCATCGTACCATTTATCCAGAACCCGCTGTTTACCTTGATGATGATCCACTCACTGTAGTGGAGACATATGAATTCCTAGGACTGATTTTCGACGCTGGATTGACTCGGCTCCATCATCTTCATCAGCTTAAGCAGAAGTGCTGGCAGCTCCTCAAAGCCCTGTGTTGCCTGAGCAACACGACTTGAGGTGCAGATTCCTCTACACTGCTGCAGCTCTACAGAGCCCTTGTGCAATGCCAAATTGACTACCGGAGTGTGGTTTATGGTTCGGCAGCGCCTTCAGCATTGCGTTCACTCAACCCTGTGCACCACTGTGCTGTTAGATTAGCGACAGGAGATTTTAGGACGAGTCCGGTGACCAGCGTACTGGTGGAAGCTGGTGTCCCTCCACTGCAGATCAGACGTGCGCAGCTGCTCGCCAGCTACGCAGCACACATTCATAGTTCCCCTGAGCATCCGAATTAGTCTCCTTTTTCCCACCCGCGGCAGTCCATCTCCCGCATCGGCGGCCCAGATCGGGGCTAACGATTACAGTTCGTGTGCGGTACCTTCTCACCGAAATGGAGTCCCTTCCCTTTACCACCTCTACTTGCAGTCTGTTCACGTAAGCCTCCATGGTGTACGCCTCGGCCGCAGCTTAGTCTGGACCTTTTGCAGGGCCCTAAGGACTCCGTTAACCCTGCCGCTCTCTGCTGTCATTTCCTCTCTTCTTGACGTGTTCTAGGGCTCTGAGGTGGTTAACACCGACGGCTGAATGGCTGATGGTCACGTAGGCTTCGCATATGGTCATGGAGGACATGTTGAGCAGCACTCCTTGCCAGTTGGCTGGAGTGTTTTCACTGCAGAGCTGGCGGCCATATCTCGTGCTCTTAAGTACATCCGCTCATGTCCTGGCGAGTCATTTCTCCTGTGTACTGACTCGCTGAGCAGCCTACAAGCTATCGACCAGTGCTACCCTCGCCACCCTCTGGTAGCGTACATTCAGGAGTCTATGCCATGGAACAGTCCCGCTCTTCCGTGGTGTTTGTGTGGACCCCAGGACACGTCAGAATCCTGGCCAAATAGGAGACGCGGAAGCCGCTTCTAGAGATACGCATCTCTGAAGTTGACCTGCGTTCTGTCTTACATCGCAGGGTTTTCCGGCTTTGGGAGACGGAATGGCGTAACAGCATGCACGACGACCTGCGTGTCATTAAGGAGACTATGAGTGTTTGGAAGTCTTCCATGCAAGCCTCTCGCAGGGAATCAGTTGTCCTCTGCCGGCTCCGCATTGTCCATACGTGGCTAACGCACGGTCACCTACTCCGTCGCGAGGACCCACCTCAGTGTCGCTGTGGCTCCCAAATGACGGTCGTCCACCTCTTGCTGGACTGCGCACTTCTAGCCGCTCTGCGGCAGACTTTTAACTTTACCAGCACCCTGCCTTCGATGTTGGGCGACAATACCTCCACAGCAGCTTCAGTTTTACGTTTTATCCCCGAGAGTGGGTTTTATACTTCTATGTAGGTTTTAGCGCTTGTTCTTCGTCCCTCAGTGTCCTACACCCTAGTGCTTTTAGGGTGGAGGTTTTAATGTGCTGCAGAGTGGCTGGCTTTCCCTTTTTATTCTCGTGGTTGGCCAGCCACTGTAATCTGCTTTCACGTTTTACTCTTCTGTTTCTAGCGTCTTTTCTTGTCTTCCTTTGTTCCTTTTAGTGTTGCCTTCCCTTCGTTTTTTGTGGCTTTTCCTTTCCGTTTTGTGTTATGTCTCGTCTATTTTATTCTCTCACTTGTGCCATTGTTTTATTAGGAACAAGGGACCGATGACCATGTAGTTTGGTCCCTTCTCCCACCTTTAAACCAACCAACCAACACATTCGAACTGGTTTTCTTCAATTGGAGTGCTCAACATTATGCCTGGAGTGTTCACTGTTGCCGAACTACAATAGTACTTTGTCAGTTCATTTCCAGTAATCTTTGTCCGGCTTTTTTCTTGATGTGTGTAGATCTCAATCCTGGATTTGGCCTATTATTTTGTATTCCATCACATGAGATAACACCAACTAACTATCGTACGTATGCGGGAGGGGGGGGGGGGGCTCCCGCACACGTACGATGCTAATGAAATACACAAGTTTCATACACAGCACTAACCACGCCATTGGAGTCTTCTACACAAGATGTCGTTTGGCGATGTATAAAAGTTACAATTACAGAGGCTGGTTTACTTTAGATAAGCTTGCCGCATTATGCGAAGTTCGATTTTTAAAGGCTACCATACATTAATCATTGACTGGGTCGCCAGTCAGATATAACCAGACACCATGCAGTAGTGTAGCACAGAGGTTAGCGTAAAAACTGAGATGTGAAAGTCCATAGGTTCGAACCCCGCAAAATACAGCAAAATTTTATTTCTAAGTCTGATCGAGACTTTATTTGTTCTATTAAGTTAATTATTTTGTCATTGTCACTGTCGTATTGACTTTGTTTTGTCTAATTTTTCTGTCATTCTTTCTTCGTTTGGAATCTGCTTGTGTCGCCTATAATCTGAAACAGTGCCAACCAGGACTGCTCATTGATTGGTAACAGGGCAGCTCGTGTAGTCAATGAGAGGATAATTTCATGTAGCCAATGACAGCGAGAAACAACAATTTGATTTTAGCGATAATACTAAAATTTTTCTGTCCCCAGTTTGCTCACAGATACTAGCCTGAAACGCCGTGAACAAGCGGTCGTCATTTTAGTTCTGCCACGTACTGCTGGCCACCTGCTGGTAGCGGGTCAGGCCTGCAAGTGAGCGACAGTTTGTAGCTTGGCTGCAGGTTATCGAACATGGGCCGGTCTGGGCTGGAGCGTACGCCATTAAGTAGTGGTTTTGACTTCGTACGTATGTACTGTTTGTGTTTCCATTTCTCTTTGATTTATAAATATGTAGCTATGGTGTTCTTTTAATAATTGACAAAGGTCTTTTTAGGCACTTATGGGTTTTATTGTTCTGAAGGTGTAATTATCTACGCCGAAACCAGGGGTAACACTTACCACTAGGCGCTTTTTCGCAGTCTAGGCGGGTTTTTAGTTTTTAATATATTAACCAACGATTGCTGACGCGCTGCGATGTTGAAGGTTCTTAGAAAGTAACTATTACTAAAGCTAATAAGCGAAGAGCGTAAATCTTTTGTCAGAGTAAAATACTTTTCAAATTAGTCTTCGGTAGTTGAGTCTAATAACTATATCAATAAGAAAAGCTTACGTTACTTTGTATGTAAGAAGTGCAACCATGGGAAGTTGCTGCTAACATAGGTCATTGCCACATGTAGATCTACATATATACTCAAATAGCCACCAAACGGTGTGTGGCTGAGGCGCAGTTCGCGCCTAAGTCGTATTCTCCCCCCCACCCCTTCTGTTCCACTCGCGGATCGCACGAGGGAAAAACGACTGACCATTTGAATGGTCATCATTGCGAAAGTGGAAAGTTGGTGGTAATAGTATATGATCTACATCCTCGGCGAAGATCGGATTCCGGAATTTAGTGAGCAGCCTCTTCCGTTTAGTGCGTCGTCTATCTGCAAGTGTGTCCCACTTCAAACTTCGTTTGATATTTGTAACACTCACGCGATGACAAAATGTACCGGTCACGAATCTTGCCGCTCTTCTTTGGATCTCTTCATTCTCTTGAATGAGACCCAACTGGTAAGGCTCCCATACAGACGAAAAATACTGACTGGACAAACTAACGTATTGTAAGCAATTTCCTTTGTTGAAGGACTGCATCGCTTCAGGATTCTACCAATAAACCGCAATCTAGAGTTCGCCTTGCCCGCTACTTGTGTAATCTGATCATTCCATTTGAGATCATTTCGAATAGTCACACCCAGATACTTGACGGATGTTACTGCTTCCAAGGACTGGGCATTTATTTTGTACTCGTACATTAATGGGGATTTTCGCCTTGTTATACGCAGTGGGTTACACTAATATTGAGAGATAACTGCCAGTCATTACACTGTGCATTTATTTTCTGCAAATCCTCATTGATTTGTTCACAACTTTCGTGTGATACTACTTTACTGTAGACCACAGCATCATCACCAAAGTAATTCGCATTCAAACTTTCCTCCTCCCCACATTTTTCGTTATTGGTTGTGACAGGTTTGGCGAGATACCCTCCTCGCAGCTACCGAATGCGATATCACTTAAAGAGCGAAATGGGATATTAAATATCAAGAATGAAAGAGAGAAAGACTTCAACGAAAATCAGGCCTGATGTCTGTCTTCTACTTCTAACAATCCCTGCGTATCTGAGGTGTCCAGAAGCAAAATGCACTGAGTGCACTAGAACATTTTTTCAGGAAACGCAAAAAACTTCTTACTTCATATGAAAGATATTCGAAATTCTTTTTCATCGTAGATTTATGCTTACCAAAGGAGTTTATTTCTGACAATCCCTGAAAAATTTGGCTTTTATTTTGCCAGTAATTACCTAAAATAATTTGATTTCACGGAGTTTTGCCTCTGTTCCCGGGATCTACGGAGTTACGCCTCTATAGAGATCGATGAGCATATATTATCATTACATAAAAACACACACACCTTAATAGTGTTACGAAAGATTTAATGACTAAAACTGAATGTGATTACAGAGTTGTTGTGGTCTTCAGTCCTGAGACTGGTTTGATGCAGCTGTCCACGCTACTCTATCCTGTGCAAGCCTCATCTCCCATTACCCACTACAGCCTACATCCTTCTGAATCTGCTTAGTGTATTCATCTCTTGCTCTCCCTCTACGATTTTTACCCTCCACGCTGCCCTCCAACACTAAATTGGTGATCCATTGATGCCTCAGAACATGTCCTACCAACCAGTCCCTTCTTCTAGTCAAGTTGTGCCACAAACTCCTCTTCTCCCCAATCCTATTCAGTACCTCCTCATTAGTTATGTGATCTACCCATATAATCTTCAACATTCCTCTGTAGCACCACATTTCGAAAGCTTCTATTCTCTTCCTGTCTAAACTATTTATCGTCCATGTTTCACTTCTACACATGGCTACACTCCATACAAATACTTTCAGAAATGACTTCCTGACACTTAAATCTATACTCGATGTTAACAAATTTCTCTTCAGAAACGCTTTCCTTGTCATTGCCAGTCTACATTTTATATCGTCTCTACTTCGACCATCATCAGTTATTTTGCTCCCCAAATAGCAAAACTCCTTAACTACTTTGTCTCATTCCCTAATCTTATTGCATCAGCATCACCCGACTTAATTCGACTACATTCCATTATCCTCGTTTTGCTTTTGTTGATCATCTTATATCCTCCTTTCAAGACGCTATCCATTCCGTTCAACTGCTCTTCCAAGCCCTTTGCTGTCTGACAGAATTACGTCATCGGCGAACCTCAAGGTTTTGATTACAAGGTATGTGACACTAAACAATAGTTTGAAAGTAGTTAATACGTCACAAGCTTTAAAGTCCCGCCCCGTCCCCTCTAAATTACACTGTCAACTCATTCCTCTGGATGAATCTTCATCTGCATTGTTCCCAGCTGTCTGACAGTGGATTCTTGTAGAAAGCTAGATTTTCCTTTTTTACCAAGTGTGCCCGAAATGCTTTTTGAGCAGGAAATCAAAATACCTCGCTTCAGCTTCCTTTAAGGCTCTTCCAATTCTGATAACGTTTGGCTGCATGGACGAGATGACTGTCTCGTCTGCATATCCCTCTTCCTTCACCAGTTTCCATTCTATGAGCCACTTCCCCTCTTGCTGGTGCTTCTCTTTGTTTACTTCTGGTGAACAGAACCCCTTTTACAGGGGCAAATCTGAAGTGCCACTGACGAGGTGGCTTAAAGACACCAGCAACTGCAGCCTTCCAACACAGATATCTATACCTAATTGCAAAACTATTCCGTGATCCTCAAACACTTCATTGTATTCACTCGGTGAACTTTTGTTTGGCCAAAAATTGTCGGATGGTAGAAACGAATGTTCAACCATTCGATAAAATATCTTCACTCGTTTCACGTAGACAGGAGCTTCTCGTGTTAGCCAATAGCACAGCATACCCAACATCGTTTGGTTTTTGTTTTGCCCTCCACAACTGACATCAGTCGGATGGTAGTTACGTCTGTAGATGTTAACCTGTGATGTACACAAGACACAATTTCATTGGATCCCTTTGCAAAGTCTGTTTCTTTCCATGTGTATATAAATGTGTTCTTGTTTTGCAATGAACCAGATGGTCCTTGACAGATTGTAAAATTATACGCGTATATTTAACGTGTATAATAAGCACTTTGATCTTGCAGTTTAGGCAGTGGAAGAGTTTTCTAGCAGTCAAATGTCAGGGTTATTTCACCATTGTCCTCAACTTCCAGTATATCATAAAAAGCATTTGCCTTAGCTTTGTCTAAAGCAAGTTGTGTTAACTCTTGTTTCTTCACCTCATGTCCAGTTGTTCGGGTTAATTGCTGTATTTGTTCTAAACTGATGCACACTGAGCAACAGTCGGTTTCTGGGGAAGCGAAACTGATATTATCAGATATAAAAATAAATCTGAAAAACTCGTATGTAACTTTATCCACAGTTTTCTCTGGATCCGCATTAAACATTTTGCAAAGCTTTGCGATCGATAATTCACTGGACATAGTCTACTAATGTTTTTTCCACAGCAGTACCCCCCAGGGGGTCCACAACTCTTTTGTGGATACGTGCGTGGCGAGCACGGGCCCCGAGCCATTGCAGCCTTCTTTCTCTCCCGGGCTGCATTTCCTTTCCTTTCCCTTCCCCTCCTTTCCCCTCCATACCCCTTTCCCCTCGCCCTCTCCTCTCTCTCTCTATTGGTGTCCTTGCTTATGTTGGCCCCCGCTATCCTCCTGGTTCTGTTGGTTTTACACTCCGGCTTTTTTTGCGTAATCATCTCCTCCTTTTGGCGTTCCTTGGTCCCCCTCTGGGGTTTGACCTCCATTCCAAAATTTCTCTTCCGTAGTGTGAGCCATTTGGGAAGAGCACCTTACCTAGTGTCTCCGACGTGTGCCCTCATAGTACATTCCACCTTTTCTTTTACGTCGTTGTCTGATGCTAGGGTGCATAGCCAGCACGGTAGCCAGCCCGTGTGGTGGGGTCGCTATGTACCCTTTTGGTTGAGCCCCCTGAACACACAGGGATCACACTTCTGATACCTGAGCTGTGACCTCCTCATGCATGCCTTGGAGTGGTTGCTCGTCATCCTGGAGCATCGGAGCTCCCGGCAATGTCCGCCGTGCCAGACGGCCCTTGCTGTGGCTGGGTGGCGCCCGTGAGGAGAGCCCCTGATCGGAGTGGGTGGTATCAGGGCGGACGCTATGCAGATGAAATGCATACGGGTCCAAAACTCTGGCCGCTCTTCTGCGGCCGTCTCTCTGCGTGGTACTGATTCCTCAAGTGCTGCTTCTCTTGCCCCTTCGGCCTTCCCTTCCGTGGCTACCCCCTGGGAGGAGGGTCAGGCGCGTCGTCTAGGGGCAAAACCTTTCCCCCGTTATCTAGTTTGCACCAGGACTGATGGAGATACTTTCACCAGTGTCAAACCTTTATTCTTTGTGGAACACATTGAAGACAAGTTCGGCGAAGTGGACTCCCTGAGCAAGATGCGGTCGGGTTCGTTACTGATAAAAACTGCTTCGGCTGCCCAATCTGCGGCCCTTCGTGCCTGTACCCATCTTGGCACAATTCCCGTGTCCATTACCCCTCACCAGTCTCTAAATATGGTACAAGGTGTGATTTTTCACAGAGACCTCATCCTTCAAACTGATGAGGAACTTCGGGACAATCTCGGACGGCGGGGTGTTCACTTTGTTCGGCGTGTTCAGAAGGGTCCTAAAGATAATCGTATTGATACTGGTGCCTTTATCCTGGCCTTTGAAGGGGATACCCTTCCTGAGAAAGTTAAGATTATGGTCTATCGCTGTGATGTGAAGCCGTACATCCCACCTCCTATGCGGTGTTTTAAGTGCTTGCGTTTTGGCCACATGTCTTCTCGCTGTACCCAGGACCCTCTCTGTGGTGACTGTGGACGTCCACTCCATGAGGGGAGTCCCTGTGTTCTCCCTCCTGTATGTGTAAATTGTCATGGTAGTCATTCTCCTCGTTCAGCAGATTGCCCAGTCTATAAAAAAGAAAAAAAGATACAGGAGTATAAGTCTCTTGATCGTTTAAGCTACACAGAGGCCCGTAAGAAATACGCACGATTGCACCCTGTGTCCATGACATCTAGTTACGCCTTGGTTACATCTTCATCCCTTCCTCCCCCTTCCTTACCCCCATCCCGGACCCCTCTCCTTCCCCCCTCCCCTGCGGCTCCCACACCTTCTCCTCTGGGCGCTGCTCCCCCTCCCCAGCCGGAGAAGTGTCCCACTCCTTCGGCGTCTGCCGGTCAAGGGCGCCTCTCCCGGGATGCCCCTTCCCGGCACCTTCCAGGTCAAAGGTCTGCTGCAGCGCGGCGACCGCGAGAGCCGCGGTCTATCGGCCCCCCGGTCGCCCGTTCTCTTTCTGTTCCTGATCTTGCTGCAGCTGGCTCCATTATGCCACACAGCCCTCCTCGATCTCAGCCTGAAAAGAAGAAGAAACATAAGTCCCGGGACAAAGAGCCTCTGGTGTCACCAGAGGTCCCTTCCCCGGCTTCACAACCGGATTCTGACCTGTCGTTTATGGATGTCGCCCCCTCCTTGTCGGTGACGGGTGGGGACCCGGCAGTATGACTGGATTTAGCGTGTTCAGCCCTCATTTAAACCATCGTTCTGTGGTTCTCCAGTGGAATTGTAATGGCTACTATCGTCACCTTCCGGAATTGAAATCCCTTCTTTCGTCCTACTCAGCAGCTTGTGTGGTTCTCCAGGAATCTCATTTTACTGATGCTCACTCACCGACCCTCCGTGGGTTCCGTGTTTTCTGTCGAAATCGGGTCGGACCCTTGCGGGCTTCTGGTGGCGTTTGTACGTTGGTCCGTACAGACATTGCTAGCACGTGGATTCCTCTCCACACTACATTGGAAGTGGTTGCTGTTAGGGTCCACTTAGACTCTGCAGACACAGTATGCAATCTTTATCTCCCTCCTGACAGGACTCTTACACCTGCTGCCTTAACCACCCTTCTTCAGCAACTTCCTCCTCCCTTCCTCCTCCTTGGGGATTTTAATGCTCATCATCCTTTGTGGGGCAGTGCCTTTCCATCTAGACGAGGTCTTCTTATAGACCAATTTATTGCAGACCACGACCTATGCCTTCTTAATGATGGCTCCCCTACTCATTTCAGTGCTGGTCATGGTACCTTTTCTGCCATTGATCTTTCTCTTTCTTCTCCCTCTCTCCTCCCTTCATTACACTGGTCGCCACACGACGACCTTTGTGATAGTGACCATTTCCCGTTGATTATCACGCTCCCTTCCCGCTCCCCGATGGACAGGTTACCTCGTTGGTCTTTCCACCGCGCCGATTGGCCTCTATATACTGCACAGGTCGAGTTTTCTCCCTCTTTGTTGGGTTGTATTGATGACGTCCTACGTGACGTGTCTGCCGCGATTGTTCGCGCTGCTAACCTTGCTGTCCCGCGCTCATCTGGACAATTTCGTCGTCGGCAAGTCCCGTGGTGGAGTACGGCCATTGCCATTGCCATCCGTGATCGCCGTCGAGCTTTGCAACACTTTAAGAGGCACCCATCTGTAGCCAGCCTTTCTACCTTTAAGCGCCTTCGCGCTAAAGCCCGTTATTTAATTAAACAGAGCAAACGGATATGTTGGGAACGATTCGTTTCTTCCCTTGGTTCCACTGTCCCTCTGTCACGGGTATTGGCTACACTTCGCTCTCTCCAAGGTTGCCATCGGCAGTCCACCCTCCCAGGACTTCACCTCCCAGATGGCATTTGTACGGACCCATTAGTTCTCGCAGAACATCTTGCGACCCATTTTGCAGTGGCATCAGCGTCGGCCTCCTATCCAGCTGCTTTCCTTCATCAAAAACAGCAGGCTGAAGCTGTCACCTTATGTTTCACCACTTGTGAGTCAGAATCTTACAACGAACCTTTCACTGAATGGGAATTTCTTTCTGCTCTATCTTCTTCTCATGATACGGCCCCTGGCCCAGATTCCATTCATAACCAGCTGCTTCAACATCTCAGTGCTCCACAACGGCACCATCTTCTTCGGGTGTTTAACCGTATCTGGCTCCAGGGTGATTTCCCTTCTCAGTGGAGGGATAGCATTGTGGTTCCTGTCCTTAAGCCTGGTCAGAACCCCCTATCTGTTGACAGCTATCGGCCAATTAGTTTGACCAATGTTGGTTGTAAGTTACTTGAACGGCTGGTAGCCCGTCGGCTCACTTGGGTCCTCGAATCTCGGGATCTATTGTCCCCTTACCAGTGTGGCTTTCGAGAGGGACGATCTCCAATCGATCATTTGCTTCGCTTGGAATCCGCAGTTCGGCAGGCTTTTTCCCAGCGCCGCCATTTGGTTGCAGTGTTTTTTGACCTTCACAAGGCCTATGACACGGCCTGGCGCCATCACATCTTACTAACCCTTCATCAGTGGGGTCTTCAGGGCCCACTCCCGATTTTTATCCGCCAGTTCCTGATCCATCGGTCATTCAGAGTTCGAGTTGGTACTGCTTTTAGTTCTCCACGGATCCAGGAGACGGGCATCCCACAGGGTTCTGTCTTGAGTGTCCTTCTTTTCCTCATTGCTATCGATGGACTTGTGGCCTCTGTCGGTCCCTTGGCCGCCCCTGCCCTGTATGTGGATGATTTCTGCATTTGGGTTAGTTCCTCCTCGATGCCATCTGCAGAACGGCAGCTCCAGGTGGCTATACGGCGTGCCTCTGCATGGACCCTCTCACACGGGTTTCAATTCTCTCCTTTAAAATCGCGGGTGGTCCACTTCTGTCGCCGTACTACGGTCCACCCTGATCCAGAGCTCTATCTCGCTGCACAAAGATTGCCTGTGGTTCCACAGTTTCGTTTCCTAGGTCTTCTTTTCGACAACAAGCTCACTTGGCTGCCCCATATCAGACTCCTGAAGGTAGGATGTTTCCGAAAACTCAATGTCCTTCGCTTCCTTGCCCACTCCTCTTGGGGTGCGGACCGTTCCCTCCTCCTCCGTCTTTATCGTGCTCTAGTTCTGTCACGTTTGGACTATGGTTGTCAAGTTTATGGTTCAGCTGCTCCTTCCACGCTGCACGTGCTGGATCCAGTCCACCATCGTGGTATCCGTTTGGCCACCGGTGCATTCCCTACGAGCCCTGTTGATAGTCTCTTGGTTGAAGCTGGGATCCCCCCCTTTCTGTTCGGCGGTCCCAGCTTCTGGTGTCTTATGCCCTTACTATCCGTTCTTCTCCCGCTCATCCTTCCTATTCTATCCTATTCCCAGACCATGGACGTCGCCCGCCTGACTCCCGCCCTCGGGCGGGTTTACCGGTTGGGCTGCGCCTTGCGTCTCTTACCCGTGATTTTCGGCTTCCTTCTTTGTCCTGTCTTCCTCGCTCCCTCCCCTCCACCCCTCCTTGGTTAGTTCCTCGGCCTCGAATTCGGATGGATCTCCGCCGCGGTCCGAAAGATTCCATCCACCCGGTGGTGTTCCGTTCCTTTTTCCGCCAAATTTTATGGGAGTTTCGGGATGCTGTTGTTTTTTACACTGATGGCTCTAAATCTGCTGATCATGTTGGGTATGCCTTCACGTCCTTTGTTGGAACGGAAAATCATCTACTGCCACCCTCATGTGGGGTGTTTACTGCGGAATTGATGGCAATTTCCCGGGCCCTTACCTTTATTAAACAATCCCAACACAACCGCGTTTTGTTATGTACGGACTCGATGAGTGGCCTTCTTGCTATTGACCGGTGTTTTTCGCGCCATCCCTTGGTCTCTGCCATCCATGACCATCTCGCTGATCTTCACCGTGCTGCATGTTCCATTGACTTCGTATGGGTCCCGGGCCATGTGGGTATCCCGGGTAATGAGCTCGCTGATCGTTTGGCTGGGGGAGCAGTTACTTACCCCCCGTTTTCTGTAACCCCTCCTGCAGCGGATTTACGGCTTCACATCAAATCCCACTTTGCACAGTCATGGGCCAATTCTTGGGAGGCTACTCCACTGTCTAATAAACTTCGTGCCATTAAGGTGAATACAGGCCCATGGCGTTCTTCCTTTAGCCGCTCCCGCAAGGACTCGACCACACTGTGTCGTCTCCGCATTGGCCATACCAGGCTGACCCATGGTTTCCTTTTGCGTGATGAGCCACCCCCGCTATGTGGTTGTGGAGCCTTCCAGTCAGTGGCCCACATTTTGGTTGAATGCCCCCTTCTTTTGGCTCTGCGTGCTAAGTACAGACTACCCCACACTTTACTTTTGATGTTGGCTGACGATTCCCGGATGGTCTCTCTGGTTCTAGGTTTCCTCCGGGAGAGTGGTTTTTATTCTCAGTTTTAAAGTTTTTAATCTCCCTCTGGTGTTGGGGCAGGGCGGTGAGTGTTTGGGTGTCTCCCACTGTAGGCAGTGTTCAGAGATTCCCGATTCACCTCCCTGACCGGAATCCTCTTTTCTTTCCCTTTTACTCTGTTTTTACCCCTTCTTTTTAAGGCTTGGTTAGTTTTTTCTATTCCCATACGTACTTTCTGCATTATAGCAGTAGTACCTTTTAAGTCACAGGTGGTCTTGCCTATGCTGTTTCAGCATAGTGTTGGGTTCGTTCTCTTGCCAACTTCCCTCATTTGTTTTTACTAATGACAATGTGACTGCCCTTTTACGTTTCCCCTTTATCCGTTTTATTTTTCTGACTATACTGAGATGTCCCGTTAGCAGAATGGAGTCTATTTGAAACAAGGGACTGATGACCTTGCTGTTTGGTCCCTTTAACTTCAAACAACCATCAAACAACCAACCTGATGAGGAACTTCGGGACAATCTCGGACGGCGGGGTGTTCACTTTGTTCGGCGTGTTCAGAAGGGTCCTAAAGATAATCGTATTGATACTGGTGCCTTTATCCTGGCCTTTGAAGGGGATACCCTTCCTGAGAAAGTTAAGATTATGGTCTATCGCTGTGATGTGAAGCCGTACATCCCACCTCCTATGCGGTGTTTTAAGTGCTTGCGTTTTGGCCACATGTCTTCTCGCTGTACCCAGGACCCTCTCTGTGGTGACTGTGGACGTCCACTCCATGAGGGGAGTCCCTGTGTTCCCCCTCCTGTATGTGTAAATTGTCATGGTAGTCATTCTCCTCGTTCAGCAGATTGCCCAGTCTATAAAAAAGAAAAAAAGATACAGGAGTATAAGTCTCTTGATCGTTTAAGCTACACAGAGGCCCGTAAGAAATACGCACGATTGCACCCTGTGTCCATGACATCTAGTTACGCCTTGGTTACATCTTCATCCCTTCCTCCCCCTTCCTTACCCCCATCCCGGACCCCTCTCCTTCCCCCCTCCCCTGCGGCTCCCACACCTTCTCCTCTGGGCGCTGCTCCCCCTCCCCAGCCGGAGAAGTGTCCCACTCCTTCGGCGTCTGCCGGTCAAGGGCGCCTCTCCCGGGATGCCCCTTCCCGGCACCTTCCAGGTCAAAGGTCTGCTGCAGCGCGGCGACCGCGAGAGCCGCGGTCTATCGGCCCCCCGGTCGCCCGTTCTTTCTGTTCCTGATCTTGCTGCAGCTGGCTCCATTATGCCACACAGCCCTCCTCGATCTCAGCCTGAAAAGAAGAAGAAACATAAGTCCCGGGACAAAGAGCCTCTGGTGTCACCAGAGGTCCCTTCCCCGGCTTCACAACCGGATTCTGACCTGTCGTTTATGGATGTCGCCCCCTCCTTGTCGGTGACGGGTGGGGACCCGGCAGTATGACTGGATTTAGCGTGTTCAGCCCTCATTTAAACCATCGTTCTGTGGTTCTCCAGTGGAATTGTAATGGCTACTATCGTCACCTTCCGGAATTGAAATCCCTTCTTTCGTCCTACTCAGCAGCTTGTGTGGTTCTCCAGGAATCTCATTTTACTGATGCTCACTCACCGACCCTCCGTGGGTTCCGTGTTTTCTGTCGAAATCGGGTCGGACCCTTGCGGGCTTCTGGTGGCGTTTGTACGTTGGTCCGTACAGACATTGCTAGCACGTGGATTCCTCTCCACACTACATTGGAAGTGGTTGCTGTTAGGGTCCACTTAGACTCTGCAGACACAGTATGCAATCTTTATCTCCCTCCTGACAGGACTCTTACACCTGCTGCCTTAACCACCCTTCTTCAGCAACTTCCTCCTCCCTTCCTCCTCCTTGGGGATTTTAATGCTCATCATCCTTTGTGGGGCAGTGCCTTTCCATCTAGACGAGGTCTTCTTATAGACCAATTTATTGCAGACCACGACCTATGCCTTCTTAATGATGGCTCCCCTACTCATTTCAGTGCTGGTCATGGTACCTTTTCTGCCATTGATCTTTCTCTTTCTTCTCCCTCTCTCCTCCCTTCATTACACTGGTCGCCACACGACGACCTTTGTGATAGTGACCATTTCCCGTTGATTATCACGCTCCCTTCCCGCTCCCCGATGGACAGGTTACCTCGTTGGTCTTTCCACCGCGCCGATTGGCCTCTATATACTGCACAGGTCGAGTTTTCTCCCTCTTTGTTGGGTTGTATTGATGACGTCCTACGTGACGTGTCTGCCGCGATTGTTCGCGCTGCTAACCTTGCTGTCCCGCGCTCATCTGGACAATTTCGTCGTCGGCAAGTCCCGTGGTGGAGTACGGCCATTGCCATTGCCATCCGTGATCGCCGTCGAGCTTTGCAACACTTTAAGAGGCACCCATCTGTAGCCAGCCTTTCTACCTTTAAGCGCCTTCGCGCTAAAGCCCGTTATTTAATTAAACAGAGCAAACGGATATGTTGGGAACGATTCGTTTCTTCCCTTGGTTCCACTGTCCCTCTGTCACGGGTATTGGCTACACTTCGCTCTCTCCAAGGTTGCCATCGGCAGTCCACCCTCCCAGGACTTCACCTCCCAGATGGCATTTGTACGGACCCATTAGTTCTCGCAGAACATCTTGCGACCCATTTTGCAGTGGCATCAGCGTCGGCCTCCTATCCAGCTGCTTTCCTTCATCAAAAACAGCAGGCTGAAGCTGTCACCTTATGTTTCACCACTTGTGAGTCAGAATCTTACAACGAACCTTTCACTGAATGGGAATTTCTTTCTGCTCTATCTTCTTCTCATGATACGGCCCCTGGCCCAGATTCCATTCATAACCAGCTGCTTCAACATCTCAGTGCTCCACAACGGCACCATCTTCTTCGGGTGTTTAACCGTATCTGGCTCCAGGGTGATTTCCCTTCTCAGTGGAGGGATAGCATTGTGGTTCCTGTCCTTAAGCCTGGTCAGAACCCCCTATCTGTTGACAGCTATCGGCCAATTAGTTTGACCAATGTTGGTTGTAAGTTACTTGAACGGCTGGTAGCCCGTCGGCTCACTTGGGTCCTCGAATCTCGGGATCTATTGTCCCCTTACCAGTGTGGCTTTCGAGAGGGACGATCTCCAATCGATCATTTGCTTCGCTTGGAATCCGCAGTTCGGCAGGCTTTTTCCCAGCGCCGCCATTTGGTTGCAGTGTTTTTTGACCTTCACAAGGCCTATGACACGGCCTGGCGCCATCACATCTTACTAACCCTTCATCAGTGGGGTCTTCAGGGCCCACTCCCGATTTTTATCCGCCAGTTCCTGATCCATCGGTCATTCAGAGTTCGAGTTGGTACTGCTTTTAGTTCTCCACGGATCCAGGAGACGGGCATCCCACAGGGTTCTGTCTTGAGTGTCCTTCTTTTCCTCATTGCTATCGATGGACTTGTGGCCTCTGTCGGTCCCTTGGCCGCCCCTGCCCTGTATGTGGATGATTTCTGCATTTGGGTTAGTTCCTCCTCGATGCCATCTGCAGAACGGCAGCTCCAGGTGGCTATACGGCGTGCCTCTGCATGGACCCTCTCACACGGGTTTCAATTCTCTCCTTTAAAATCGCGGGTGGTCCACTTCTGTCGCCGTACTACGGTCCACCCTGATCCAGAGCTCTATCTCGCTGCACAAAGATTGCCTGTGGTTCCACAGTTTCGTTTCCTAGGTCTTCTTTTCGACAACAAGCTCACTTGGCTGCCCCATATCAGACTCCTGAAGGTAGGATGTTTCCGAAAACTCAATGTCCTTCGCTTCCTTGCCCACTCCTCTTGGGGTGCGGACCGTTCCCTCCTCCTCCGTCTTTATCGTGCTCTAGTTCTGTCACGTTTGGACTATGGTTGTCAAGTTTATGGTTCAGCTGCTCCTTCCACGCTGCACGTGCTGGATCCAGTCCACCATCGTGGTATCCGTTTGGCCACCGGTGCATTCCCTACGAGCCCTGTTGATAGTCTCTTGGTTGAAGCTGGGATCCCCCCCTTTCTGTTCGGCGGTCCCAGCTTCTGGTGTCTTATGCCCTTACTATCCGTTCTTCTCCCGCTCATCCTTCCTATTCTATCCTATTCCCAGACCATGGACGTCGCCCGCCTGACTCCCGCCCTCGGGCGGGTTTACCGGTTGGGCTGCGCCTTGCGTCTCTTACCCGTGATTTTCGGCTTCCTTCTTTGTCCTGTCTTCCTCGCTCCCTCCCCTCCACCCCTCCTTGGTTAGTTCCTCGGCCTCGAATTCGGATGGATCTCCGCCGCGGTCCGAAAGATTCCATCCCCCCGGTGGTGTTCCGTTCCTTTTTCCGCCAAATTTTATGGGAGTTTCGGGATGCTGTTGTTTTTTACACTGATGGCTCTAAATCTGCTGATCATGTTGGGTATGCCTTCACGTCCTTTGTTGGAACGGAAAATCATCTACTGCCACCCTCATGTGGGGTGTTTACTGCGGAATTGATGGCAATTTCCCGGGCCCTTACCTTTATTAAACAATCCCAACACAACCGCGTTTTGTTATGTACGGACTCGTTGAGTGGCCTTGTTGCTATTGACCGGTGTTTTTCGCGCCATCCCTTGGTCTCTGCCATCCATGACCATCTCGCTGATCTTCACCGTGCTGCTTGTTCCATTGATTTCCTATGGGTCCCGGGCCATGTGGGTATCCCGGGTAATGAGCTCGCTGATCGTTTGGCTGGGGGAGCAGTTACTTACCCCCGTTTTCTGTAACCCCTCCTGCAGCGGATTTACGGCTTCACATCAAATCCCTCTTTGCACAGTCATGGGCCAATTCTTGGGAGGCTACTCCACTGTCTAATAAACTTCGTGCCATTAAGGTGAATCCAGGCCCATGGCGTTCTTCCTTTAGCCTCTCCCGCAAGGACTCGACCACACTGTGTCGTTTCCGCATTGGCCATACCAGGCTGACCCATGGTTTCCTTTTGCGTGATGAGCCACCCCCGCTATGTGGTTGTGGAGCCTTCCAGTCAGTGGCCCACATTTTGGTTGAATGCCCCCTTCTTTTGGCTCTGCGTGCTAAGTACAGACTCCCCCACACTTTACCTTTGATGATGGCTGACGATTCCCGGATGGTCTCTCTGGTTCTAGGTTTCCTCCGGGAGAGTGGTTTTTATTCTCAGTTTTAAAGTTTTTAATCTCCCTCTGGTGTTGGGGCGGGGCGGTGAGTGTTTGGGTGTCTCCCACTGTAGGCAGTGTTCAGAGATTCCCGATTCACCTCCCTGACCGGAATCCTCTTTTCTTTCCCTTTTACTCTGTTTTTACTCCTTCTTTTTAAGGCTTGGTTAGTTTTTCTATTCCCATCCGTACTTTCTGCATTATAGCAGTTGTACCTTTTAAGACACAGGTGGTCTTGCCTATGCTGCTTCAGCATAGTGTTGGGTCCGTTCTCTTGCCAACTTCCTTCATTTGTTTTTACTAATGACAACGTGACTGCCCTTTTACGTTTCCCCTTTTTCTGTTTTATTTTTCTGACTATACTGAGATGTCCCGTTAGCAGAATGGAGTCTATTTGAAACAAGGGACTGATGACCTTGCTGTTTGGTCCCTTTAACCTCAAACAACCAACCAACCAATCCACAGCAGTAGCGTGTGATTGCACTGGTTTCAGCTTCTCAAACTTCTTAACCACACCCCGTTTTCCTTGATAAATTTTTCGCCATTCGGTCTCCACCTCGTCTTTCAATTGGAGCTTCTGTCTGTAAGTACCGTGTACAGACTCTTTGTATTCTCGCTGTTGATATGCCAAGAACACTTGTAAATATCTTTTGGCGCACGCGCAATTGCTGAGTTAGGTTACTGCTTTCAGAATGGGCAAATAGTATCTGATTGAAGCTTTTGTTTTTACTGGAATCTGCTGCTTCAATGCGACGCCTCCTCGGAGATTAGACTGTGTGTGTGTGTGTGTGTGTGTGTGTGTGTGTGTGTGTGTGTGTGTGTGTGTGTGTCCTGTTTAAGGCCCGGTGTGATCTCCTTATATTCTGCATTGATACTCTTGCATACTGGTATACTGATGAAGCTGCATGCTTGCAATGGGTACGAACTGGAAATCCACTTGCGGAATATCTACCAAAGAACAGTACTAATAAGAAGCTAGGATAATGCACTAAAAAATCATATACTGTACTAAGTTTTCCTAAACAAATTATATAATCAGTGATGCACTGTTCAATCACGAAAATCGTTCCTGTCTGCAGCCATATAAAATGACTATAGTTTACATTAACATAAACCTAAAACATCGCAGTGTAACTTACTGTTTACAGAAATGTTCGTTATGTTATTTCCATGCAGTGAAATAGCATAAAATACTGGGGTTGAGGACTAAATCTTAACTATGTGTTTCGTTTTGTTCCTCTTCCAGCCAGAAGGAATGGCAGACTTTTACGACCTTTTTCTTTTGTAACTGATTGTACATGGCTTCTATCAGTAGCATCCATGATCATGGAGGAAATGATAAAGCACTCTTCGTATTTTATCCAGCAACAATACCACAAACGTTCTCCATAACTCCCGAACAAGCCAAGCCAAGAACGACGCGCCAATATGGCTAGGTAACAGTTGACGTGCAACTGTCTTTTCACATTAGTTTGCAGTGAGGACAACTTGACAAATTGCCACCCATAGGCTCAAACGTAAAGTTTATGAAGCAATAAGCTGGGAAGACTGTGTTATTCGGACAAAATACATAATGTATACAAAGAGTTTTGTATTTTCAAACCTTTTTAATAATGGCGCATGCTAAGGATACATAAAGTTCTACTTCTTTATCATACAATGGATTCACTCTTTTGCTTTGCAACCAGAAGTGGAAAGACAGTTTTGCATCTGTAGACGGTTTTCGAGGTACATTCTAGGGCAGAAAAAACCTGTTTTGTTTGTGTTTTAAGAGCGTAATCGATAGATGGCAGCACAGAGAACAAAATGGTGGCACCAACTCATTTTCGAGAAAATCCCCTGTTGCTTCAATTGCCACTTGTCACTGTTGCCAGACAATCTGTCGTAGGATTATATCCTGGGTTCACAGATGTAACCTCCACAATCTTTACACCACTGTATGCAAATGGTCTCACCTGGTCATGGCTGTTCATACTAAACTTAACTCCCACAATTTTTTAATGCCTTTGGGGTCCGTGGCAATCGGATGGTACATAAATTTCATAAGTGTTTTGTCATACAGACAAAACAACTGAATTTCAGATATTTGAGTGTCCTTGGCAGCTAGTCCGGTTCTTGTACAAGGCCTTGGAATGCTTAAATGTCGGCCTCGCAATGGGTTTCTGGTATCACGTGCGTTAGCCTTACACGTAATTTTGCGAATATTTTAATATGTCAGTCTACAAGTAAAACTAAAGAAAAACGTTCATATGAACATAGGTCTGCAAATGTTTAGTTACGGAGTTATGGCTAATAAGATTTTACCTGAAATTTAACAACTTCGCTAATATGAAGCCATCTCAAAACTATACGAGGTTAAAGCAAAGATTTATTTTGTTATTGGTCTGGTGACTCCAATAAATCATGTCCCAGACGTGTATCTGCAGTAGTTTTCCAAAACATTCAGAGGGGCAAAGAAGTAATTTCGTACAATTTGTAATTTATTAACTACTTGACCCAATTTCTTTCTCAAACTATAGACAAACAGAAGCTGTAGAGAATTTAATTTTCGAAAAATGATGGTAATAACGTTAACTGAATGTGTGTGAATGTCAGATAACCCGCTTTTGTTAATACCATGCCATACGTTAACTCACGTTCGACCGGAAAACAAAACACAGTGTTAAGGGAGTTGTTCAGTGTACATACAATTTCTCAATAAATGTTCAAAAATGTCTCCACAGAGTTCAGTGCATTTAGCTGTACGTGTATGAACAGATTTTGTTGCTCGTTTCAGCTTCGCAGGGTGGTTCTTAATTTCGTATATTGCATTCATAATAAGGGCAAGTAATGCAGATATACGCCTGGGACATGTTTCATTAGACTCACCAGACCAATAACAATATAAATGGAAATTGTGGTTCACTTTAACGCCGTATAGTTTTGCGATGGCTTAGCATTAGCAAAGTTGCTAAAATTCAGGTAAAATATTTTATTAGCTGTAACTCTGCAACTAAACATTTGAGAACCTATGCTCATGTAAACTTCCTCCTTTAGTCTTACTTGTAGAAGAAGACATTAAAATGTCTGGATGTCTTCGTGAAGCACCCCGTATGATCAGTTCCGCAGGACTGCGTGGGTTGTCAGGAACTAAGATTTCTGAGGAAATGGGAGAGACTCTTAAAAAATCAGATTGTTGGAAATTTCTGAGCGTGGTGTTGTTTGATATCAGCTTACATTGGCTGTGACCTGTAGGCTGAAAGGAACACCTGACAGATGAGACCTGTAAGGAAGAGGCTGGGTGCTGGTAGCCAATTCCTCTTTTAAGGACCTGGGCATCAACCTCGAGCAACTGAAACATCACCTTTGAATAATTAATGAATGACAGTGCTGATAAACATCTTAGGTTATTTGATTTTCAAACAGCTGAGCAGAACTGAATGTACAGACATTTCGCTCTTTACTTATTCCGATCAACACTAAATTGACACTATTTTTAGCGCAATGCAATCTGACTGACAAAAATCCCTACAAAATGAATCTCACACAAAAATCTTCGTTCCTCGAACTACTGCAATACAGCGAGCGCCAATACTGTCAGCTAAATAAGATTCTAACTACTGAAGGCACTAACTACTGATAGGCATAGTCAGCAAATGAGAGATTTTGATAGAGAACAATCAATGTACTTACCTTAATAGTGTTCAAAAGTCATAATAAATATATCAGTTTATGACATCGTCTTACAAATTTACTGTTTCTGGCGGACACACGTCCAGATCGTCCGCTCTCAAAACTCCATCTCTCTCCCCACATCCACCACTGCTGGCGGCTCACCTCCCAACTGCCTAACACTACAATAGCGGATATTCCAACAATGCCAACCATCCACAGACTGCACACAGCACAGCCAGTGATTTTCATACAGAGCGCTACGTGACGTTAGCAACATCAAAACCTAAACCCCCCTACTTAAGCAACAATCGAGGCAGTGAGTAGTCACGGTCCTATCAAAGTGCTAGGGTGGATGTTACTACCAGGCGATAAAGGAAGAGTTTGAACTGAAAACAGTTGAAGTCTTGTTCTTGCATGTTCTTTCCTGATCTCTCAAACTGTATGATGAATATTTTGCCTCCGAAAATGATCGTGCTCACAGGAGGCTCGTCTTAATCTCGGGAGTCGTGTTCGTTACGGCATCCACCACGGCTTACCACTGTTTATAGTTCCCTCTACTGATGACCAATATTTTGTTCTACCTCCTCCGTTTGGAATGGAAGAACACGAACGAAATTGGGTTCTGAGTCTGATGGCACGATGGGATCTGGCATCGTGGTGTAGCATTCTACTGGGATTCCTTGTTTTTTCCCTCCTTTAACTGGAACACAGGAGGGCTTACCTGCTGTGGCGATAGGCTCTGAAGAAGAGCCGGCAGCCGTGGGTCGCGCAGGCCATGACTCATTCAGCCTCTGGCTGCTAGTTTTATAACAAAATTATAAAGTAGAGGCAAATGAAACTACAGGTGTGTGCATATCCTGCCGTGCCGGGATAGTAACAAATTAGATTCCATTAGATGCCGAGGTGCTATTCCTATACAGTTGGAGAGCCTCAGCAATGCTTTTAGCTTTTTGGGAATAACAAGTGTGATGTGGAACGATGGAGGATGGAAGCGTGCTAGGGTAGTCGGGGCGATTCTGCGAAACCACTATGACAGGGTGGCGTAGGGGTTAGGGTGTCTGCCTAGTGAACAAGGGGCCTGGGTTCGAATCCTGCCAATCGTAAAAATTTTCATTCGCCAGTCGGCGTATATACATCACTAGTGTCAGAGGTATCTGGAACTGTATTTCATTTCAGTAAATTATCTTTCTTTAGTGGCTCTGTTGCTAATGTAGGCGTCTGGTTGTGCAACGTTGCATTTTGCCCTAAAGAAATATGTGAATCATAATGGCCCACCCTAAGGTAAATTCGGTGATTGAATTTCTAAACACGTATCAAATACTAAACTGAATGATAGCGTAACAGGCTATTAGGACAGGGATGTAGTGACAACTACAGAGGCTAATGTTATACACAGGCAGGGTAACAAATGTGATTTGAAACAGCAGTGCGGTCAGAGGAAGCAGAGCACGCACAGGCAGCAGGGAACATGTCACTCATTCAAACAACGTTGACAGGAAACAATTCCTCAGTTTTAATAGTTGCTGTTGAATTGCTATTCGGACTGACTTCAATGTTCAGCACCAAAAGCAAATATTAATGCGGAATGAATACACATTATGAAGTTGCAAATTGATGAGCTGAAATGACTGTCCAATCTAGTTTACCACACGCTAACACTTCAGCACGCAGATGGCTTATAATATGCTGAAGCCTTACCCAGCCGAGAACAATGACCAAAAGGCGGCGATACGTGCTCTGCCTGCTCCCTCCTCAACTACCTCACGTCACAGGAAACCCGTCATCAAGAGTTATTACCAGATGCCTGACAACCATTCCAAAGACAATACAAGTTTTCAAAATTCCAAATGTGTACAGTATACCTCTACATCTACACTCGGCAAGCCACCTGACGGTGTGGCGGAGGGTACCCTGAGTACCTCTACAGGGTCTCCCTTCTATTCCAGTCTCGTATTGTTCGTGGAAAGGAGGATTTTCGGTATGCTTCTGTGAGTGCTCTAATCTCTCTGATTTTTTCCTCACGGTCTCTTCGCGAGATATACGTAGGAGGGAGCAATCTACTGCTTGACTCTTCGGTGAAGGTATGTTCTCGAAACTTGAACAAAAGCCCGTACCGAGCTACTGAGCGTCTCTCCTGCAGAGTCTTCCATTGGAGTTTATCTACCATCTGCGTAACGCTTTCGCGATTACTGAAAGAACCTGTAACGAAGCGCGCTGCTCTCCGTTGGATCTTCTATGTCTTCTATCAACCCTATCTGGTACGGATCCCACACTGCTGAGCAGTATTGAAGCAGTGGGCGAACAAGCGTACTGTAACCTACCTCCTTTCTTTTCGGATTGCATTTCCTTAGGATCCTTCCAATGAATCTGTCTGGCATCTGCTTTACCAACGATCAACTTTATATGATCATTGCATTTTAAATGACTCCTAATGCGTACTCCCAGATAATTTATGGAATTAACTGCTTCCAGTTGCTGACCTGCTATTTTGTAGCTAAATGATAACGGATCTATCATTCTATGTATTCGCAGCACATTACACTTGTCTACATTGAGATTCAATTGCCATTCCCTGCACCGTGCGTCAATTCGCTGCAGATCCTCCTGCATTTTAGTAAAATTTTCTATTGTTACAACCTCTCGATACACCACAGCATCATCTGCAAAAAGTCTCGGTGAACTTCCGATGTCATCCACAAGGTCATTTATGTATATTGTGAATAGCAACGGTCCTACGACACTCCCCTGCGGCACACCTGAAATCACTCTTACTTCGGAAGACTTCTCACCATTGAGAATGACATGCTGCGTTCTGTTATCTAGGAACTCTTCAATCCAATCACACAATTCGTCTGATAGTCCATATGCTCTTACTTTGTTCATTAAACGACTGTGGGGAACTGTATCGAACGCCTTGCGGAAGTCAAGAAACACGGCATCTGTGAACCCGTGTCCATGGCCCTCTGAGTCTCGTGGACGAATAGCGCGAGCTGGGTTTCACACGACCGTCTTTTTCGAAACCCATGCTGATTCCTACAGAGTAGATTTCTAGTCTCCAGGAAAGTCATTATACTCGAACATAATACGTGTTCCAAAATTCTACAACAGATCGACGTTAGAGATACAGGTCTACAGTTCTGCACATCTGTTCGACTTCCCTTCTTGAAAACGGGGATGACCTATGCCCTTCTCCAATCCTCTGGAACGCTACGCTCTTCTAGAGACCTACGGTACACCGCGGCAAGAAGGGGGGCAAGTTTCTTTGCGTACTCTGTGTAAAATCGAACTGGTATCCCATCAGGTCCAGCGGCCTTTCCTTTTTTGAGCGATTTTGATTGTTTCTCTATCCCTCTGTCATCTAGTTTGATATCTACCATTTTGTCATCTATGCGACAATCTAGAGGTGGAGCTACAGTGCAGTCTTCCTCTGTGAAACAGCTTTGGAAGAAGACATTTAGTATTTCGGCCTTTAGTCTGTCATCCTCAGTTTCAGTACCATGTTGGTCACAGAGTGTCTGGACATTTTATTTTGATCCACCTTCCGTTTTGACCAAAATTTCTTAGGATTTTCTGCCAAGTCAGTACAAAGAACTTTACTTTCGAATTCATTGAACGCCTCTCGCATAGCCCTCCTCACATTAAATTTCGCTTCGCTTAATTTTTGTTTGTCTGCAAGGCTTTGGCTATGTTTGTTTGCTGTGAAGTTCCCTTCGCTTCCGCAGCAGTTTTCCAACTCTGTTGTTGCACCACGGTGGCTCTTTTCCATCTGTTACGATCTTGCTTGGCACATACTCGTCTAACGCATATTGTGCGATGGTTTTGAACTTTGTCCACTGATCAACACTATCTGTACTTGAGACAAAACTTTTGTGTTCAGCCGTCAGGTACTCTGTAATCTGAAACTTCCTGGCAGATTAAAACTGTGTGCCCGACCGAGACTCGAACTCGGGACCTTTGCCTTTCGCGGGCAAGTGCTCTACCATCTGAGCTACCGAAGCACGACTCACGCCCGGTACTCACAGCTTTACTTCTGCCAGTATCTCGTCTCCTACCTTCCAAACTCATTCTGGAAACTCTGTAATCTGCTTTTTGTCACTTTTGCTAAACAGAAAAATCGTCCTGCCCTTTTTAATATTTCTATTTACGGCTGAAATCATCGATGCATTAACCGCTTTATGATCGCTGATTCCCTGTTCTGCGTTAACTGTTTCAAATAGTTCGGGTCTGTCTGTCACCAGAAGGTCTAATGTTATCGCCACGAGTCGGTTCTCTGTTTAACTGCTCAAGGTAGTTTTCAGATAAAGCACTTAAAAAAAAATTCAATGGATTCTTTGTTCCTGCCACCCGTTATGAACGTTTGAGTCTCCCAGTCTGTATCTGGCAAATTAAAATCTCCACCTAGAACTATAACATAGTGGGGAAATCTACTCCAAATATTTTCCAAATTATCCTTCAGGTGCTCAGCCACAACAGCTGCTGAGACGGGGGGCCTATAGACACATCCAATTACCATGTCTGTGCCTGTTTTAACCGTGACCTTCACCCAAATTGTTTCACATTTCGGATCTTCAATTTCCTTCGATACTACCTCTTCAAATAGTACTAGTTTAACACCATTTCTTTTTCGGTACCTATTGTTAAGACGCTAACATAAATGTTTTATATTCTGCACGAACTGAAAATGTTATAGCTGCTCAATGGGTCATTTATTTTTCTCTTGCTGGTTTTATAATAAACTTTGAACATCGCTGCTAAGGTTCAGTGACCGTGTCAGAATTATATTAGAACAAATAACCCCTCAGTCACAAATATTAAGTCAAAATTCACCAGGTTTCGACGCTACTACGAGCGTCGTCTTCAGAATTAAACTGTTCTATAACATAATAGGTATATAAGACATTAATAAACTGAAGTGTGTACTGACTGGAAAGAGATGCAGTACTTAAGTCACATTCTAAAAAAATTATAAGCCGGAAAGGAGACGTCATGAAAAGTAATAAATAAGATGGCAAGCCGGTAAGGGCTGCTCGTACCTGAGTGAACACGGGTTGCTACAAAACTGTTTTATAATATGTAGTTCGTTTGCCTTTCGGCCAGCTGGGGTGGCCGAGCGGTTCTAGGCGCTACAGTCTGGAACCGCGCGACCCCTCTGGTCGCAGGTTCGAGTCCTGCCTCGGGCATGGATGTGTGATGTCCTTAAGTTAGTTAGGTTTAAGTAGTTCTAAGTTCTGGGGACTGAGGACCTCAGAAGTCCCATAGTGCTCAGAGCCATTTGAACCATTTACCTTTCTTATTTGAAAAATATGTAAGAATCAGCCAACCAGTTGCATAGGTTTTCTATATACCTTGACCAGGTTTCCTTACTTCTAAGGGTGACTTCATCTCAAGGTAAGGTAATTACATGAACATATCAAAGATGCACAGTGATTTCAGAGCTGAGTTGCTCAAGTCATACATTAAAATATAAAACATAATGTTCTTCAAAAGGTCAAGCATTAAAACATAAGTAACACCGGTGACGAAACCTGGTGAAGGTATATAGAAAACCTATGCAACCGGTTGGCTGATTTTTACATTTTTTTCAAATTTGTGTATAGATTGCTGCAAACGTCAGCCATGTTCAAAGTTGTACCTTTCTTATGTTAATCCACGAATTTGATTCAATTAACATAAAAAGAAAATTGTTAAATACGGTAAATAATGGGCGTACTGCCGATGGCTTGGTCACAGCGATGGTACCACTGTTATGTGATATAAACGCTATTATTTTTTCGAGGTTTCAGAATAAGAGGGGAGACGAGACCTTAAGTTTTTGGGTTTTATTTTCGTTAATTACGCTCCCACACTTACAGGACTGGGAGTGGGGGGTGGTTTATTGTGAACGCAATTGGCATAAAATATTCAAATGTTCAGCCGCTTTTTGAAAGCTCCTGCTCTTCTACCATCATTCTCCACAAATTGGGTTTTTTGTACAACGAGAAAGGTGTTGGCATTTTAAAGTACACTCTGCATCAGGATATTTTTTTAGTAGTCTTAAGAATTTCGATCACCACCTGCTCCCATCTGACATTAGGGAGAAAGTTTTCTGTGAAAACCTCGCCCTGTACATCCCTCACAAGAAGAATGATCACTTGCTTTTGCTCATATGCACGACTTAAACGCATTTCTTTCCCCCTCATAATCTTTAAGGAGCATCTGATCAATTATTTTTGTTGTACCGGTATGTAATGAATTTCAAAATCACACTCTTGAAGCGCTAACAACCATTGCGTTGGCCTGCTGTTCGTTAGGTACAAATTTAGTAAGAATGAAAGTGTTTTATGATCTGTTACGATATGTATTCCCAGTAAGAACGAAACTTTTGGGTGGAAATGCTGTCTTCTCCTGTGAATATGTACTTCCTCTCCCAGTGAGTGAGTGTACGGATTGCGAATGCGGCAGTGAAATTTACTATGATTCTGTTAACCTCAGTCAGATCTAATGCATATTGTACGACGGTTTTGAACTTTGTCCATTGATCCTCAACACTATCTGTACTTGCGACAAAACTTTTGTGTTGCTCGTTGAGGATTAAATCTGGATCTTTATTTTTGTGGGTGTATATTTCAATTTCCTCCAATCTTAAGAAACCGTCCCTTACGAGCACTATGCAGGATGTCTAAATTGTTCAATGTTCGTGACTGAGTGCTTTGAGGCGATAGACATCAGACAACTGAGCGGATCGCGGCACAACACCGAAATGGCGGGAACCACGGAGAATTTTGATAAGTACAGATTTTAACCTCGACATCTACAGATTTTAAGTATTTTTGGAGATAAGTTAATCAAAAAATCTACTGAATACAGCATGTGCAAATGGAATGTAACAAATGTTCCATACGCCACCTGTTGGTAATAGTGTTATAATTAATATAAATGACGTGCATTCTGCCAACCAATTTTGTGACGCAGCATGAGAGTTGATGGATTTGGATGGGTTACTCCTGTAACTGAAATATCAGGTACGTTCTGGTACATTTGATGTTGATTAGATAGGATGAAAAAGATTTGCTTTCGTGAAATAGTAAATTAGTATAATTATCGTTACAGATCTGAAGATTGTTCTGGATGAACATAAACCGCTCATATGAATAAAAAAAATTTGCATTCAAGACGGATTATAAGTAACATTATACAATCACTGATTGCTGCTATCCCATCAGACAGTCTGTTTTTGCAAACTTCTTTACCGTTACTAAGTCATCCAGACAAGCTCCTGCTGTTCAGGTATTGTCAGACTGCAGAGATGAGGAAGCTCAATTTCTTCTCGTGTAATGAGGAAGCCTGCAACCTTCCATTCTCCACATGGGAACTGGAATCAGCTTTATCTGCAGCCAGACACACTGCTCCAGGACCTGATGATACCCACTATACCGTGCTTAGTCATCTGTGCCCTCAAGCGAAAGGTCAGTTCCTCTCTTGTTTCAATTAGATCTGGTTTGAAGGACAGTACCCCACGACTTGCAAGGAGGCAATATTAATTCCATTCTGGAAACCAGACAAGGACTATAGCGCCCCTAAGTTATCGGAGTGTCACCCTTACCAGCTGTACAGGTAAGACTGTTGAGCGCATGGTCAACCGCCGCCTCGCCTGGCTGCTAGAGTACTGAAGCCACCTGGGCCGCTCCCAGTGCGGTTTCAGACGCTATCATTCCACTTTTGACAACTTAATTCTACTGGAGACGGCGATACAGGAGTCCTCTTCAGGCCGAAACCATTTAGTTTTTTTTACCTCGAAAAAGCATACGACATACTTGGAGGTACATCATTCGCCAACTTCATGAATGGGAAGTACGTGGACGCCTGCCGCTTCTGGTCCAATCCTTTCTCGAGGACCGGAGTTTCCTTTATCGCATTGGTGATGCCATGTCTGATTGGCATGTTCAGGAGAATGGGGTGCCCCAGTGGCACAGTTTGCCATCGCTATCAATGGCATTTCCTCTGCAGTCAGGATCCCTGTCAAATGCTCTGTGGATGACTTTGCAATCTTCTTCTTTCTCTGATATTACGGCGACGACGAGGCGCTAAAGCTGACCATTAGGAGGCTAGGAGGCTGGAAACCTGGGCTGTGTGTGTGTGTGTGTGTGTGTGTGTGTGTGTGTGTGTGTGTGTGTGTGTGTGTGTGTAAAGGGCTTCCGGTTGTTGAACATTTTGAAATGCCCTGGCGGAAAACAGTGCTGACAGGGCATTTGTTCGATCACGCTTAGACTATGGCAGCGTGGTCTACGGATCCGCCAGTCCTTCCTACCTCCGGATGTTAGATGCTGTCCACCGTGAGGGCATTCGGATATCGACTGGAGCCTTTCGGACCAGCCTAGAGGCTGGCGACGTGTCCTTTGGGCTCGACAGGCGCTGAAACTTTCAGCGTTACCTCAATCATTGGCATTTAGTTCAGTGATCCAACCCACCTTCGAACGACTGTTCTGGAATCGGCCCCAAGCGACCCAACCATTTGGTATAGATACTACAGACTGTCTAAACGATCTGGATCTGTCTGGGATGCAACGAAGTGCAGTGTTGGTGTCTTCAGAGGCCCAAAGTGATTTTAAGCTTGACACGGTACACGAAAAGTTGTACTCGAGACTTGGTTGTTAAAACTTTGTTTTCGTCTATTTTAAGTATGTAACATAGTTTTATAGTTATTTATACAGATGGATCCCAGCAGGGGAATGCTCTCGTTTGTTCTGTGGTTTTCCCTGATAGGGTTTTTAAAGTGAGTATTCCAGGAAAATTTACAAATTCTGATGTGGAGTTATATGGCATTCTGATCGCATTGGAGAGGGTTCAGACATCACCGTACGAGTTTTGTTATCTCTTGCGACTGTCTTGGTGCACTGCAGGCACTACACCAAATGAATCCGGTAGACCCGCTGATGCAGCTCGTCCGTGACTCCTTACAGCGGCTCCAACACTGTGGCAAGGGGTGGTGTTTTGCTGCGCACCTGGCCACATTGGGATACAGGGTAATGATATCTGCTGACCATGCTGTCGACCGCCCCCTCGACCCAAATGATAATCCACCATTAAAATGTATTTGAGTCTTTCTTCTCTCTCTCTCTCTCTCTCTCTCTCTCTCTCTCTCTCTCTCTCGTTTTTAGCGACAGTGACGCGTTTACACTTAATAGTCTTCATTGTGACATTGTGACTTCTGACCCATTTCCCATAACTTTAGTTTCGGAGAGGGCCGTCTCCAAAACTTCATTTGGTTTAATAAATCAAGGCTTCTCAGATTACTTCTTGTGCTTGTGGCAAGTTGTGGCCATTGATTTTGCACTCTATCCCCGACATATGTTGGAAGCTTTGACTTTACATCCCTTTGTTTTTTCTCGAGACCAAAATTTGAGAATGCCGTTTCAAATTCTTCGCGTTCGGAATAATTTTCGGATACACTGTCTCATATATGTGCTTAACACTTCGTGTGGCTAACGCACGTGTCTATTTTAGCTTGTTTGGTTTAATGTCTCTGAAATGTTTGAACTGTTTGATAAAAGGCACAGGATGTAATCCTGATCGGGTTCATTGTCCTCAAAATTCCATTATCTAAAATTGAGGCCCATTATCACTGTTACTCTCTCGTTTGATGCTGCATTAACCTCTGCAGTAGACGCTCTCCATTTATTCCGTTCGACCCTTCGCCGCAGTCTCTGACTAGGCGGCGGGTTTCGTGTGCTTCAGTAACCACTACCGCTCACCCACCCAGAAAATCTATTGACCATTTTCGCCGCGCACGCTATTGCACATTGTTGCTGTCAGCTATATTATATTCAAACGTGTACTCGTCCTCGTCCTTCACAATAGGTACGGTGGTACTTTGTATCGACGATATTGCACAACCTAGCCACTTTCCTCTTTCACGTAGATGATCGCTATTATTTGCACGGCTTCACTGCTGGACGACCGTGTTGATAACATGCTTAAACAGTGTCTTTCCTAGAATTTGGCACTTTGATCGACTAATACCTTCAAAGTTCAGTTGACGCTTTTTAATACTTGGTCCCACATCTGTAAATGTTTGGCCCTGGTCGAGATCTTTTGATGTGGTGTTCAGACATTCGTTCTCTGAGTGGTATGTTCTTATCACGAAGTCAGGAGATTAGCCAGTTGTTGCTTTTCTAGTACAACGCACGAGTCATACGTAGTGCCCTTTAAGGCTGTGAAGCTGCATTGAGCTCTGAAATACTAGTATTAACGTTTGTCAATTAGGAAATTTGTTGGGTATATCTTAGATGAGTTGTCTATAAACATATTGTCCAACGTAGTGTTTAGAGATAAAGTTATGTGGTTTAGTTTTGAATATACACTCCTGGAAATGGAAAAAAGAACACATTGACACTGGTGTGTCAGACCCACCATACTTGCTCCGGACACTGCGAGAGGGCTGTACAAGCAATGATCACACGCACGGCACAGCGGACACACCAGGAACCGTGGTGTTGGCCGTCGAATGGCGCTAGCTGTGCAGCATTTGTGCACCGCCGCCGTCAGTGTCAGCCAGTTTGCCGTGGCATACGGAGCTCCATCGCAGTCTTTAACACTGGTAGCATGCCGCGACAGTGTGGACGTGAACCGTATGTGCAGTTGACGGACTTTGAGCGAGGGCGTAGAGTGGGCATGCGGGAGGCCGGGTGGACGTACCGCCGAATTGCTCAACACGTGGGGCGTGAGGTCTCCACAGTACATCGGTGTTGTCGCCAGTGGTCGGCGGAAGGTGCACGTGCCCGTCGACCTGGGACCGGACCGCAGCGACGCACGGATGCACGCCAAAACCGTAGGATCCTACGCAGTGCCGTAGGGGACCGCACCGCCACTTCCCAGCAAATTAGGAACACTGTTGCTCCTGGGGTATCGGCGAGGACCATTCGCAACCGTCTCCATGAAGCTGGGCTACGGTCCCGCACACCGTTAGGCCATCTTCCGATGACGCCCCAACATCGTGCAGCCCGCCTCCAGTGGTGTCGCGACAGGCGTGAATGGAGGGACGAATGGAGATGTGTCGTCTTCAGCGATGAGAGTCGCTTCTGCCTTGGTGCCAATGATGGTCGTATGCGTGTTTGGCGCCGTGCAGGTGAGCGCCACAATCAGGACTGCATACGACCGAGGCACACAGGGCCAACACCCGGCATCATGGTGTGGGGGGCGATCTCCTACACTCGCCGTACACCACTGGTGATCGTCGAGGGGACACTGAATAGTGCACGGTACATCCAAACCTCATCGAACCCATCGTTCTACCATTCCTAGACCGGCAAGGGAACTTGCTGTTCCAACAGGACAATGCACGTCCGCATGTATCCCGTGCCACCCAGCGTGCTCTAGAAGGTGTAAGTCAACTACCCTGGCCAGCAAGATCTCCGGATCTGTCCCCCATTGAGCATGTTTGGGACTGGATGAAGCGTCGTCTCACGCGGTCTGCACGTCCAGCACGAATGCTGGTCCAACTGAGGCGCTAGGTGGAAATGGCATGGCAAGCCGTTCCACAGGACTACATCCAGCATCTCTACAATCGTCTCCATGGGAGAATAGCAGCCTGCATTGCTGCGAAAGGTGGATATACACTGTACTAGTGCCGACATTGTGCATGCTCTGTTGCCTGTGTCTATGTGCCTGTGGTTCTGTCAGTGTGATCATGTGATGTATCTGACCCCAGGAATGTGTCAATAAAGTTTCCCCTTCCTGGGACAATGAATTCACGGTGTTCTTATTTCAATTTCCAGGAGTGTATATTTACTGTTCATTAAGATTTTCAGTTCAGTGGGAAGGGGGTGGAAAGCAGCAGGCATAGCATCTCTGCAGCGCACACAGTTCACATAATTCCTCTGTTTAGTGCCACACACGTTGACGACAGAGTTCTGTTACTAAAGATCTAGTCTCTAGGCACACGACATATTAGGGAAAATAGGTGTTGGGAAGCAGTAGCAAATATTCTCAGCTGACTAAACTATTTGCAACGGGAGGTTCACGGGCTCTCTCTGTACACGACTCTAACCTCCCTACGAAGCAGTGAAAACGGTTTAAGAGGAGAGTTCCCGCAGGACATAGTCCTATGTGACAGTAGGTAGTGTGCAGAAGCAGAATAAGCTACCTCTCTGACCTCTTAATCTCCAGAGATGCTGAGCTGACACACTCCTCAGTCCAATAAATGTGACGTTCCCAGCGTGATTTGCACTGTAAGTGAATGCCTAAGAACCTGATGATATCAAATCTCTATCTGAATAACCAGCAGTGTCACTGAGTGTTCTGTTTGGCTTTTCGTGACCAGATGTACATTGCTTACGTTGGCAGGAAGGGAATTGACAAACCTGCTACAGAATGTTGGTGGAAATGTAGTTGGTGATTGTTTGACGGATATTCTGTTACAATGATGGCGTCATCTGCAAATATGGTAAATTTCTGCTGTACACACACCATTCACAACTGCAGGCAGATCTCAGTACACATCAGTCGCTGAAGGATCCAGGAGGACAGAAGAATGTTTTTGTACCCAAACACTACAGTCTGTATTACTAAATGACTAATCCGGTTCATGACACAGTACCAGATGCACGTAGCCTATATAACTGCTTTCTTTGATTTTTCACTATTTCATACAAATATGGAGTGAATTTAAATTCCTGTCATAATTTAGTACTTAGGAGGTATAACCTTATGACAAAAGTTTAACATCGTGGTACGAGATGTATATAGAAAATTTATATTAAATGTTTCATAATGAGAGCTTGAAATTATGTTTAAAGATTTTTGGAAATCACAAACCTTTCCTACAGTTGGGCATTTGCAAAGCAGTCAATCTGAAACTGTTCTACACGTTAGTCTGTCTCTAAAGGTACTGAAGACGATTGATGTGGAAGATACTTCTTGTGCACCGTAATTTGAGAATATTTTTATGATCTGGTTGTTCGTCACTCGTGCCTGAAATTCTTACCCAGATGTACTTTTGTAGCCGTAAATATTATTATTCCTTAAGTTATAGGTCACTCTTACAATTGTACTTCATAGGTAAGCAACTGATACATGTATTTGCAGAAATATGTGCCATTGTCCCAAAGATGAGATGGAAACCGTGAGGGGCTGGATATTATCAGTCTTCTCACTGTGTATAAATATTACTCACAATCCAGTAACTGCGTTTATACCATTTTGATGTATTTTAGAATGTAAGATTCAACTAACACTAATTGGCACGGCAGGTAACTACATACTGTGCCTAATGTTGAAGTATGAGAAGACTTGTACATTGTCTTTTAGTGTGTCTTCGGCTGAAGTTGGAACAGCTGATTAATCGGCTGAAGTTGGAACAGCTGATTAATCGGCTGAAGTTGGAACAGCTGATTAATCGGCTGAAGTTGGAACAGCTGATTAATCGGCTGAAGTTGGAACAGCTGATTAATCGGCTGAAGTTGGAACAGCTGATTAATCGGCTGAAGTTGGAACAGCTGATTAATCGGCTGAAGTTGGAACAGCTGATTAATCGGCTGAAGTTGGAACAGCTGATTAATCGGCTGAAGTTGGAACAGCTGATTAATCGGCTGAAGTTGGAACAGCTGATTAATCGGCTGAAGTTGGAACAGCTGATTAATCGGCTGAAGTTGGAACAGCTGATTAATCGGCTGAAGTTGGAACAGCTGATTAATCGCTCATTCTGTGTTAGTAGATTTGATTAGTTGTGGTTCTCACACGATACAGTATGGTCCTGCAGTGAAAGGACGAAATCTTCGTCCTTGAGTTATACTAGGTGTGGAACTATCATATACTGTACTGATCTTCCCTTTGTCTTTGATACAGAATGTTGCACATGTATGGCTTCCTGTGTGGGCTGATACTTTAATCTGTACATCACATCTCGTGCAACATGGTACACATTTGTAAGTGGACGATGTTTTCTTTTACATCTTTTAGAAAATGTTTATATGAGAGCTCAGAGCCTCGAAATAAGATTGTGAAACTTAGATATAAAAATTGTTGATGAAGGTGTAAGCACAGTTGGGAATTTAATGAGCTTGTAAATGATTGTCATTACATCTTTAAATTTTATTTGTAGAAAACTTACTTTAAGATAATTTAGAAACTCACAGAATAATTTGTGGAAAGTTATATTTAGTTCCTGTTATGTAACCTGTGTATACAGGCAGTTACTGTATTTTTTTGTTATCCGCACACATTACTACAGCTGCCACAATGGCAGTACTTTCTCCTCCAAAATGTCTCTAGACACACTACTTGTAATATCCCTCAACATTATTTCTGTGTGATGATTTTTCCACGTAATGACAATCTGAGTTTGTAACACTGTGTAAGAGGGGTGTTCAGTAAGCAATGCGACACATTTTTCTCAGCCAATGTCAGTTCCAGAAATTCACAATTTGTTGTGGGCATGATGAAACTGTAGGGACCAAAGTAGGAATATTCCGCGGATTTCCGATAAGTGACAGCACTGTACGTAGCCTCCAAGGAGAGACCTGCCGAGTTTTCGGTGCAAAACCAGACCGTCGCGGATATTCGCGGGCGCTGGAGAAAATCTACGGAGACCTGGTAGTGGCAGAAAGCACAGGTGCCAATCCTGAGATCCGCCGGTCACGTCGGATGACTCCTCGCTGCTACACCCGCCCACCAGTAGGGGGTGTGCCGTGCTGGCTTCCTCGCCGCCCAACTCAGGACCGTAAAGGGCATCGAAGTGCCGAGTTGTCTCAGCGTTACTAGGCTGATGGTGATGAATTTTCGTCGAAACGTGTGTGCGTCACTTCGAACCAGAAACAAAACTGCAATACGTGGGTGGCGCCAGACCATCTCTTCCGAAGACAAAGTTCGAAGCCACATCCTGGCCCACTAAAGTCACGGTGGCAGTCTTCTGAGACTGTGAAGGTGTTGCTATGTTCGGTTACCTCCGTCACTGTGTGAAGGTCATCTCTGAAGTGTGTTGCGCCACCGTGAGGAAGCTGAAGGAACGACTCCAGCGCGTTCGTCGCCACATAAATGGAAATGAACACCTTCTCCGTGGCATTGCAAGACCTCGAACGAGTCTACACACTCGAGACGAGCGTAGAAAACCTCATCGGCACAAACAGATGGAAGCCAGACGGTGCGAGATCCGGACTGTCGGATGGCTCAGGAAGATCTGTCCACTGAAGATCTGTCCACTGAAGATCTGTCCACTGAAGATCTGTCCACTGAAGATCTGTCCACTGAAGATCTGTCCACTGAAGATCTGTCCACTGAAGATCTGTCCACTGAAGATCTGTCCACTGAAGATCTGTCCACTGAAGATCTGTCCACTGAAGATCTGTCCACTGAAGATCTGTCCACTGAAGATCTGTCCACTGAAGATCTGTCCACTGAAGATCTGTCCACTGAAGATCTGTCCACTGAAGATCTGTCCACTGAAGATCTGTCCACTGAAGATCTGTCCACTGAAGATCTGTCCACTGAAGATCTGTCCACTGAAGATCTGTCCACTGAAGATCTGTCCACTGAAGATCTGTCCACTGAAGATCTGTCCACTGAAGATCTGTCCACTGAAGATCTGTCCACTGAAGATCTGTCCACTGAAGATCTGTCCACTGAAGATCTGTCCACTGAAGATCTGTCCACTGAAGATCTGTCCACTGAAGATCTGTCCACTGAAGATCTGTCCACTGAAGATCTGTCCACTGAAGATCTGTCCACTGAAGATCTGTCCACTGAAGATCTGTCCACTGAAGATCTGTCCACTGAAGATCTGTCCACTGAAGATCTGTCCACTGAAGATCTGTCCACTGAAGGCAGGCTGTCGGTGCAACGAGACGTCGACCAGCAGAGCGGAGTGGAGTGGTGGTGTCGCGCGGGTGTGCGAGCCCTACCAGCGAGGTCGTGGCACTGAACGGAAGTTACGTTGAAAAGTAAGGTTTTGTAGGCAGAATCGCAGGGAATAATATGGTGTATTGAAATCCTGAATGAAACCAACCCGCTTTAAAAAAAAATTGTTGCATTACTTACTGAACGCCCCTCCCATATTTCAGTATTTCATACAGTCTGATTGCAATTTAGTAATGTGAAATATATTATTTTGTGTATTAGGATCAGGTCAAACAACCTGCAGAGTTATTTCATCTGTACTGGACGTTAAGAAAATGCTTCTAATACTAGTATTTATTTTTTAGCTGTGGTGTACCCTGTAGTGACTACAGAGGCCTTTAAATCGTAAATTTCATTGTGTTCTAAAAATTACTGTTCAAACGATTCAGTAAATGTAACAGCACAAGTATCTGGTACCTTGGAGGTATTCAGTTTTGTAATGTTGCCTGTAATGCAACAACGTACCCATTGTTGAGTTGTATCATGACCAGAGAATGTTCTTGCAGTATTAGAGAACATGGTATTGTCAACATGTTGCCTCAGCATAAATTTAATACTGTATGATTTACATATGACATATCTTTGTTCTGTTTGTCAAATAGTATTTGACCATTTTAAAAAAGTTGTATCTGTCTCGCTGTCTGCTTACTACTAAAGACGTCTGGCATTGTTTCCTCTTCCTTGTCAGGCGTATTCTGTTTCCTTTCCTGTCGGTCTCTCTTGGCCAACTCTTGATTTTTTCGACCCCGACGGTATTAGGTTGCGAGGCCGGAGGGTGTCTTTCATTTTCTTTATTTAATCTTCTCTCTGATGGAGAGGAGGACCTCCTCAGGCATTGTAGTAGTAGTAGTAGTAGTAGTAGTAGTAGTAGTATTTTGAATCTCCACAATGTATGTGGGGAAACTTTCGGCAATGCTTGTATCTGAACATTGTGAAGACTGTGCTGTTGACGAGCATTATTAAATTTGTCACCGTCAGCCCATCAGCTGGTAGTAAAGGGAGCAACTCGGAAGTGGCTGTGATTCTGAAGGTTTCATCCTGGCTGGCTGCCTGCAATGCTACAGCTCCTAAAATACTGGGTGTATACACGGCAGAGATCCTACCATTACATACTCAGTCGCAAGAGTTCTGCATTTGGAACACAACGTGATGCATGGTTGGAGACGTTTCTCTGCAACAAAAGTGAATGTATGGAAGGCTTCTTTCGCCGTCCTGCCTAAAGGAAGCGTCCTTGACCGTGGGAACTTGCTGCTCTTGGAGATGTCCTCACGAAAAGTAGTGGGAATATTGGAAACCTATTGCTGCCATTAGAGAGACAATCCTGGAGAGGAGCACGGCACTGAAGTGCCCTTCGTGGCAAGTGAACAAACGCTTGTGACACAAAGCAGGCTGCCGTTGAAAATTCCGGTGACGTTATGCTAGAGGCTGGACATTCCTGACAGACACGAAAGTAAGTTTGGAGGTGCCAGATGTTTTGAGAAGATTGAAGTGACAATGAGGACAGGGCACTGTGCTGGAGCCAAGTACGACGTACTTCATCCCAAAACAATACCTTCTTAATAAGCAGTCTCCCAGACGCTACTTTAAGAGTCGGGTCTTTCATCCAGACCTCACGGATGTCTGCCCTGAGCCTATCACTTGTATTTTGGTGTCCGCTACTGGGAGAAAGACCATTGTCATTCTGGACAAATGTTTTGCTAGTCTGCTAATGGGAAGACACGAGGTCTAGAGCTTCGCCAGATGCCTTCACCTGCACCCTACACGGGCAACGGACGTCAGCTGCCTGCAGGGCAACCAAGTTCCACCAATCTGTCTGGCGTCAGAAGCCCTGCTTGCCGAGCAGCCACGTACGTGCCTCACCGTCCCAAAAACGTGTACCTCAGTATTGTAGAAGCCAGGACACCAGCGTACGGAGGGCACTTCACGAATGCCGCAGACTGCAAGTCGTGGATTCTACGTCACGCGTCGACGCTGTAGTTACATCGAGGTGTCTGGACTAGTATTGCGCTGGATGCGATGTTACGCAGAAGCAGTGGCTATCACTTGTGTCCGGTATGGAAGGAGCCGGCTCAGAAGAAATGCGGTGCCAGATGCCAGCCTTAGCCCAGCACCTCAAACGTGCGATTCCCTTCTCAATGTTTCAACACAGCCGGTGAGATCTGGTCGGGTTGGTTGTGTGTGCACAACACATGAAGTAGCTCTGGCCTTCCTTTCACTTTAGATATACTTTACATGGTATTCAACTTTGTTTCTGTTCTGCAGCTTAATTTTTTCTCATTGTAAACTGTAATACGTTCAGCCAAAAATTGTTATATATTTGTGGTTTGAGCATCATTTCCCACTTCCGTTTAGCAACAATATGCTGCAGAGAGGCTGTGGATTTCCAACAGACTCACACGATGCATTGTATTTTAAATGAAAGTAAATGAAATAGTTATCATCTCAAATAACGGACCTTGTTTGTATGTAATGTGCCAGTTAAATGGTATGGATAAATGATAGTTATTTGTTGTATTTTAGCTGCCAATTAAGTATGAATATTTTACCGATAACAGACAGGCAGCATATCATGACTTCAGAATCTATCAAAAAAGAATGATGGTCATTTTGGCGATTTATTTAGTAACAAATACCACACCATTCATGCTAATGGCTCATTTTCAGTGGTGTCAAATAAATTTAATATAAATTAAGAAATCTGTTGTAAAACTGCCGCACCGTGCTGTTACATTTTTTACGTTAAAGAGCATTTGGCTTGGTGTGGAAATTTTGCAACGAAATGTGTCCACGCAGTTTGAGATGGAAATTTTAAGGTAGATTAATTATAAGTTTTTTATCGTTAATTTGTGGTTCCAGACATTGCCTCGGCCTATGATAGAGAGTTTATTTATGTCGCCTCTTTAATACAGTAATTGCTGAAAGATGATTTTATGACTGCAGAGATGCCATAATGCTTTTTTATAATGTGGAAATCTAGGCACATATTCATAGAAACTCTAAAGCCTAGTTTTCCACTCAATCTTTTTAAATCATTAAAACTGTTTTGGAATCTGGAACTTACCTACAGTATTGGTCTTGCTATTTGTAGCACTGCACTTAAAGTGAATAATGTAAGATGACTAGCCACTTCCAATGCCCAGGGCATGTCACAATTCCTATTACAGACTTGTAGGAGTTGTAAAAGGGACTTTGTACGCTTCCAGACATGGGTTCATTAATGAAACTTGGCGGATAAAGTTTGCTCCAGAATCTCTCTGTAATAGGAACTGTGCGACACCCTGGCTTTCTTAGTGACCAGATGGGTGGCACGTGTTGAGGGGAGGCTACTGAGCCTCAGTAAGTGTCCTTCATGTCTAGTTTGCACATCATTCCTCTTGCTACACGTGTTATCAATATTACTACACAAAAAGAAATTGTATATTTTGTGTAGTTTCTTTTTATGATGCTAGTTGGTAAATTGGATACTTTACAAGCTGCTTGTTTGCAGTAAAGTTTATTTTGATGCCAATATAGTGAACCAAGTTTGTGTAAACGCTTTGTAAATTTTTGAAACTTTGTTTTTAAATTAGTTTGTCACCTGGCGGTGAAAAACTGCTTGCACTTAAGCTTTGCTTCCATCTTACTTTATGGATATAAATTTGCAGTAATTCAAATACATCGTTATTCTGTAATGTCCATACGATTGTTTAGATATGTTTGTAGAAATGTTACCCCAGGCAGTAGTTCAGTTATTGACAGTCATATTTCCTTATAAATAGTTTTACAGTCATATTTCCTTATAAATAGTTTTACAGTCATATTTCCTTATAAATAGTTTTACAGTCATATTTCCTTATAAATAGTTTTACAGTCATATTTCCTTATAAATAGTTTTACAGTCATATTTCCTTATAAATAGTTTTACAGTCATATTTCCTTATAAATAGTTTTACAGTGACGAAGAATGTGAATGAAAAAAATTAGGTGATAATACAACACTGTTCATAAACATTTTCAGAGTGCTTATGCTGTTACATGTAACGCATGTTACCCTTATTCTGTTAAGACAAACTTTGTTGTTCGCAAGTTACTATAATTGGTGTACATATGATTATCACGAAGATGTTGATATTGTTATTATAGTGATATTTCCATGTTCCTGTTCATATGTGAAAATTCAGTACCTTATAGTCCAGCTGCTGTAAATGTGCCAGGAAATTGCCCACTGTTTAGACTCTAACTGCCGTCTATAAGACGGCGTCAAACGTCTGACTGCTTTGCAAATGAGTTAATGCGCTAAATATTTCACTTGCAGCATAATTTCAAACTTTTGCTAAACTTTTTCCTGCTTACGAGATTGAAGTTTATCAGAAGTCTGTAAGTGCACTCGCCTTGAGATGCTCGACGAATAAAGTCGCACGCGAGGAGTCGCGCTGCCTCGACAGTTCCCAGCTGTCCACACTAGCAGACATCTGCTCGGTAAGACGTACAATCGTATGTTAAACATTTAGTGTGTCTTTTTGCGTTAAAGCAGTCAATAACTACACGAAATATTGAAAACCGAATTTTTATAGTTGCTGTAAGGCATTAATTAGGGAACTTGCAACTGGTACCGGGTTCCCAGATAGTCCCTGGATGTTAAACTCAGTCGCCAGTATCCCTGAGTACAAGTTACCTTGGTCAGTTACCGGAACAGTGTTAGTTTAATAAGTGCCGAAGTCATTCGTTCTTCTGAAAGTGAACTCCGTGCCTACAAAGTTAGTTTCACGATACTGTCCGACTGTATAGTGACTTTTTTAACAGTCTTGAGTTAATGTCAGGGCATCTCCATCTGTTCTCTTGCCTGTTTTTACTAGACTAGAAATTTCTCAATCAGATGAATGCATGTCCCTCTATGCACGTTTCTTTACTTCTGATTTTTGGGTACATGAATGTTGCTTGTGCACACGGTTATTGGGTGATCAGAAATCAGTAACTCAGTCTATTAATTAATGGCTAATGACAAAGCAGTTCACTGTTGCGGAAGGTCCTTCAATCTCCTACATCGCATCTTTACTTACACATGCCTTTTTTCTGATAATGCGCGCTGCAATACGGCAGACAAAGTATACAGTGTGTCTGTTAACTGTTGTACTTGAGTATCAACTCGCTCCTCAAGATCGGCAGTGTGGCTGAGGTGGTCTGTTGCGTATGTCCGATTTTTAGTGGGTACAGGTCTCTGAACACGTTCGTGTGGACTCCGACAATCCAAACCCAACAAATACCGTCAAAGGGGGTGGTGGGTTCCATAAGACGTGGGGTAGTTACTTCCGTAAGTTGTTCCTCCGTGATTTAATTGGGGGATGGGACTGTGAGCTGCAGTAGGTTTGATTTAGCGGTTTTCTCCCATAGGTTGGTTGCGCCGCAAAGTTCTCCCATCCCCCCTCCCCCCCAGTCAGTCTTATGACCGGTGTGATGCGGCCCGACACGAATTCCTCTGAATTCCTCTCCTGTGCCAAACTCATCTCAAAGTAGCACTTGCAACCTAACTCCTCTATTTGCTGCATGTATTCCAATCTCTTCCTCTACAGTTTTTGCCCTCTACAGCTCTCTCTAGTACCATGGAAGTCATTCCCTCATGTCTTAGCAGATGTCTTGTCATCCTGTCCCTTCTCCTTACCAGTGTTTCCCACATTCCTTTCCTCTCCGATTCTGCGTAGAACCTCCTCATTCCTTACCTTATCAGTCCACCTAATTTTCAACATTCGTCTATAGCACCACATCTCAAATGCTTCGATTCTCTTCTGTTCCGGTTTTCGCACATTCCACGTTTCACTTCCACAAAATGCTGTACATTCTCAGAAATTTCTTCCTCAAATTAAGGCCGATATTTGATATTAGTGGACTTCTCTTGGCCAGGAATGCCCTTTTGCCCTTTTGCCATTGCTACTCTTTTGATGTCCTCCTTGCTCCGTCCTGTGCCTAGGTAGCAGAACTCCTTAACTTGATCTACTTCGCGACCAGCAGTCGTGATACTAAGTTCCTCGCTGTTCTCAGTTCTACTGCTTCTCATTTCCTTAGTCTTTCTACGATTTACTCTCTGTTCATACTCTGTACTCACAACACTGTTCATTTAGCAGATCATGTAATTCTTCTTCACTTTCACTCAGGATAGTAATGTCATCAGCGAATCGTATCATTGATATCCTTTCACCTTGAATTTTAATTCCACTTCTGGACCTTTCTTTTATTTCCATAATTCCTTCCTCGATGTACAGATTGAGCAGTAGGGGCCCTTTTAATATGAGCACTTCGTTCTTGGCCGTCCACTCTTATTATTCCCTCTTGGCTATTGTACATGACAAGTTTCTCCCTATAGCCTACCCCTATTTTTCTCAGAATTTCGAACATCTTGCACCATTTTACATTGTCGAACGACTTTTTCTAGGTCGACAAATCCTGTGAACGTATCTCGATTTTTCTTTAGTCTTGTTTGCATTATTAACCGCAACGTCAGAATTACCTCTCCCGTGCCTTTTACAGGAAAAGCCAAACTGATCGTCATCTAGAGCATCCTCAATTTTCTTTTCCTTTCTTTTGTATATTATTCTTGTCAGCAACTTAGATGCAGGAGCTGTTAAGCAGATTGTGCCGTAAATCTCGCACTTGTCAGCTTTTACCGTCTTCGGAATTGTGTGGATGATGCTTTTCCGGAAGTCAGATGGTATGTCGCTAGACTCGTACATTCAACGTACCAACGTGAATAGTCGTTTTGCTGCTACTTACCCCAACGATTTTAGAAATTCTGATGGAATGTTATCTATACCTTCTGACTTACTTGATGTTAAGTCCTTCAAAGCTCTTTTAAATTCTAACATGGGGGTCCCCTATCCCTTCTAAATCGGCTCCTGTTTCTTCTACTATCACGTCGAACAAAATTTCTCCCCCATAGAGGCTTTCAATGTATTCTTTCCACCTATCCGCTCTCTCGTCTGCATTTAACAGTGGAATTCCCGTTGCACTCAATGTTATCACCCTTGCTTTTAATGTCACGGAAGGTTGTTTTGACTTCCCTGTCGCAAGGTAGTGGAAGTTTGAGTACTGCTACATGTTTGCACGCTTCCATTCTTTAATTATTCCTCTTAATTATTGGGACTGCCTTATTTTCAATTGTAAAGGTACTGAAACTGCTGGTGTATTTCTCTACAATATTTCTAAATATTTTAGGTGTGGCTATTTAGAGTTATTGGTGTAGTCATATTCATTTTCCGTGTTGGGTTAAACGTACTAAGCGTACCGGTGGAAAGCTGTTTCATATTCTCTCACAGTGGAACACAACGGAGTTTTGTAACAGGACGCTCTCGACTTTACAATCCTAAACAAAAATTCGGTCGCGGTGAATGTCTGTACACCACAACAGAACAACCCACAGAAACCGCAGCCTTGCTGGCGGATGTGGTCTGCCCGACTCGTGGAGCACTTGATTGCAGCTCATCGCTGTTTCCACCTTTTAATAGAACTGTCGAATCATCAGCAAACAGGATACCTTTCCGTGCTTCTACACTTTCCTATTATATATATATATATATATATATATATATATATATATATATATATATATAATAGGAAAATCAATGGTCCCATTGCACTACCCTTTGGCACGCCAGAGGTTACTTTAACGTCTGTAGACATCTCTCCATTGAGAACAACATGCTGTGTTCTGTTTGCTAAAAACTCCTTCAATCCGGCCACACAGCTGGTCTGATATTCCGTAGGCTCTTACTTTGTCAGGCGACAGTGCGGAATTGTATCGAACGTCTTCCGGAAGTCGAGGAAAATGGCATCTACCTGGGAGCCTGTATCTAATATTTACTGGGTCTCATGAACAACTAAAGCGAGTTGGGTCTCACACGATCGCTGTTTCCGGAATCTATGTTGATTCCTACAGAATAGGTTCTGGGTTCCCAGAAATGTCATGATGCGCGAGCAAAAAACATGTTCTAAAATTCTACAACAGATCGACGTCGGAGATATAGGCGTATAGTTTTACGCATCTGCTCGAAGACCCTTCTTGAAAACTGGAACTACCTGTGCTCTTTTCCAATCATTTGGAAGCTTCCGTTCTTCTAGAGACTTGCGGTACACGGCTGTTAGAAGGGGGGAAAGTTCTTTCGCGTGCTCGGTGTAGAATCGAATTGGTATCCCGTCAGGTCCAGTGGACTTTCCTCAGTCATTTCAGTTGCTTTTCTATTCCTTGGACACGTACTTCGATGTCAGCCATGTTGTCGTTTGTGCGAGGATTTAGAGAAGGAACTGGAGTGCGGTCTTCCTCTGTGAAACAGCTTTGGAAGGGACTCCATGAGGACACAGGTTGACTCTGCATTTTTTCTACGTGTAGAGCAAGCTGCCATTCATGACATCAAATACAGTTTCAGTGTAAGTTAATGCAGATGAGCAAGAGACACAAGCCAGCAACGTTGCAATAACATATCAGTACTGTGACGCTCGACACAATCTACATCCACACGAGTAATCTGCAGTTCAAAACGAAGTGCGATGCAGAGGGTTCATGGAGCCAGCTTGGCGCTCTCTCTTCCGTTCCACTCGCGAACAGCGCGCGGGGCTCGCGAACACTTGAGTCGCGTCGTGCGAGCTCTGGGTGCCACACTCCAGTAGAAGACTGGTGACCAAAGTCTCATCAGAAGATCTCACAGCATCGGAAAAGGCCTTTGTTGTAACGATCGCCACGCCAATTCGCGTATCATATCCGTGAAAGTGTCTCCCCTACTTGGCGATAATACAGAACGAGCGGCCCTTCTTCCAACTTACTGTTGTCCTCCGTCACTCCTATCTGATGCGGATCCCACACCTGGGGGACAAGCTTCTTGTGTACACTCTTCTCTTGTAGAAGCCGTGGCTCTCTCCAAGTGTTCTGCCGAAAATCGCAGTCGTCGGTTTGGTTTCCTCACAATATTCTGTATGATCGTTCCAGTTTTATTATGCCGTAGTTGTAATTTCTAGCTATTAAACTGAATTGACAGCCTTTACGTCGACGCATTGTGAATCCGAAATTTAGCGGATATCTTCTCGTTCACATGTGGATGCTCTGTTCTCTTTGCGTCATACAGATATCTTCTCTAAACCATTTTGCAATTAGTTTTTGATCGACTGACGACTTTACACGACGGTGAATGACTGAATCGTTGGCTAACAGTATAGGCCTGCTCAGATTGTCCCCTAAATCGTTTGTGTAGATCAGGAACAGCAGAGGGTCTATAACGCTCCCTTGGAGATCACTGGATATTACTTCTGTTTTACTAGATGACTTTCCGTAGATTATTAAGATCTCTGACCTCTGACAGGAAATTGACTCCAGCGAACAACTAAGACGATAATACATAGTTATGCAATTTTATTACAAGTCCCGTCTGAGGAAGTGTGTCGAAAGCCTGGAAATCTAAAAACGTGGAATCAGTTTGAGGTCCCCCTGTAGACAGCACTCACTACTTTGCGGAACTAAAGAGTTAGTTGTGTTGCGCTGCTTCACGACAAAGATGTCTGAACCGGTGTTGACTGTGTGTCAACAAGTAGCTTTCCTCGAGATAATTGATGTACGAACACAGTTTGTTCCAAAATCCTGCTGCAAATCTGCGTTAGTGAGAGTAATTCGCTCAGTTACAGACCCGTGTCTCTTGGGTATTGGTGTGACTTGTGCAGCTTCAGTCTTTAGGTGTGGATCTTTGTCAGCAGACGGTTGTATGTGATTGCTAAATGTAGAGTTACTGTATCAGTGTATTCTGAAACGAACCTCAATGGTATAAAGTCTGAACTGGAGGCCTTGCTTTCATTAAGTGATGTAAGCTACTTCTCAACGAGGATACCAGCTGCTGAGTTAGTCATCTTGTTAGTAGTTCTTGATTTAAGTACTGGAATATTTACCTAGTTTTCTTTGCTGAAAGTATTTCGGAAAAATCATGTTTGGCAACTCGGCTTTAGTGCCACTTCATCAATATCACCATTTTTTATCGCGCAGTGAAGGTATCGATTGAGTGTTGACGTTGTACTTTACATACGACGAAAATCTCTTTGGATTCTGCCAGATTTCGGGACATTTTCGTTGCAGAAGTTGGCGCAAAGTTTCCGGCTTCTGTAAAACACTTTTGCCAGTGCTGGGATCTTACGTTGTCTTAAATTTGGCGTGCTTTTCTTCGTAGCTTCTGTAATGGTGTAACAACCTGCTTTGTGTACCATGTGGCACCTGTTATTTATTTCTTTATTTATCTGGTATATATATCTCTCAACTGCCGTCGATCCTGTTTGAATCCAAACTAAGTCTGGTCTAGGCTTACATACAGAAAGAGTTGACGCTGTTTCTCAGATTAGATTAGATTTACTTTCATTCCAATTGATCTGTAGTGAGGTGGTCCTCCAGAATGTAGAACTTGTCAGAAAAACAATAATACATGACAAATATTTGCAGCTCAAATAAATAAGCTAATGTACCACTCCCCAAGTCCCAAATGGCATGGCCGTCATATGAATCATTTTACAAATGCTAATGCACTGAATTTAAAATAGTTTTTTTATTTATTTATAAGGTAATAAACGTGTAATACAACTACTAAACACTTAAAAATTTTGTTAAGGAATAAATATATTGGGAAGCAATAGTTAGTATCCCTAGTTCCCTAAACAGGCTTCTGCAGGATGTTCTTCAGTTCACATTACATATAACTCACTGCACGTTTTTCTGCCCGGAAAACTTTAGCTTGTCGTGATGAATTGCCCCAAAAAATAATCCCATATGACATTATGGAATGAAAGTAAGCATAGTATGCCAGCTTTTTCATTTTTATATCCCCCATATCTAACACAATTCGCATTGCAAACAGATTTAAGACGCTTCAACAGTTCTGTGGTGTGCTCCTCCCAGTTGAATTTATTATCAAGCTGTAATCCCAAGAATTTAACACTGTCCGCTTCTATCTGCTTGTCATCGTATGTTAGGCATATACTCCTGGGACACCCCTTAACTTTTGCCAGTGCTGGGATCTTACGTAGTCTTAAAAGTTCTGAACTGCATGTAGTGTTTTTTCAAAGGTTAGTGACAAAATATTTGTGGACATTAATCACAAGTTCCTAGCCAATTCTTTATTAGCTAATCTTCCTAAGATTACACTTGATTTGCTATTTATTGCAATGTTTGTATCATCGGCAAACAAAAAGAACTTGGCATCTGGTAATGTTATTGATGAATGGTCATATACACAAGAAAAAGGGCCCTAAAATGGAACCTTGTGGGACCCCACATGTAATTAGTTCCCAGTTGGATGATGCCTGATACATTAATACTTGTCTCTTTACTAATAACACCCTTTATTTCCTGCCAGAGATATAAGATTTGAACCATTTTGCAGCAATTCCTGTTACACTATAATATTCTAATTTACTTAAAAGGATATTGATTTACACAATGAAATACGTCATATATCAGTTCCATGCAATTTTTTATCTAATGAATTAAGCACATTTCCAGTGTAAGTGTAGATGTATGGGACCCTCAACATCACTCACCTGCTATGTTCCCGATCTCTCATGTGTATGAAGGGCAGCACGAATATTGACATGTTTGACATACCCGAGAGTGCCACTCAGTTCTTCAGCTTGTCACACACGTGAACACAAACGGAGAGAGCCTGTGAAAGCTTGCTTACCAAATTTAAAGAACCATTCCCCCACGTATCACTCCCACAGGGGCCGGGCACACGAAAATATACTGATTACTCGGCGCGCACATACAAGAGTTTAAGCACTCGTTTTTTCCCACACTCCATATGAAGCAGAACAAAAAGAAACCCTAAGACATGTTACACGGTCAAGTATCCTCTGCCACAAAGGTAAGCACTTTACATCCAGAGCCACACTTTGCAGTCACAAATTAAGTTTTTGCAAGACATACATTACTGCTCAGTTACATCTCTGGCATTTTGTATGATCGTGTAGCTCCTTTTCCAATGGCGTCGTGTTTTTGATTCTCGCCTTTATAAGTGTGTGCTTCCTCGCCACTGGAGGCACAGTGAATTGTGGTTTATTACTCTCATAACGTACATAATCTAAATCATTTGATTCAGGTACAGGAGACACGTCAAAATTTTGGTAATGTTTTACCATATACATACAACACCTGATTTTAACAAATGGTACCATAATACAATATAAAAATACACATACAATAAAAAACTAACAATTAAAACTGATTTTAACAAATGGTACAATACAATTTTTTTACACATACAATAAAAGACTAATAATTACCCCTTTCTCAAATTGTCATCTATGAATTCTTCTACTGAATAATAGCATTTATCCCACAGAATCTGCTGTAGCCTTATTGTTAGACACTCTGGCTTCATATTAAATATATTTTTTCCCATTAGCTTGTTATATATTTTCATCCCCATACACTGTGGAGTTTGTGCATGTAATTTCAAATGGTGTGTGGGTAACATAAAATTTTTATTTCTTCTGTTACATGTGTGATTAAAATGATTTTTCTCAAATAATTTTTGTCTGCTGTGTACAAAGATTATAATTTCATAAATGTATATGGAGGGAACTCTTAGGATTTGCAGGTTCCGAAATAATGGGCGACAAGATTTTGTTTGTTGTGCACTACACATGTATCATATAATTTTCTTTTGCAGTTTCAGTATTCGAGATACACTACTTGAATTTCCCCAGAAAATACCATACCTAATGACAGATTCAAAATAACTATGATTGCTATTTTTCGTGTACTCATGTCAGTAGAATTTGCTAGTATTTGCATTGCAAATGCAAAGCTGCTTAATTTGATAGTCAAATTCCTAGGACTAAATGTGGACAACAACTTAACACAGTAACTCAATATGTGTACTCAAGTTTAACTTCTTCCATAGGATGATTGTGATGATGTATTTTAAGATGTACACATTTCAAATGTTTGGTTTTGAAATGTACCATATTGGTTTTTGCAATGTTCAGTTTCAAGCCATTTAACTGGAACCAGTTTTCTAAAGTACCCATTGTGCTCACAATGAATTTTTTCTGCATCGTCTTCAAACAGAAGTGTCATCTGCAAACAGAACTGACGGGGAATTTATATTTATGGGCAAGTCATTTACATAGAATAGGAACAGGATTGGCCTCAAATGGAGCTTTGAGGCACACCTTGCGATACTGTACTCCATTTAGAATAATTCAGTGCATTTGATGTGACACCCTTTGCTTTCTGTTGTGAAAGTATGATGTGAGCCATTTCAGAGCTTTCTCCTTAATCCCATATTTGTTTAATTTGCAGATAAGCAAGTCATCGTTCACAGAGTCAAATGCTTTTGAAAGATAGCAGAAGATACCTGCGACTTTACTCCTCTGATTCAATGATTTGCATATCTTCTCAATAAAGTTACTTACTGCATCCAGTGTATTTTTTCCTTGTTGGAATCCAAATTGGTTACTTACAATATCATTTTTTACGATAAAATTTTTGATCTGATTTGCAGCTACTTTCTCAAACACTTTCGACAGGATTGGGAGAATAAAATATGCCAAAGTGAGACCTCTGTTTAAGGAAAGGTCGAGGGAAGATATGGCAAACTATCGCCCTATTTCTAACACAGCAGGAAAGCACCCCTGTTCAAAAGATGGGTTGATTATTTTAGCTAGTGCTGTGCTATTATGTCATATACTGCTTTAATCACTTTACTTGGTGTCCTATCCCACTAAGCAGAATTTTCATTTTTTAATGACAATATAACATTTTTCACATCCTTTATTGTGACTCTTCTAAAATCTGTGTGATACTCAGCTTCTTGGTAGAGTCCAAAGGGATTTACTTTACTCTATCCTGCTACATCAACTTCGGACTTTGCTACATTTATGAAGAATTTATTTTAACACGTAAGATTAGTGTGTTCAATATTTGAGCTGGGTTTAGAACAACATTATCATCCATTTAAAGTCAGTAGTTATTTCATTACTAGCTCTGATTTGACAACAGACCACACTGCCTTTGTCTTACTATTATTTTGTAAAATAAACTTATTGTTTGCCATTTGTTTTGCTGCCTTTACAATTTTTTTGAAGATTGCTTTATAATGTTTCACATACACAGTAAAATGTCATACTTCAGTTCATTATGTAGTTACGGTAAACACCCCGAGCTATCCATTTAATCTTCTTAGTCGTTTTGTTACATCTGGCTTTAATTGGAAAAGTTTCATTAAATATTTCAAGAAAGCTACCATGAAATTTGTTAAAGTTAGTACTACTTGAGATACAGCTGTCGTAAGGCCATTACACCTAGTGAATGGATGGGAAGTTTAAGGACATAACAGCGAGACACAGAAAACCGAGAGCGAAAACGATAAATTACCACGCGTTACCTGTGAATTGCGCCTATCAGTAGCAATGTTACGGTAAACTTAGACCACAAAGTGATGTACTTACTGTCTTAGCGAATGGCGTGAAAGCTCAGTGTCCCCAGTGAATGGAAAAAAATGCAGGTGACTCCAGTCTATAGGAAGGGTAAAAGAAACACACACACACACACACACACACACACACACACACACACACACACACACACACACACACTCGCGCGCGCACACACGTCCGAGCCTCCGACAGAGCCGGTAGTGTACGGAACAGGTCCTCACATACATGAGAGGCCACGAGACTTCTCGAGTCGTCCCAGCCGGCGAGTCTTCATCAGAGACGAGGGCACCTGTAGCAGGATGTCACGAGCTCTGTTATATATGCACACAGTCTGTGACCGTTTGCTGATGATGCTGTTGAAAATCGGGAAGAATCGTTTAGTGACTGCGGAAGGACACGGGATGACTTTCCTGCAAGTTCCATTTGATGTGATGCGTGGCGGTTTGTTCTAAATGTGTGTTACTGCAAATGAGCAGAAAAAAATTGTGGTAATACTCGGATACATTATTAGTGGTATGCTGCTCGAATTTGCACATCAGTGAAGAATAGCAGCAATTAGGAAGCAGGGGTAGATTACTGTGGTGTGCGTACTGTAAGACTTTCGGTACACACACCATCAGATTATTTCACTTGTCGCTCTAACGAAGTAGGCGAGTGTCAGTAATATGTCTCGTGGTCTTATCGTGGCGTGTTTATCTTCTGCCGTTAGGTCAGACGATAGAAATGCCACTTGCACGCTTAGAGTAGCAGATTGATGGTGACGGTGACCAACTTTAATAAGTGTGTCTGAAAATTAATCAAGTTCTGTTCAAAGTAATAAAAAGCATAGACATTACTTAACTTGATTCTGGATGCTATCTACAATTGAGAATCTGAAGTTCCTTTGGTCTTGGTACCTTAATCTTATTCTCACATATCTCTGATACTTGACAAAGTGTCTATTCATTTATCTTCATGGCTATGTACAGGAATATGATAGTCTATACCAGTCTATAGTAAAGTTTGTCTGCGCCTAATAAGATTAGTCAGTCTGCATGAATCGGAGGTCTGTACACTCGCGCGTTCAGGTATCACTGCGAGGAGAAAAGGTTCTACGTCAGCAGCAATCTCATTGGCTGTGTTACACATTAATACGCGGATCGGCGGAAGCAGAATTTGGTCCGTCTCTAAGGCAGCGCCATCTCGTAGTGCGGAGACGGACGAGTGCTGCGCCTGCGCTGTTGTGCTTAGCGGGGCGCGCTCTAGTGGGAAAGTTGTGTACGCGCTGACTATGCGGAACTATGTACACAACAATTACAAAGCCTTTTCTGAAGATTTGACAGGAGTAAGATTAGAATAAACTTTTTAGTTTACAAGAAAAGATACGTAGAGTTGGCTCCAGTTGTTTGTGTCTACGGGTCTAATTCCTGAAGCTGAAATTCTCGCATGCCAGATTCTCATGGTTCAACTGATCTAAATAACAAGTTTGTTTCTGTGGATATCCTCCACAGCAAGCATATAAATACTTGTTTTGCAAATCGAACTGCCTTTTCCTGCTGCTATTTATTTTATTGAATCCATACGCGTTTCGTTTCTTACTGTTTTAAGCCATCATCAGTGGGATGATTTGAGTTACCTCTCATCTGGTCTGGAGGTCGCACTACCACTTTTAACGCTGTTCTATATTCACCGTGTTTTCACCATCCACACACTGTTCGGCATGTTTCTCACTCTTTTTTTGAGGTGGACTATCGTCCTTTTGTCACTCGATACAACTATTTCGTCGTACACTTCTTTTCACGGCGTAAATATTGCGACTCCATCCCGTGTTTCATTGTCTTAGGTAAACATACCAATCTAAATAATTTTGCAGATTAGCGGTAACGTTTCCGCATACCACACATGAGGCCCGGGTTCTATTCCCGGAAGGGGACTGGGTATTGTGCGTCCACCGTCACGCCGATGTGGCGTCACCTAAGGTGGACTCGCAATGCAGCGGCTCAACTCCACCGAATGGGGCCTGCAGGCCAACACTGCCATACGATCATTTCCATTTCCATTTGAAGATTAACGTAAAAACAAATTTTGCAGTGACAATTTATTTTGTCACATTTTATACATCACAAATTCTTCTGCATTTTCGCATTAATAACGCCGAAATTACATTGTTCGCCCAAAATACATAACTACTTCCGATCACATCAGAGCCATGCTTACTAATCCTTCACTCTGCGGTAATAGCAATTGTAAACCCTTTCCAATATTGTTATTATTAAGGGTGTCAAATACTTCGTGGTTTTAAATGTGTAAAAAAGTTTCAACTGTACTTTTAGAGATAGTACATATCGATTGTAACAGCGAAAATAAAGTAATTCCTTTTCATAAATTTTAGCTTGAAATATAACAGCCGTTTTCCTGAAAAATTCATATAATTTTGTATACAATGAGATTCTTAGTTTCGCACAGGTCAATATTACTGGTATCGACTACTACTGTTGAGGGGAAAGTAATGTCACGTCAAACAAATATCCAGGCAGTGTGTCGCAAAGCGGTACGAGAGGAAAGGACAGTTCGCCTTCCCTACTACTGCCAGCTTCAGGCGACTGAGAGAATTCTAGGAAAGTGTAACTGTTTTCTACAAAGGGGGCTGCTGGTAGAAAGGGTGGTGCAGTCGGTTGTAGAGTAAGTCTCAAAACTCCCCACCATGTCGTTAAGGGTAGTTGAGAAGCTTGCCCGCCCCCCCCCCCCCCCACACACACACACAGATCCGTTACCGGTGGGTCCGATCGTCATGCGAATATTACGTAAACGCTGCAGGAACCCCCCGGGAATTCCCGTTAGAGAAGAAGGCACTCTTTTTGCGAAACACTACTGAGAATATTTCGAGAACTGGCACGTGGGGTAGTCTTAACGTGAAATGTAGGTCAGTTGTGATAGTTTTCATGCAGAGTGTGAAGACGATCTAATCTAATCATATCATATTACTGACTAGCCATGAAGAGTCTTAAATTACCGAAATTTTCGTGTATATCCGTAACCAAATCTGAACTTGAAAATACAAGACGACAGTTTTTGTAATAAACCACGAAAGGTCTTGATACGAGTCCCGGTTTATTACTTCTGAATGGAGGTATATCTGACATCGTTTCGTCCCTGTTAACTAAGTGTTCACATCATGCGCTTCATCTTTAAATGCATGAAGTTCTACGACGGACATACGAAACCAACACGTTAAGTCAAATGTTACGTATCGGTTTTTCTTACCAGCTGCTTGGTGTTTGAATCTAAAATAAGCTATATTCGTGGATGATAAAAATTTTTGTGCCTGTGTGACAATCGAATCGCACACCTACCGTCCTCCTTTAAGTATCAATTGCTTACTCACCAAAAGTAAGATGTTCGCGTGTTTGACTAGAAATGATTGTTGGCAACACATGAATAGACATTAACGTGCATTTTTAATTTTCACTAGCAGGCCGGTGCGCACGTGATACGGCTTGAAATGAAATTATGAATACTTTCGTACTTGAGCAGGATTCGGACCCACATACTTACCTTTGGAGGAGACCTTGAAAAGATTGCCGTCTTGGGAAAAAGGAACGAAATGATTGAACTATACTCTTCCGAAAGATTCAGATCCTTGAAAGAGGAGATAAGAATTCGAATCGCAGTCCAGCACCAAATTTTTCAACGTCACTAAGAGCGCTGTTCATTTAAATGGCTAACGGTTCATCAAATAAAATAAAATTCTCGAATGTAACTAAATTTACTGCCGGCAGTATTTCTGTTTACCATGACTTCCGCCTCTGTCATTTCCCAACGTAAACCGTCTCAGCCCCTGTTGGTAATGAAGCAATTTGATGTTTAATGCGGATTCTGGATTATAGCGTCTTCCTCTTGAAGTTACCAGAGGTAAAGTAATTCTGTCTGTGCCTCTTAAAAGTAAATGCCTGAACCCACGCATTTCATTTCACCTGTGATAGTTCGTTCCACCAGACCATCGTGGCCACATTTCCCAGCCCCAGGTGTGTGCTGTAACGGATGATGTGCTTAGCTTACAAAATGAACCATTTACTTGACTAGTCACGGTGGACAAAATGCCAAGTAGAAGCAAGCTTCTGACGCGGACATCATGCTATTCTCATGTCAGCAGCACGTATGGACTCTTCTAGGCATCACACCCTAGATGTGAAGCCATTTTAAAGTTTCACTAATTCAGCAAATTTCTTAGTAATAATGACGGTAATAGTTTGAAGTTACCGGATAATTCAGAGTGGAGTTTTTCGATTATCATTTTCTTCATAGCGTTGCTGGAATCCATGTGCTTGAGGATCATTTAATACCTTTTGGTCATTATAGAAGTAGTTGCCCAACAACAGGTTCTTTCCCTGCCTACGGAATTCTTTTCATATTAATATCAAACATGAGCAATTACTCGTAGATTACATTAAAACTAAAGTAATTGATGAAAACGTTACTTGATAACAAAAACGCGCTGCCCTTTTCATTTACTTGCACCTAGAGAACGCTGCCGAATTCTGCCAAAGAAAAATCTGAAGGCCGTAAGATCCCTTGGCTATGTCGCTGTCAGTTCTTCCATATGATTTGGTCAACGTGACCTGTTCCAAGTTGTGTATAACAGAACGTTTTAGAAAATAGATAGAGCTTTGGTTTCCTATGCAATAAAAAGAAAGATTTTCATTCTAAGTTCAAAATTAAATTTGAACTAATATTCCGATAATGTTCGCCTCTATAATGTACGAAAGTATTTCACAGTTGCAAAACCGGCATCCGACTCAGTGAGCTAGAATTTAGGTTACTTAAACTGGCGTCACTCTGACCTTACACTTCGTCGCTGACCGTAATGTAGCGAAGACTGTTTGCCAGTGCTCTCTCACCGGAAAATATGCTTCAACCCAATAGGCTCCATAAGTACACTGTAACAGTAATTTCTGTGTGTATACAATGCATACGGATTGTAGAATTTAGTGGTGCTCTCTCTCTCTCTCTTCCACTTTTGTATACAATAAGCCTGGCCTAAACGGGCGCTTTATCATTACAGGTCCTCGGCAGTGCAACATCATACTGAAAACAGTAATGTGCTTTTACTGACAACCTCACTGTTCGTTTTACCTGATTTATTTAAATGATTACAAAAACAATACCATCCAGTAGGAGTCATTTAGTCCCCCTTTTCCTTTTGTGAAATTTGCCGCATTTCGCTGGTTGTCTGTGAATCGTTTACCGGCCGTACTCTATCGTGGTTTGGAAGGCAAAAAGCTTACATAGTGCCGTTAAGACGATTTCTTTAAACTCCTTCAGATATGCCAGTTTTTAGTTTCTTCTTAAATCGTCTTATACCGCAACATTCACAGATATCGTAAATAGGAAAAGCTCTTTATCCAGGTACGAAGGTTGTAAAACAAACTTCCCACAGTTTGTGTCGGGTTGATCTTGTGATACCTCTTAGACAAAATACTTACGTAGTGCTATCGGACAAGAAGTGTTCCTGTAGCTGTGGGAATCATTGGTTGAAAACGAGTGAAACAGCAGTGGTACAATAGTGCTAAATATTCAAAATGATTATCCACAAACGGAGATGTGTTTAGCTTCAATAGTATAGACTGTGTATCCTTGTCTTCCTTGAGTGGCCATTGGAAGTTTACACACACACACACACACACACACACACACACACACACACACACACACACGACAGCAACGCTAACTATAGCTTCAAAGTATTCAAACTAATTTTTTTTCATAATGCTACTGGGTCTTCAGCGTGCAATGTGTTGCAGACACAGTCTTGGACAAAAAATTGACTGCCGAGTCGATCACGTAATGTGGACAATACAGTCGTGCTCTCCTCAGACTTCTGTCCCACAATCTGCTCGATACGACAACTTTGTATACGGCGGAACCTCCCGGAGGAAGCTTTGACTTAGACTGTAGTCTTGAGGTAAAACGCGAGACTAGCTAATATGACGTCCCGTAACTGAAAGCGCATATCGATAAAATGTTTATCACCCCCTTCCTCTTGGTGCTGAAGCTATGAGTATAATTAAAAGTGAAACTACAATATATTTCTCTCTGTCACATCGGTAATAACAGCTTGGTTTAACAATATTTCAGCGAGAGATTGCTTGGCCGACCACCTGCCTCTGGGCATCGCAGTCACTTGAGGTCTGCGGCAGCCGTTTGCTGCCAGCCGGCGGGGGTCTGAGGCACTGCGCTGCCTCGCCTTCTGCTGACAACTTCTGGACCACTCCTCACTCTCGACGGTGTACAATGCTTTAATGTTGAGTGGTGACCCATCAGATCTGTCTACGATTTCTGTTTCATACTCGATAGCAACGAAGGCACAAAACCGTTTTTATTTGAAAAGTATTTCATTACACTAGTATGCAATACATCAATGTGGTACAGAATTAACTATAGCATGCTGTATCAGGAACAATGACATTAAAGTGTGGTCCAGTTCTTTTTCCTTTCACAGGAGATTCTTAAGAATAACACATACGAATCCATGACAAAAATAACTTAGCCAAGGCACAGGGAGTAAATGCACCGTAATGTGTTAGGGAATCAAATAAAGAAACCCATGTATTCGAGAGATTGTGTCAATACCTTTCAGAACCTGCTCTATAGCTACTGAGGCAAATTGCTTGTTTAGAGGTCCATACATTAACTAATGGAGAAGTGAACGCTGTTCAAAAGTGATATTTAAAATATTCAAATATGGGCAATTTTGTCACTTTTTCTCCGGATAGCTTGTAACCTCCCCGGAGAAATTTGAATGGCAAAAATTTGAATGGCAAAAATTTGAATGGCAAAAATTTGAATGGCAAAAATTTGAATGGCAAAAATTTGAATGGCAAAAATTTGAATGGCAAAAATTTGAATGGCAAAAATTTGAATGGCAAAAATTTGAATGGCAAAAATTTGAATGGCAAAAATTTGAATGGCAAAAATTTGAATGGCAAAAATTTGAATGGCAAAAATTTGAATGACAAATTTGAATGGCAATGAAAATCGTGCTAAGTGTAACCTCCCCACAAAATTTTGAAAGACAATATTTAAATGTTAACGAGAATAGAACCTAGTGTAAGCTCCCAGCAAATAAAATAATTTGACAATGACAAATGAGAAATAGCAATCTAAACCAAGTGAAAGCTGCCCACAAAAATGTAAGACAATTCAATGATGATGAAATCTCAGTGACAATGAAAACGCAAATAGACCGAAATGTCGATCTTAGGCCCTGTGCAACTTTGAATTTAAGTGAAACTTTTCTTTAAGAAAATGCATGGGAAACTTTCTTTCAATTCAAATGATTGCTTTTCTTAAAAATGCTTGGTTTGAAAACAATTATTGGGGCGCTTCTTGAATAAATTAGTTACAGTTAAGATACATTACATTCTCAGATGTGCGCAATGCTGCTTCATTACCTTATTTAAAAATACACCTCGTCCTGAACCTTGACCAGAGCCCCATGTCGACGCCCGCCGACTCCTCACACACAACTCCGGCTCTCTCTCGCGCGCTACTAGCACTGACGAACTACATGCTCTCGTGACTCGCTACGTACAACTACTGCCTCGCAACTCAACTGAACTCTCGCGCGGTCAAGCGCAGACTATAAATAACTCTCTGGTCAGAGATTCTGTCATGCCTCGCCATCGCTGCTACATAACATACCTTTAATCCAATTGAAGCTTGAAACACGTAAGTTACGAGAGCCGCTGTTGGCAAATGTCAGCAAAGAGTTCCTAATCGCTACTGTGGACATTAAGTATAGGGGCCCTACACTAATCAAGAGGTTCATTTCCTTCATACTTATCACCCTGGCATGTGAGTCTTACGTGAAGAACAATATTGAAATTCGTATCGTTGACGGTCGATTCGAATTTCTTCAGAGATGCTGGTATTGCTAAGCAGCTTGGCGGTCATAGATCTCTGCTTTCTGACTATTACACATAAAGTCCTCTTGGCAGTGCGACCCAGTAAGTTGTTACAGGTTTCCGTCCGATTTCGTTACAGAATTTTTCTGTAAATTCGCAGCTCCATAAAATATATCAGAAAAAAGTCACACACGCTAGCACCTACCACGGTTAGAACCGATGACTCACTGTGGCATGAGACACACTGCTGCCAGCACACCACTCTCATCATGGTATTGGCCGCTCAGCCTCATAACACATCATGAAAGATAAAAAATTGGTCACTTATGTGGAGAATACAAACTTCACTTTTATTATCTAAATAAATGCCGAGTGTCTTAGTTTACATGAGGATTATATAGCTCGAGTCACTAAATTCATTTGATATTCCCTTTCCATTTGAATGAGTCAATTCAGTATCATACGTGGAAGTGATTGTCGCAAGCATTTGGCAACACTGTGACAGTGCAATGTTGCCAATTCCTGGCTGTGCTAGGAATGGCTCTGTAGCGGTATGTGAGAAGAATCCCATGCTCGTGTCATAGGATACAAAGGAGGCGCGTGGTTTGACAACTGGTAAGAGAAAATGCTGCAAATTAACCAAACATTCAGGTGTATAATCTTCCATCACAAGTGTTTTATTCGTATATATTTTGTGGGAAACTGTGACAAGGTTAATTACAAAGTAACACGATATATCAGTACAATAAAAGTCTTTGCCCACCTGTCACGCAAAGTAACAAAGTTGATTTCCAAACAATTTGCACCTCGATGCTATCGATTTCGATGTCCAATCTTGTGATCATTCATGAAATTCTACTTGTAACGTTGTTGTGGAAGCTACGAGAAACACAGTAAACTAATTATCCTGTGCCACGTAATAATGCGCATAATTTTTAAATGAATTAAGACAGAAACTGAAAATTCAGAAGAGAAGAATTGAAGTGCAAATGCAGGCACTGTGCAGATCTGCACTTTTTCATCTTCACCTCTATACAATTAATGTATACTAACCAGCATATTCATTGCCTTCGTAATGTTTCCCTCTTAATTAGACGCATGGGTGTGGTTCCAGTTCATCATTCGAAGACTAATTGTTGCTTTGTACCCTTCCATCTACTAATCCTTCTCCCACGAGGTATTAGAACGAGGTCGTAAGAAGGCTAACGAATTATAATCGAAATACACTTAACACCATGACAAGTCTAATTAGCGTCTCAGTCGACAGAAATAATTGGGTATTATTGCCTGCATCACTGGCATCCCATTGTCCTCCTCTTACTGAGATTTTCATATTACGCTGAACATAAGATGCCGAGATAAATGTGTGTATTCCCCGTGACGAACAAATCAGTAATCAGGGATGTTTGCTGCATCCCAAACAATAGTTAACAATTAACAAAATAACCAAGAAAGGTGGAGTGTTTTATGCAGTGCGCCAATTAATTTTCGTACCACTTTGTAGCCAAACAGCCAGAACAGAATTCAGTAACAGGTAATATCTCGTTGTACTAGCCATATGTATGCAGATGAAAGAAACACTATCAACTATACTTGCTTTACATGACGAGTCTTTTTATTTTGCTCTTTATTTTTTGAGGAAAGCATCGAGACGCGCGAGTAATAAGCAAGTAGGCATATAATCTATTTACAGTTGTTTTAAAAGGTGTATGTTTGCATTATGTATCGTGATGAGTATTACTACGAAATTCCAATTATCGACAGTCTGTGTTGTGCTTGCTTCTGTGATAGGTTTCACACCACTGAATGAGATGAAGCTTGTTCTCTCAACATGTACTCTGGTCTCCACACACCTGGCCTACATTTTGTATTTATTTCCACTGTCTCGGCATTTCTCTTTAAAGTGTTCAGGAAAGGGATACTCACTAATGTTCTGACCTGTCCGTGTCTTACCTACACCCCCTTACTGTGGTGTCTGTCTAGCGAACAGTATGTAGAAATTCTAAACATTCAGACAAATCATATTACACAAAACTTTTGTAATAAAATTCATTAATTGCAACAGTTAATTGCACTAATCTGTCTCAGGCAAACAGCGACGTACAAAATAAACTCTCTTCAGTATAGACAAGCCCAAGCATGTGCTAGATAGTGTACAAGCGAAGTGAATAGAGTTGACGCTGCCATACAAGTCGCCAGTCGGTCGCGGCGCTTACGTACTCTGCTGCCGCGTTGTCATCCTGGAGGGGGAGTTGGTCAGCGTGCGATTCTCTCTCCCCTCTCCCCCCCCCCCCCCCCTCTCTGTCCCGTTACCGACTGGCGTGCCGGCGCTTCACTTCACGCCGTAACACCGTGTACAATGCACTTAAATTTCCACCCTTATTGATTTCCTCGAGCTCTTTATTTCACTCACAACCCTAAGTTCCGTCTTTTAAAATTTCGCCCAGTGCCAGTGGTGGTCACCTTTGTGCTCAGACGGCAACGACTACCAGATCCACCGGTTAGTCCCTCAAGCGTTAGGGGTAAAACCCAATGGGACTCAGGGAAAGTAAGGCTAGCAACCTGCTTCCCTGGTACTATAAATATGATGCTGGCAACAATCAGAGCACAATGCCTCGGACCTTTGGAGGTGACGGAGTCCCACCTCTGACAAACAAGGGAGTCCAAAGATACGACTTGGCAAACAAATGGTAATGAGATAGGGAGCTATTAATATCAATGGGGGCTACTCTGGGAAGAAGGTAGAGCTGGCAGAGGCTGCAAGTAAGATGGGGCTGGACGTTTTAGCTGATAGTGACATTCGGGTAAGGGGTGAGTAAGAACAGGAAGTGGGAGAATACAAGGTCTACCTGTCAGGAGTCAAAGCAGGAATAGCACAATGGGGTGTAGGGCTTTACATCAGGAAAGAAATGGAACCCAGCGTAGTTGCAATAAGGTATGTAAACGAACGACTGATGTGGATAGATTTGACAGTGTCTAGCAAGAAAATTAGGATTGTGTCAGTATATTCGCATTGTGAAGGGACAGATCAAGATAAGATGGATAGTTTTTGAGGCACTCAGTGATGTAGTTGTTAGAGTAAAGGACAAGGACAGTGTTCTGCTCATGGGTGATTTTAACGCCAGGATTGGAAATCGAACAGAAGGGTATGAAAAGGTTATGGGTAAATTTGGAGAGGATATGGAGGCCAACAGGAATGGGCAGCAACTCTTCGATTTCTGTGCCAGTATGGGCTTAGTACTCACAAACTCCGTTTTTAAACATAAGAACATTCACCGATATACTTGGAAAGGCAGGGGAACCAGATCTGTCATTGACTATATGATAACAGATCAGGAATTCAGGAAGGCTGTGAGGGACACACGTGTATTCAGGGGATTCCTTGACGACACTGATCATTATTTAATCTGCAGTGAAATTGGGATTGCGAGGCCGAAAGTGCAGGAGGTCAGGTCCATATGTAGGAGGATAAGAGTGGAGAAACTTCAGGATAAGGAAATCAGGCACAAGTACATAACAGCGATCTCAGAAAGGTACCAGTTAGTTGAATGTAGTCAATTACAGTCATTGGAAAAGGAATGGACAAGGTACAGGGACACAGTACTAGAAGCGGCTAAAGAATGTCTTGGAACAGTAGTGTGTAAAGGTAGGATGAAGCAAACAGCTTGGTGGAACGACACAGTCAAGGCAGCCTGTAAAAGGAAAAAGAAGGCGTATCAAAAATGGCTACATACTAGAACTCAGGTAGACAGAGAAAGTTATGTTGAAGAAAGAAACAAAGGCAAACAGATAATTGCAGCATCCAAGAAGAAATCTTGGGAAGACTTTGGAAACAGGTTGGAGACTTTGGGTCAAGCTGCTGGAAAACCATTCTGGAGTGTAATTATCAGTCTTCGAAAGGGAGGTAAGAAGGAAATGACAAGTATTTTGGACAGGTCAGGAAAACTGCTTGTGAATCCTGTGGATTCCTTGGGCAGATGGAGGAAATATTTTGGAGAGTTTCTCAATGTAGGTGAAAATACAATCAGTAATGTTTCAGATTTCGATGTACAATGGGATAGGAATGATGATGGAAATAGGATCACATTTCAGGAAGTGGTGAAAATGGTCAATAGATTGCAGTGCAATAAAGCAGCTGGGGTGGATGAAATTAAGTCGGAACTCGTCAAATTCAGTGGAATGTCAGGTCTTAAATGGCTACACAGGATAATTGAAATGGCCTGGGAGTTGGGACAGGTTCCATCAGACTGGACAAAAGCAGTAATCACACCAATCTTTAAACATGGAAACAGAAAAGATTGTAGCAACTACAGAGGTATCTCTTTAATCAGCATTGTGGGTAAAATCTTCTCAGGTATTGTTGAAAGGAAAGTGCGACTATTAGTTGAGGACCAATTGGATGGAAATCAGTGTGGGTTTAGGCCTCTTAGAGGTTGTCAGGACCAGATCTTTAGCTTACGGCAAATAATGGAGAAGTGTTATGAGTGGAACAGGGAATTGTATCTATGCTTTATAGATCTAGAAAAGGCATATGACCGGGTTCCTAGGAGGAAGTTATTGTCTGTTCTACGAGATTATGGAATAGGAGGCAAACTTTTGCAAGCAATTAAAGGTCTTTACATGGATAGTCAGGCAGCAGTTAGAGTTGACGGTAAATTGAGTTCACGGTTCAGAGTAGTTTCAGGGGTAAGACAAGGCTGCAACCTGTCTCCACTGTTGTTCGTATTATATATGGATCATATGTTGAAAACAATAGACTGGCTGGGTGAGATTAAGATGTGTGAACACAAAATAAGCAGTCTTGCATATGCGGATGACTTAGTTGTGATGGCAGATTCGATTGAAAGTTTGCAAAGTAATATTTCAGAGCTAGATCAGAAATGTAAGGACTATGGTATGAAGATTAGCATCTCCGAAATGAAAGTAATGTCAGTGGGAAAGAGATATAAACGGATTGAGTGCCAAATAGGAGGAACAAAGTTAGAGCAGGTGGACAGTTTCAAGTACTTGGGATGCATATTTTCACAGGATGGCAACACAGTGAAAGAACTGGAAGTGAGGTGTAGCAAAGCTAATGCAGTGAGCGCTCAGCTTCGATCTACTCTCTTCTGCAAGAAGGAAGTCAGTACTGAGACTAAGTTATCTGTGCACCGTTCAATCTTTCGACCGACTTTGCTGTATGGGAGCGAAAGCTGGGTGGATTCAGGTTACCATATCACAAGGTTGAGGTTACGAACAGGCTTAGATGGTGGGGTCATGTTACACGCATGGGAGAAGCAAGGTTACCCAAGAGACTGGTGGTGGTGGTGGTGGTGGTGGTGGTGGTGGTGGTGGTGGTGGTATTTGCACGGATTCGTTATTTACTAGAATATGTTTCCACCAAATATCATCCGTAACACCACAAACGTCTTGTGTTTGCTTCTCTCTCCACTTGTTAGGCACCTTTGGGGCTCTGACTGTCGGATGAAAGAAACAGGTAAGTGTTGACCAGTAGCACAATTCCACAGAACTGAACTGTTCGGTACGTATGTTTCAGCATTACCACACTCTAATTATATGTAATATTTGTGCCACTACTTTTTATGCAACCTGTGTAGAAACAGGGGCTGACACCCAAAACTGAAGTGCCAATTTCAGAGCTTTACTGGTACAGATATGGTGTATATGAACGAAAACAGCAAGTGACTGTTTGAACGAAGGTTGGGAATCGAACCTGGCTCAGGTGTGTTGGAGCCGCCGCAGAGGCACCTCGTCACAAACCGCCGTGGCAAGCTCACCTCCTCTGTCTGGATTCTCCCTGCTGCCCCAGACAACTGTAAATTCCCCTTACACGCAGGCAGTTGCGTTAAGCAATGTGCCTACGTGACTCAGTGGCTGACGCACCTGCCTAGTACGCAGGAGACGAAGGTTACATTCCCAGGCTTGGTACAGATTTACTGCACTGAAGCAAACTGTCACTCATTGGTATTATATGTAACAGACATTATGAGCTGTTCATCGTATTACATGCCCACAGTATAATCGCCCCTCCATTGCTATCACCTCCTCTCCCCCCCCCCACCCCACCCCCCACACCACCACGCCCTGAAACTGTCCCTAGAGTGGTTAAAGCCGCCATAAAGGCGAGAGATGAACATGCCCCCATGTAACGTCCGCAAGTAAGTGTCCAGGCACTTGTTCCACTTCTATACACTACTGGATGCAGACGCACGCTACGGGTTTTCACTACAGCTACGGAACATGTCCAGGCCCAGTACGAGGTCCGCCCTCTGCCTCGAATCTCGTGCAGTTACCATCCCTGCTTGTAGATAACCCGATTGCAAAACGTCTTCCGTACTTTTGTAACAAGATGGTCACGCACTAACAAACTAAGTCTTCATTCCGTTACATAGGTTTGCCAGTTAAGGTAACCACTCGTGTAGTGTGCAAAAAGCAAAAGCAGTTACGTAGTCCCACCCGATCCAACATGTTCTCCACCCGTAGCATGTAGCATGACTGCCTTGAGAGATCCCATCCACACTCAAGATATACGGTGATAATTATTGACCTATATGAACAAAAACGTATGTCTGTTTCAAATTACGGCGTGCAGACACGTCATTCAACGTCAATCCGAATATCTGCTTACATTCCATGTTCGTCTGTCGATGCTGTGGCGCAATGATGGAGGGCATATCGAATAGAGGTCTGCATGACCCGCTGAAATGTCGGAACACCGATGATGTTTATGAGCTCCTGAATGGCTGCTTTCAGCTCAGGAATGGTTTTGGGGTGATTGCTGTACACAGCTCCACAAAATGGCGTCGCATATTAAAGACTGGCCACCGTATTTTCCGGGTATGAACACACAATCGATTGCCATGCCAGTGGCCTGTTGGAACCCCAGAACCAGAATGTGTTCCTCCAGGACATCACACTCCCACGTCGATGGCGTCGAGCTGCGTTCTCGCTCGAACCACATCTTCTCGAAATCGGAGTGGGGAAGAAAGCATCTTCCAAAACCCGTTCGGGAGTCTCCGTGCCACCGAGGCATACCGCACAGATTATTCCGTGACGGGACACTGCGCACCAATCAGCCGTTGAGGGCGAAGGGACTTCCAAGTCGTGAAATGCAGATCCTCAGCCCCCCCCCAAATGCGCTTGACGAACCCATCCACATGACAGTATGCGCTGTATGGTTTGGTTTAGCGAGGAGGCCCACTAATTCCCATCACGCCTCGCGGACAACCGTGCAGTTCGAACATACTGACTCAAAGCTTTCAGGAGTTATTATTGAAGTAATGAAATAAAATACTCGTAATCACCCTGTGCATCGCGAAATGCCGTAGAGACTGCACATACTTACCGTTACACATACCTTAATACTGCTAACCATGTGCAAAATACTATTGAGGGTTGACACATCCCTCTGCTGCAACTGCCAGCATGTGCCAGATTCTTGAGAGAAAGCACCTGCTTGGAGATGTAAATACGTGTTTAAATAGGTCCTCTGCATTGTGCGATTTACGTAACGTTAGTGTATCACCAAACTGCCATGGGGATGCGTAGGCCTTCAAATAAGTTACTCTCTCAACCAGATTGTTCCGTGTCAGGCCGCTGTCAATACCGTTTGCCGGTGATGCTGTAGTTTTTCACAACGTTCGTGTGATACTACTCAATGAGGACTGGCAGTTATTACACACATTTATTTCCTGCAAGTCATCTCTCAATATTAGTGCAACATACTGCGTATAACACGGTGATCATTTATTGTGTACTCTGAAACACCTCATTCGTGTAAGTCTTTGGACGCGGTAACCTCCGTGAAGTATATGGGTGTGACTATTCGAAATGATCCCAAATGGAATGGTAAGATTACACAAGTAACGGATAAGGCGAACTCTAGATTGCGGTTTATTGGTACAATCCTTCCACAAAGGACTGGACGAACTGACGTAGTCATTGTAAGCTACGTCCTGAAGCGATGCAGAGTATTGTTCGGCTGTATGGGACCCTGACCAGTATGGTCTGCTTCGAGAGATTGAGACGGTCCATACAAGAGCGGCAAGATTCGTGACTTGTAACGCTCTCGCGATGGCTAAATTCCGAAATCCAATCTCATAGAACGTTTGCACCAGACGAGGGTGCACACTAAACGTCCCACTTCACTATGCGATTTGAAAGATTGTTTACCGCGTCTATGTGCAAGTGTGATGTTTGCAGTGACAACATATCTTTTACTGCAAAGCCAGTGGAATGGTACAAACAATTCCTCAGTAGTTTGTTCGACCTGGGCCCCGTTGTTGTTACTCCCCTATCAGGTCAGACGTAATTGTCGCCTATGCAGATGACCTGTCATCCCCATCCATCACCTGTTCCATTCTCTTTCCTTAAACCTTCTTGACAACTTGGGGTACAGCACCGCCTTGGCTCCGTCCCCTTTGTCGATTTCCCAGGGATGGTACCACCCCCCCCCCCCCCCACTTGTTTATCGTCGGGCATTTGCTGCTCTATGTGCACAAATGAAGCAAGCCACATTTATTTACACTGATAGCTCGAAAACATCGTTAGGTGCAGGGAGTGCCTATATTGTTGGCGACGCCCCAAATCAATTTCGGCTTCACGACCAGTGTTCGGTGTATACTGCGGAGCTTTACGCTGTTCTCCAGGCTGTCCACTACATCCGCCGCCATCAGCGGATACAGTACGTAATCTGCTCAGATTCTCTCAGCTCTCTCCTAAGTCTCCAAGCTCTTTACCCTGTGCACCCTCTGGTCCACCGGATTCAGGACTGTCTGCGCTTGCTCCACCTGGGGGCGTCTCGGTGGCGTTCCTCTGGCGCCCGGGACACCTTGGTATCTGTGGAAATGAGGCGGCCGATATTGCGGCCAAGGCTGCAGTCTCTCTTCTTCGGCCAGCTATTCAATAGATTCCCTTCGCGGATCTACGGAGCGTTTTATGTCGTCGTGTTGTTCTTTTATGGCACGCACATTGGTCGACGCTTCCCACATAATAAATTGCGGGACGTGAAAGCTCTTCCTTGTGCTTGGAGCTCTTCCTCCCGAACTCGTCGTCGGGAGGAGGTAATTTTAGCTAGACTCCGGATAGGGCACTGTCTTTTTAGCCATCGACATCTTTTAAGCGGCGATCCTCCCCCACTCTGTCTCCACTGCTCTCAGCTGTGGACGGTCAGACACCCTTTAATTGAGTGCCCCTATTTTACTCCATTACGCGCCCGTCTACAGCTGTCGCCTGATATATCGTCAATTTTAGCAGATGACACGCGATCGGACAAGCGCGTTCTCGAGTTCATCTCAGTGCCAGTGAAATGACGTCAGTCATTTGAAGCTCTTTTTGGGGACAGCCAACCCCCTTCTATAGTGGTGTTCGTTCCTCCAGACGTACAAGGAAAGCTTTAACATTTGTTGCGTTTCGCTCCCATTGCTGCTGGTTTCCAGTTTCGTTTTTGTACTATGGTCATTAGTGCCCCGTCCGTGCCTTATGGGTGCAAAACTAACAATCAAAGCCCCATCCAGAAGGTAGTAGGGGTTCGTTTGTGTTATGTTCCAGAAGATGGGCTGCAGAGTTTGAGGACAGCGTTTGAGAACTCTTACTTTCCGGTTGTCCATCTACCATTCGACTACTACTCGGTCTTTAGAACGGTTTTCTAGACTACAGTTCAGTGACTGTGGTACCTCCAGATTGTGCATGGCCTGGTTCATGGCATCAACACTGTGTGTATGGGCCAACACCAATTCCGCTTCAGAACTGACAGTTCAATACATGAGGTAACGCAGAGCTCTCAGGGGTGTTAAAGGCGCTTACACCGTACAGTAACGTTGAAACAAAACTAGCATCGGAGATACTCTGGTTCGTTATCTCTATGGTCACACCGTTACGAACGGTGTCCACTCGGAAACAACCCTACGTGTTAATAAACCTTTTACTATTGCAGCCTTTGTCAATTAACATGCAATCATGTTACAACTGTGGTACGTTATGTCGACCAAAACATGCTACCACAATATCAGTTGCCCATTTCTATTACAAGAACCTTATAAGCACATCATGTGCTATGTTAGATTTTCCGGGCTGACAAAATGCATGTCGATGTTGTCAGTCTGTTTGACTGGCACTTGTTTGTGTGTTTATGCGTATTTTGTGTGTAAATCTGTCGCAGTCTGACGAACATATCTATAATCACACTGATTGTGTGTTGATTAATTAGTGTGCCCCTGTATTTGAGATATATATTATATATAATATATATATATATATATCTCAATTATATATAAAAAATCTCAAATCTCTGCGCAGGCAGACCTGGAACGTGAGGTCGAGCAGCGGCTCAGCTGATGTAGGAATATTTTCTGTCCTTAGTATCTGCCATCCAGAGGGTGATTGAGCGGACACTGCAGACAGCGCAGCGGATGCTACGTGGATTGTCAGGATGATAGTGACGTCGCAAGATTTCCGCCGAGCAGCCAGGTAACCTCGAGTGGTGCGGCGAGTCATTCACAAGCAGCTGGAACACGGCGTACTGCACTTCTCATCGGGAACTGTCGTTTGCGGCGGCGGCGGCTGCCGGTTTCATATACGGCTTGCTAGTTAATGGAGCCGTCGGCTGGGGTCGCGGTTTTCCAGGGACAACCAATCGCCGTGCTTCCTGGCGTAGCCAGTTGCTCTGTGCTGACACACACACACACACACACACACACACACACACACACACACACACACACACGCACGCACGCGCGCACACGCGCGCGCGCAGGCGGCCAGCGATGTATTTGGCGGCCGCGTACTGGAGCGCGTTGTTCGGTGTTTGTGCACAAGAAAATGTACATACTCCTACGTTGCGATAAATTGTGGTATATACATTCACAAACAAAACCGACAATGTGAAGAAGTGGTGTATAAGCTCATCGTCCAATTCTACGTTAATGTTGAGGATAGATATTTGTCTTAAACTTCCAATTACACCACTGGATGATATTGCTTTGCCACGTTGTACTCTATGGAGCCACCGATTGCCATGTCATCTATATATTGTATCGTATTAACGCAGCTATCCTGTAACGTCGTTAAGTATGTGAGGGGGCGGGATGGGTTCATTATCAAATAAATCCTCTGCCGCAGAATTACGTTGTCTTCTCCAGGAAATTGCTCTTTGGTAGCTTCTCTGTAATGGTAATGTTGATGGTGATTTGTATTTGTGTGATTGTTCTGAGGTTGGCAGTGGGCGTTCGCGATTCGTGTGTGTGTGTCAGCTATAGTTGTATGACCGGCTCCTGGACAGTATAGACTGTCACAGCTGTTACAGACAGTGTGGGTGGTTCTGATTGATTTTATATGTATATTCCCTTTTCTGGGATGTAGATTCGTGGCGATTGTCTGTCGAATGGCGTCTTGATGTGCTGTTTGTGTGATATATATAGGGATGTCGCCAGTTGTGTTTTAGCCTGTTCTCTCCTTCGAGCCTCTTTGACACTGACATATTCTGCCGCTTTAACTATAGAGCCCAAAACCAGTGTTTGTATTCGTTAGGTTTCGTACGTGTTGCTGCAGGTCGTTGTTGTGTGACTGTAGTTGAGTGCAGCGAACCATGTTCATAAAATGATCCCGTAGAGGACGAAAATAGGCATTCTCTCTTCTAATATGGGATTGTATCGAATTTCGTTAATGTAAGGTCGGAGCAGGGGACGACTGCATAGTTTGGCAAAGGCTGAAAGGTGGCTACACTGAGCCACAGCGCCAGAGATCGCGCCAAAAAGTATTATTCAGCCGCCTCCACTGGCAGTGCTTGGGGAGATGTGATACCGAAAAGTTTTTGTTGAGATGTGATAGTAACGAGTCGGTGTGGAAATATTGTAATGATTAGAGAGTGCTTTTCGTCAATATATGAAGGTAAAAGAAAACAACATTGAGATAATACAAATAAAAGGACAATGTCGTAAATAATGCATCATTACAGGTTCAGTCAACAAAGCATCTGGCTTGTCTTCTTGTATTAGTGTAATTCTGGTTTCCTTACGCAATTAGAGTATATCTATGTTGTAATTACGTCAGTGTAAATGATATTTAAAAGGTCTTGTCTTATTGAAGAACCGTGCCAGATGTGTACGTTGAATCACACTTCCAGACACAGAACAGTTACTCTTGTGCTTGTTGTTGCGTTGGTTTTATAGTTGCTGGGGACTTAATTGTGTTAACGCAAAGTTTCTTTCAGTGTTGTTCCATGCAGTCAGATTGCGTACATATACTAGTCAGGGCCAACCGTTGACGAGACACAGCGTAATCGGACCTACAACCACCAAAAATAAATTTCAAAATAATTATTATTAAAAATCAAGCCCCCTATGCAAGGGACCAACCAACATTTAATCGTTCAGTAGGTAACATGGACGTAATAGGTGAATGACAGTGGTAGACTAATACATAGAATGTGTACTGTATTTAACTGTCGCATTACTGTGGAAACGCATTAACGTAACTTTGCGGTTTAGTATGCCACTTAGCGTTGTATCAGCAAATGTAAAATATGCATCACCTGTCGCAACTGAATAAAGCAACCAACATATGCATACATCATTTGGTTTCCGCCACACCAGCACAAAATTCCACTTGTGGAGGTGGGTGTATTGTTAGAGTTTCATTCGAAAAAGATCTGATATATTTATCCTGCAGACAAAAGAAGGTAGAAGGTATAAGGGTTTGTAATGCAAAATGTGCTGTACGAACCCATGCTTTGCGAAAAGAGTGCAGAGTTACTTGGTGTTCTGAGGGGATTCGTCATGCAAGATAACTGGCTTTTGCCCGCTATGTATCGAAACGGTTTGTTCTTGTTGCAGTAGCTAATCTAACGTACAGACTGCAGTTCAGTGTGTATCTTCCGTAGCACTACGTGGATCTAAGCGCGATCATCTGCCACGTGAGAAGCAGAAGCACCGTATGTGGGTTTGAGAACTTAACACCGCTGTCGAGCATGAGAGTGGGGCTGTGCAGAAACTATGCACTCTTTCACATCATTTAAGGCGACAGCAGGGTGCAGCAGCCGTAATGTTCCGAAACATACACTGAACGACGAAGCATAAATCTAAACGGATAAAAGTAGGAATTGGCCCAATCCCAAAATACATCATTTATACGACTCACCTGGAATAAAACGTGTTAACAACACGTGGTTCGCTGTAGGGTGTGATGTACAAACACTGGCAGCGGGTAAGAATGCCCTCTTCTGAGCTGCCGCGGTGTGGTGCAGGCAGTGACAGAAGTTCAGGAGTGTCCAACGTTTGTAGTGTAGGGGGACAAACGTTGGTAATTTAGCACTTACGTACAGGGGATGTCGTAGTGTGGCATTGTTTTGCTCCTGTCAGTGGGGCGGGGGTGGGTGTGAACCCTTCCAGACTGGAGCAAACTATCTTTCAGCACGACAAGGCATGAGTATATGTGTCGTCCCTTTGCATGCAAATCTTACTCTGCCTTCCTAACCACAAATGTTTACAGCACACTGTTAATGCTCCTCTTTGAGAACTGTTTCCACTGGTTCCCTACGTTTTATATAAGCAGCACACCGTGTTGTAGCATTCTACTCCTCACTGTCTTGACAGTTAATTTATGTACGTCCACGAATTTATATAAGGTTACTATATTCGTACGTTTTTGTTTATATGTCACATATACTAAACTCATTTGCTTGACAGTTTTGTGGTCATTGATCACAACACATTCATAGCAAGCCAGGCATTTCCAGTGCATTATGATGTGTATCTCAACATTAGGTTTGCGGTCTTTCCACTTATGTTCAGGCACGTTATACGTAATGTAAAACTTTTGGCACTCACTTCGACACTTGCAGCTCATTTTCTGTCACTGCACATACGCACGAAGTGCTATTGTACAGGCGTACAGCGCCTTTACAGAGACAGTATTTGAGAGGCAAAACATCCCATAGTCAGGTGACATTAGCACACAAAGCAAGAGTGCAGTTTTCTTCACCAATAAACTGCATAACTACATGTATGCACATGAAATATGAAATTAGCTATGAACTAATATCTCACCTGGGCATGCGTATGGTAACTGAACTGTGATGGAAACAAAATACCGTCCGCGACGGTCGCAGGTTCGAATCATGCCTTGGGCATGGATGTCCTTAGAACTACTTAGATTAGTTCGGTTTACGTTCTGGGGGACTCATAACATCCGAGGGCACATCCCATAGTCCCCAGATAGCGTTTCCAAACAAATGGTTCAAATGGCTCTAACGAAGTTTAGAAGGTCCCAGAGAATGTCGAAACATTTACACCGTCAGACGATAATCTACCACGGAAATTATTAACGTCGGCATCCGCACAATATGCACTGTACTTTTGGGATGCCAAATGTTCAAACACAGAAACAACAACACGTGTACGGATTTTCAAAGCCAGTTATTATGTGAAAAGATACTCCTTTAACCACACCTAGTGCAAAACAAAACAACCAATTAAAACACACACACACACACACACACACACACACACACCTGCCCCTGCCCAGGCAATCTGAACATTGCTCTGATTGTGACCGTGTGCAGTAGGCCACCTGCAGCTTGCCCATTCTTCCAGCAGGCATATCAATGGTCGCTAGGCCACGTTCTATTCGAAAACCGTCACCGATGAGTTCAGTGATACCAACAGATCTTACCTCCTTCCCCTGAAAGCCACATTGTTGCCTTCAACGTTCACGCTACCAGTGTGTTCCAAAAAGGCTGACGTCACGCATACAATATCACCTGCCTCATATTGGCAACCAATATACGACGTGATGTGATGTTTTCAGTTTGGAGTCCTTCTCGAACGGACGCTTGAAAAATAAACAGTAGCTACGGCTTAGTTTCAGCACAATGAATAAGTAATTCGTAACAGCAAATGGCCTGTTGTAGGCTGTAATGTAAATATTACTTACGGTGCGATGAGGTCAAGAAACGAACATTGTCTGTTTCACAATGGCGTGAAAGTCTTATAAATATCTGCATGAAAATCGAATGGATGAATATAATATTTTTTGGGGAAAATTTCCTAGGTAAGTCATATTTGCCTCACACTTTATTACGTCGTCGTCGTCGTCGTCGTCGTCGTCGTCGTCGTCGTCGTCGTCGTCGTCTTCAGTCCTGAGACTGGTTTCATGCAGCTCTCCATGCTACTTTATCCTGTGCAAGCTTCATCTCCCAGTATCTCCTGCAGCCAACATCCTTCTGAATCTGCTTAGTGTATTCATCTCTTGCTCTCCCTCTACGATTTTCACCCTCCACGCTGCCGTCCAATGCTACATTCGTGATCCCTTGATGCCTCAGAACATGTCCTACCAACCCATCTCTTCTTCTGGTCAAGTTGTGCCACAAACTTCTCTTCTCCCCCAATCCTATTCAGTACCGCCTCATTAGTTATGTGATCTACCCATATAATCTTCAACATTCTTCTGTAGCACCACATTTCGAAAGCTTCTATTCTCTTCTTGTCCAAACTATTTGTCGTCCACGTTTCACTTCCATACATGGCTACACTCCACACAAACACTTTCAGGAACGACTTCCTGACACTTAAATCTATACTCGATGTGTTGTGTGCTCTGATTATTGTAATCATATCCTCGTCCTCTCTGTGAGAGACATTTTGTTAGAACCGACTGTAAATGATGCCGCTACGTGTTAGTCGACCGGTCCATTTCTTCAACATTCCAGATACCAGTGACACGCTCCGCATTTAGTGTAAGTGTCTCACAGTGGTTACGAATACCAGAATGTTTCTCCACTTTCCAACGAATGATGTCACTTTATTGATAGCTCTACAGTCTACTACCTGCTTCACTGGGCCTATTATAAGACATTAATGCTTTGTCAGAACACTTACAAATACTGGTGTTGAATGCAAAGCAAGTAAACTGGATACTAATTGCTCAGATCACCGTATTTTAAGTGAAGGTAAGTGAAACACATTCTGGAGGATGTTTAAACTATTTCCTGCAAGTCTTTAAACTGAATTGTGATCTTTGTTACGATGTTGCTTCGTCAATATTATTGCTTGTTAATTGTTTCAGTTGGTAGCAATTATTTCGCGGTAGCGTTTGGGGTACGATTTTGTCGAATATGCTTTCAATAATCACTTCCTTTATGTAATGTACATGTCTTGAGTGAGATTTTCACTCTGCAGCTGACTGTGTGCCATTATAAAACTTCCTGGCAGATTAAAACTGTGTGCCGGACCGAGACTTGAACTCGGGTAGCTCAGATGGTGGAGCACTTGTGCGTGGGAGCTTTGCCATTCGCGGGCGAAAGCTTCACTTCCTCACAGCTTCACTTCTGCCAGTACCTCGTCTCCTACCTTCCAAACGTCACAGAAACTCTCCTGAGAACCTCGCAGAGGCAAAGGCAGATTGTGTCTAAAACCGAGTGTCGGTCCAGTACAGTTATCAAAGTGTTCCGTGCAATAGAGCTGTGTCATGATTCTGAATACATTTGCTGTCCACTGATCACAGATGCAAATGACCAAGTTTCGAAAGCAAAACACAAACCGACCGACATTCCATATGGAGGGTTTCACTGTCCCTACAGATAACCTCATGGCCGCAGCTCGGTCTGCCTGGAGTCCGCGCCAGAGACCAGTTCTGCAGTCAGTGTGGAACGACGACCCCCCAAGTCCCAATTAGCTGGGAATCTTTCCCTCGACTCATCTGCCCTGCCTCCCGAGCGCCTTTCAGTAAGCATTCAATCCAAAATTACTCGAACTCTCATTTCTGTGTTTCGTGCTTTTAATTCTGTATTGGCTGGCCTGTGACGCCTTTGAGCACGGACATGTACAAATATTCCTTCGTAATGCCGGTCCCCTTGGCTGAGTTTTTCCTCGGGTAGTTAACAAGTAACGCGTGTTCTGCCGGTTTGGGCTGAAGGAGGCAGAGGCTGTGAGCTGAGCCCAGTCGGAGGGTCCTCGCCAGGGCGGTCTGGTTAATGGAAATAAGCTGGAGATGGAACCCAATCGGTGCAATACAAGAAACGCACAATCATTTAGTTTTTATGTTGTCAAGATTGAGCAAATGCTTCCGAAGCTGCACGCCCTCACCCCATTTAAAAGATGCTGAGATCCTGCGCTTTCCACTTGTGGTGTGGGAGACAGTCGCCACACGAGATGCTACCGCCGTTGTGCGCTCGGCCCCCTAGTGTGGCTCTGGCCAGGGTTGACAGAGGCCGACGGTGTGGCGCTCACACGTCGAATGAAACATTTTTTTAAATTAGATCTAGAAACAACAAAGCTGACCATTTTAATCGCAGGCTCTAGCTAACTTCCTCCTGCAATAATACCAGTCATTAAATAATGAAAACCACTACACACTGACATGAGACTGCGGCGGCGCGGTTCTTTCCGTCCCTTTACGACGGACCTGCACCTACCTGTGAACATTGTCTCAGCAAATCATCAGTAGGGAAGCCGAGCGAAACCTACTGTACTTCGACGTGAACCAGGCTGCAGTTAAAGTCACTAATCTACGTTTCGGGATAGAACCGCGCTGCCGCAAGGCGTGCTGACTTCCGTGGACGCACCGACTGTCCTGTGAAGAGTTTCCGCAGCCCGCACTCATCCCGTCGTCAGGAAAAGCTCTGCAAAGTTTCGTCTTTTAGGCACGAGCGGGTGTGCGGTGGACCTTATACGAACGCATGTGCTCGCTCTGACGTAACAGGTGGCCCCTCTAGTTGTGCACGTTCACGGCCTCCGCACCCTTACCGGGAGCGCACGTTCTTCTGCAGCTAACAACGACGGTTTCGGCAATTTTTATTTCAGAGACTGTACAATGAAAGGAAATTTAGGAACGAACCAAGTACGTCTTTTGCAAATCTTTCATTTAACAACACATTATGGGACAAACTAATAACCTTTTAGATTTACCCACGCATACAAACAGCCGACTAGTTGTCGCAATGGATAAAGAAATTCTTTGCCTATGTTTCAAGTATAAATTTGTCTTCAGAAGGTAACCTAAGGCCAATGGAAATCGTAGCTTACGTTAGACGTATGATAACGACGACTGGTACTTATTTTATACGCCAAGAATAAATTTAAAGGTTCATACTTTTCTGTAGTCCTATAATGTCAAATTGTAAGAACTCTCGCATTAATGTACCATCGCCGTTTTTACAATTGTCGGTATAGATCCATGTGTCAGAAATAAAATATAGCCCCACAATTAGGGTTTGTCACGTTAATATACAACAGTCGGTTGTGAGCTCTGCAAGATCCACGAGCCGAGTGCTGTTACTCTGAAAACAGGGCAGCTGGCGGCCGTGCCGAGAAACATACGCCAATTGGCGTACCAAGGCAACGTGTAAATTATCTGTATTAATAACGTCCTTACGTGAAGTAACACGGAAAAAAGGAAGCGAATTATTTTCTTTTGCAACAATCGGAATGATCATGCATCGACAAAAATATTACATTCTTTAAATTGAAATAAATGTCCTAGTAACAAGCATTGATGTTAAACGATAAAAAGCAGCCTCGCGCATATCTAATAATATTATGTAAACTCCCATGTTATGTTTTACCTTATACAATAATACTCCGCGGCCGGCCCAGCCACCATGATACACCAGACTAGCGACTAGCAACAACTGAGGTTGTCTGTAGCTGTAGCAGTTAGTCCTAACAAGCGCACAGTTCGTACAGTCAACACTGCTCTCTGGTCAGCGATTCTCTTGTACCTTGCATATCGCAGGCAGCGCATACCTCTTACATAATTTTTTTATGTATTGTTTCTCGGCGAAAGCGCCACCTGCCTTTTTTATGTATGCCACCGGGCGTCAGAGTTTGTGGGCTTCAATAATATAGTTATACACCCAAACGGTAGACATCTCAGAAATGTACAATTGACAATACAGTGTTCGTAATTCTTTCTTGACAAGAGCCATTACTAACAGGATCGTGTACCACATTCACAGGAGAAATGTTATTTTTGCCTGGCTCTAAATATTAAGGGCTGATGTAGTAGCAAACATACATCGTGACAAAACCACGATTACGTAAGGGGTAGTGAGCTTAAAGCACTGAAGGTGTATCAGCTTCCTGAGGAAATAAACCACAAAGGTTACCAGCATTATTATACCGGCAACAGTACAGGTTTAAAGCCTTCGAACAAATTGTCTACAAGCAAGGTTCAACTGGTCGTTCAGTATATTACCGTCCTTTATATCTGTGGGGAGAGTAGCTCAAGGTGTTAGCTGCACAACAGCAACGGGTTCACGTAATAATTGAAAATGTGTAAATCTATGTTTTACCTACAATATGTGAATCTCGTAGAAACTACTTTGGAGGACAACTGAAGGCTAATTACTGGAATCTACTGTACGGTCTTGAACGCATACTTTACTAATAGACAGACCAGTTCCCGAAGGCACAGGAGAGACGGGCGTACGGCCTCTGCAGTGCGAAGCGGCCACCACCCAGTGCTACCGGGAGTCTGGCTAGCACCGACCTCGGGCTGTGGCACGTACCCCGTACCACCTGGTAGGGCGACAGACGTCACGTCTCTTAGGGCGTGTCGACAGAAATGCGAGAGGCTGCCACACACAAGACATACCCCATCCCTCACTGACTGACACATCTTCCAGTATCCGACTCTTCTGGTCTGACACCGGAGTCACTTGTCTGTGCTTTTCAGTATTTACGATTAGAAGTGAAATAAGCAGGCGGTGCGAAATCTGACGTGATCACACTTTTTACCGTCGTTCCGTAGTAAATGGTGATTAAGAGTGGCGTACTCCTCGTATTTATCCTCGGGACACAGAGCCCGACAGACCGACTCGGCCGGCGGATGAAGGCGATGGCAGGCTGCACACCTCGGTCGCCGTCCCAGGGCGCACCCCGACTCCCAGTGCTGCCTACACACCTGCTGGTGTTTTGACACCAGTCCGGGCGACAGGCTGACATCGTCAGCAGACCTGTCTAAGGTTTCCGTCGCGTTTTTTTTCCCCACCTGGAAACCATGTTAAGCACAATAACAGACCTATGACAATCTGTTTTCCTTTACAGTAATATATACTCATTTTTAGTACAACTTCTTAAAATGTGACATCACTGTGTAAAGATTTGGAGTAATCGTTCGACAATTTGAATTAGCGATGTGGGTCTGAAATATCCACGCAGGCTAACATCGATGTGCAGTAGGATTTTGGAACGCAAATAAAAGCGGTGGCTCGTTTTAATTTTTATTGGAATATTACTATACCTTGCTGTTGGGGCTGTGATGTTTGAAACCTTTTGTCTAAGCCAGCAAGGTAAAACAGAGGCCACTACTTCCACCACATCAAGTGGATTAGTGCTCACGTACTGACACCGAGCCGGAAAATACCAGTTTATAAAAAAAATGGTTTAAATGGCTCTGAGCACTAAGCGACTTGACCGCAGGAGTTATCGGTCGCCTAGAACGTAGAAGTAGCTAAACCTAACTAACCTAAGGACATCACACACATCCATGCCCGAGGCAGGATTCGAACCTGCGACCGTAGCGGTCGCTCGCTTCCAGACTAGCCAGCCACTCCGGCCGGCCCCAGTGTATCAATGGCGAATAGTTGAACATGATTACTACTGTCATAGGATAAAGATTCAATATCGCACGACCATTGCACCTATCGTTAATGGCGCGAGACGTAGAACTACAACGGTTGCTATAAGGTCGTGCACATCATTCTGTGACACTAGGGGTGATTTCACGTAATGAAAGAGAGAATTAATAAATGAGTCCGTTATTATTACAACAGTTGAGAATCGAACAATAATACCACCAAATGAGGGTGGGGGAAGAAAGATTTGAGTTCAGCAGCCTGCCCCCCACGAACTTTCATAGCAAGCCACGACAGCAGGAGAAAAGGAATTTTAGTAACGATCGCCGTATTATCAAGTGGGGTCCAGTTTACTAAAGGAAGGGGGTTGCAGGCATGCAACGACCACCACCACGAATCAGCGAAAGACTAAGAAAGATGCTACTGTGCGTGAGTCGCTCGGTAGCCTCCCGTACTGAAGGAATAAAACCCGCAAGACGCGAAACTGTTCACAGTGAGCTATACAAGGTTCCCTGTGGGCCGCAGGGCGCGAGTCTGCAGCGCACGCCGGCGCTCGTGCTCACCGAACTTCACCTCCTGGAAGCGGCGCCCCCGGCCACACCAGGACTGCCTTACTGGCCCTACTGGCCCTCAGCCCACCACCCACCCGCGAAAAACGGGCGAGCACCTGAACTGGCCAATCACAGGGCCGCAATTTCACAGGGAGGCGACCTCGCAACGTTAAAATCGAGCATAAATAGTAGGTAGTTCCCCAACCTGCCTTACCAACCAACTGAGAAGAAACTTTCAGTAGTGGCCAATGTTCAAACGACACTACGTGCTGCCCTGGCGATCGGAAAACGGAAAGCCATCATGGCTGCTAGGAAATAAGGAAACTTCCTGGCGCCAAGCTCCTCTCACAGATCAGTGTGAGACAAGCTGTACAAATCGTCAAATCAGGCAACCGATAGAAATAATTCAGGTAATAATAACTGTACCGAGTATGAAATGCGAGCACTGAATGTATACATGTTGACAGACGTGCACCACATTCACCAGTGTCAATAAATCTGTTTCTCCGAGATACAAATAGCCAACGCGGATTATTCAGGGAATAGCTAGTTGTGTTTCACATGAACGGTATGTTCTCACGAAGTAATGATACTCTATGACTCTGACGTTCGCCAAGGAAGTATTACGTATCGACAGATGTTTTACAGCCCCTCCGTTGTTCATAATCGACATAAACGATTTAGGACACAGTCTGAACGGTGGTCTTAGATTGTTTGCAGATGGTGGTTGAACCGTGATTTATTTTCAAACAATATTCTTAAGAATTCATTTCATTTGCTAGCGATTCATCGAGAACATTAACACATTTAATCACACTATGTAAGCGTGCAACTGGTTCTGATTGCGTCACTTGCCAGGGAGTAACTAATTCTAAAATTGTAAACGTCCCATTTGTTAGATTGAGAGGGTGCTTTCTGATTAAATTCCTTCTGATATTTATAAACAACTTTTAAAGTTAAACCTTGTTTCTTTCTGTCTCTGAGTGTATGAGCTTTCGGGCAGAGAATCGTGCCGCTCCCTTTTGACACGGCCGTAGTTACCACCGCTCACAACAGCCTCTGAAAGACTAAACTAAGTTGCCGATTTGCACCAGTGTAACTCACCAGATAAAGTTGTAACAATTTACACAAGCACACAAGCTATGCACCCCAGACTGGTGTTTTGTACCAACAATTAAAATATTAACCTTGCCACCGAAGGTGCAACTTCATTTTAGTATATGATCAAGTTGCCACCCTTTCACCGTATGACTTTTTAACTTCTACGAAATCATTTTAATAAAAGCCAATGAAATGCAAACTTATATAAAATTCTACAAGGTTGGCTAAACAATGCTCTACAGTACACAGATACCGCTTCTCAAGATCATAGGCAAAAAATATCTAAGTTTCCAAAGATCAAAACGCAATTTCTTGGAGTGTAACGGCCTAATACCTGAAAAATGTTAACACCAAATGCGACAAACATGAGAGGCAGCTGCTAACGTACGGCAGATCGATAGGGACATTACCGAACAACCCGAACCGCAGGTTGCTCTACCCCGCCCGTACTCTATAAATTGAATGGTCTGTTTATAAGGGAAAAACAACCACTTTCCCGCGGGTGAGCAAACGGAGAAGACTGGTAGCACGACCCCAAAACAAAGCGGCTGGTGACCTCAACAAGAAAACAGAATTTAAGAACAGTAAATGAAACAAGATATCACCAATCACGTCTAATAAACTGCGATTTCTCGAGAAGACCTGGCGCAGCACCCCGAATTCGCTCTCCCGAACCGTCCGCTGCCAGCCGCTTCAACGGACGCAGGAAGGAGCGCCGATCTCCCGTCTCAGGGCGTCGCAGCTCGCACCGGCCAGACTGACGTCGTGGTTTGACTCCTGTTGCTCTCGTGTCGGCCGCGAAGCCACTACCCCTCGCTATACGGCGCGGCCCACTGGACTCACGTGGAGACCTCACACGCGCCGACGCTCAATGCGGACAAGTCATCTCGTGTCTCAGTGCGGGACGGACCAACCAACCGACCGACCGATCCAACCGCCAATGACCGTCGCCCGGGCAACTCGAGCAGGCTGGCGGCCTAACGCGCAGACTCAGCGAGTGGTCGCCCACTCGGGGCTTAGTTCCTGCATCTGAGTTCTCTTACGGGCGGAGTGGAAAGAGACTCATTTTCCCGGCTTTAAAGGTTGATTCGAAGGACAGACACACTACCTGCCTAAGAAATGCGGACGAGAGACTGACCCAGACTGCCCGACGGGCGAGCTCATAGCGCCCCTTAAATGCTCGTGAACAGGCAACCTTTCGCCTTTCCCACCAGAGGGAGACACCAAAGAGCTGCGACTGCCACAGCGGCGCCACCGCCAGAAACGGAGGGCGACTGCTTCACACTACGCGCTGCGGCGCGCTCTTCAAAACAATGACGACTCGAACAGCCCGCGGGAAAAACGAAAATCTTGCACAAAGAGTGGCCTGCATCTACGCCTACACGCTTACTCTGCAATTCACAATTACGTGAATTTACGCTACTTCTCTATCGTTCTACTGATGGCGTTCCCACACATCTTTCATTCGATCGGCAAGGCGGTCACGTGACCGACATTACAAGTTAGACAGACTGGCACGGCTAGCTGCTACCCGTGCCAGTTTCCACACGTCTGCTCCTTAACAACTTTAAAATCAATGTTTCTTTACAAAGCATCGCTCCTGCGAAACGCAAATCACCCTTCATCTATGCTTCACAAGACATGTGAGAAAGGGTATCAGACGGATGCCATATTCCTTGACTTCCGGAAAGCGTTTGCAGTGGGGCACCGATTCAGACTCCTAACTAAGATACGAGCATATGGGATTAGTTCCCATGTATATGAGTGGCTCGAAGACTTCTTAAGTAATAAAACCCAGTACGTTGCCCTCGATGGTGAGTGTTCATCGGAGGTGAGGGTATCATCTGGAGTGCCCCAGGGAAGTGTGGTAGGTCCTCTGTTTTCTATCTATATAAATGATCTTTTGGATAGGGTGGATTTGCTGATGATGCTGTGGGGTATGGGAAGGTGTCGTCGTTGAGTGACTGTAGGAGGATACAAAATGACTTGGACAGGATTTGTGATTGGTGTAAAGAATGGCAGCTAACTCTAAATATAGATAGATGTAAATTAATGCAGATGAATAGGAAAAAGAACCCCGTAATGTTTGAATACTCCATTAGTAGTGTAGCGCTTGACACAGTCACGTCAACTAAATATTTGGGCGTAACATTGCAGAACGATATGAAGTGGGACAAGCTTGTAGTGGCAGTTGTGGGGAAGGCGGATAGTCGTCTTCGGTTCGTTGGTAGAATGTTGAACCACATATTCCCATCTGTAGAGGAGACCGCTTATAAAATGCTAATACGACCTATTCTCGAGTACTGCTCGAGCGTTTGGGATCCCTATCAGGTCGGATTGAGAGAGGACATAGAAGCAATTCAGAGGCAGGCTGCTAGATTTGTTACTGGTAGGTTTGATCACGCGAGTGTTACGAAAATGCTTCAGGAACTCGGGTGGGAGTCTAGAGCAGAGGAGGCGTTCTTTCGTGAATCGCTACTGAGGAAATTTAGAGAACCAGCATTTGAGGCTGACTGCAGTACAATTTTACTGCCGCCAACTTACATTTCGCGGAAAGACCACAAAGATAAGAGATTAGGGCTCGTACAGAGGCATATAGGCAGTCATTTTTCCCTCGTTCTGTTTGGGAGTGAAACAGGGAGAGAAGATGCTCGTTGTGGTACCAGGTACTCTCCGCCACACACCGTACGGTGGATTGCGGAGTACGTATGCAGGTGAAATTTGTCAACTGTCCAGGATACATTGCCATTTATCAACAGCTTCTCCTTATTATCTCTAGTTCTTCACGTTTATTCCCAAAACATTGTTCACATCGTATATAACAGACTGTGGTGCAAAATTCTGGCTCAGTTAAGTGTAATTTTAACGCGTGACGTAAAAAGTCACCGTGTGCACCATATTCTCCCCTTTCGTATTTGCAGCTCTTAACAAGTGAATTTTATATTTTCATCGTTCGCAGTTAAAACTAAGCTGCTTTTCCAGCGTCTCGCCTGCTCTACATACGCCGACGAGCCAAACCGCTGACGCGACCGGTTTAATAGCGTATCGGTCACGTTTAAAGTGCGCGTCATTTATGATGGCGGCCGAGTTTGTGTTTTGCGGCGTCAGATGCGCAGAACGAACCTAGTCAGCCAATGAACAGAGAACGACGGTGCCAGAGCTCGACAGCAGTGCAGAGCACGGACGAGTGTCTTCAGTTTTAGAAACTTTCAGTCATAAATAAAGTAATTGCTTTTGTTCAATGTCTTGAATGCTTTTTCTACACTTTCTATAAAAGAAAGTCCGCTTTCTCTATACTAATTGCTTCATATTCTATTAATTAATTAAACCAAACAAGCAATAAGCCTCTGGAAACGTGTTTGCGGTTAGTGAAAATGATACATTTTCCCAATAAAGAACAGCGGTAATTGTTTATTTCCTATTGTACTTCGACGAAACTTGAGTAATTTGTAGTCATACCAACAGTGTTTGTCGGTATTTTGCGCGACAGTTTAAAGTCCTCCGGGAGAATAATTGAGCGACGAGCTGTATTAGCAGCCATACACTTTGAACTCAGAACCTTTCACTCAGCGTAATGGTTAATCCTTAGTCGGTGGTTAATACTTTCTTTATTTAAATAGAATATCGCATTGTCTTACATTCAAACGAATCGAATTAATGAAATAATTTTTTGAAATTTCTAGTGGCAACTAAAATCGACCATACGGAAAGTATACGCTGTGGACTTTTACCGCTGCGAAATCTTCAAAATTTCGTGCAACGGTTTACTACATCAAATGCTGCACAATAACTGCGTTAAACATCGAAACAAAGTTAAGTCATTTATGGTGGGACGTTTCAGTCAAGAAGATGTGTAAAAATCAAATTTTTGGGCCAAAAAGGTTTTGTGAAATCGAATGATAAGTGTGTCAAAGTAGTCGAAACACCGTGTGTCTGCACAGGCGAGCAATACAGTGATGACAAAATCGCGCACATCGCGGAATTCGGGGAGCACGTGTCTGTAGCAGCGAAAGGGTTAATGCGGCCGTGGTGGATTTACTTCATAAACTGCGCGCTCCCCCCTAAACGTAAGTCTGCGAACTATACTATACTATACTATACTATGGCGCTGCTTCTCTTTGCTGCGTTGCCAGTTGTACGCGCCATCTCCCGCGTGTGGGCGGGCATGCGCGAGCCGCCAAGATAAAAGAATTGAACTATAGGAACGCCGTACAGCGGCTGTTTCGTGTGACGTGGGTCGGACAAGTACGCGGAGTCGCAGCAGCACGTGGGAAGCCGCCATCTGCTCGAGATCCAGTCTCTGTTAGCCCGTGTCCACGGAGCAACTCGGCGGGCTAAGCGGGACCTGCTGGAAGCGAGGAGCGCCGCGTTGTGAGCTCCAGCTGTTCCCACGACGCCAACAGCCGCCTCGCTCGGCAGTTGGCGCGAAACCCGGTCCCGGTCCCAGACGCTGGGCCCCGACAGCCTACCGCTGCTCCCAGTGGATGTACAGAATGTCGGCACGTGCCGCTAGAGTAATGGCTCCCCATTCGCCTCTCTAAGCTCGACATTTCCACAGAACAGCAATTCACACAGCATTCTATCCAAAACAAATCGGCCTGATGCAGAAGCCACGCCTAAATATACTGTTGTCCCGTACGTACGCGAACTTTTGTACCACACTGAAAACTTTATAAATAAATTGCAGCAATAAGGCTCGTTTCACACTGGGACACACGTGACGGACACTGACAGAGATACATTCGTTTGAATTGGAGCATTCACACCGGGACACTGCACCGAGTCACCGAGTCATTATTTGTATGTTTACTAAAAACCCTGTTCCAAACTGGGGACATTGTTTCATTGCCCTCGGTCCTTGTTTCCCAATATAAATTCTGTATCCTTGTGATTCGAATGGTTCCTCTGTGGTTTCCTCATTTCTTGGATCCCTGTTATTAAAAGTTTTTGTTTACTTCAGACCGGAAAACTTAAGGATCTCACAGATAGTGAGTTTATGTTGTGTGTTGCTATAAACATGAGAAAATAAATTATAATCTTCTTTTTGTGTTTTAGTGTGCATTTGGATAGCTGCAAACGCTCCGATTCGTTGCTGTCTTCTAGTTGACTACCCACCGAATCCGATGTAGCCTTTTCCTGCCTTTTTGAGCAGGACGGTGGAATTTTTTCCTAAAAGACCTTTCCATTTTTGACTGTCGAAGGTTGTCAACCTTAGTTGGAGCAAGCTCCGATTTACAACTCCGGTTGTTAACCGCAGAGGGTGTGTTTGCTCTGCGAGAGCCATTTTATTTCACTCAAGTCCGCCAGTAAACCGGTGAGGACTTCCCTATCCGCCACCTGGGACGCGCCACGTAGGAGTATCACCTCTCCTCCTATGACAGCATTTATTAAAATTATAGTTGCCGGGTGTTTCAGTTGGTTATCTATAATGTCTACAAAATTATGCAGGTTACACACAAGCATACACACGCACGCACACGTAGTTTTGCTCCATATGCTTTATCTTTTTTTTTTTTTTTACAGGTACTTGGGGGCCGGATCATCCATGATGGACTTCCATTTTCAGTGCAGAATTGGAGTATCAACTATCTCGTATATTATACGAGACGTTTGCTCTGCCATATCGCGTAAAATGAAGTCAAAATGTTTTCCCGATCTCTCGAAAGATCCATGGCTTGCCTCAGCTGAAGGATTCCATAAGAGGGCGAACTTTCCTCATTGTGTGGGTGCAGTGGACGGGAAGCACATCATAATTATAGTAGAGTGAACCACTGGAAGTGAGTTATACAATTCCAAGAACTATTTTTCCATTCTGTTGTTAACTGTTTGTGATTCAACGCACAAATTCTTATTTGTAGACGTTGGAGCATATGGGAAATCGTCCGACTCAACTGTTTCGTAATACAGTGTTAAATAATAAACTACAGGATGGCAGGCTAGATTTACCTGCACCGAAACAACTGTCATTGTCGTTTGAAAGACCTATGCCATTCATGTTAGGAGATGAAGGTTTCCGATTGCCGAAATTTATTTTGCGCCCTTATGGTGGAAAGTATGTAGACATTAAAAAAACGTGTGTTCAACTATAGACTGCAAGAATTCCAAAAGTACACTCGATGTACCTTCTAGCTCTGCACAAACAAGTGGCGCATTTTCTATCGACCACTGGATGTTAACTTGGATTTGGCAGAGTATTGTGAAGACATGTTGCCTCCTCCATACCTTTGTGCGTGATCGTGATGGAATACAGTTTGAGGATGCGTTAACTATTCGGGGATTGCAGGACATGTCACCTTGGTCCGTGGAGGAAATATTGCGAACGGTATCAGAGAAGATTTCGCAAATTACTTCATCAGCCCTGAAGGCGAAGTGCCATGGCAGCTGCAAAAAATCTAAGTGCTAGAAATGTTATGTGAACATTAATGTCGTTAGGCCTTAATGTTCATTGGAGTTGCACATTTCAAATACAGTGTTCAATTATTACCATGTTAACTGAAACAAACCATACTGTTGCGCTCACTGAACTGATTAAAACTTGCAATTACAATTATAATTACAATGCAGGTTCTAGCGTTAAAAGGTTTTTTGTCTTTTCACATTTAACCAAATATAACATTGATGATGATAATTCATGGCAATGTTTGCCGACAAGATAAAGAATGCAACTTTTTAACACTAGATTGCGTACTCACGGCAGTTCTCCTTGGCCGTTTTTTGGTACGACTTGCAAAGAGAAAAATTAATGAATGATCGCTGATGCGTCGGTTCTCGATTGTGTTCAGGAGACGTACAGATTGCGTGAAAGCAATCCGGGTTAAGAGGTCATTTGAGAAACAATTTTCGCGCAATCAATCAGATTCTTCAATGAATTTACCTTAGGGACCTATTTGAATAATAAAAAAATGCAAAACAGTGAAATTTTGTAAAAAAGTTGTCAGATCGGAAACTAAACACATTAATGGTCATCCAAATACAATCGAGACACCGCGATAAAGAGCGAACCTGTAACAAAGTTCATTTAAACAAACATTTGTGGTTAATGTAAAAAAAAGAATAAGCATAGATTTTCTGTACAGTGAAGCATCAATATATTCTCAAAGAACAAAGGCGTTAAACTATAAACATTAACAAATTTACAATGAATACAAAACTTACACTCTTATGTTCTTCTCATACGTGGAACAGTCCAACAATCGCTGCTTTTGCATGTGTGATATTTTGTAAAAATTAAATGTCCTCGGCGTGCGCGTAAGTATTTTTTATCGTCACAAAGTTTACAAAAGCGTTTTGTTTTTCTTGGTGATAACGTGGTTTTTCACACTAAAATAAATATAACTTGTAGCGGTGCTACACAACAAGTCGGCGACCAAACATCAAAGGTAATGAAGTACTTGTTAACATATCGGCGACCAGAAGTACAACTAACTATAAAGACTCTAGAATTTTCCTAACAAATGATAAATTGTTCTTTCTTCTGTTTCGCAGCTTCTTACTATCCAGCGCTGCGGCAATGATTTTAAATATCTGCGCCCAGCGAGTCAGTGTACCTTTTAAACGCTGGCCGCGCGTCTTTGTATGGGCGCACGTTATAAACAGATTTCATTTCTTTACTCTCGCGTTGTCATGCTTAGTATCATTACAAACTACAGCTCGGTGGCTATCCTTTTCTCATATGCAAAATGTCTGAAATCCAATAATATCACAAGTTGACTGTATTACAGTTCTGTGTACCTAATTGAACAGAACCCAAGCACGAGCGCTGTTCTCATTCGGGTGTCAAAAACTTGTAAGTCAATAGTATTATGGTAAATAAATAAAATTCATGATTATAGTAACAACGTATGCTTAAATTATTGTTGTTCTGAATAATATTTTAACTGTATTTTTCGGACCATAAGGCGGAGCGCCTTATTAGACTACGAAAAGACGTACCCTTAGTTTTATTTCAACGTTTTCATAACAAAATTATTTATTTTACTTTCATTCGCCCTGTAGGGGTGAGTACATAGTTTCTGCGCGCATCCATTTTGTCCATTCTTCTCGCATTGAGACTGCGTAACAGTACACTTACTATTGGTAATGCAAAAGAAAAGGGGTGAGGGATAGCATTCTCCTTGTAGGATATTAGCCTCATACAGGGGTAGAAAATATAATACCGTATTTTTCGGACCACAAGAATAGCGAAATAAAGTGAAAAAAGAATATAGAACTTGCCAATTTTGTTTCTTTCATCTATGCTCTCTTCATCGAAATCAGGCACAAACTAAGTAATAACTTGTTGCCACGCTTTCATTCTCATGACTTTGTTACTGTAGTCACCGCTTTTCATATCCAAATAACGGGACGACTTTCCACTTGACTTATAAAATCTTCTGTGTTGCTGAACTCTGAACTCACGGCTGCACTGTGTGGAGAACCACTGGGCTCAGCGACGGCTGCCTGCCTGTTGGCAGCCCTGCTCTGCTCTGCTCTGCTCTGCTCTGCACTGCACTGCACTGCTGTGCTGCGCCTGTGCCTGTGGTCGGTGTCCCAGCGTGAACACCCCAGTACCAGAGCTGATGCGTGTCCGGCGGTGACCGCAGCCAACACACTGCACTGAGTCACATGTGACGGACACCGACAGTGTCCCGGTGTGAACGCTCCAATTCAAACGAATGTATCTCTGTCAGTGTCCGTCACGTGTGTCCCAGTGTGAAACGAGCCTAAGTGATCCACGATGTAAATCTTTCCGAGACCCCCTACATCACATCAGGAATGTACGAGCTCTGATTCGAGATTACTCGCAAAGTTGTGCCTTTCTGACGGATGTAGGGATTTTCGCCACGAAACACCACCACCATGCCTCAAGGCTTGCAAACGTGAACAAGTCTAAATTTGCAGTCCACATTGCAGAAGAAGATCATTAGGTCAGTAATATTGAGTGTAACATCATATTACGTTCGGCAGAAAGAGGGCCAATTATGAATCGGTCTGCTGATTAAGGATAACATCAGGGTCTCACCGACTTGCCTGACACTCCTTTCTGTTAGTCGTTTAGGAAAGTACTTCGAGGTGTCAGGTCAGAGGGGTTCCCTGAACACAATTTCTACACAAGGCAGCTCAATAGGCTGTGGAGTGCAGGGGTAGGCTAGCAATACAAATTACAGAGTAAAGGAAAAGAATATTAAGTCACTCAACTGATTGCTATTTGCCTGTTTAAATGTTTAACAGAAAGCCTTTTAAGAAAGCAAGGCTAGAAAATGTGACTGATGAGTTAAAATAATGTTTAAATAGGCTCTGACCGAGCACATATTTTAAAAAGAAATACTTCCTTTAAGGAACCAGCGATCAAAATTAATTACACAATCCTCGACAACCATATTACATTCAAGACGTTTAAGATTAAACAGTGATATATATCAGAGAGCTGCAGTCCCAAGTTTTAAGCAGCACGTTTCAGATTCAGTGCACTGCAACAGTACAATACAAGTCCCTCAGAGGATCTCCCCACACAGGAAGTTATTGCCGCAATCGACAAAATATCATTCCATGTACAGACCTAAACCAAACTAAAAGCTCTCTTAAGTTTGGTACAGTTAATTCCCTTTCAACATATACATCACAAGTCTAGCCCTAGCACCGACACCCCGCAATGTAGCACGCGAAAAACTACAGCGATGCACCCATCACGTATCCTTACAAAATCCAAGAACAGAGAGCCGGCTCCCCAATAGCGGAACATTTAACCACGTGCAGCGTGCGGGATGCTGATCTCGCCCTTAACCTCAACACCAGTTCAAATACTCGTCAGCCTACAATCTTGAACCGCCATACACATTCCTTCAGTTACTGCATAGAAAGCCAATGTGATAGGCAAACGGACGAGCATATGATAGAAGCTTAAGCAATTTGCTTACTAGACAACCCTTACGAATAGTAGCCGTAATTTTTTTTAAACGTGAGCACAGCCACAATCGAAAGACAAACAACGCCAATCATAAGGACAGTAGCACATAAGCAAGTAGTAATGGTAACTTCTCCTTAGACTGGCTACAAATCTGCGCGTGATTTAACACACCAGACAACAGTCTTTACAACATAACCATCAATACAATAGCAAATTACTCACACGTGTACTCCCCCACGATTTCGATTCGCAAAGCCATAGACAAAACGTGGAGAACGTATCACTTAGACCAACATGATGGTGCTTAGTTGCACAGCAGAGAACCAGACCTAATGAAACAGCCACAATTTTCGCCTCTAAATTGCCACAGTGCAACTGAGACTCAATCACAAATGTAATTTTACATCACCAGTTCCCGTATAGCCAACACAAGCGCCTGATTTTCACCCGTTTATAACGGCAGGCAGCAACACCGTACGGAAAAGAGCGTAGACACGAGCTCTTACCAATTCTCTTCTCCGTAAGCAGCCAACGGAACTCTCGGGAACCACTGGGACATCCAGTGCAAAAAATCGTTACTCCTTCACACACATTACAGGACGCCCACTTCCCACCGCTTGCTTGCTACGGTGCCTTCCGTTCAGAGCCAAGTCGTATACCTCCGTGCGATAGGTCCGGTCCCACACTCGCTGCGTCAACCAGACAGCCGTCTTCCACCACGTCCCGAAGTGGCTGAGTAACTCTCAGTGCTGCCTCCCCTTAGTTTGTCTGCGAGGAGGACAAGTGGAGCACGTCACAGCGCGACGAAGCCAAGTGTTTCCCCGGCAGTGGGGGCAGCACTGACTGCCTGTCTACTCAGAATGGCGTCCGTTTTTTTTTGTGGTTTTAGGGCGCACAACTTCAACGGTCATTAGCGCCCAGACTACGTTAGCAATGCACCGCGAGGCACAAGTTTAAAACAGCAACTAAAAGGGAAAACACGATAAAAGACACTGACAGGCATAGGATTAAAAAAACAGCATCATCAAATGTCCTTAGAGAGGTTTGTCAAGTTGATAAAACGAAGAACGCGAGCAGCTGCTCGTGGGTCATCCGCTAAAATGGCATCGAGAGTACATGGCAGGCCAAGATCAAGACGCAGTGTGTTAAAACCGGGACAGGACGTTAAAATGTGGCGGACCGTCAGCAATTGCCCACATGGGCAGAACGGCGCCGGCGCAGCCGTCAGCAGATGGCGATGGCGATGGCGATGGCTGAACCGGCAGTGTCCAATTCGTAACCGGGCCAAAACGACCGCCTCCCGCCGAGAAGGGCGTGAAGAGGTCGTCCGAGCCGTGGGGAGAGGTTTCGAGGCCCGAAGCTTGTTGTCCGTAAGTGGAGCCCAATCGGCATGTCACAGCGATAAAATGTGCCGACAAATGACCCTGCTACAATCAGATGAAGGCACACAAGAAGCTGTCCGAGGCTGGAGGACCGCAGCCTTGGCCGCGGCATCTGCAGCTTCGATCCCAAGGATACCGACACGGCCAGGAACCCACATAAAAGTAACTGGAGAACCGTCGTCCGCCAGCAGCTGAAGAGAGCGTGGGATCCGGTGCACGAAAGGGTGAACAGGATACGGATCACTGAGGCTCTGGATGGCGCTCAGGGAATCAGAGCAGATGATGTAAGCAGAATGTCGGTCGTGGCAGATTTAAAGAACAGCCTGGTAGAGGGCAAAGAGCTCAGCTGTGAAGACCGAACAATGGCCACGGAGCCGGTATTTGAAACTTTGTGCCCCGACAATAAAAGAACACCCGACGCCGTCATTGGTCTTCGAACCATCTGTATAAATGAAGGTCATATTAATCAACTTCGAACGAAGTTCGACAAAACGGGAGTGGTATACCAAACCGGGGGTAATCTCCTTTGTGAGCGAGCTGAGGTCAAGGTGAACGCGAACCTGAGCCTGGAGCCAAGGTGGCGTGTGGCTCTCGCCCACTCGAAAGGTTGCAGGGAGTGAAAAATTAAGGTGTTGAAGGAGGCGACGAAAGCGAAATCCAGGAGTAGCAGGGCAGAGACATACAACCCGTATTGACGGTCGAGAGAGTCGTCAAAAAAGGAACGATAAGACGGGTGGTCGGGCATTGCCAGTAGCCGACAGGCATACCGACAAAGCAGTATATCACGCCGGTAGGTGAGTGGCAACTCACCAGCGTCAGCATGAAGACTCTCGACGGGACTAGTATAAAACGCTCCGATCGCAAGTAGTAAACCCCGATGTTGTATGAGTTGAGGCGGCGTAAGATGGACGGCCGTGCAGAGGAGTATACGAAGCTCCCATAATCCAGCTTTGAGCGGAGGATCGACCGATAAGGCGAAGTAGGATGGTTCGATCCGCTCCCCACGACGTACCCGTTCTCTAAATGTCCTCCGTGTTCTCAGTGGCACAACGAGCAGCCAAATATGACATGTGGAGACCAGCTAAGTTTCCTGTCAAATGTAAGACCTAAAAATTTTGTTGTCTCCACGAATGGGAGAGCAAAGGGACCGAGTCGTAAGGACGGTGGGAGAAACTCTTTGTAGCGCCAGAAGTTAATACAGACCGTCTTCTCGGCAGAAAAACGGAAGCCATTGGCGACACTCCAGGAGTAAAGACGGTCAAGAGAACGCTGAAGACAGCACTCCAGGAAACACGTAGGCTGCGCGCTGCAATAGATGGTAAAATCGTCCACGAAAAGGGAGCCTGATACATCAGCTGGGAGGCAATCCATTATTGGATTGATCGCTATGGCGAAGAGAGCGACGCTCAAAACTGAGCCCTGTGGCACCCCATTCTCCTGGCGAAAGGTGTCTGACAGGACAGAACTCACACGTACCCTGAACTGTCGATCCATTAAAAACGAACGAATAAAAAGAGGGAGGCGACCGCGAAGGCCCCATGTATGCATGGTGCGGAGAATGCCCGCCCTCCAACAGGTGTCGTAAGCCTTCTCCAAATCAAAGAACACAGCCGCGGTCGGGCGCTTCCGCAAGAAGTTATTCATAATGAAGGTCGACAAGGTAACCAGATGGTCGACAGCAGAGCGGCGCCTACGAAATCCACATTGTACATTGGTAAGTAGGCGTCGAGACTCGAGCAGCCAAACCAATCGAGAGTTAACCATTCGCTCCATCACTTTACAGACACAGCTGGTAAGCGAGATGGGTCGATAACTGGAAGGCAAGTGCTTGTCCTTCCCCGGCTTAGGAATCGGTACAACAATAGACTCGCGCCAGCATGCAGGAACATATACTCGCATCTGGATTGAGGGACAAGTACGAAGAAGGAAACCTTTACCCGCAGGAGAAAGGTTCTTCAGCATCTGAATATGAATAGAATCAGGCCCTGGAGCGGAGGACCGTGACCGGGCAAGTGCATTTTCGAGTTCCCGCATGGTGAATGGGGCATTATAACTTTCACGATTCGAGGAGCGGAAGTTAGGTGGCCTAGCCTCCTCTGCCTGTTTGCGGGGGAGGAAGGCAGGGTGGTAATGAGCGGAGCTCGAAACCTCGGCGAAAAAGCGGCCGAAGGCATTGGAGACATCCTCAGGGGCCACAAGGACGTCATTCGCGACCGTCAAGCCAGAAACTGGTGAGAGGACCTTAATACCAGATAGCCGGCGCAGGCTACCCCAGACAACAGAAGGAGTAAAACTGTTGAAGGTGCTTGTGAAAGCAGCCCAGCTGGCTTTCTTGCTTTCTTTAATAGTACGATGACACTGCGCACGTAATCGTTTATAATTGATACAATTTGCCACTGTAGGGTGGCGTTTAAAGGTGCGTAAAGCACGTCGACGAGCACGCGAAGCGTCTCTACATGCTGCAGTCCACCAGGGGACCGGTACGCGACGTGGAGAAGAAGTAGGGTGAGGGATGGAATATTCAGCAGCAGCGAGAATGACGTCCGTGAGGTGTGCGACCTGACGATCGCAGCTTGTATAGGTTTGATCCTGAAAGGTCGCCCTGGAAGAGAAGAGCCCCCAGTCTGCTTTGGAGATGGTCCAACTAGATGAGCACGGAGAGGGGGTATGCTGCAGGAGATGGATAACACACGGGAAGTGGTCGCTCGAATATGTATCAGAAAGTGCATACCACTCAAACCGGCGTGCAAGTTGGGTAGTACATATAGAGGGGTCTAAATGGGAATAGGTGTGAGATGTGTCCGAAAGAAAAGTAGGGGCGCCAGTATTGAGGCAGACAAGGTTGAGCTGGTTGAAAAGGTCTGCTAACAGGGAGCCCCTCGGGCAGGATGCTGGAGAGCCCCAAAGGGGATGGTGGGCATTGAAGTCTCCAGTTAACAAAAATGGTACAGGTAGCTGAGCAACAAGTTGCATCATGTCTGCCCTGGTAACGGCAGACGACGATGGAGTGTAAACGGTACAAATGGAAAATGTAAAAGTGGGGAGAGTAATTCGAACGGCAACTGCCTACAGGCCGGTGTGCAATGTGATGGGATCATAGTAAATATCATCCCGGACCAGCAACATAACCCCTCCATGAGCCGGAATACCTACCACAGGGGGTAGGTCAAAACGCACAGAGGTGTAGTGTGCCAAGGCAATTTGATCGCATGGGCGTAGCTTCGTTTCCTGGAGGGCTACGACGAGCGGAGCAGCAACTTCAAGTCCTCTCGGTTGGAGCGAATGCTGCGAATATCCCAGTGAATAAGTGCCATCGTAAGAAGAAAACTAAGATGAAAGAAGAGGTCACCTCTAAGGCCGCTGAGGGCCCGGCTTCGAGCGAGCACTGCCGCCGCTATCAGTAGGCGGACAGTCATCGTCCATGGGGTCTATAGGTTCATCGGCCATCTTGGTAAGATGGCCGGGAGGGGGAGCTTCCTCCGCCGGTGAACGGCCACATGGTCGGCTACCAGCGGTGCGGCCAGGCGAAACGGATGACGGCCTGGGGCGGCAACCGCTGGGTAGCGCAGGAGAAGAAATGCGCCGTGGCGGAGAAGGAGAACTGTGCTTCCTACGAGTCTTCTTGGAAGGACGTTTGGTGGAGGTACTGGTAGACGGCTGGGAGTTCGAGGTACGTAGGAAGTCTGCACGGGACGGTTCCTTCTTGAAGGCCTGACTTCTGGGTCTTCGTCTTGGCAGAAGCTGATGAAGGTGCTTGTGTCTGAGGGGTGATGGGAGGAAGAGGAGACGTCGACCGCGCGATCTTAGCACTGGCCGAACGGACGACCGTGGTGCTGAAGGTCAGATCGCATGTCTGGGTTGCCACCTCCCTGGTAGTCCGAGGAGAGGCGAGGACACTACTGTATTTCCTCGCTGGGAGCAGCGTGGGCTTCCTACTAGCCAATAGCTTGCGAGCAGCCGAGGTGGACACTTTCTCTTTGACCCGAATTTCCTGTATACAGCGTTCTTCCTTGTAGATGGGGCAGTCGCGGGAGGACGCTGCATGGTCACCCTGACAGTTCACACAACGAGGAGACGGAGGTGGACAGTCACCCTCATGGGCATCCCTGCCACAAGTGACACATTTAGCCGCATTGGAACAAGACTGTCGAGTGTGATTGAAACGCTGACACTGGTAGCAGCGCATAGGTGTCGGGACATAGGGGTGAACAGAAATAACCTCGTAGCCCGTTTTGATGCGTGACGGGGACTGTATACTATCAAAGGTCAAGAAAAGTGTCCGGGTCAGTACAAGGTCATTGGTGACCTTTTTCATGACCCTATGGACAGCCGTCGTGCCCTGCTCAGCGAGAAAAGACTGAATCTCCTCGTCAGTCAATCCGTCGAGTGATCTAGTGTATACCACACCACGAGACGAATTCAAAGTGCGGTGAGCCTCCACCCGGACAGGGAACGTGTACAGGAGTGTGGCCCGAAGCAGTTTTTGTGCCTGAAAGGCGCTCTCAGTTTCTATTAACAAGGTACCATTACGCAACCTGGTACAAGACTTGACAAATCCGGGTATGGCATCTGCGCCCTTCTGGATAACGAAAGGGTTGGCAGAGGAAAAATCCTTTCTGTCCTCAGATCGAGAAACTGTGAGGAACGGTGGGGCAGGCGGTAGTACTTTTGTCACTGGTGGCTGGTCAAGTTTCCGTTTGTGGGCGGACGTAGAGAGAGGAGAAGAGAAATCCACTGCGGAGGAATCCCCCATGATTGCCAGCGTCTGCGATAGCGCGCTCCTTCCTTGTGGGGACCCTCTCAGAGGGCGCTCCCGCCTTAGGTGAATGTTTACACCTCAGGTCACACCTACCGAGAAACAGACGGAGGGACCAATCGGCATGGTCAGAAGGTATCAGCTCAGGCAATCACCCCTCCCTGGGCCTGGCCTTTACCAGGGGGTACGCGCGTGCCTTACATGTCTACCCAGGGCGGGGAATTACGCGTTACCCCGTCACCGGCTACACGTGCTAACGCGTGGGTCGGCCCTCAGGCGCGCACAGGGAGGAAGGAAGAAGAGGAAAAAGAAGAGAGAGAGGGAGAGAGGACAGACTGTCTCAAACGCCGAGGCGGAGACCAGAGGAGGCAAGGAGAAGGAGGCAAGGAGAAGGAGGCAAGTAAGACAGTGAGATGGAGAAGAACAAAGAAAGGAACCAACCAAAGGAAGGAAGAAACCAGAAGAAGTGAAAAACCAAATTGTCCGCAAATATAGGTCGTGGAACCGTCCGTCTCCGGACGCAGGCGCTAACTACCCCCTTGAGGGGGAGGGACTCCTTTTAGTCGCCTCTAACGACAGGCAGGAATACCTCGGGCCTATTCTAACCCCCGGACCCGCAGGGGGGGGGGGGGGGGGGGGGGAGATAGAGCGGCAAGTCAAATAATCTGATGGTGTCTGTACCGAAGGTCTTACAGTACGCACACCACATCCATACAATTGGCGTCGTCAATGTGTTGCATAATTATATTTTGCTTTTATGTATTCAAGTATTTATGTGAAGGGACCGGTTGGTAGGACATGTTCTGAGGCATCAAGGGATCACCAATTTAGTATTGGAGGGCAGCGTGGAGGGTAAAAATCGTACAGGGAGACCAAGAGATGAATACACTAAGCAGATTCAGAAGGATGTGGGCTGCAGTAAGTACTGGGAGATGAAGCTTGCACAGGATAGAGTAGCATGGATAGCTGCATCAAACCAGTCTCAGGACTGAAGACCACAACAAGAACAATTTACTGAACACCTTCAGGAAATGCCATCTGACTGTGACCATGAGCACATATCCCCTGCAAGAGCCACTCACTGCTCACTGTACTCACTAGCATTTCCCGAGACCACTTGCTAATGCACTGCTAAGGCCCTTACAAAGCTAAAACTGAAGAATTTAATGAAGTTTGTTCCTGCAGTTGCAGGTAAGTTCACAGGGTGAGAATATACCTTTCCAACACCCAGTGTCGTTCTTTGAACCAAATTAAGAGCAAGGGCTGCAGACAAGTTTATTAGAAAGATTAAATTTGGAGATGAAGTTTAACATTTCAACTTGGGTAAAGACTCCCATTTCAATGTGAAAAATTTTAATATCTGTTTTATGCATATGTTATTCCCTAAATGTAGCTGTATTTTGAAGGAGGTGGTGACACAAAACCGCTGTGAATTGTTCAACTTGCTTGCTCCAATCCAGTCACTTGTTACATAGGGCCTATACATTTTAAACTTAGTAGCAATTCCTTTTCCAGTGCCTGAGACTTCATACTGGCCTCACGATCTAGATGTTCGCCCTTAAACTTTATCTCGGCAGGATTACTGAAGTATTAGTTGGTCTTTATGTTAACTACACTATATTTAAAAACAACTCTAATAACCTCACACTCAAAGTTATTAGCAACTTACTTTACGTATTAAAAAATAAATCTGCCTGAGTGGTTTTAACACTTGTAATATGCCTCAGCTTGGGACCTTTTTTTTGGTGGTTTTAGGGCGCAAAACTTCTATGGTCATTAGCGCCCAGCCCGTGACTTAGGAAACAGGAAAAAACCGAAATTTAAAACCAGCAGCAATGGGAACAAAGTCATAAAATTTGAGAAACAAAGCAGAAGGAATGCTTAAAAATTCACTACAGAAAGGGGTTGGTTGTCCCCAAAAAAAAGCTTCAAATGACTGACGTCATTTCACTGTCACTAATAAACTGGAGAACGCGGTCGGCTGAGTGCGTGTCATCTGTTAAAATCGACGATGGATCAGGCGATAGCTGTAGACGGGAGCGTAACGGATTAAAATAGGGGCATTCAATTAAAAGGTGTCTGACCGTCCACAGCTGAGAGCAGTGGGGACAGAGTGGGGGAGGATCGCCGCTTAAAAGATGTCGATGGCTAAAAAGACAGTGCCCTATCCGGAGTCTAGCTAAAATTACCTCCTCCCGACGACGCGTTCGGGAGGAAGAGGTCCAAGCGCAAGGAAGGGCTTTCACTTCCCGCACTTTATTATGGGGAAGTGTTGACCAATGCGCATGCCATAAATGAGCAACTTGGCGACATAAACCGCTCCGTAGATCGGTGAAGGGAAGCGACTGAGTAGCTGGCCGAGGAAGAGAGACTGCAGCCTTGGCCGCTATACCGGCCGCCTCATTCCCACAGATACCAGCGTGTCCCGGGAGCCAGAGGAACGCCACCGAACCGCGCGACCACTACGGATGCAGGTTCGACTCCTGCCTCGGGCATGGATGTGTGTGATGTCTTTAGGTTAGAACTAGTTAAATCTAAGTTCTAGGGGACTGATGACCTCAGAAGTTAAGTACCATAGTGCTCAGAGACCTTTGAACCATTTTTGAACTTAATGCTTTATTAAGATAGACTACCGTCGTGATGTTTCTGTAGTAAGCTGAATTTAATTTATATTAGTAAAGTGAATATTTTATTTGCATTTTCCATTAGTTTAATTTCTCTTTGACGATTACTGTTGCGTTTAGTAATCAGCAGCTGAATTTTCTTTCACGATATCTACAACAATCTGACAATGCAACAGTTGTTCACAAATTCTACGCCAGTAGAAACCTACTTGTTTTAACGATGTCATTAGACCATAGTAGTTGCAAGAGTATTGTCGTCTAGAAATGAATTGCCTTGACGGTTGATCGATCAAGAGCGGGAAAGGTAATATTTTACGAATGTATGACGAGAGTGACAAGTGCTTGAGAGAGGACTTCCGTATCAATACAAGTGTCTGATAGGAAAGTAGTCTCTCGATCTCCTGGATAGTTTTGTTTCTCTAGTCAACAGAATGAGTTATCATGCAGTAGCACAGGTGATGTAGTTTTGTTGCTCTACTTTCTTACACTGCGACCAAAAGGTGTCTCAGTTGTTGACAACAAATTCCAGCTGTGTTGCGCACACCCCTTGGGGCAGAATTCGTAGTCCATAACACACTTATGGAGCTATGAAATGTAAAATATTATGTTCACAATACTCTTTGCTCTAGTCTACGTCTTTTGGTGGGGCTCAGCCTTTCATTTCTTCGTAGGAAGTTAGCGATAAAGGCATCACAACGCGTCACCAGTAACAGTACTGCGTAGGAATGCTCAATGAGCGACCTGATGACGTTCAATAATAGGCACTCCGTTGATTTTTGTTGTTTCGAATTAGAGCATGCAGTACTCCTACACCAGACTTCTGAACTTTGCCTGTTGAATGCAAATGTCGCATGATGGTAAATTGGTAATCTGTCACATACATTGTAAGTAGGCTGTTTATGTTTTCTCTATGTAAGTAGGCTATTTATGTTTTCTTATTGGCAACGTTACGTAGCGCTCAATATGAAAATCACTGGCTGTGCTGTGTGCAGTCTGTGGCTAGTTTGCATTGTTGTCTGCCATTGTAGTGTTGGGCAGCGGCAGCTGGATGTGAACAGCGCGTAGCGTTGCGCAGTTGGAGGTGAGCCGCCAGCAGTGGTGGATGTGGGCAGAGAGATGGCGGAGTTTTGTAATTTGTCATGAACTGCTATATTTATATATGATGATATCAAGATAAATACATTGTTTGTTCTCTATTAATATCTTTCATTTGCTAACTATCCCTATCAGTAGTTAGTGCCTTTAGTAGTTTGAATCTTTTATTTAGCTGGCAGTAGTGGCGCTTGCTGTATTGCAGTAGCTTGAGCAGCGAAGATTTTTGTGAGGTAAGTGATTTGTGAAAGGTATAGTTTAATGTTAGTCAGGGCCATTCTTTTGTAGGGAATTTTGAAAGTCAGATTGCGTTGCGCTAGTTTAAGCACACTCATGTAGAATTGTTCAAAGGGGACGTTTCATATGTCGACCCTTGGCCAAGGATACCTCACTGGAATCTTCTGATTTTTTTTGTAGCTTGTGTAATTAGTGTAGATTTTGTTTATTGCTAGTGCGTAATTGTAGAGAAAATCTCCTTTGTAGTTGCAGATTTCATTGTTGTACAGTAAAACAGTTGTGGCATGCATGTAGATTTGCACCAAGTATTTCGCAGCTGCAATTAACTACAGTGCTATGTTAATGTGTTCTCTTATTTTTGATCTTCAAATTGTGTTTTTCTGTGTTGTCGTGTGAAATACTGTGACAATAATGGCGTGTGAAAAACGTAATACTAGGCTCCAAAGTAAACTGAGAAATGACAGTGAAAATGAAAGCAGTGTGTTAGCGCCGCAGAGTAATGAATTAACTAATGTTCAAAGTAGTAATTTGGTAATTGCGCATAGGGAAATGGAGCGGGCGGCAAACAATGGTGTAGACAGTGAAACAGGTAGTGAACAGGGAAGCGTTATCGATCGATTGGTCGGCAACAGCTCGCCTCAGGAATCGCGAATGACAGAACACAATATCGCAAATACTGTAGATTCAGGTTTTGGCTCATCACCGTTTTCTCAAATAAGTCAAGACACATTTTCTGCTTGTCAAAATGTGAATGTTGCCGGTGCAAATGCACTGCCGAAAAGCGTAGAGAAACAGATTCCAGACACTAATACATTATTATTGCAATTAATGCAACAAATGGAACAAAATCAGAGACAAATGGGACAAAATCTTAAAAAGTTAGACACAATGGAACAACACCAGAGACAAACACAGCAACAGTTAGACGCAATGGAACAATATCTTCACACCACGCTTGAACAAACGTGAAGATTTAACTAGTGAGTTACATAACATTGAATCGAAATGTCAAAAAGTCTGTAATGACGTAAAAACACAAATTTGTGAGCATTTTCAACCTATTTTTTCGCGGCATGAAAATGTATTACAGAATCACGAAGCAGCCATAAAAGAACTGCAAACCATTGTTCATGAAAATCACGACACCTTGCAAGCTAAAATTGACTCAGTTGCATCTACCGATTCGGTTACGCAACTTGCAAAAACTCAGGAAAATTTAAAGGACACAGTAGATTCGATTTCAACACAAATGGACACTCTGAAGCTTGGTTCAGAAAAACACACTGAGGAAATGTGTTCATTATCAGAGAAAGTAGTTGAACTTTCGGATCAGCTAAATAATTTATCTACGAAGGTAGATGATAATCTGAATGACGCAAAACCGGTAGTCTTTAATGACACAGAACAGAGCGAACAAATTAGGAAACTCAAACAAAATCAAAATCAAATCAATACACAGTACAAAAGAGAAATCCGGGAAGTGCAAGATCAGTTGGCACAAGTAGTACAAGAATTACGTATTTCAGGACACCCGCGCCCCAATACGGGAAGAGGGACATAGAAATACGGAACAGCCACAAAATAATAACACAGCGCATTTCGGAAATTATTAAAGAAATTGGCAATGTGCACCGAATTTTGAGATGGAACGGCGCGCGCCAACAAAGAGACAGACAATGACTCGCACAGCAGGCAGCCGCGTGCGCCTGCTGGCTCCGAGAAAAATAACATAAGACGCTAGCCTGGAGAAAAATTTTAGCATTCTTTACCGATGTATACAACATGATAATTGCGTTCCGGTTGAAACTCTGCGTACTAGGAAGAGTAAAGGTTTACACCACATTTCACATGTAAAACCGCTTACTGAGAGATAATCTGCTTTTTAACTTTGTCTTTGCCATAAAACTTTTCAATTAACGCTACTAGTATGCTTTGTCAGACTTAGAATCTGTTAACATACAACAATGTTTGAAGTGAAATATCCAGTCTAGAACCTAGGGAACATTTTTAAACAGAAATTACGAATGCATTGTTATAGTGAACAGACGACACAGTGTTGTATTTGTACATTCTTGCTTGTTAGTTGCACGATTACGTAACGGCTATCAGGCTTACATACTTAGAACATTTACCAGTACTGCTAATGAGATTTTAATGCAACTTTTGGTTTACTTGAAAATATATTCTGGATTTAAAGTACTTTCTGTGAGATACCAGACGACAGAGTGATTAGTTTATGTGACAGATACACGATTTTATCACGACGCTACTAATGAGTGACAATTTACAATGTTGCTTTTGCGCTATATCTGTTTTATATCTGCACAGTTTTTCTGAATTATTCTGGAAAGTAAAACAGGTTTTAGTAGTAACTTTTGTGGTATAGCAACAATGAGACAGCCTTTTTCGTGGCACAACATTACGTTACTGTACAGTACTTTCTTCATCACGGCAATAAGCGTAATAACCAAGACATTTATACGCAAAGCATTTCACTTTCGTGTATTATGAGGTAAGTACATTGACTTCTGCAGAACTTAGCTTTCGGAGGACGATAACTACGACACTTCCACAGAGATTATGTTGCAACAAGACGCACTTTTAGCGCTACAGGACACGTATTTGAGTGATTAATTTTGTACTTAAAACATTTATTTTTAAAGATATTTGAAGTACAATGATACAAAGGTTTTCAGTGATACATTTCATTCCATTGCAATAATCTGTAGCACCTGAGGGTATAATTACATTAATCCTCACGGGGGTACACGCTTACTTTGTGTACCATGTGTTTGGCAAGCACAAGGAACCCTAGCTAATATGGTATTTGCTTATACAACTTTACACATCGGTATCATATTTCTCTAACACACAAATTACACAGCTATCTGATCATTTAACTGAGACAGACAAACGTTTTTACTACATCAGTGACAGATGTTTATGTAATTACACAGTTGGATAACTTCACACTTACGAAATTGTATTTTGTCTGTACTTTGAGAAATGCTCACATTTTTCGGAATCATTGTGATACTATGAGAGCTTTGAATGATATATTTGGTAAGGGAGCATGATTTTAAAGTACGTTTGAGGTAGATGACACTATTGAAATGAGCAGAGAATTTTTTTTACGTTTTGAAATTATTGGAGGAAGTTACGACGATTTTGAGATTTGACTGAAGTGTTATGATATTATTACGACGATGATGTGTACTATGCTGTTGAGGTATGTTTATGATAAATAAGCTGATGCTATATGAGGAATCTGATTATGCTATGTAGCTATTATGATGAAATATTGAAGACGTGTTGATGAATATGAATATGTATATGTGTAATAAGGTAAGGAATAAGGAGTAGGGGTTAGGGACTCTGATTTATGAAAAGGTTGTTGGAAACCAAGAATCGTACTTTAAGAGTTATGAAATGTGTGACTATCACAATGCTGACCAATATTTTTTTGGACACTTATATTTATAGGATTTTGTTTCTACAGATTTGCAAGGCTAATTCTTGACCTGTGAAATATTTTTATATGAGACTGCCACGGTAGCGGAAACTGTTGTCGTAAATATTTCCGTAAGAAAATTAAGTGACCACCTGCACGTAATGCGTCGTGGGCACCCAGCTGTGTCAGACGCCTGGAGAAAAAGCCATTAGCGCGTGCCTTTCAGAGCACAGGAAGGAAAAAAAAAAGGGAGGCCATTATCCTGGCCATTGTCATTCCTTTAGAGAAAGCATCGCAAATCCGACACACTAATTACTTGGAAACATATCGTACTTTCTGATATTTACTGAAATGCCTAATGAAATGACGAGAAATATTTTTACATCTGCACACCTGATGACAAGCGTCTTTCTATGAGAATTGAGAGCTACTGACTTACAAAATGCCACATAGCTATTGAATGATGTTTTTATGCTTTGGTTTGCGTAATTGCTTATTTCATTTGACAGCTGTTTTTCAGCTGTGTTGTAGCATTGGTTTCATAAAATAAAATAAAATGCATTTGCTAATGTGAACACTTTCTGTCAACAGATCTATTAAATAATTATTTTATGATCCACATTCTTTAAAAAAAAGGAGCACTTGGAAAGGAAAGAACAATAAGGAACTAGTAACAGTAACACATAATTTTCTTTTCAAGTACTTGGTAATTTCTTTTGTAGAATAAATTGTGATGCATCACTCTAGTGTTAAGATGTGACATAGGTATTAGACATGGCCATTTTAGTGTAATATTTTTTTCTGCTTGAGCTATGTCATGCTTTGATATAAGTTATTACAATTGCTGCTGCTAGCTTTGCCAATCTGTATTTTTTGTCATTACTGCTTGTGTTAATTGTTTTATGTGCTGCTGCATTGCCTCGTCCCTTAGTTTAGCATCTGAGCTCAGTAGATTTAAGTTAGCTTAAGAGGGGTAGACTATATAAGAAACTAACTATGATGAATTGGAAGAAATGCATTTAGACGCTATAAGAAAATGGTTTGGCCAAAAAAAAAAGTATTTTAGGTAGGATTTTCTTGGAAATAAATGATGATGTAAGATAATGGAAAATAAAAATGAGGTAAGAAATGTGTGAACATATAAACACAGAAAGCATGCTTAGTTAGAATTTTTTTTGGTGGAAACAAAGGATGAAATAAGAGGAAAGATATATGAAGTTTTGGGTTGGACTGCAGTACCAAATGTTACACTGAAAACGAACCCTGTCCTTTCCTATTGGTGTTATCCCACTATATGTTTGTGTACCCTTGTGTATTTGTTTTCTTCCTGTCTCTGTGTAGTTTCATAGAGTTTTTTCTTCTTTTAATATTAAGCTACATTCACTATGATGAGGAATACTGTCATCCTCGAATATAATTGGCATTAATAATATGTTATTTACTTTGTAAAGATGTTCAGACATTATTTATTCTGTTTTGTGTTAATGCTCATGTGTGAAGTTGGTGTTTCGAAAGTTATTCCGATCTTTTATGTATGTACTCATGTCATAAGTCCTGGAACACTGACGTATATGTTATTTCGATTCTTTTGTAAAGCTTGTACTACAAATGTTCTCTGTATTGTTATGTTCTTTAATGATGTATTTTGTACCTTTGTTATTGTATTTTTATGTTACCAAATTGTAATTGTTACCAGTTCTTCAAATTAAGTTACATTTCACTGCACACGTTTCTGTTGGTCATAGTATATGGACAATATGTGAGAAGTAGGGACTGTTAGTGTTTGCACGTGTGTTAATAATTCAGCAAGGGACTGGATAACAGCATTGCTGGTTCTAAGAACAATTTCAAAAACTTTGTGAGTGCACAAGTGGTGGTTTATGGACTTGCTATATTGTCCGCAAGACTCTTCAGTGGTGATTGTGCACCAGCACAGTCACAACAGATGGCTGCTGGCCATCTCTTCAAGGACTACAGTGGGTCAACATCTTTGATGATCCATCAATACCATTATCTCTACAAGGACTGCAGTGGGTCTGCACCTCTGGTGGCCCACCAATACCGTAATCTCTACCAGGACTACAGTGGGTCTGCTCTGTGATGACCTACCTACCAATATTCATCAAAACTTCGACTGACTCTGCAGTGGGTTTGCTCTGTTGTGGCCCATTACCTGTCAGGATGTCGAGAGTCAGCACTGTCTTTCCGTTGGAAGGACAACAATACTTCTTCAAGACTGCATGGAAATCCACTACTTCCGTGTGCATTTTCTTCTACTGCTCAGACTTTGAGAAAAACACTATTTTACCGTAATGAATGATCAGGACTGTCTTTATGGACTGTGAGAAAATTTGAGCTTTTGACCAACATAATATCAATAAGTGTGTGCATTTGATTTCTTTGTTATTGTAATTATGAAAAATTTTATCAAATCATTATTGGCCACTGCCCAAAAAAAAATTTGTAAAATTTTTGTGGGGAGCATGGGGGCTATGTAAGTAGGCTGTTTATGTTTTCTCTATGTAAGTAGGCTGTTTATGTTTTCTTATTGGCAACGTTACGTAGCGCTCAATATGAAAATCACTGGCTGTGCTGTGTGCAGTCTGTGGCTAGTTTGCATTGTTGTCTGCCATTGTAGTGTTGGGCAGCGGCAGCTGGATGTGAACAGCGCGTAGCGTTGCGCAGTTGGAGGTGAGCCGCCAGCAGTGGTGGATGTGGGCAGAGAGATGGCGGAGTTTTGTAATTTGTCATGAACTGCTATATTTATATATGATGATATCAAGATAAATACATTGTTTGTTCTCTATTAATATCTTTCATTTGCTAACTATCCCTATCAGTAGTTAGTGCCTTTAGTAGTTTGAATCTTTTATTTAGCTGGCAGTAGTGGCGCTTGCTGTATTGCAGTAGCTTGAGCAGCGAAGATTTTTGTGAGGTAAGTGATTTGTGAAAGGTATAGTTTAATGTTAGTCAGGGCCATTCTTTTGTAGGGAATTTTGAAAGTCAGATTGCGTTGCGCTAGTTTAAGCACAGTCATGTATAATTGTTCAAAGGGGACGTTTCAACATCAGTAGTCGAGACTTCCTTAATGTGGAAAATCATTCATGCCAGAACGATCTTTGGGAAAAATATGCCAGAAAAAAGATATTCTTGTTTCAACAAAGGCACTCTCTCCACGCACAGTTCACATCTTTCTAGCTGCCTCCTCTACATTCACCCCTCTGTTACACCAAAAGTAAGCATTGTAAAATTGAGTTGCAAGTGGAAAAAGGAGTAACATCTGCAACACAACGTTTAACTGTAGTTCATGATTTTCAGGTATGCAAAATCCTATGCTTAACTGCAAGATGATAACTAGAACTTCAAATTCGAAAATGACAGTTGATATATACACAGCGTGGCGCCGCGTTCACCTGGGCGGCGCCGAATTTCGGGCGGCGGGTGGCGTCTGGCCGGTGGCCGCTGCAGCGCCAGGAAACGCCCGAGCGTAAGCTGTTGTGATCGCGACGCAGCCACGAGCTGTACTGCGGATTTGTTTCTGGAATACTTGTTACTGCGGGTGGTAGAATGTTAAGCGAATTGTCTTCGATGTTCAATCACTCATAACTTTAGACCGAAATGTGATTAAAAAAAAATCAGTTGGACGCGAACATGCGACTCTGAAGTTTACAATGCACGACGGTTAGCGCAAGACCACAGGCTCACTCCAGCCGTATCGACTCGGAAGTAGACAACACTTCCTGCCAACTCTTCCCCATCTTACAGTGTTGCCAGATTGTGCAGATGGCCGGACTTGGTTGTCAGGGGCGGTCAGTTTTATTGGCCACCTTAACTGAACGACTCGGACTTAGTCTCTGTGGCGGCCGGCCGGCGGTGGTCAGTTTTTATGTCCGACTGTACATAGAACTTAATGAATCCATTTCCTAATACCAGTTGGAAGAACGCAGTAGCGCGCGAATACCAGAAGACTGTATTCCGTGCGGAGCGAAGAAGACTTCGTTCAATGCGGGAAGGTTTGTGTTATCAGCAAATATCGAGGCATCCCACTCTTATCATAGCCAGGACTCTCACGGACACTGAATTCAATCCCGTCGATTAATAGGAACACTGTTGGCAACGAAACTGTCCTCCACAATACTTGAAACTTCCCTACACCCAGAGCAAATCCCGTGGATATGGTCACCCTCAGGCAATTTGGATTACCCTCTGTTGTGGCTTACCAACAGAAGTACAAGGATAGCGTACCAATAGGAACAAGAAAGGAGGATTCTTATTTCTGTTTTTGTCGCCCTTCATGCCTCCATTTATTGCACCATTACACACGCACATCATGATATATGAGACATTATAATTGCCATATTGAAATTGTTATGACAATATGTATCACAAAGGGCACACACAATGGAGTTTAAGAAATTACAATGGCACATCAACTCCGCTATGACAAACGGTGTGCACAATGAAGGCCGGATAATGCTACCAATGTAAGAAATTAATATACTAGCATAACATTAACTAAAAAGCCTAGAAGGAAATGTTTATGAGAAGAACACAATGGGGCCGCAAGGGAGGAGGCAACACAATACTTAACTCAGGTGCACCAAAACAAACAACGGACACCAGGCCGCGCCAGCAACGGACACGTAAGGCATGCAACTACTCTCTCCGGTGCGGTTCCGCGTGTTCCACCCAAGTAACAGCTACCTGAAACATTTTAATACTTTGAACACTACACCAGTGACCGGCAAATTAAAAAACAATAACATGACAAAAATACAGTAATTTAAGAAAATCACATATGACAACGAGCTTAAGGTCTTTCGGTAATTGACAGACTACGAAACAGGTAAAGGGGAATGTGCTACTATTAAATCTTCCGTAATTACACTACTAAATTTGTCAGTACCCAAGTTGCAATTAACGCAACAAGAATTAAATCATTTAAGTGATAATGGTACTTTAAAATAATAATAAAATCATTGCATGATACAGAGGACCTAGAATGGCCCGATTAGTGCTCCCCAGTGAAGCAGTTCACACAAACGGTGCTCCACGGCTCCGAGGACGCAGCCCCTTACAGAATGCAACACAACCACAGCGACCCGGAGTACTACCAGAACCACCAGGCAGTAAACCAAAATCGTACTAAGCCAAAACAAGGACAGACTTTTAAAATAACGAGACCTAGCCCAGGCCGGACAACAGACCAAATGCTGGGAAATCCATAAGAAACCTCAGCCAACTTAATACCAAAAGAACAATTTATGAACAATATGCAAAACACGAGACCTCCCAGTCCAAAGGCTTCCCTTTAGTCGCGAAGGTGGCTCCGACCACCACCACCTAGAGACAAGGCCGCGGCGCGAAATTCATAGCAGGTCGTGACGTCACTCCAAGCGGACCACCATGTTGTGTTTCGAAGCGTTTGTTTATCTACACGTTTGTTCGATCGAGTGCTGTATTCGTGCTTTAAACTAGCGATTACAGAGTTTACGTGTAGCGAAGCTGCTGTGAACATGGTTTACAAATGTTGTGTGCCAAGGTGTCGTGGGAATTACGGAACTGGACCGAAAGTAATGTTTTCCTTTCCGAAAGATGCGAATCTGCGTTGGAAATGGCTTTCAGCGATTCATCGGGACAATTTCCAACCCACTGAGCACACGAAGGTATGTAAAAACTATATTCCTAGTACAATAATTATTTTTTTCTGGTAGAATATCTTGCATTTTGGATACATTTGACTAAAATTGTGAGCAAAAGCTAGCAGTAAATAGGCCTAGTATTCGTTTTCAAGTGGCTTTATTTTGGTTTTGAAAACGAAATATAAATTTGTGGCTCGTGTTACTTTTTATTCGTGTTTAAATTTCTCTGCAGTTCGTATTTTGTTACGCATTACCGATACGTTTTATTCTCTATTTGTGAGTGGGTGTTGTTTTTCACTCTCGCATTAGTTAGCATGAGTGCTAACGAATGTTGAAACTGCTGTTTTCATGTTTAAAAAGCGATCTCTCTGTATGAAGCATATATGTGTTGTTTTTATGTGTGTTAGTTTTTCCTGTTAGACATTCGCCAACCCACGAACAAATAATTATCTTTCAACCTAACCTAACTTCAGGTTACGATGCAGAATAGGTGTCTTCACAAACAGATTTCAATGGCGTTCTGTATCACTTGAGCCGCCTCATATAACGACATTCTCGTTAATAACGCATCCAGTTATTTAATCCGTCCGGTATTTTAAATGTTTCAGATGGTTAATTGAAATGACAAGTGTCATTTAGTTCATACAGCACAGCTTGGGACGGAATGTTTAGTTGATATCGTCTTAACATACTTCCAGTTGGATGGTCATGACTGTCTTACTGAGGTGTGTCATTTATGTTGGCATCTGTTCAACTTTATTTTGTGTTTGGCATGCGTTTGCTTTGGAGTTGTTGTTCTATCCAAACATGAAATTTGTGCTAGGCATATATCAAGACCCTCATTCAGTGTTACCTGCAATGACACAGTTTTAATATGTGCTGGCATAGAAACACCCACAGTGAAATAGTATTCTGCAGCTGTTGATATCTCTTATACCATGACAATGAAGAAACTGTAAAGTCAAAATTCTAAAATAATTGCTATGTTAATATGCAGAATCCAACAGATTACTGAAATTTGGTGCCACTTAATCCATAATAGGAACTTCACTCTTATAGTTCCATAAATATCACAGCACTGCTGTAAAACAAGCAGTTCACAGGTATATTCATCATTTACTGATGCCTTGTGAGGTATGCTCCTAGTGCTTATAGTACTAATTAAAAAAAGAATATTAAAATGGAATATGCATGTTGTTGTAGAACATGGTATATTGCTGTTAGGCCTAAATAATTTGTGTACTTCCACTAAGGTGTGACCTGTCAAGCTTATATTGGTGGAAAATGAATGAGAATCCAGTGTTTTTTACTTTCACATACAGACACACATCTCTAGATCATGCTGTATATTGTACTGAATCACACTACTTTGTTTTAGGTTTGTGAACTTCATTTCACCGAATCTGACATCTGCCGGCATACGGAATGTTATGGTGAAGTGAAAGGCACAAAGCTTACTGTCAAGCTTTCAAGACCGAGGCTTAGAGAGGGTGCTGTCCCATCAGTGTTAGCAGGCTGCCCAAGCTGTTTGTCTACTCCATCCACCAGCTCTCGAGAAAGTGCAGAGGAAAGGAGAGCTAGATTGGACAATGAACATCTTCTACAAGCAATTAAAGACAGTATAGTAACCAAAACAGAGTATGATTCGAGGAAGTTATTTTCTACTTTTGAAGCATTTCTGCAGTGCCTGGAAAGAGAAACCATTCCCAGTGAATGGACCATTGTTAGGAGAAGTGACTGTGTCCTATTTCTATTGCTTACTGTATTGCCTGCTCCATCTGTGTCTGTATCTGTTGTAGTGACAAATGATTTGCAGTTGTCTGCCTATCGAAGTAACACTGAGATAAGAAAGATAGGCAGTAGAAAAATACCACACAAACTTTCAAATATAAATGATTTGTTTACAGTATTAGACAAAGTGAAGGAATTAGTCAGTGCAAAAGAAAATTCATTAAAAAGCCAGTGCCTTCTTATACAGGACATTTTAAATGACATGTGCAGTTCTGTAGATGAAGAAAAACAGAAACAAATTCAATTCTTAAGTGAGCAAGTTAAGTTGCTATGTAGCTGTGAGGAAAACTATAGGTTTAATCCTCACTTTTCTGTATTTTGTTGTATCCTGCATTCTATCTCCTCATGCCTATAAATTTTTGAGGTCATCTGGCAATCTTATTCTTCCTCATCCAAGAACTTTACAGAAAATATGTTCCTCATATACTAATGGTCCTCATAATGAACAAAATGAAGGTGCTATGCTCCTGTATATTAAGGAAAGATTTAAATCTTTGCAGGAAAGTGATTGTACCATTTCTTTAATGATGGATGAAATTCATATTAAACCTTATTTTGATTACAAGGGAGGAAACATTGTGGGGGCAGCATTTGATAGTGACAAGGCTGCTACTACAGCATATGTCTTTATGATACAATCATTGCTGTCTTCTTTTAAAGAAGTAGTGCATGTCCTTCCAGTTAGAAACCTTATAGCTGAACAGTTATTTTTGTATGTGAAGAAAATATTATGTGGCCTTCATGACATTGGTTTCAGAGTTATTTGTGTAGTTAGTGACAACAATGCTATAAATAGGAAATCTATGGCACTTTTTAGCTAACCTCCAAAACTCAGTATAGTTTACCCACATCCAACTCAGCCACTATTTTTTATAATTGATTCTGTCCACATCCTTAAGTGTATACGTAATAATTGGGCTAATCAAAAGGACTCTCAAGTTTTGCTCAAGTATCCACAATTTGATGGAAGCAGTGATGATAGTCAGGTGTTAATGGCATCTTTTGAAGCACTGAGGCAGCTTCATAAGATTGAATGTAATGGTCTACTTAAGCACTCTTATGGTCTTTCTTTGAAGTCTCTTTATCCATCTTCACTTGAGAAACAGAATGTGAGCCTTGTTTTACAGGTATTCAATGAACATACAGCTGAAGCCATTTCAACTGTAGGAGAACAGAAAAACTTGTTACATTACCAGACCACTGCAGAATTTATTAAAATTATACTTACATGGTGGAAAATTGTAAATGTTAAGACAGTTCACAAAGGTGTTCGACTAAATGATCTCTTCCAGTGCCCTCTGTCTTTAAGTAATAATGATGAAAAATTAGTTCTTTTGGAAAAGTTTCTTGTGTGGCTCGATAAGTGGAAGGACTTAGGCCTGAAAAATAATACCCTTTCAAAAGATACACATATAGCTCTGACACACACAACCTATGGTTTGATTGAGATGGCAAGGTACTGTACTAAAGAGCTCGGTTTCACTTATTTTTTGCCTGGAAAAATTCAAACTGATTCTCTGGAAGCAAGGTTTAGCAGTTACCGATCAATGACTGGCTCTCAGTATCTCATATCTGTGAGACAGATTTTTGAAGTGGAAGCAAAGATGAGGATGCAGAACATGTTACCACTCATGTTGAATTCAAGTACTTTTGGTAAACTGCCTGTTGCAGAAGGGTTCATCTTTAATTGTAATGATGACGCAAAAGAGACTATACAAACAGACTGAGTTTATGGTTGACATTATGTATTTGGAGGAAGATTTCAGGCAGGCAGAAACATACCTTCCAATATTAACATATTTAGCAGGGTATTGTGTTCGCAGTGTACTGAAGAAACAGCAGTGTGAGGTGTGCAGCAAATACCTTCTCTTAGACAAAGAAATGTGTCTGCATGGTGAACAACACCTTAGTTTAATCAAAAATTTGGACAGGGGTGGTCTGTTTTTCCCTCAGCCTGATGTTGTGAATGTTGTTATTTACAATTACATTACTGCACAGAAATTAATATCTGCCCCTAATGAAAAAAATTTTTTGTCATGCAACAGTCAAAGGGTGCTTGTTCAAAATGTAACCATAAATGCTGTTCAGAAGAAAAGTTTCTTCTTAACAGACTTTATTTGCAGTAATGGTCATTCGGCAGATAAAATACTGAAATTGTTAGTCAAAGCATCCACCAACGCATTATTAAATAATTACATTAAGAAAAAGAATGACACCTTTACTGCTTCTTTTAAGAAACGGAAGCTTAGCACATTTTAATTTGCGTACAGTTTACATGTTAGGACATTTATCATGTGTCACACGAAATTTCTATTATGTCTCACACTTTCAGTTACACTGTATTTGGTCCACTGAAAGCAGAGGCAGGTTCCATAACCCATATTGGTGTAGTACCTTCAACTGAATGCACACTAATAGTCATTTGGTCCATATAGCCTGCAAGTTTTGGAAAATTCCACCAGTTTCAAATGTCAGAAGGTCACAAATGTTTCCATGCACACTGTTCAGCTGAAGTAAATACTTTGTCCTGCACTAATGGCTAGTTTCAATCTCATCATTGTAAAATTTTATCAGTTTGTGTACACATACATGTGTGCACCTGATACTGGCCTAAGGTTGAAACTGGGCCAGTTTTTCCTAGTAAAGTTTTTATGTCGTTCAGCTATTCTGTGCAGAAATATTTACATCTTCCTTTCAATTTGTTGAGCCTGTGCTGCCCAACAAGAAGAAATCTATTAAAGTAATTCTGTATTAAACCTCATGTAATTCATTATAACTATGTATGTAATTAGAGGCTATTATTTTGGCATGCAGACATAAAACTTACAGTAGAATATTACAATACTACAAAAGGGAAAGCCAAAAATGGATTTCTCCCATTTTCCTGAATCAGAATGACACCAGGGTGTTTCTTAATGTAGTTACTTCTCATAACAGCTGTTTATCTAAATTTTGATACAAGCTGTCAGTATTGTTACATATGGGTAACAGTTAGCTACTGCTTTGCATATATTATTTTACTGAGACATAATTACATTCTAGTAGTTGCTTATTCCACTCAGTTTGGAATAGTTTAATATCAGACATAGTAGTTGGTCTCCATTCCCAAATTTGCATCTCATCCAGACTGTGACCCTTAATTTGTTACTAATCTTACTGTGGTTTTTTTTTTTTTTTTTTACTTATGAAACCCCTTGGTAGTGTGACGCTGTGTGTCAGACTTGGACCGCGCATGTGTTTAATATGCTAGAAAATTTCATAACAGCACACACTTTGGTAGTGAGTGAAAAGTGTGTTCTTGAACTGTTTCTGCCAGTAGCTGTAGAATCTTGTGTTACAGAAAATCACTTCACAGCATTAAAATACAGCTTCGGTGTTCCACACAGTCAGTTTAATTGAAACAGTTTATTCTGAAAGGAATAATGTGAAAGGTGGTGTTTATATAGTAATTAACGAAAAGTTCTTCCCACCTATATAGAGGGAGAGTATCCTTACAAACATTAAGGAGTGTCATGCTGCTGCATTTTATTTGAATGTGTAGGACATTATATCCTACACCATTCAGCTTAATTTGGAATCAGTGTAAAATTGTTACAGTTTTGATTTATGTTGTCCTTTTTTTTGTTTACACTTAAGTTCATTACAAGGAAATTGGCCTACTTCTAGCTTATGGCAGGGTTTTCAACAAATGTTGCATAGCTGTGCAGTAACAATATAAAAGTTCTTTCAGTTGTGGATCAGGTATTAAACTAATGTGAGGTTGGTCTGATATGTTGTCGTACTCAGTATTACCATTACTTATTAGTTTCCAACGACTAGCTACATTTTCACTTCGTTGAATGTCCTTCAGCAGGGCCTCATCCCAGTACACCTTTGTATCATGGTACATACATTCCAACAAATGTTTGTTGCTCTCTTAATCTGTCTGAGTTAATACTTTTGTCAGCAACATAAGTCATTGTTAGTCACAATTATTAAATTTTATAGACAGTAAGACTGGTAATGTAACCTGTTATATGCATCTGACATGTTTTTTTGCAACTGTCATTTTTCACAAAATACAATATATCAAATGTGTACAACTAATCAATCATGCTGAAAGTAGAAAAGGCTTGCTGCCTTTTAAGATGGAAATCGTGATCTATTTCTGTAATGGAACCATGTTGTGCCCTGGATTTTGTAACAGCATCTTCAGGAAGTAGATGTACATATGACTGACTTAAATAAATTATAGTTCATTACTTCTAGTGTTTTATAATCCTACATTAACATAAACTATTAATAATTACATTATTTTAAGCATGCTGAGTACTACCGTTCTCATGTTACATTAATCTGTCTACATATTACAAAGAATTTAACTTGCTGTAGTCACCAGCAGTGATTTCTGATCTATCCCTGGAGTTACTAAAGTGCAAATGTGAATTGTAGTATCCCTTGTTCTGGAGTTTAATACAATTCTTAGTATTGTATACAGCATTTCCCCCCCCCCCCCCCTTTTTTAAATACAGTATAGCTTGATTCCCTTAATGAGTCACTGTCTCCTGCCGTCACATAGGTAGACACTTAATGAAATTCTATTACAAAATACAGCTTCAAACAATGGAACAAATTAATCTAGAAGTAGGTTAATTTATTATTGACATTTTTAGCGTGACACATTGTCTCATTCCAACTGCTGCAAATGTCTGCTGTAGGTTTGTAGATTTTCACTGTTGACTTATATAAAGGTCCTGTTGATAAAACTACTGTTGTTTGCAGGGCTTACAGCATACATTTTGAACAGCTGACCATTATGGTCAGGAATACATCTAAAATTTCACTTAAACATATGTTGCTAATTCTTTTATCTGCAGATTATTGTCAATCAGGCTTGTAAAGTTCTTTGCAACTTTTGTGAGAAAGTCAACACCTGCCCGCGGCTCCTTACATGCTCAAAATCTGCCATATTTTTACAGGAAAGAAAATTTACATTACAATAACAACGCATAATTGTTTTTCTTTTTGAGGAAAGGTGAGTTAAAAGTGATTGTTTGCTTGGGGAATGTACTCAGCTTTCCTGAGGGCGCTCTATAAACAGTTACAGAATATTTATTTAGGATACTGAAGGTAGAGGAATTTAATATTATACACTGTATTAGTGCAGAATTTTTCAAGTGAGTGTAAATAATAGTCGTCTGGTCCAGAAAATCACAGTGCATTTTTCACAAATGTACCTTGTTTTATCATGTATATCGCAATATTATTTACATCCCGCACTCGTACGTTTTCACTGGCTATTGATAAGTCTTAAGCAATTACGTTACCGGTAAAAAGAATTATAAACTATAGCTTCTGCTATATCACGATTGATAAAGTTACGTATTTTAACCGTACGGCAAAGTACTCTCCTCTTTGCGTGGTATCATTTCCCAAGATCTCGTTTCGTTATCTCCAGCGGTTTGCGAGATATGAGAGGCGTTATGAATATTTCATTCCCGCGCGTTGCGATCGGAAGTAAAGTTGCTGCAGATGCTCAATTTTTTCGAGATTGGAAGCAGATATTGATTCAAAGTTTTACGAAAATTTCCAAACCTCATCTGTATTTCACACACAGCAATAGAATGTATAATATGGATCAAACACAAATTCATAGCGCCCCCTATTTTTGATGGCAACATTCTCAAATTTGATACTCATCTGTGAAATACCACAATAGTTATGACCATTATCGAAATGATTGGCACTTCATCATGAAGCTGCCATATAAAGCTAGAAGTATTTCAGAAATTAATTATTTTTTACCGAACAGGTTCTGTAAAACCGTTTGACAAAGATTTGCAGGCCGTGCGCCTCGAATCCTTACGCGCAGCGCCAAGCCAACCCTGGCCCGCTTTGCGTGACGTCACAAGAGCGCGCCGCGGCCTTCTCTTTAGGTGGTGGTGCTCCGACCCGCCTGCTGAGGTGCCAAGCGTCGTACGGAGTGCCGAAACGAGCTTAACCTTCGTTAACGGAAAGCGGAAGCACCGCAAGACAAAATAAACCCCAATGTAACTGAACAAGGCAAACTAAGGAGTGCCACTTTAAGAGTATGCATTTGAAGATCAAACATTAAGCACCCAGACTAACGTGCCACTGAACGACGCACTTCCATCATCGGCGTCTCGTAGAGCACGGAGAGCAGCGTAGCCCATCGATATACATCCGTGGGACGGTCAACGACGATAGCAATCCCAGCGACGGAGAGAGAGGAGGACGAAATGACATCCCGCCGCACATAGAAGGTATTTCAAACTCAGGCTCGACAAAGTACAACAGGCGAGATTTTGCTCCCCTTGCGAATCAAGTTAAACGGCTCACCACGCTGCTGTCCACACTGTTAACCGCAAAATCACGGTCCGGCCTTCCCACTCTGCGTCCAGACGCAAACAACCCCAGCCGAGCCGAACTGTCTCCACGCCAAGGCAGCCACCTCTTCCCTCCTCACGCCTCCAGCTAAGATCCGACCACAAAACACACCCAGGGGGATGTGTCCAGAAACGGATAGAGCTATATATATATGGGATATCACCCTCAACAGCATCGGAACAGGCCGAGGAAGATGTGGTGAGTGTCTGCTCAAGTGGGGCAAATCTGTGACTGGTGCGGAAACCAGACAGGCATATGTGGCACCTGTTGATACGACGTGTGCAAGTATCAGCGTCCCTTCGAAACAACAGTTACCAAATACACTCTGGAGAGATGACGTAGATGGCAATACATATACGAAGGTTACAAAACTACTACACATCTACACACGTAAGTGCCTGGCAAAGGGGTCATCGAACCACCTCCACAATAATTCGTGTTTTCGGTGCTCTGCTCGAGATTGCAGTAGTAAAGAACACCTATATCTTGCCGTGCGAGCTCTGATTTCCCTTATTTCATTCTAACGACCTTTTTCTCCCAATGCTGACGTAGTGGCTGCGAGGTTAGAGGCGCCATGACACGAATCGCGTGGCCCTTTCCGCCGTAGGTTCGGGTGTTTGTTGTCCATACTGATCCGAGCACGGGGTTCACAACCCGAACCACACGCCACTGTTAAGCACTAATGAAGGACTGGGTCCCTTACTTCGACTGCACGTAATTCATTAAGGTCAATCCAACACATTTATGTCAAACAACATAAATGAAGTTACATCTGAATCTGTCTTTTTTTAATCTCTGTTTGATATCAATTTCAATATCAGCTGATTTAGTGCGTGAAGCGCGAGTTAAGCCAGTAACCAGATCAACTAAACAATTCTCCGTAATTCAAAAGAAACAGAAACAAAATGAATCAATACACCCCACTGACAAATATCCAAAAAACCTTACAATACTACTAAAAAGAATATACACTGAAGTGGGGAGCAGTCTGCACCTGACAGAACAAAATGAGTTCAATAACATGCGTGCCCCAGAAAACAGCGAGACATTAAATAAACTTCATTTCATGAATAACAAATACTCATTAACATTACGCCACTCCTGTTTGAACTGCAGTGTCCCAAAGAAACAGGTGCTAATTCTGAAAGAATATATAAAAAAGAAATTGTTTAAATTACAGCATTAAGGAATTCCAAAAGATGTCCAATCGAACACACCCCCCTTTCCAGTTGAGCTACAAATCTTCCCCCTTTCTAGGCTGAGCCAGAAACACAGAATGCCACAGAAATCTTACAGGACACCCGGAAGCAGTAACAGACAAGGGGGTCGGCACCCACAAATAACACAGGCTAAGAGTCAGGCTGGGAGCACATCCTACGAGTACTTGTCCACACTACGCTCACCACAAACTGCAGACATTCCGGCCGAACATCCGCTCGCGGTGGCTGCCAGAAGGAAGAAGCAACCTACCTTACGCCCGAGCCACAACTCCGCCAGTCTCACCGGCCGCCCCAAACCGACTACCTCTCGCCGACTGCCTCTCGCCGTCCCGCGCGCCCCAGCCGAAAAACCAAAGATGCTCATGCCCGGGGACGCGCCAAAGATAAGCCGATCGCTGATCGACCAGCCATCAGGCTCACGTACACAAAATTACGCTAAGTAGTGTGTAAGACTAGCGACCCATGACCTCAGCAGTTTGTGTGTGAATTCCTAAGGGACGACATTGATCAATATAGGGATGTTCAACAGTCAACACAACATCCCAGTGGAACTCTGAAAATGTGTTAAAGTGTCAATTTCAATCAGCACATGACTACATTTGGTTACAGAGTATTATCCAACTCGTTCTCCCCCAGACATTCGCCTTACTGGTGTGACACTTCCTATTACAACAGATAAAAGTATTTGTGCATTATGTGTTTGTATCATGACTGTCATCCAATTTCACTGACATCCCTCAGTTATGAAATTATATGATGCACTCTGCCATAGGTCTTGAGCTGGACAGACTACATCATTGTATGCATATTCTATGCTAGGCAACCAACGATTCAAACTCCCTACGTGTGCACTGTGTACTCATTGACGATTTAAAGCAACACCTTTGTTGGCACATGGCCGCTAAACCTAACGAGAACTAGATGAAGATGAAATGCTTGTGTGAAAAACCAGCGTACTGTGAGTCGCCTATTGGCTTGAGGGAGATACGCACTGAATTTGTTGCATGTCAAAAAGCTTTATTTGGTAAATACTGTACACGTAATTAGAAGAACGGAATCCTTTTGCTTATTCAGGGGGAGGGATATCACATACACGACATTCAGTGAAAGCGGTAGCACCGTCTTCATATTTGACTATGTTACCGTGGAAAACAAAGACCAGATTCGAAAATATTTCTGTTTCGGTCGTCATATGGGTGCTGATTTATTTTCTCTAAGTCATATTCCAGAATCACCAAACAGCTTTTTAGGGATAACACAAACCTCATTATAGCCTTCAAATAAGACAACTTCAATTTAAAACACATTTACCTAGCACATGTCGGAACGAACGTGTCGTTCAATGACTTTGTAAAGATATGCTCAGATTACTGGAACCATTTACAGTATGGGTGTCTCACTGATAAAACAAGAAAACCTTAGTGACAGTAGAACAGGTGAAACTTTCAAGAGAACAGGGAATCAGCGATCATAAATCGGCTACTGCATCGATGATTTCAGCCGTAAATAGAAATATTAAGAAAGGTAGGAAGATTTTTCCGTTTAGCAAAAGTGACAAAAAGCAGATTTCAGAGTACGTGATGTCTCAACACAAAAGTTTTGTCTCAAGTACAGATAGTGTTGAGGATCTGTGGACAAAGTTCAAAACCATCGTACAATATGCATTAGATGAGTATGTGCCAAGCAAGATCGTAATAGATGGAAAAGAGCCACCGTGGTACAATAACCGAGTTAGAAAACTGGAACTTCACACCAAACATAAACATAGCCATAGCCAAAGCCTTGCAGACAAACGAAAATTACGCGAAACGAAATTTAGTGTGAGCAGGGCTATGCGAGAGGCGTTCAATGAATTCGAAAGTTCTATGTGCTGACTTGGCAGAAAATCCTAAGAAATTTTGGTCTTATATCAAAGCGGTAGGTGGATCAAAACAAAATGTCCAGACACCGTGATCAAAATGCTACTGAATCAGAGGACGACAGACTAAAGGCCGAAATACTAAATGTCTTTTTCCAAAGCTGTTTCACAGAGGAAGATTGCACTGTAGTTCCTTCTCTAGATTGTCGCACAGATGACAAAATGGTAGATATCGAAATACACGACAGAGGGATAGAGAAACAAACTCGCTCAAAAGAGGAAAGGCCGCTGGACCTGATGGGATACCAGTTCGATTTTACACAGAGTACGCAAAGAAACTTGCCCCCTTCTTGCAGCGGTGTACCGTGGATCTCTAGAAGAGCGTAGCGTTCCAGAGGATTGGAAAAGGGCATAGGTCATCCCCGTTTTCAAGAAGGGAAGTCGAACAGATGTGCAGAACTGTAGACCTGTATCTCTAACGTCGATCTGTTGTAGAATTTTGGAACACGTATTATGTTCGAGTATAATGACTTTTCTGGAGATTAGAAATCTACTCTGTAGGAATCAGCATGGGTTTCGAAAAAGACGATTGTGTGAAACCCAGCTCGCACTATTCGTCCACGAGACTCAGAGGGCCATAGACACGGGTTCACAGGTAGATGCCGTTTTTCTTGACTTCCGCAAGGTGTTCGATAGTTCCCCACAGTCGTTTAATGAACAAAATAAGAGCTTATGGGCTATTAGACCAATAGTGTGATTGGAGTGAAGAGTTCCTAGACAACAGAACGCAGCATGTCATTCTTACTTCGGAAGATTTCTCTCAATTGAGAGTGATTTCAGGTGTGCCACAGGGGAGTGTCGTAGGGCCGTTGCTATTCACAATATACATAAATGACCTTGTGGATAACATCGGAAGTTCACTGAGGCTTTTGCGGATGATACTGTAATATATCGAGAGGCTGTAACAATGGAAAATTGTACTGAAATGCAGGAGGATCTGCAGCGAATTGACGCACGGTGCAGGGAATGGCAATTGAATCTCAATGTAAACAAGTGTAATGTGCTGCAAATAGATAGAAAGATAGATCCCTTATTTAGCTACGAAATAGCAGACCAGCAACTGGAAGCAGTTAATTCCATAAATTATCTGGGCGTAGGCATTAGGAGTACTTTAAAATGCAATAACCATATAAAATTAATCTATGGTAAAGACGAAAACAAAGGAAGTGGGTTACAGTACACTTGTTCGCCCTCTACTTGAATACTGTTCAGCAGTGTGGGATCCGTACCAGATAGGTTGAGGGGGGGGAGAGGGGGGGGAGAGGGGGGGGGGAGAGGGGGGGGGAGAGGGGGGGAGAGGGGGGGAGAGGGGGGGGGGGAGAGGGGGGGGGGGAGAGGGGGGGGAGAGAGGGGGGGGGGAGAGGGGGGGAGAGGGGGGGGGGGAGAGGGGGGGGGAGAGGGGGGGGAGAGGGGGGGGAGAGGGGGGGGAGAGGGGGGGGAGAGGGGGGGGGAGGGGGGGGGAGAGGGGGGGGGGAGAGGGGGGGGAGAGGGGGGGGAGAGGGGGGGGGAGGGGGGGGAGGGGGGGGAGGGGGGGGGGAGGGGGGGGGGGAGGGGGGGGGAGAGGGGGGGGGAGGGGGGGGGAGGGGGGAGAGGGGGGGGGAGGGGGGGAGAGGGGGGGGGAGGGGGGGGAGAGGGGGGGGGAGGGGGGGAGAGGGGGGGGGAGGGGGGGAGAGGGGGGGGAGAGGGGGGGAGAGGGGGGGGGAGAGGGGGGAGAGGGGGGGGAGAGGGGGGAGAGGGGGGAGAGGGGGGGGAGAGGGGGAGAGGGGGGGGGAGAGGGGGGGGAGAGGGGGGGAGAGGGGGGGGAGAGGGGGGAGAGGGGGGGGAGAGGGGGGGGGAGAGGGGGGGGAGAGGGGGAGAGGGGGAGAGGGGAGAGGGGGAGAGGGGGAGAGGGGGAGAGGGGGAGAGGGAGGGGGAGAGAGGGGGAGAAGATCCAACAGAGAGCAGCGCGCATCGTTACAGGATCATTTGGTAATCGCGAAAGTGTTACGGAGATGATGGATAAACTCCAGTGGAAGACTCTGCAGGAGAGACGCTTAGTTGCTCGGTACGGGCTTCTGTTGACTCTTCGGTGAAGGTATGTTCTCGAAACTTTAAGCAGTATATTGCTCCCCCCTACGTAGGTCTCGTGAAGAGACCGTGAGGATAAAATCCAGGGATTAGAGCCCACACAGAGGCATACCGACAATCTTTCCTTCCACGAACCATAGGAGACTGGAATAGAAGGGAGGACCGATAGAGGTACTCAAGGTACCCTCCCCCACACACCGTCAGGTGGCTTGCAGAGTATGGATGTAGATAACCGTTGCCCGACTCCAGATGTCCAGGGTGACTTGCCTTCCCACGTATGCCAGGGAATAGATGCATCAGCAGAGTGATCCCTGTGTGGTCAGCGGACCACAACTAAGAGGGTACTTGTGGCCCCACCACAACAGACTGGCTACCTTGCTCGATATCAGGTGCAACCAAGCAAACAGGTCGATTATCAGAATAGAAAGTGATACCGCACAGGTGATGGAAATGTACACACCCAGGAGGGTGACTGCAAAACAGTTGGAGAACAAGCAGAAGTGCAGATCCACATTGACGAAGGACATGATTGATCTCAGTGCATGATGGACACAATGCACCTTGAAAGGTCCCCTTCCCCAGTTGGCTCGCTCTTCGGGGAAAATGTTGAAAAATGGAGGTCAGGCCGTCACAAAGGCCGTCACAAAGGCCGTCACAAAGGCCGTCACAAAGGCCGTCACAAAGGCCGTCACAAAGGCCGTCACAAAGGCCGTCACAAAGGCCGTCACAAAGGCCGTCACAAAGGCCGTCACAAAGGCCGTCACAAAGGCCGTCACAAAGGCCGTCACAAAGGCCGTCACAAAGATCAAAACGGGTGAGGCTCCTTTCAGTCGCATCTTAAGACAGGCAGGTATAGCTCAGGCCTATTTTAATCCCTGGACCCACAGGGGGTGCAGTCCATGTTAAACGGCAAGGGGTAGCCATGTGCCAGGATGGAGGAAGGCTGTGGGTATTCCCAGTGTGACAGTCACCAAGAACTGCAGGGACACACCAAGTACTTTGTCACTGTAAGCTCTGTGTCTGGCTCTTGCACTGGGGTACGAGAAAGTTTCTTATCTATTTTAGTGGGCTCTGTGACTTTATTCTTATAGTGAAAGGGGCCACATTATTACACTAAGTAATGAAATGTGTTTAAATCGACTCTGTTTACAGAATTTAGAGAATGTTAGAGGTGTATTGCGATTTCAGAAATAACTTTCTTAATACAATTGTTTAAACAATGCCGGCCGGGTGTGGCCGAGCGGTTCTAGGCGCTACAGTCTGGAGCCGCGTGACCGCTACGGTCGCAAGTTCGAATCCTGCGTCGGGCATGGATGTGTGTGATGTCTTTAGAACTACTTAAACCTAACTAACCTAAGTTCTAGGGGACTGATGACCACAGACGTTAAGTCCCATTGTGCTCAGAGCCATTTGAACTATTTTTTGTTTAAACAATGTGTGACATACGCTATATTAGCCTACCATTGTGAGACACTCCCACTCCATCAGCTCGACAGACTGAGCGAATTTCGCACCAATTTCAAGATTCGGGAAGGCAGGGGTTGGATGAGGTCGTGGTGGTGTGAACTAGGTTAGTTCGTCTCTGGATCTCAACGTGAGCACGCGAAATCCGATATTTCCACCAATAAATTTGAATTTTCCGCAGTTTTCACGGTTGGGGGACGGTTGGAGTTAAATCTATTGAGCTAACGCTGTTAACCTATTTTCCCACCATGACGTCGGTGTCACATTGCCACATCTATGGCCTCAATCTTGAATAAATTTGGCAACAACGCAGAAAGGGTGAAGCTGGCATCACAATGTCTGCCATGTTGTCAATTTATTATAAACTGTTTCGTTTTTTCGAAAAATGACTTTGTGAAACACAAGAATAATTGTTTTTAAAAGTAATCAAATAGGGTTTTGTATTATTTATAGTATCCATTAATCTCACCAGTACTCTAATTATGAATAGTAATTTCTCTGCTTTTGTATCCAGAATACCTTGGAAGAATACTCAAATTAAAACTCGGGATATATCGGAACTTGGTGGCAGATAAACCTGTGCAAGTACCCTAGTCTGTCACTAAGCCATGTGTCCACAACATCCCTTTTTTTGGGAGTTGCGATGTAACAAAATAAAAATGATGTTATTCAATGCAAAAGTTGGAATTTGAGATTTCGCTTACTGTTTCATCAATCACAATGGTCAATCTATGATTCCTATGACAATTGGCGTAAGATATTGGATTATGAAATTTGAATAGTCTTTACTTGCAGTTTCGCGTGGCTTGAAGCAGTCACAGCTAGCGTGCTGTTGATTAGCAAATTGCATTATCGTCTTTTTAATTACTTCATGATCGTAGACACGATCATACCCGGTCGTGAATTTATTGCTATGACAAAGAATTTCCTAAGGGACCAGAAAGTTCTTGAGGGCGCAAAAACAACTAACATGACAAAAAAGGGAAATTCAATATTAAAGCTGATGCAAGAAGACGATAAAACAGTTTTTATTTCAATCTAACACGCACGTTTGACTGCTGATCTTGGTGTCTGTAATCTTAGTATTATTTTCATTTTAATTATGCGTTTTGCTGAGGAGATAATAGGAATAAGCACTGCTAACTGATTCAATATTTCCAGAACATTTATTATAACTAAAACGTATCGTACCTTGTGTTTTGACATAAAAATCTACCGTCATTGTAGTACAGTTTCATGTCCATTGAGCGCTCTTTTATGTAGCCATTGTCCTCTTGAGTCACCCGTGAGTCGTCACGATAAGTTGTAACAGTTATTTTTACACTTCACTCAGACGGAACACGTTTTTATACATTTAGTAAAAAATTAGACCAGACCGCCATAAATCTGCGTCCGTCTTACGTAAGAGAAACAGTACAAGTGTTTAGCGCTCAAGGCTTCATTTGTTCCCCAGCCAACAAGGTGCTAATGAGAAATGAGAAACATAGCGTGATGAAATAGGTTTAATAATGAATAAAAAAAATAGGAGTGCGGGTTGGCCACAATAATGCGTTCACTATGCTGTTTGTAGTAGCTAAGATAGGCACAAAGCCCATGCCTACTACAGTAGTATAAGTTTATATGGCAACTAGCTCTGCAGATGAAGAAATTGAATAAATGTATGACGAGATAAAAGAAATTATTTAGGTAGTGAACGGAGACGAAAATTTAATGGTCATGGGTGACGAACTCGTCAGTAGGAAAAGGAAGAGAAGGAAACGTAGTAGGTGAATATGGATTGGCGGAAAGAAATGAAAGAGGAAGCCATCTGGTACAATTTTGCACAGAGCATAACTTAATCATAGCTAACACTTGGTTCAGGAATCATAAAAGAAGGTTGTATACATGGAAGAATCCTGGAGATACTAAAAGGTGTCAGATAGATTATATAATGGTAAGACAGATTTAGGAACCAGGTTTTAAATCGTAAGACATTTCCAGGGGCAGATGTGGACTCTGACCACAATCTATTGGTTATGAACTGTACATTAAAACTGAAGAAACTGCATAAAGGTGGGAATTTAAGGAGATGGGACCTGGATAAACTGACTAAACCAGAGGTTGTACAGAGTTTCAGGGACAGCATAAAGGAACAATTGACAGGAATGGGGGAAAGAAATACAGTAGAAGAAGAATGGGTAGCTCTGAGGGATGAAGTAGTGAAGGCAGCAGACGATCAAGTAGGTAAAAAGGCGAGGGCTAATAGAAATCCTTGGGTAACAGAAATATTGAATTTAATTGATGAAAGAAAATATAAAAATGCAGTAAATGAAGCAGGCAAAAAGGAATACAAACGTCTCAAAAATGACATCGACAGGAAGTTCAAAATGGCTAAGCAGGGATGGCTAGAGGACAAATGTAAGGATGTAGAGGCTTGTCTCACGAGGGGTAAGATAGATACTGCCTACAGGAAAATTAAAGAGATCTTTGGAGAGAAGAGAACCACTTGTATGAATATCAAGAGCTCAGATGGCAACCCAGTTCGAAGCAAAGAAGGGACAGCAGGAAGGTGGAAGGGGTATATAGAAGGTCTATACAAGGGCGATGTACTTTATGACAGTATTATGGAAATGGAAGAGGATTTAGATGAAGATGAAATGGGAGATATTATAATGCGTGACAGAGCACTGAAAGACCTGAGTCGAAACAAGGCCCCAGGAGTAGACAACATTCCATTAGAACTACTGATGGCCTTGGAAGAGCCAGTCATGACAAAACTACCATCTGGTGAGCAAAATGTACGAGACAGGCGAAATACCCACAGACTTAAAGAAGAACATAATAATTCCAATCCCAAAGAAAGCAGGAGTTGACAGATGTGAAAATTACCGAACTATCAGTTTAATAAGTCACAGCTGCAAAATACTAACGCGAATTCTTTACAGACGAATGGAAAAACTGGTAGAAGCGGACATCGGGGAAGATCAGTTTGGATTCCGTAGAAATGTTGGAACACGTGAGGCAATACTAACTTTACGACTTATCTCAGAAGAAAGATTAAGAAAAGGCAGACCTACGTTTCTAGCATTTGTAGACTTAGAGTCTTCCAGTTAACGTTGTCAAAAGCTTTCTCTCTTTCAAATTCTGAAGGTGGCAGGGGTAAAATACAGGGAGCGAAAGGCTATTTACAATTTGTACAGAAACCAAATGGCAGTTTTAAGAGTCGAGGGCCATGAAAGGGAATCAGTGGTTGGGAAAGGAGTGAGACAGGGTTGTAGCCTCTCCCCGATGTTATTCAATCTGTATATTGAGCAAGCAGTAAAGGAAACAAAAGAAAAATTCGGAGTAGGTATTAAAATTCATGGAGAATAAATAAAAACCTCGAGGTTCGCCGATGACATTGTAATTCTGTCAGAGACAGCAAAGGACTTGGAAGAGCAGTTGAACGGAATGGATAGTGTCTTGAAAGGAGGGTATTAGATGAACATCAACAAAAGCAAAACGAGGATAATGGAATGTAGTCGAATTAAGTCGGGTGATGCTGAGGGACTTAGATTAGGAAATGAGACACTTAAAGTAGTAATGCAGTTTTGCTATTTAGGGAGCAAAATAACTGATGACGGTCGCAGTAGAGAGGATAGAAAATCTAAACTGGCAATGGCAAGGAAAGCGTTTCTGAAACAGAGAAATTTGTTAACATCGGGTATAGATTTAAGTGTCAGGAAGTCGTTTCTGAAAGTATTTGTATGGAGTGTAGCCATGTATGGAAGTGAAACAAGGACGATAACCAGTTTGGACAAGAAGAGAATAGAAGCTTTTGAAATGTGGTGCTACAGAAGAATGCTGAAGATAAGGTGGGTAGATCACGTAACTAATGAGGTATTGAATAGGATTGGGGAGAAGAGAAGTTTGTGGCACAACTTGACTAGAAGAAGGGATCAGTTGGTAGGACATGTTTTGAGGCATCAAGGGATCACCAATTTAGTATTGGAGGGAAGCGTGGAGGGTAAAAATCTTAGAGGGAGACCAAGAGATGAATACACTAAGCAGATTCAGAAGGATGTAGGCTGCAGTAGGTACTGGGAGATGAAGCTTGCACAGGATAGAGTAGCATGGACAGCTGCATCAAACCAGTCTCAGGACTGAAGACCACAACAACAGCATGATGAGCTATGTTTATGCAACCTGTCCATAACAAACATTACCGAAGCTATCCCAGTGAAATGAGGGTAATTCCATTTATGCGAAAAATAGACACATGTTACCCCATTTTTTTTATACAGAGAACGATTGCAGAGTACATGAAGCGAAGAGGGAGACCTATTCTTATCCAGTCTGCCCTCAAATATAAAAATTTTGGCAAGCACCAACGAAAAGCACCAACGAAAAGCACCAACGAAAAGCACCAACGAAAAGCACCAACGAAAAGCACCAACGAAAAGCACCAACGAAAAGCACCAACGAAAAGCACCAACGAAAAGCACCAACGAAAAGCACCAAAAAAAGATTCAGCATTACCTGCGTACTCGTTAAGTAGTAGGATATGCTACGTGGTAGCAGAAAATGATCTTCATGCAGTAAACAATGAATGCAACGAGTGCTGCGAAATCTGTAGTTTTCCTAATGAGGAGAAAGTTTGAAAGAATATGTATCTTTATTTTTAGTTTCACTAGTGAAAGTAGAGTCAATTCATAAAGCAGTTGAGTCCCATAAGATTTCACACACATTTTTGCACACTACTGCTAAGGTCATCAGTCCCTAAGCTTACACACTACCTAACCTAAATTATCCTAAGGACGAACACACACACCCATGCCCGAGGGAGGACTTTACTGCAGTTATGCACTGTGCGGCTGGTCCCGGCGGAGGTTAAAGCAGTTCACTGGACTTGACCAAAGGAGTGACCATTAATTGTAAATATTAGCTCGTAAGTGATCAACTATTTACAAAAGAATACAAGTCTTTCTGCAGGAAACCTGCAAATTTGACTGTTTTGTAAATGAACGCTATCAACGAAGGAACTGAGCACGAATGCTGTGTGAAGATGCACACTAAAGTGCGACGTGCATTATAAGAATATCACCAATACACACTGAACAGTTAGTGTTATACTGCACGTGTAAAAACACGTCAAGGCTACGACAATAGGTGCAACGCAAAGCTCAGTGTTGTTCTAAATGCAGCGACAGCTAAAACATTCGTCGTCACTTACCTGTGAGCCTCACGGGAGGCAGTTGACAGGGAAGTATGGAGGCAGCTCCAGGGGCCGGCTCCTCCGTTGGAAAACGCGTGCGAGGCGTGTGTACCGGTGCACTCGCGTGATACGAAGTTCACAAGGGAAAAACAAAAATAAAAGAAACCGAGAGAGGTGGCGCAGTGGTTAGACACTGGACTCTCATTCGGGAGGACGACGGTTCAATCCCGCGTCCGGCCATCCCGATTTAGGGTTTCCGTGATTTCCCTAAATCGCTCTGGGCAAATGCCGGGATGGTTCCCTTCAAAGGGCACGGCCGACTTCCTTCCCCGTCCTTCCCTAATCCGATGAGACCGATGACCTCGCTGTCTGGTCTCCTTTCCCAAACAAACCAACCAACCGGAAAAAAAGGGGGCAATGTACGACCGGCAGCTCTGTTACAGGCTGAGCGCGGACGGATGCTGAGTACTGGAGCTCACGCAACACTGTGCAGCCGCTGTGAGTGGCTGACGCGTGGGTGACGAAACAGTCCTAACTTTAAACTGCTAACCGCCATGACTTCCATCGTACATACTGGAGGAAAGACATTTGCACACTTGTGTGACTACATTTTCATACGTAAATTAAGCAAATTTCTTGAGTCGAAGTTAAGATGAGTAAGAAATAGATTGTCAGATTACTCAGACCTTAAATCCATTAATACCGGCACTCGTGAACACTGCTAAAATTAATTATAATCCTGTCTCTCGATGGACAAAGAAAATGGAGTTGTCTTCCATAGTGCACATTCAGACAAGTCCTGATCCTTAATGTATCCAATAGGTTGTAAGATACTAATAATTTCCCACTTCTGTTTCAATTGTAAATAAAAACCCGGGAAGGCACTTTAATCCCTGGCACCACAGTGGAAAGGACGATGTACTGCTTGATGAACGCCGCAGACAGCTAACACAGAAAGTGAAAGCATCACGAAGTGTAGTGCTACGTTATTAAACTGTAATTGAACCACAATGAGTCAACAGAGGCTCTAACATTGTCCGCTTCAGTTAAGTTAAAATATACACTCACTGTACTCATGTATTAGTTGTTAGAACTCATACTCAAGAGAATGTAAATTCTATCCCCCGAAGTGAGAAATGAACGTTCTCTTATTGTTATAAGCAAATATGTACCAAACTTAACTATGCACATAAATGTGAATCTTGCTATTAAGAAATGAAGTAACTGATGAACAAAAAGTGAAAAACTATTTTGAAAAATGATATCACATATATGTTTATGTAATTTCAATTTATGTACTTCGTACGCCAGTAACATTGTGTCATGTCATGATCCTCATACCAAAAATCGCGAATAGCTCGAGTTAATCCTTCGACATTCCCTCTCTCCTCATGGAAGGCGGTGTGATCGCTATTTTTGACTTCATTAATACAACAAATAGATAACACTTTCAGCCAGAAGGCAGATACTTGTTTATAAAAATGATTAATGTATAGTAAGATGTCGCATAACGACGGTGGAATATCCTAAATAATGGTATTCGTTGTCTTTGGGCGGCAATATAAACAGAAGAATACGGATCGATATGCGATCCTTCACTATTTTTGAAATGGGTTTTCGCGGTTTGTTAATACCACCCAAGGGTGAATGACGGAAGGTGTGGACCAAAGGGATTTGAGGCATTTCATTCACTGTTTCCTTTTAAAAGTATTATCAATGTTATTAATAAAGGAGTGTTGTAAAAAAAAATAGCTACAGGCCTTGTAAATCGCCTAACTGCATAAGTGAACTACTAAAAATAATCGTTAATATGTTTATTGTGTTCCTAAACTTCAACTCACAAATAGCATTCAGTTATTTACTAATTAATTAAATGTCTGTTCAAAGCAATTTCCCCACATAATCAACAAAACTTGAAACCAGAACTCAGTACAGTTCCTTGCTATTAAATGTCTGCGTAAGTTAATGGCCATACACAGTAACGTCTGAACAACAATTCAATTGTCCCTAAAAAAAACAACCATCTATGCATTTCTTTCCCATAATTCTGTAAACATGTTTATACACCTATAGCAAATGGCAATTACGGAAGCGTCCGATCCCGCCCATCTGCTTTGATCCATGACGTCACAAATATGGTGGAAACGACCATAAACCACGATTCCAATATGGCGCATATAAAGTCGTTACGTACACATTATGAGGACGAAAATACATCGAAAAACAAACACACACACTTTCCACAAAGCGCCTAATGACACTAACGGGACAAGCGCGGGAAATGGGGTGTTTTTGGGTGGGGCAAACTAAATATAAAATTTAGACATCCACCCCCATACAAAACCACACAAAACGACGAAAAAAGCGACATCACAAAACTCCCCAAATACCACTAAACACAATATTATCCGGAATCGGACACTTCCCTTGACCTATATGGGATCGGGAGCTGCTGTTGAGCTATAAATTACGATCAAACACTTCCCTTGGCCTATATAGCTCAAAAACATCTCCCGATACCAATACCAGCATACACAGCCACACTTTGGGATCGAACACTTCCCTTGACCTGCGCACTGTTTGTTCAGGAATGGATATGACGGATAAAATTAACAAACAACAACCGATTAATTTTACTAAAATTACGACACGATGTACAGCGAACACTAAATTAACCTTCACACAAAATCGTTAAAACTCACTGAAGCGAATTCCACTACAAACACGGCCGACACTAACAATTCTGGATAACGAGCAAAAGCAAACAGCCCATTACACCACACAAATGAAGACCCTGAACATACCACCAGAGAGCACAACAAGTCACAACACGACGACATCTACAAACACGCCACACTCGCATACCAAACTCCGCGCCGTCATGACGCCACACGACAACACCCTTACGTCACGGATCAAAGCCGACGCCTGGGATCGGACGCTTCTGTCGACCCAGCGAATGAACCACTTTCGGCCTGAGCCACCAACAACATAAGTCGTTCTCATTACCCACAGAGCCACTCCGAGGTACTGGAAGGAAAACGTAAGCCTTCCACGTGTAAACCAAAGGCACGGTTTCCCAGACTGCAAGCCGTAAGAAACCAGTCAACACGCTCCCGCCTCCAAACACAGGAAGGCGTCGGGCTAGTAAACAACGCCCGCTACGGTGGGCAAGCGCGACTACGTAACTGCTTGCCACAGTGGGTCGGTTCCTCCCGCAGCCTCTGCCAAGACCGGTGGCGAAATTAATGAAATTAGCACCACCTGTGGCACAAAGGGCAAGCAACTCAACAACGTAATAAGGACATAAATTATCTGCATATACAACGTGTCCAAAACAGCTGTCTACCCACTACTTTCAGCACCTCAGAGGACACCACTTAACACACTGCGCGGTATGTTTAGATGACTCTGAATTCAATCTGCGCAAAACCACAAACTACCTGTGCATGAGCACACTACGCTTAAACTAAAGAGTATTAACACAACGTACAACTTGTAAATCTCCTGGTGACCGGCCTGGACTCGTGAAATGGATCTACCAACACATCACGGCCAATAAACCACCTCCGCTCTCCACTTGCGAGGCACAAATAGGATATGTCATGCAACACACTTATTAAAATATCTAAAACAGTGTTCGTTACAAGATTAACACTCAATGTCACAGGGAAAGAATTAGGAACATATCGGTTCGTTACAATAAACGCACAAATTACGTGGCTGAAAAACAACCAAGTCAGTGGCACACAAGAAGGGTAGTAATAGTTAGGCCCTTTATCATTTTCCCATTCAGAGGGGCGTAAAACAATAACACTAAATTGCTCAAATGCATTCATACTTCTCTGCTTAAGTGACTGACAACTACTAAGTTTTTAAATGCAGAACAAGTCCTCACAGGATAAACGCGGCCTTACGCAATGGACTCCTAATAGCAATGTCAAGCGTCCAAAGCACATTGCTTGCCGTTGTGGTGTATTTATTGAGCACACTCAGTAATCGCCAGAATGATGGACACTAATGTGATGCCATTGCGAGCACAGTTGGTTTGGATATAAGCAGCATTTTGTTCCGTCACAGAACCATAGAGACGAGAATGTAGTCACAAGAAGCAAACGGTAAATCGATCATAAACAAGGAAGCAGCATGCTCCAGACAGCATCGGCGCCTCTACCCACCTAGTCCGCCGCAAGCGCCCAAACACAATCAGGTAGCGTGGCGAACTCTGCTCTCGCCGCCACCCACGGCTTCACGCTCCGCGCACTAACGCCCATCCCACTGCTTCTGCTCGCCCTCCAAAACCCAACTACTCGACTCTCCCAGGTGCCTCGCCGACTTCCCCGCGAGGGGGCGCCACTTCTCCCTTTCCTCCGCGATACGGCGATAATATTACACGCGGTACGTTCGATAGATCAAACCTGAGCCGTCACGGCTCAATTTGTTCGCTGGAGAAGAAAAACAGTACAAGTGTTTAGCGCTCAGGGCTTCATTTGTTAACTAAGACCAGATTTATGGCGGTCTGATCTAATTGTTTACTAAAAAATAAAAACGTGTTATGTCTAAGTTTGAGTGAAGTGTAAAAAGAAGAAGAACTGTTATAACTTATCGTGACGAGTCACGGGTGACTCGAGAGGACAATGACTATCTATATAAAAGAGCGCTCAATGGACATTAAACGGACATAAAAATCTACCGTCATTGTAGTACTAAGCATAAGGTACGATGTATGTTTTAGTTATAATAAATGTTCTGAAAATATAGGAATGAGCACTGCTAACTGATTCAATATCTCCTCAGGAAAAAGCATAAGTAAAGTGAAAATAATACTAAGATAACAGACTCCAAGATCAGCAGTCCAATGTGCGTGTTACATTGACGATAAAACAGATTTTTTTTTTTTTGTCTTCTTGCATCAGCTTTAACATCACACAAAAGGGAAATTCAATATTACAGTTGTTTTTGCGCTCTTAAAACAATTTCCTAAGGGACCAGAAAGTTCTTGTCATAACAAGAACTTCAAGATCGTACATACGATCACACCCGGTCGTGAAGTAATTAGCTAGCGTGCTATTTATTAACACATTGCATTATCGTCTTTCTGTGACTACTTCAAGTCACGCGAAACTGCAAGTAAAGACTATTCACATTTCGTAATGCAATATTTTAGGATAATGGTCAACCCATGATTCTTACGCCAATTGTGACTGATGTTCAATGGCAAAGTTGATGGAATTTGAGATTTCACTTAATGTTTTATCACTCTTATTTTGTTACAGAGTGCTGCTTTCGCAAGGTGTGATGGACATAATGGAAGTTGGGAGATGAAGTACTGGCGGACGTAAACCTCTGAAGGTGGCCCGTGAGTCGTGATGGGATGGCTCAATGGCTGGAGCATTTGCCCACGTAGGGCAAAAGTCCCAGTCTGGCATACAGTGCGCCAATTTAAAACTTGCTGTCAGATTAGAACACTTTGCTACAGAGCGAAAATGCATTCTGGAAACTTAACGAATCGTTTATGGGTGCAATTTCATTTTTGTTTTATTATACATTAGTGGTAGTTGTTGTGGTCTTGAGTCCTGAGACTGGTTTGATGCAGCTCTCCATGCTACTCTATCCTGTGCAAGCTTATTCATCTCCCAGTACCTACTGCGGCCTACATCCTTCTGAATCTGCTCAGTGTATTCATCTCTTGGTCTCCCTCTACAATTTTTACCCTCCACGGTGCCCTCCAGTACTAAATTTGTGATCCCTTGATGCCTCAGAACATGTCCTACCAACCGATCCCTTCTTCTAGCCAAGTTGTGCCACAAACTCCTCTTCTCCCCAATTCTATTCAATACCTCCTCATTAGTTATGTTACCTACCCAGATATAAATAAAGACATTTGAATATTGTCAATGCAGCTAACACCTGATCGGTGGAAATTTCAGCATAGTTTGGAAATCTAATGATCCCAAAAATTTGCATTTATTCGTACACTCTTAGCAGCGTATTTTCTCGTGTTCTGCAGTAGGAAGTCCTACAATGAGTGAAGCTGAGTTAGTGAAGAGCTCAAACTAACTGACATGAAGTGTTCTGGCACCTGCTTTCAAATTTACAAAGGGTGTAGTAACAATGCTAAACAATCGGTCTGTGGAAAACGTTGTCGTTCTGACGTCAGAGTATATACAGAGCAGACTGCTATGACCTAGGCCTTCTTCCAATCTATAAAAAGGGTAGAAAAATCGGACACACATAATTACCAGCATATTTCACTGACATCGATTGGCTGTAGAATCATGGAACATATTTTGGGTTCAGACATTGTGACCTTTCTAGACTCTGCTGTTTCCTGAAACAAACCATGCTGGTTTCTGTAGATGAGCTTCTCAGTCATGCGAGACACAGCTGGCCCTGTTTGTGGATGATATACAACAGGCTCTAGATATTAGTTCCCAGGTTGGTGGCATATTCCTCCACTTTTTGGAGCAGGCGACAGTGCGGAATTGAGTCAAACGCCTTTCAAAAGTGCGCGCTTACAGTGTATCCGATGACATACGTTGTTGGATAGAAAGTTTTTTAACAGACAGAGAGCAGTATGTCGTTCTGAATGGGGTGACTCAAAACAAGCAATCAGGTGAGCCCCAGACAGCGTAATAGTTCCGGTGCTTGTTACGATTTACATAAACAATCTGGTTGGTGGTATTGACAGCGGCGTTAGACTGTTTGCCGTTGATGTTTTAGTCTACAGGAAAGTAGTATCACACGAAAGTTGTGAACAAATCAATGAGGATTTGCAGAAAATAAATGTGTGGTGTAATCACTGGCAGTTGTCTCTCGATAAGCGTAACCTACTGCGTATAACAAGGCGAAAACCCACATTGATGTAAGAGTACAAAATAAATGCCCAGTCTTAGGAAGCGGTAACATCTGTCAAGTACCTGGCTGTGACTGTTCGAAATGATCTCAAATGGAATGATCAGATTACACAGGTAATGGGCACAAAGCAGCGCGGAGCAGACGGCACACCACAAGAGAAGCGGTACTTATAAAATTGTCTTAAGAGTATTGTACCTTTATAGTGTAAAGTGTTGACATAGTTAAGATGCCCCAAACTAATGAAGTTGCGTCATCCTCCGCTAATGGTAAGACGTCAGTGAAGGAAGCCTTACGTATTGTTTCAAAAGTGTTCGAAGGGAATGAAAAGGATTTAAGGGAATCTACTAGTTCAAATGCCGCATGTACATTTTCGATAAAGCCAGAGGACCACGAAACGTTACTGAAGTTCGTTAAAGCAAAGATAACCGGTGAGGCCAGGTCGAGACTGCAAGTGCACGAGCGCACCGGGACGTGGCAAGAGGTGGAACGCGTTCTAGAAGAAAACTATGCGAGTAAGCGTACCATAGACTACTTCCCATGTAAGATTTTCCAAGCAAGACAGGGACAGGGGGAACCAATTGCATTTCGTCTATTCGGCTTGTCCAGATTCCAGAGAGATTTTCGAGAAGCAGTAAACAGAGTTACGGCTAGAGAAAACTTGAAGGGTGCGATAGAACTGGTTGATTCCTTAGGAAGAGCCTGCTTTATACAGGGATTAAGCAATGATAGAATACAGACAATAGTGAGAAGCAGAGGCGACGAAATTACGTTGGCAGCAGCAGTGGAGCTGGCACTGCAGGAAGAGAGTGCGATATTGTCCGTGAAAGAGCTGGGACTAGCCCCGAGGGTAACGAACACTCGAAATGAGGAAGCGGTAAAAAACGATAACGGAACAAGTATTACAATTAGCGGCAGTGTTTGGCCAAATCGAAGAGGAATACGAGCAGATGATAAACGTCATTGTAAATGCTCAAAAGGGAATACTGCAGCCTCACATAATTAATCCAGTCCAGATTGTGAAATATCTAAGTTTAATACGAGACGAACTAAAAGACGTGAAGTTTCCTGTTCCTCTCGCCGAGTCGCCTCTTGTTAAGAATAATTGATTTAGATGTTTTCATTTCCGGTAGCATACTAGGGTACCTAATTAAAATTATTATTATCTATTAAAGGAATGTTAATCTCCCATTACCAAAAGAGATTCCAGATTTGAATGGAAGGTACGTATACATACAGCCAGAGAAAGAATTTCTACTGATAGTACGCGAAACTTTCTACGGATGACCTAAAATGTAACGAACTGCCTTTTGGATTCATCTGAGTAAGAATAGGCGACTGTGCAGACAGTCATTCGCATTGCTATCGACATTCGACCATGAGGAATGCGAAGCCAAATTGTTACAACCGGTAAGAGAAATTCCAGAAGATTGATTCAGTGCGACTATTTTTCGCACTCAGAGCCTTTGGATCCATCTAAACAGTAACGATTGGCTATATGTAGCCCCGAAGGGAGAAGGACTAACACAAACAGTATTATGTGGAAAGGAACCCCCAAAGGACTTATTTTTCCTACCCCTTTCATTAATAAGTTTTTATAGTAAATGTAAAGGGTATGGAACGAGAGTGTTCATACAAACAGATAGAGAAATTCATAGCAACGTAACAAAGAAAGATATAATACCTCAAATTAATTTAGAATTTGACTGTTGTGTTGTAAACGAAGAAAATTCTAATGTTAGCATTGAGGCATTTTTCTTACCATTGGATCAGGTAGTAACACAATTAGACGATTTGAAAATCGCTGGGAAAAGACTGGATGATGTCCAGCGAATGGCAGAAAGACAGGAGGAAGAACTAAAATATTCCAGATATTTTACACATTACTCAATAACTACATATGTTATTATAATAAAAATGACTATCGCTTAGCTACATGTTTCTGTAAAAACTGTATATGCTGTAAAGAATGCTTGAAAAGCTTATTTAAGTACTTTGACGATAGTAACTGTTGTGGTAAAGTATGTATAAGAAACACCATAGTAAATCAGTACCCAGAGAATAGCTTAAGTAGAAGACAAGCTAATAAAGAAACTGAAGGTGCAGTAATATATGAAAGATGTGCGAAAAACCAAGAAGAGTTAGTTCTGTTCAGAAACAGGCGTTAAGTAAAATCAAAAGATAAAATATATTAAAAGTGTCTTATGGAAAAAACACTAAAATTGATTTCACCTTTTTATGTGTTATGAAACTGTACCTACTATGTAACTGTAATGACCAACGTTGAATGAAAATTGTATTTTGTATCAATGCTTTAACAATGTACGTTGATAAACGTATGTTTGTTAATTGTAATCGTATCAATGATTTGTAAAAAAATGTACCTTGATAAATGTATGTATAAAATAATTGTGTCTAACAAAGAACTTAATGGAATTAAGTGTACCGAATGTGTATGAAAGAAAAAAAAACATGTGAAGTGTTGATGTAAGCAAATAATCCAAATAAAGTGAGAGAATCACAATTGACGCTACTCTGAGGAGTAACGCCAATTTCCCTGGCGGGGGAGGTGTTGTAATTAGACTTGGCTTGTTCCTGCGGTTACAATCGTTTCAGGCAGTACGCTGAGAATAGTACGTAGGAAGGAGTTAAAATTGTAGCGCTGGACGCCTGGCGTGGCCGAAGGGTCGGCCGAGGCGGAAGTCAAACTGTTTGTTGGGCAGCGGCGCTTCATAAGTTAGCAAACAGCCAGCAGATATAAACGAAGGTCTGTGCTTATCACGAGTCCCTACAATCAGTTAAGGAGTATAAACAGAAAGCATTTCTGGCTAGAGAGAGGTCTGGGAGTGGAGAGAGGAAAAAAAAGAGGGCCCTTGGTGGCGACGGCGCTACGTCGTGAGGAGCCAATGAAGGGCTCAGGACGCAGTGCGTGACGTGACCATATAGGGAGAGGCGCCTCTATCCCTCCACCCAGCCTCTGAAGAACAATAGCAACAACAATACTTCAACGATACCAAATACGGACAAGTTGCCTTCGACGCCTCGTCATGCGAAGCGCTGGCGGGGTCGAAGGGGGAACGCTAACAAAACTCGAGAGCACGCAGCTCTGCGGCCGTCTTGTCGGGAGATTGTCGAGTAGTCGGCGTGATAGCAGCAGCCGACTTGGGCTGGGGAACGGGCTGTAGGCAGGCAGCCGGAGATAGTCGCTGGAGCGCGTCAGGGCGTAGCCGCGGGACTCTAACGTAGGGCGCTGGGAAATATTGCTGAGCTTCTAGTGGGCAGTCGGAACGGTGGAGTCAGTCACCGTCTCTGTGTCAGACTTGGCCTTCCTGTGAATACACCTCACCCTGACTGCGTGGTGGTTGCAATCATTCAGAATAAACTGCAATGTATTAAAGTTAGCAAGACTTTAATTCTACCCGCTTCCTGTCTCCCTCTCACTAAGGTCAACCGGCTAAATCCCTTTCACGAACCGTGCCGCTCAATCCCTCGCAATACCCACGCTTGGGAAGCGACAGTGGGCTCATGAACTAACAGCTCGAAATAATTTTCAGAGAATGCGTTTAGCACAATTTTGGAAGATATTTTATGCGTACCTCCGGAATTGAACATTAATTTACCCTCGATATGTTGGCGAAAATACGTCACCAACTATTATTGTACGTGTTTGAAATGAAAGATTTCTTTGAACCTTTCAGCAACTGTATCATTTGAACTGGGAGGTCGGTAAAAGGATCCAATTATTAATTTATTCCGGTTGCCAACAATGGCCCATACTAACTCACAGGAAGTATCTAACTTGACGCTAAATTGAAGTAAACTACTTCTGACAGGCTAAACATGGTTGGCGGTGACGTGTTTGTTGCTATCTTTTCGGAACACCTTTAGGTTCTTCGCAAAAATTTCGGTTGGGCTTATATCCGGCTTTAGCCAGCTTAGAAAGCACTGATGCTCAAAACGTTATATTAGCGCTTGGAGCTCTGGTACTTTCCCAACACAGCTACGACAATTTACGACTGTTATACCGATGGTTCCTGTATCTACGTTCTTCCTGTGTTCAGCCTGCACTCCTTGTGACTGAAGCACTTCTTGTGTTTTCCCTAGTTCTCTAACCTAAACAACCGCCCAGTCCATGCCACACAGACTCTGCTACCCGTGTAACTGCCTCCTGCGTATAGTGGACACCTGACATATTCAGCAGAACCCGAAACCCAACCACCCTTTGGCACAAGTCGGGGAATCTGCAGCCTACACGGTCGCAGAACCGTCTGAGCCTACGATTCAGACCCTCCACTTGGCTCTGTACCAGAGGTCCGCAATCGGTCCTGTCGACTATGCTGCAAATGGTCAGCTCTACTTTCATCTTACAAGCGAGACAGGCAGCCTTTACCACTTCTGTTAGCTGCACGAAACCAGAGAGAATGTCTTCTGATCCTAAGTGACAGATTAGAGATTAGATTAGATTAGATTAATACTAGTTCGATGGATCATGAATACGATATTTCGTAATGATGTGGAACGAGTCAAATTTTCCAATACATGTCATAATTAAGTTATATTAACTTAATTATGTTGTTAAATTAACAACTTTTTTGTTTTTTTAATTTTTTATAATTTTTTGTTTTTTTCTTTTTTTCTTAATTTATATCTAAAAATTCCTCTATGGAGTAAAAGGAGTTGTCATTCAGAAATTCTTTTAATTTCTTCTTAAATACTTGCTGGTTATCTGTCAGACTTTTGATACTATTTGGTAAGTGACCAAAGGCTTTAGTGGCAGTATAATTCACCCCTTTCTGTGCCAAAGTTAGATTTAATCTTGAATAGTGAGGATCATCCTTTCTCCTAGTATTGTAGTTATGCACACTGCTATTACTTTTGAATTGGGTTTGGTTGTTAATAACAAATTTCATAAGAGAGTATATATACTGAGAAGCTACTGTGAATATCACTAGATCATTAAATAAATGTCTGCAGGATGATGTTGGGTGGACAACTATTATTCTGATTACACGCTTTTGTGCAATAAATACTTTATTCCTCAGTGATGAATTGCTTGCAGATGGCATCATATTTTGGGGTAATGAGAGTAAATTAGCTTACTACGCCTATTTTCAAACATGCAATAGGGTCATTGCAAATTTTGGTGATAAACATAAGTAGCTGAACTCAAATGTTTCAGCAGATCATCAATGTGTTTCTTCCAATTTAGTCTCTCATCAATGGACACACCTAAAAATTGTGAATATTCTACCTTAGCTATATGCTTCTGATTGAGGTCTATATTTATGAATGGTTTTGTGGCGACGTCATTTATCCACTGCGCCAAAAACAGCAGGTGAAAGCCGCAGTTGATAGATATTTATCTTTGCCGTAGTCGGCTTGGTTACGAGTTGTTTATTCTTGTTAGTTTTTGATCTGTGCTTGGATAATAAAATGTTTTCTCATATTATGAAAAAAGCTGTTACTTCATAAAATATAAAGGCTCCCAAAGTTTTACTGAATTTTGATAAGTCACAGTACATACAGTTCTGTACAGTAAATGGTATGAGAGTCCGTTTACAAGGAACCACTTAGTAATTTTCTGAAAGACATTATTGACAATTTCATCAGTTAATTCTTGTTTGTCAGGTGTGATTACTATACTTGTATCATCGGCAAAGAGAACTAACTTTGTTGTTGTTAATATATATTAATGACTTGCCGTTCTATATTCATGAAGAGGCAAAGGACCAAGACCAACCCTTGTGGAAACCCATTCCTGATAGTTCCCCAGTTTGAGGAATGTGCTGATCTTTGCATATTATGAGAACTGCTCATTTCAACTTTTTGCACTCTTCCAGTTTGCGACAGTGCACAAATGGTTTAATTCGTACCTCTCATGCCACAATACTCGAGCTTGTCTTGCAGAATTTCATGATTTACACAATCAAAAGCCTTTGGGATTTTTTGTGATCTCACAATGGGTGGTGTTCGGTTATTCAGATCATTCAAAATTTGATTGGTGAAAGCGTATATGGCATTTTCTGATGAAAAACCTCTCTGGAAACCAAACTGTAAAAATGAAGTACTAACAAAATGTCAGATATGTGAAGCTACTCTTGAATACATTACTTTCTCAAAAATTTTGGATAAAGCTGTTAGAAGGGAGATTGGACGGCAATTGTTGGCATCAGATCTACCCCCTTTTTTATGCATAGATATAACAATAGCATATTTCAGTGTATCAGGGAAAATGCCCTGTTCCAGAGAGCTATTACACATCATTAGTACCGACATGACCAACCACCTGCAGTTGGCTGCACCCTGTGCTCTTCATGGCATCTGGGAGGACCCTTTCCACATCTGGAATGACTCCAGTGCTAGCAGTAACTGGGTTTGCCACCGGTGAGGAATGATTGGAGGACTCTGACATGCTGAACTGGCGTCGGATCCCCACGGCTGGCCCACAACAGTGGCGCCAATCCACTGCAGCCTCAAGCTGTGAAACCGAAGCCATCACAACCTGAAGCTGAGAGCGAAGTGTCACCAACTCGCCTCGCATCAGCACACAACACTCGCAGTCCCTGACCGTGGAAGACTAAACTATTCAGATAAACGGACTATCGGTATGTCCTGCGCAACTCTACTGTAGACCCTGACTAAAACGCACGAACTGTGTCTAGTAATAGGCAGATATTCAAAAACCTAATTACCGAAGCACTCAAGTGAAACTAATAGATATAAAATCTACACGCAGAAACTCATGAAACAAAACTAATACCCACAGTTCTCGTGTCTTCGTTTGCGTCAGAAAGTAAAACGATAATGTGACATATTACCAGTTCCTTATCAGGGGCAAATTATTTAAAGCACACAGATGGTACAATAAAATTCGCTCCTGGTTAGGAACTCTTAAATGACACAAAAGTGGTTTTTACTCTGTGGCGGTCAGTGCTCACATAATTATTCTTAGGAGATAGAACTTTTGTTCTTCTTAAGAGTAAATTATTGTAGGAGAGGAGAGCCATTCTTGTGATGTAAAAATCGACACCATTGCGAGTTTTTTATTCACATTGTAAAATATATGTGTATATGGAAGGAAATCAGCTAATAGAACAAATAAAATATTGTTCATTTCAAGAAGGTACGTGTTATTATACACCCAGCGATATACTGCTATTGTGATTTACTAATAAACACCAGCTTGAGAACAGTTCCGACGGGAGCGTTCAGTTCTAGTGAAATAGATCGATGTTTTCTTCGGAAAAGAAGTCACTTCATGGATCATTCAAATCCACAATAGATTGTTGCATAGCAATCAGTACCTGGACATTTCTCAGAACTGAAAGCAGAGCCCCGAAGAATATTTCTCCGTACTTTGGTTACCACTTTCAGCTCGACACGGTATCTACAGCATCTGGAGCAGATTTCTACAACAGCGGAAGCGTGTAATCGCTATCAGTTTCACACACCGCCCTGTATGTATTTACCCACAACAGTGAACATACAGTTACTCACACACATAGAACGACAATACAAGGTGGTGTGGGGAAACATTTCAGTATAAAGGTCCTGTAGAGCTAAACAGTAGTTAGCCTAGTAGTAGTAGTGGTAAACAAAAAAATTTTTCTTTTTTAATGGCTAGTAGAGAGAAGCATTCTGTATGATCTCACGAATGTGTTAGATGATGTTCCTGGCAACCCCTACTCATGTCACTAGCTGCTTAACACAAACTAACAAGTGTTGCAATTAGACGAGAAGCTTTTTATAGCTTATTTCGTAATTATTTTACTTACTCAGAAGAGTTGTGTAAGATGAGTAACAACTGGCTGTAACCTTAACTGTTAGGATTAGGACTTGAAATTACGGCAACGACACGTGTTTCACGAACAACTTTGTTCTCTGTCTGTGTGTGTTCCTTGTTCAGTGTGCGGTCCTTTTATGAATAAACCCTGGTAGGACAACTGTGTACATAACATCATCTGTGGACACCAACGATATTATTTGGTGGTAAAATGTGAGTCTCAACACGCCCCCTCAATTTATACGCACCGGTATAAATCGATGAACTCGAGTCCTTAAGTTTGTGGTTCTAGGTTCGCAGTCAGGGTCCAACAACACACATCTCATGCTTCGGCGCAGGAAGGGCCTTCGTCAGCACGTCTGCTACCACGTTTTCTGTTGACCGATATTCCAGTTTCAGTGGATAAACTTGCAGGGCCTGGCGAATGAAGTCGTACTTTATGTGAATGTGTTTCGTCTTTGGTTGTCATTGAACAGTACAGTTTCCCACTCAGTCAGCTGGAAAATTGGCAAATAATCCAATGCGTGGCAGCTCCGCTAAAGCCAACTCCTTCACGAACTGCCTCCTTTGCTGCTTTGGAGATACTCATATGCTCAGCCTCACTTGATGAGAGAGCGACTATCCTCTGCTTGTGCGAACACCATGAGATTGCTGACTTGCTGACAGGAAGTCGTATACTGGTTACAACTTCATCTTGTGCATCAGAATTTCCCCAGTCAGCATCTGCAAAACCGAATATTCCCTCTTTATCCTTGATGTAGGTTAGATACCTCAAGGGAACAATTGGCAAGAAACTAAGGATTCGTTTTGCTGCCTGCCAGTGAACAAGATTATGGCTGTTGTTGTATTGGCTTAGCTTGTTGACCGCATGGCATATATCAGGGCGAGTGCCAATGGCGATGTACATGAGTATCCGTTCAGGGAACTGCTCGGAGCGTTGAGTCCTATCTGATGTACTTGCAGCTGCAACATCCAGTTTGATCCTGGTCGCCAACGGGGTTCTTACGGGCTTGCAGTCATCCATTCGGAATCGGTGTAAAACTTCTCTGATGTAGCCACTTTGACACAGCGTGAGTTTGTCAACAGACTGATTTACGTCAATGCCCAGGTAGCATTTCACAGGACCAAGATCCTTGACGTCGAATCTGGCAGATAACTTGTCCTGGCTCTGCCTTGTCCTTTCCGGGTCTGATGACGAAATTATGATGTCGTCAATATAAGTGAGCAGGAAGACTTGAGAATTTCCCACACTGTCCACGTATACACAAGGATCTGCACTACTGCAATCCGATTGACATCAATGTGGCGTTTAATTTGGCATGACACTGTCTGCCAGCTTGGCACAACCTGTAGATGGTTTTTGTAAGCTTGCACACTTATGCTCCAGAAGTTATAATCTGGTGACAATCATGTCCCTTTTTGGCTATGTGATGGTCCTCCTCTAGATCTCTCATCTTCTGTAAGAACTTGGCTAATGAGTCCGGCTGTTCCATGAAGGTTTCAGTATCAATTTCACCGTTGAGGAATGCAGTGGTGATATCCAGCTGTGAGACATGCAAGTTAAACCTCACTGCCAGAGCCATGAGGAGTCTGAATGATTCGATTCTTGCAACTGGAGAGAATGTTTCCACAAAGTCAACTCCAGGTCTATGGTTAAATCCTCGTGCAACTATTCTGGCCTTTCATCGTAGCAAGGATCCATCACTGCCGTATTTGTTTCTTAAGACAGAAAAATAATTGACTGCAGAACTGTTTGCTGGTCTGTCCACGATGTCCCAGGTTTCATTCTTGACTAGCGACTTGACTTCATCGTATATAGCGCAAAACCATTCTTGACTATCTGTACCGTTCAATGCATCCTCAACATTGCTGCTAATGCAACAGAAATCAGTGTTGATGTCATGACTTGAAACTTCTGGTGCAAGCTGTGGAGCAGATCTGACACTTGAGGAATTGCTGTCCTCGTCACATGATAAGTTATCATCTGAAATGATATCGTGTGGTAGCGAGGTGACTTCTTCTTCAAAACCGTAAAGTGGCTCTTCATCAGAGAATGATTCTGACTCGCAGCTTCTGTTGTCACTCAGGTCACCTGGTGAAAACTCCGTGCAGATGCTTCTTCTTTGGCAATGATGTTGTTCATCTACGGAGAGGTCTACATAGGTTTGCTTGGGTTCAAAACTGTTATGATCAAGGAACCTGACATCTTGTGATGTGTGTATCTTGTGGTCTTTTGGCACCCACACAAGATAGGTACTTGAACAATCTGATCCGAGAGGCAAGCAAGGAATCTTCGTAGGCTACTCAAACTTCCCCTTGTTTGGCGATTTGTCCAGGATGAAGACACTTTCACCGAATATACGAATGTGTGACAGGTCTGGTTTCTTCTTCATCCACTTTTCATATGGACTTCCCCCTGAAAGTCCTTTGGTTAGCCAGCGACTTCGGATGTGGGCTGAAGCTACTAACACAGCCAACCAAAGTGATGTTGGCTGTCCAGACTCCAGCATCATGCAGAGAGCCACTTCAACCACGCATCGGTTCCTTCGTTCAGCAACACCATTCTGTTGTCGTGTATAAGGAACTGTTCGACGTCGCTGTATTCCTGCCGCTCGGAAGATGGAGTCCATTATTCCTTGCCGTTACCTGACTGCTGAAAATCAGACTGGAATTCAAAAACTTTGGATGTAGAATCAAATCTTTCAACAAATCTGTCCATAACTTCCCCCTTGCGTCGAAGAAAGTTGACGTGACACCATCTGCTGTGCTCATATATGAAGGTTACAAAATATCTTGAACCACCTAGAGATTTTTCTCTCATTGGCCCACAGACATCTGAATGTACAAACTACAGAAGGTCACTTTTTTCATCCCGCCTGGTGAAGGGGGTGGATGCGATCTTTCCTTCAAGACATATGGTGCACTTGGTGAAGTCTGCATCGCTGGAGATATGATTAGAATGCTCAAGGCTGAGTATGTGACACGCTTAAAATTCAGATTTCAGGTGTCCTAATCGAGCATGCCAGATTTGCGTGTCACTTTTCGTAATTTTTGTCTCGCCAACTGTACAGGCCTTTGGGCTGTTTTCATGCAAGTGAAACAGGTTACCAACTCTGAGAAAAATCGTGCAGTTATAAGGGACATTAACGATAAAGTTAAGGTGGTTGCAAACAAAGGTTACAGTGTATGCTGTCCACAACCTTTGTGATTGCGACTGAGATTAGACTGGTTCCGAGTTTTGTCACAAAGTGTTTTTCAGCGTAATGAAGTTGGTATCACTGGCTGAGGTTTTGATGCGTACGTCACCTTCAGTTGTCACTTGCGTAGCACTGTTGTCTGCAAGCGTTAAACTTTCTTGTGCTTTGGTTACGCTTGTGAATACTTCAGGGTCGTTACACATGCGTGATGTGCAACCACTGTCTATACACGACAAAACATTTGGTTCACGAGACTTCGGAGTACGTTCGTTAATGGAAAAACAGCAATGAGCTTCATCAACTTTGTTTCTTCAAAAGGAATCTAATTTCGCAAGCTGCAAATACTCTTCTGCTTTGTGGCCTTTCTTGTTGCGAAAACTGCACCTCAATGATGATTTTCCCGCCCTTGTTCCAAATCGGAACAAAAATCAAAACAAAAGCAGTCACTTAATGCACCTTTTGATTTGTTTACGACATGTTTAGGCCTGACCGGTCTGACAAACGTCGCAGCACTCGCATTTTCACTATCTTCCTGAACTCTCGCGTTGTTTTCTTCCAAGATTTTCACTTTTAGTGTCTCGACATCGGGTAGGTTATCACGAGATTCGACTGCACACCTAAAATTACCGTAACTGTCTGGCAAACTTTAGAGCAACATTATCGACAATAAATCACCGTTTATATCGACGTCCATTGCTTGTAATTTGTCCGCTGCATCGAAGAATTGATTAAGATGCCGTGTTACATCGTCACTAGGCTGCGCCCTGTGGAGAGTAAGACGTTAGGGTAGCGCTGCCCTGCGAGCACGTCCTTTGGATGCGGAAAGTGAGTCAAGTTTGAGCCCTGCCTGGCGCGTCGTGCTGCAGTTCTTCACTCGCTTCAGTTCCGTGGCGCTGATGGACAGAGTGAGGACTGCCTTCGCCCTCCTGTCTGCAGCGCCTTCACCAGTCACTGCAGTTGCGGCATGTCTCCAGATACATTTCTTTATTTTGTTTATTTATTTATTTATTTCGTGTTCCATAGATCCATATGGGAACATATCCCTGAATATAGAACGAGTCAAGATCAATGTATCTGTGCACAAACAATAATCTGTAAAAACCTTATCATTAGATTAAAGAAAGTGTGAAGTTTAGCATATACCCTTACATATTAGTTAAGAACAATACCCAAATTTATATATGACTGTATATTCTGTCAGATGTCCTGTATCTTAAGTTATACAGGTGTCATATACAGACATACATTAATTTGGGTATTGTATTAAGTTACACTGTACTTACTGTGTGACCTCTACAATTGATTAACCGTACTCTGTAAGGTTTAAGCACACACAAGAGATTCTATGCATTTTTGATTAGAAATTCATCAATACTGTAAAGAAAATCTGAAGCAGTTCCTTTCAGATGAATCATGTTAAAGAACTGGTTGGAAACATGCCAAAGTTTAATGTGCAATGGGAGGGCATTAACACTGTTGGTGCCACTGTACAAAACCCCCTTCTGGACCATGCTTCTCGCTTTTAGCTCATAATGGATATCCAGTTTCCTTTGGGTGGTATAACTGTAGTATGAGCTATTGATTTTGAATAAGTTGCTATTTTTTGAAACAAAGCACATCAGGGAAAAAATACATTGGGCAGGTGTTGTAAGGTTTTGTAGAGCTCTAAACAGATCCCTGCACGAGTGCCTAGGATGTACTCCACACATAATTCTTATTGCTCACTTCTGTGCATGGTACACATTTTTTTACTATTGGTTGATTTCCCCAAAATATTATACCATAGGCCATAAGTTGCTGAAAATAGCCAACATATGCAGTTTTTACTGTCCTCATTTCCCTAGTGTCAGCAATGTTTGCCTTAAGAATAATTTCAGAGCTTTGCCTCTCTTGAATATGGTGGTGTCACTTCACGAAATTTTGAAGGTTGAGTCCTCCATTTTGCTATATATATGCAGACCCAAGTATTTGCTCACCCATTTTTAGGTTCATTTCATTAGTAACATTTGTGTTAGGTTGACTGTAAGGCCAATTACATTCATTTCTCTTCTAAGAAAGACAATTCGTTTCAAACCAGTTTGTCAAGTCTGCAAAAGCTTTATTTGCAGCCTCATTTGACATATTCCCTGAGAGATTATTAACTGATAACATGGTGTCGTCAGCAAACATGAGTATTTTCCCATATTCTGTACATAGTGCTAAGTTATTTATAAATATTAGAACGAGCAGTGGGCCCAGTACTGAGCCTTGAGGTACTTCTGCAGTAATGGAGCCCCATTCTGAAGATACCTGGCCACCATGCAGTCCTTCCACGATTACTTTCTGCTTTCTACCACACAGATAGGATTCAAGCCACGTGCCTACGGTTCCACCCATTCCTAGGGTCTTGGCTTTACTCAAGAGAATATGGTGACTTAAACTGTCAAAAGCTTTTGACAGGTCACAAAATATTCCAACCGTCATCATATTATTATTTATGGCTTCCAAACATTGTCAACAAAGGCATGTATTGCATCCACGGTTGATACCCCTTTCCAAAAGCCAAACTGGCTACTGCTGAGGATATTATATTTACTAAGATGCTCAACCATTCTGCTATTCATCAATTTCTCTATTACCTTGGAGAAAACGGAGAGTAATGAAATTGGTCGATAGTCTGTAGCCTCAGTCTTTTCTCCTTTTTTATAAATTGGTCGTACAAGCCCATATTTTAGCCTATCGGGAAAAACACCTTCTTCCAATGATGTAAAGAAATAAGTACAGTCATCTGCCATATTAGTAATGCAATAGTATTTCAGTAACGTACTGGAAATGTTGTCAACTCCAGCAGAATTTTTACATTTTAAAGACATAATTATTTTTTTCTAGTTCTATCACTGTAGTTTTTCGAAGATGCATCTCATCTATTTTGTTAGTGAAGGTGTTATGCAAGTATTCTGTAGCTTTCTTTACAGAACCCTGGCATCCCATTTGGTTGGTGACTTTTAGGAAATGATTGTTAAAGATATTAGCCACCATTTCGGGAGCATCCACCGAAAGGCTCCCAGTTCTTATGCTAATCACTTCTTTGGCAGACAGGCTTTTCCCTGTCTCGCTTTTAACATATTTCCATATGGTTTTCATTTTGTTATTTGATTTGTCAATTTCCTTTTTTAGATACATACTTAAGATTTCTGGACCACGTTCCTTAATATCTTAAGAGTACACTTTATATTGCCCCATCACGGCAGTATTGTTAGACTGTCTGGCTGAGGCACACAACTCTCTTTTTGTTTTACATGAAATTTTGATGTCCTGGGTAATTCATGGCTTAAATGCAGATATACATTGATTTTCTCTGACTCTTTTATTTGGAAACAACTCCTGAAAAAGATTTGATGTTAAATTAATAAATACATTAAATTTTGTGTTGACATCTACTGAGCTGAATACTTTAGAACAGTCAACTAACTGTAGCTTCTGCCCGTATGTCGCCATTGTTTCTTTATTTATTGGTCTCACATTTTTCCAGGTAGCCTTTGGTTTTCTGTTAAGAATTGAATGGGGGATTGTCAGAAGTATGACAGTCAGTCAAGTCCTAAATGGGCTGTCAGACCATGATGCTAACCTACTGTGCCTAGACTTATCAACAAACACATTATCAATTAGAGTACTGCAGTGGTCAGTTACCCTAGTGGGAAATTCAACTACTTGCATTAGAATGGAGCTGCAGCAACTAATGAGCTCTTACAATCTGTCATAACTTTCATCCAGGAAATTTACATTAAAGTCGCCTAGTATTATGATTGAAGCAATGTTATCAAAATTGTACAGAAAAAACATTTCAATCTGTTTGAGAAAGATTCCAAGATTCCCTGCAGGTGCTCTATAAATTGATAATATAACTACTGATACACTATTTGTTGCCAGTTGTATATCACACACTTCAAAGTGCTCCTCAACGCAAAATTTGCTTACATCAAGAGTACTAAATACTACATTATTTCTAACATAAATCAATGTTCCGCCCTTCTCCATGTTGGATCTGCAATATTGAGATGTTAAACTGAATCTGTCTAAGCACATCTGATTACCACAAGTGACATGATGTTTGGTGAAGCATAGTATATCTGGTTGCTTTACTAATAAACATAAAAAATTCACCAGACCAGCTTCTCTTTCAATATCATTTAAGTTCTCTTAGAAAATTGTAAGTGGTATAGTCTATCAGAACATTGGCCTTTCTCAAATCTGCACCATTTTTACGATTAGGCTTACTTGGTATCAGGGTATTTTCACTGTGGACATGTAGGCCTACTGTTGGTTTTTGGTATCCTTCAATGCAGAGGAAGAGGATATAGCAGTAGTTCCGATGCTCAAACCAAGTACCCCCACGTGTCGGTCTTGATGAGTACTGCCTCGACTTGAATTCTCCATGTGTCGCAGCTGCGTGTGCAGCAGCCACGTGCTCTATATTGGTCGCGTTAACAGACTCCGTTTATACAAAAACGGAAATTCGTAAGCTGAAGTGCGGGAATAAACTAAGAGTATCGCTTTTACCGATCGCGTGATCAGGGCCCATAACCTGTTAGGATTAGGACTTGAAATTACGGCAATGACACGTGTTTAACGAACAACTTTATTCATAAAAGGGTAATTTCCAAGAATGATTGCCTATCGAAGTCGCTGTGTCCAAACGGTACATACCGAACGTGCGATCGGAAATCGATCATGCGACTCCGGTGGCGAGCGCTATGAGTATGTTTATGTTAGTCACTACAGCAACGTCATGTACCGTTTGAACCGAGCGACTTCGGTAGGCATTCATTCTTGGAAATTACCCAAAAAAGGACCGCACACTATCTGTGTGCGTTCCTTGTTCAGAGAACACACACTGCTAGGACAACTGTGTACATAACATTTGTGGACACCAACGACTTTATGTGGCGGTAAAATTTGAATCTCAACATTAACTACGAAGAATGAGTAGTAGACAGAAGCATTCTTTATGCTCTCACATAAATTTGTTAATTAGTGTTAAGATGCTTTTGTTGATGTTCATCTTATAGCCTCCTTTCAAGACACTGTCCATTTCGTTCAGCTGCTCTTCCAGGTCCTTTGCTGGTTTGTGTATGGTGCCATTGCACATTGGCAGCTATATTGGAACATCAAGCCTCACAGAGAAAAATAATTATTTGAATATTATATTTATCCTTCTTTACTGTTACGCGATAAGCAAATTAATTTTTTTTACCCATCGTGAGTGAGACTGACATCTTCATGTTCGAATACGTATGATGTGTTTGGCAATAGCGCCCTGAGAAATGAAATTTAGCCATGGCTCTTAATGAACGTAAAAGAGATTTTCTTTAACCAAGCACTCTTTTTGAAAGAGAGAAAAAATGTTCCATTTATTTGAAATGAAAGTAAGTTATGCAATAATATATGTGAGGGAAACAATTTGTGTAATGGTCTAAAAGCCCTGTTGCCACAGTTAATAAATATTCAAAAGTAAAGGTCACAGTCCAACCAATTTTAGAGTATCGTGCAACAATCTAAATTTGTCAAGAATTTTTCAATATTTTTGCAAAATATTCGTCCCTATTACATGTTATGTGTATATTATATTCTGTACAGTTTTAATATATATTATGTGTCTTTTAGTTCCAATTTTTACATGATACTCAACGATTCAAGAGCTTTTTGAGACACTGGCTAAAAATATTTTCTCTGTATATAATTCTATATATGTACTTATACAGGGTGTTACAAAAAGGTACGCCCAAACTTTCAGGGAACATTCCTCACACACAAAGAAAGAAAAGATGTTATGTGGACATGTGTCTGGAAACGCTTACTTTCCATGTTAGAGCTCATTTTATTACTCCTCTCCAAATCACATTAATCATCGAATGGAAACACACACCAACAGAACGTACCAGCGTGACTGCAACCACTTTGCTACAGGAAATGTTCAAAATGTTCTCTGTTAGCGAGGATACATGCATCCACCCTCCGTCGCATGGAATCGCTGATGCGCTGATGAAGCCCTGGAGAATGGCGTATTGTATCACATCCGTCCACAATACGAGCACGATGAGTCTCTACATTTGGTACTGGGGTTGCGTAGACAAGAGCTTTCTGTTGTGTCGGTAGCTGGGTTCTCGTACAACTGGGCGAGTGCTCTCTCGTATCACGAGACCTGCCTTGGTGGTGGCGCTAGGTCTGCGATTACACAGTGGCGACACGCGGGTCCGACATGTACTAAATGGACCGCGGCCGATTTAAGCTACCACCTAGCAAGTGTGGTGTCTGGCGGTGACACCACACTTTCATTTATTGGGGCATTTAAAAGTCAAGAGGGTTGAGGTCAGGAGAGCGTGAAGGCCACGGAATTCGTACGCTTCTCAACAACAGATTCGGTGACCGACGGATTGGTAGAGGCGGACCAACACTTCGACTGAAATGTTGTGCCTTTACAAGTACGACACATGTTCTAGCAGCACAGGTGGAGTATCCCGTATGAAATCATGATAACGTGCTCCATTGAGCGTAGGTGGAAGAACATGGGGCCCAATCGAGACATCACCAACAATGCCTGCCCAAACGTTCACAGAAAATCTGTGTTGATGACGTGATTGCACAATTGCGTGCGGATTCTCGTCAGCCCACACATGTGGATTGTGAAAATTTGCAATTTGATCACGTTGGAATGAAGCCTCATCCGTAAAGAGAACATTTGCACTGAAATGAGGACTGACACATTGTTGGATGAACCATTCGCACAAGTGTACCCGTGGAGGCCAATCAGCTGTTGATAATGCCTGCACACGCTGTACATGGTACGGAAACAACTGGTTCTACCGTAGCACTCTGCATACACTGACGTGGTCAACGTTACCTTGTACAGCAGCAACTTCTCTGACGCTGACATTAGGGTTATCGTCAACTGCACGAAGAATTGCCTCGTCCATTGCAGGTGTCCTCGTCGTTCTAGGTCTTCCCCAGTCGCAAGTCATAGGCTGGAATGTTCCGTGCTCCCTAAGACGCCGATCAATAGATTTCCAGAACGAAGGTGTCCCGACAGGAAGACGTTCGAAGCAGTCTCGATACAAACGTACCGCGCCACGGCTATTGCCCCGTGATAATCCATAAATCAAAGGGGCATCTGCCAACTCCGCATTTGTAAACATTGCACTGACTGCAAAACCACGTTCGTGATGAACACTAACCTGTTCATGCTACGTACTGATTGCTCTACAGTACTAGCATCAAGCACATGAGTCGCATGTCAACACAAGCACCGAAGTCAACATTACCTTCCCTCAATTGGGCCAACTGGCGGTGAATCGAGGAAGTACAGTACATACTGACGAAACTAAAATGAGCTCTAACATGGAAATTAAGCGTTTTCGGACACATGTCCACATAACATCTTTTCTTTATTTGTGTGTGAGGAAGGTTTCCTGAAAGTTTGGCCGTACCTTTTTGTAACACCCTGTATACCATATATATTAAAAAATTGCCTATGTTTGTCAGCAAAAATTTTGAAACTTTCTAGACGGATTCACTTCAAATTTGTAAATGATAGTTTAATAAATGTTCAGACAATGTTTCCCTTTTGTATACGATCCATAGCTGACATTCATCTGCATGTTTATTAGAGGATCGTGTACGAATTTGAAGTAAATCTTTCAAGTACTTTTGCAGATTTTTGCTAACAACATTTTGCGATTATGTAGTATATGTGTATTTACACTGAAGTACGAAAGAAACTGGTACGGGCATGCGTATTCAAATACAGAGATATGTAAACAGGCAGAATACGGCGCTGCGGTTGGCAATGTCTATATAAGACAACAAGTGTCTGTGTCAGTTGTTAGATCGGTTACTGCTGCTACAATGGCAGGTTATCAAGATTTTAGTGAGTTTGAACGTGGTGCTATAGACGGCACACGAGCGATGGGACACAGCATCTACAAGACAGCAATGAAGTGAGGATTTTCCTGTACAACCATTTCACATATGTACTGTGAATAGCAGGAATCTGGTGAAACATCAAATCTCTGACATCGCTGCGGCCGGAAAAAGATCCTGCTAGAAAGGCACCAACGATGACTGAAGAGAATCTTTCAACGTGACAGAAGCGCAAACCTGAATTGATGCAGATTTCAATGCTGGGTCATCGACAGGTGTCAGCTTGTGAACCATTCAATGGGACATCATCAATAAGAGCTTTCAGAGCCAAAGGCCGACTGGTGTACCCACGATGACTGCACAACAAAAAGCTTTATGCCTCACCTGGACCCATCAACACCGACGCTGGACTGTTGGCGAGTGAAAAAATGTTGCCTGGTTGGACGAGTCTTGTTTCAGATTGTATCAAGTGGATGGACGTGTGCAGGTATGGAGACAACCTCATGAATCCATGGACCCTGCATGTCAGCAGGGGACTGACAAACTGGTGGAGGCTCAGTAATGGTGTGGGGCAGGTGCAGATGGAGTGATATGGGACCCCTGAGATGTCTAGATACGACTCTGACAGGTGGCACATAAATAAGCATCCTGTCTGATTATATGCATCCATTAGCGTCCGGTGTGCATTCTGATGGACTTGGGCAATTCCAGCAGGACATTGAGAGCCCCCCTCCTCCCACCCCCCGACCCCACCATGTCCATAATTGCTACAGAGTGGATCCAGGAACACTCTTCTGAGTTTAAACACTTCTGCTGGCTACCAAACTCCCTGAACATGTGCTGTTCAGAAGAGATCTCCATGTCCTCACACTCTTACAGATTTGTGGACAGCCCTGCAGGATTGATGGTCTCAGTCCCCTCCAGCACTACTTCAGACATTAGTCGACTCCATGCCACGTCGTATTGGAGCACTTCTGCAGGAGCCCTACACAATATTAGGTAGTGGTAACAGTTTCTTTGGCTCTTCATTGTATATAGCATGTATATTTTAAGAAATTATGTAGTGTATGGCCATAGAAACATTTATTAGAGTATCATGTAAGTATCTGAAGTACATTTGTCAATAACTTTGCAACTTTCACTATATAGTGGTATAGATTTGACATTCCACACATAATTAGAAGTTGTAAATCACGAAAATCTATAACATCACACTTGAAGAGTTCATCACATAAATAACTCTTGCCTTTTTCCTTTGTTTTTGTGATTTCAGCACACTTTGGTAGCCATCTCTAGAATCAATATTTGCATTAATGAAATATGCCAGAAACAGCCCTAGTCCTGAGTTATTGTAGCGCAAGGATACAGTACTTATATGAAAACAATCTGCCAGTAAGATTCAAGTGACAAATGGAGCTTTTGCCATAAAATTTCTCACAAAGATTAACACTGTGTTCCAGACCAGGTCTCAAACCTAGGACTTTTGACTTCTACAGGCAAGGACTATCTAAGTCCGAGTCATTAGCTGCACTTACAGCCTTACTTCTGCAAGTAGCTCTTCTGAAACTTACTGGAAGATTAAAACAGCATGTCAAAGGTAGAAGATCAGCAAGAAACCCCACTGCAGAGTGAAAATTCATTCTGGAAATAGCCTTTGTCAGTTCACAAGGGCAATTTTCAGAAAAGCTGGTGAAGCGTTAATATGAATGTTTATTACACACTAAAATGTAACTGTCATGGACAGCTTAATATACTGATGAAAAAAATACGTTTATTGGGCTCTTCATTAACCAGTTAGATTGATGTTGTAACTTGTCATTTTGAGGTTTTGGCCAAAATACAGAGTGTTTGGACTTTCCCATTATAAGTCATAGAAGTTTGTAGAGGGGAGTCAGTACATAATATTTTGAATAGGAAGCTTTTTCTGGAAACATACCATTTCTGTTCTGCAACAACTTCAGATATTTAACTCATCCACGTCTCCTTGAGGGACTGAATTAGACATGTTGCAGAACAATTATTAGGGCAATCCAAAGGAAACATAAGTGATAAGTGAATATTTGTTAACCACTGTAATGGCGACTTCCGCCACCAAATGCACCAGGGTGACCAAATGTAGCAGAAAGACGCTAAATGTAGTGGATGGGTGCCAGGAGGTGCCGTATTAAAACTCGGCGAGAACTTTCCAAATGATGTATTGTTTCGAACTACGGTGTCCTCGTTCACCTCGGTCTGCGTCACAGGGCCCCGCAATGCTGAGGAAGCACCCCAGCGGCCTGTGCAACACAACGCTGTGTCGTGCCGGCCTCGGTTGCCCCGCTGAGTCCCGACGATGTCAGGGTGGCTGCGCCAGCAGCCCACTCAGCGGCCACCGTCCTCGATATCTCCACGCTGCTCCACCGGGAGCTGTAGGCCAGTCCCGCAATGCTTCTTCCTCGCTGGCATAGCTCAGATCGCAGTGGCAACGAGCGCCCACTATCTGGCATCCAAATGTGCGGCCCTCGCCTCGGGAAGTCTCTGGGGTGCGTCGGATTCCTAGACGACAGCCCGCGATAGTGAGCGGAAGAGTGGCCTGCTGCTGGCTGGCTGTTGATCGGCCTCAGAGGGTCGAACCAATGACCCGCCGTGGACTGGGACGCTGGCGTCCCATCTGTTGCTGTGTGTAGCCTGATGGTGTGACACGCCCTGCTGTCCAGGAGAGCTGCCACATTTGAATGACTCTCGTTAGAAAATGGCACCTATTTATACTTGGCTGTGTGCCTCTCTTTTGCCAAGTGCGCCACTTCGCGCCACGTATTCGAAACTCGCCCCATTCTGCCTGTGACATGAGCCGTGCAAACTGCTGGGTGTGCCTTCTCCGGTAGTTCTATGCCCCTGCGGCCTGTATTTGCTTTTGCAACTGCTGGTATGTGTAACCCACTCCAATCCGGCCTGCAACTGGCTGTAACGTGTGCTCAGAATATCACACAAAACTAACTTCCCCTATCCTAAACGGTGGTGCCACTATGAGCACATTTGTTTTTAATAACACTCAGACATTACATGTTTACTTTACTCCAAAACAAAAGTGAACCCAGTACACTGTACATACAGAATGTAATGTTTAAGTGTTAATACAGACAAATGCGCTTAAGTGATAAATGGATTATGTTTACTTTCGAACTGTTATCTAATAATTGTACTGCATGACGCTTGATTCAGTTCCTCATGCAAAAGTGGATGAGTTAAACATCTGAACTGAAACTGTCATGTCCAGAAATGTACTGTTTCTGTTCTATATGTTCCTATTCAAAACATTATCTACTCACTCTCCTCTACAAATATCGCAGTTTGCAATAGGAATTTCCAAACGCCCTGTATGTAATTCTGAGTAGAAAGTTGACATTTCTGATAATAATGAATAACAAAATGAAATAAAATTCTCAAACTATCATAAATACTGAAACAAAGTCTTTTAAAAATACAGATGGTTGGGGCAGTCCTCCGTTTGCATCATGTACACTTTTAATTCACCATAAATTGTAACACAAAATAATACACATGGCAAAAATGAATTTTCTATTCCAGCTGATATTAAGTAATTGAAAACATTTGGATGGTTAACATTTAACAAATTTCAAGAAAAGTCAGATATTTTATATGTACATCATATGAAAAGATTATATTCTTTTACAAATATGCAATGTTAAAAATTTTGGACTAAGATTTTAAATAATTTGTCGCAAGAAGTTTGTTATGAAATTTTGTTGGAAACTGTAACTACATATTAAACAAAGAAGAAATGTGATCAAATTTCTAATCTTTCAACAATCAACAGAGCTGTGATTGCACGTCTCAGTACTGGCTTGGCATCTCTCAGTCTATGGATTTTAGTTACATAGTCATTGCTATTACAGCTGCTGTGAATCATTTGACAAATCATAATAAAATTGTGAATTGGTCTGAAGCAGAATTATGTTTACATCTTTAGTCAGGCATGAGGATCCAACTCATCTCCCAGCCTGAGTTAAGCTAATTAACTTATTTTCAGAGTGGCACATTTACGAAAGCAAAAGCTAGAGCTCTACTTTAGTACTTCCATTAACATAGCTAGAAAGTGCCCAGCTTTGAAATTGGCACCCCACACTTTGGATCACACCACAGCCCTAAACACTTGTTTTAGAATGCTAAAGTCAGGTTGGCACCTCACAACGAAACCACACAAAGTACAGTCACTGCATGCCACACCGATGAATAAGCAGTGCTGGTGTAGCCTGTGTATTAAAATTTGTCTATATCAAGTGATATTGAATCTTCTGAGTACTTACAACTGTCTATGAATAGTACTGTGCAAATGGATTGCACCAAGTTTATTACCATATAGATATGAAGATTTACTTAAGTGAACCAAGCTCCACTCGATCTGCTCCTGGAGAAAACCAAGGATCCACCATTGCACCAGTGGATGTATTTCCATCTGGCACAACACAAGGCGATGACGATGCCGGTCATAAACTAAACTAGACTCGCCTCACGCCTGCACGGTTACTGTCTGCGCGTGTGTACACACTTTCACCACCTGTTGTTGCCAGCTGCTGTTCTTGAAATTTGTGTAACATATCCAGTGTTCCACCATAGCTGATGAACCACAGGGAACGTCTCTCACCATAATTGTTCAGTTTCAACCACAAGAGACCGAACACCTGCTGCACAACATTCGGCAACTGATGTCGCTAATCTCTCGCCGGTCAGCACTGCCGCAAATTGCTGTGCCTGAATTGCACCCAGAACGTAGTGAGCAAGGGAATGGTCAGAATATCGGGCACAATCTGCAGAAGTGAAGGATTTGCAGCAGTGTAGAAATCTTCCGTGGCAATATGCAGGCAGATGAACAAACTATTCGTTTAGTTATGAGTGGAACAACACACAATTAGACTAAAACTGGATACTGGTGCTTCCATTTCCCTAATTGAAGACACATGTGGCAGCATTTGTAGCCCACTGCACAACAGCCCACTTCTATTACGTCTGCCTATAATGGACAAGCAATTCCAGTCCTCGGCATCTGCAGTTTGCGAGCAGTTTTCGGTGGAGTTGAGGCGTAGCGCCGTATACCGATCCTGCCTTGGAGGCGGTTAAGTGGGAGATGTGCCTCAGAGCTGGATAGTGACAGATGGTGACGCGAAACTGGACGCGCACGTAGTTCATGTATCAGCCGATAGAGGACAATATTGGATAGGGGACTGATTTAGTTTCGATTGTACCCACTAGAGTGCACTAAAGTAATAGAATGTTTTTCATAAACTGTTCTGGTATTTTCATAAAGTGTTATAATGTCTTTTTGTGTATGTAAAATGTTATAAATGTGTTTTAGCAGTATGAATGATGCGTGAATGTGGTTTAAGGTTAATATGAAGATAATTGTTTAACGAGTTACGTAGTAGGATTTAGTGTGGGAACATTTCGAAGAAGTATGGATATGGACAAAGGGGTTTTTTGTAGAATAGATTTGTAAAGTAAGTTTATGGTAAAGGGAAAGTTAATTCAGGTATTTACTATTGTTATTTATAACTTTATATGCTGAAGTTTTGCTTATGCATAGATAATAACGACTGCACTTTTTACCGACGTAATGTTTACTATTTTGCGATTGGTTATTGATGAAAAGCGCAGATTGACGCGGGAGAATGTTGTTTTGTTATTGGCTGTTGAGTAAAATGATCAATGGCAAAGCGATATTCTTCGCGCGCCTTTCTCTGCTGGTAGAGAAGACTTAGAGTATTCTAGAGAAGAGTCGGAGCCTAACCCTGAAACGGTTCGGACGTGTGTAGTAGTTCCGATGGAAACGATAAGTTGCCGGATCTAGCAGTTTCATACATCGAAAGTGTGGTAAAGTGACGGCAATATTATTCCGATTTGCGTGTAGAAATTTCGGAATTTTTAAGTGAATTTTGTGACGAGAAAAGATATATATTCCGCGTGGCGTATTGAGCAGGTCGGTGGCTAAAGACTGTGACTGCATTAGGTACCAACAGACTTAATATTTGGCGAGCATTCTCAATGAAAAACAATCAGTATTTTTGTAGCTATTACGTTTTCTGGAAATGCAACACCATAATTTAGCTAACGTGAGTGAGAGGGATTGTGAGTGACAGTCTTAACACAGTCACTGGCTTAGCAGTGATACTTGTTCACCTAAGTTCCAGAATATATTAATTGAGGACAAAATTTCCAACCTTTCATTTCGTGTGAAAACTTTCTCCCGAAACGTAGATTAGTGACTTTAATTGCAGCCTGGTTCACGTCGAAGTACAGTAGGTTTCGCTCGGCTTTCCTACTGATGATATGCTGAGACAATGTTCACAGGTAGATGCAGGTCCGTCGCAAATAGACGGAAAGAACGGCGCCGCCGCAGAGTGACAAAGTGTGTTTTGTTTCGTGTACTCAATTCTAGAAACAGTGCTAACATATTTGGGTCAGATTTACAAGGGGCATTCAAAAAGCAATGCAACACATTTATTTTCTGAAAGCAGGTCAGTTTTATTCAGAATTCCATATTATTCCCCATTCATTTGGCTACAAAACCCTATTTTTCAGCATAATCTCCATACACTGTGTTGATGTCACCTTACCGAAAAGGCCCGTACGCCCGTGTGGAGTGACTGTTTTAGTGGCCCCTGGAGCCGACGCCTCGCCCCGTCAGTAACTTCCCCGACATCCACTCCTGTGGAGTGCATCCTTCATTGGGCCAAACTGATAGAAGTGGGAAGGTGCGAGGACTGGCCTTTAGGTCAGGTGAGGAAGAACAGTCCGGTGAAAATTTGCGAGCTGCTCTCGGCGGCGCAGAATTGACAGGCTTTGTGTCGTTATGGAGAAGAAGTTGTTTGCATCTGTATTGACAAACTACACCGAAATCATTTCTTTAGTCTCCTGAGCATAGCAGAGCTGACTGCAGCCAGTCGGCTGCTAGTTGGCTCAGTTTGACGTCGTTGCAGTGATGACAGATGCTTCGTCCGGTGACTCGGTACGGTTTTGCTCACTGCCAGGTCTTCGTATACATTCTGCAAATGCCTATGAATATCTGTGTTGCTCTCGTTTTCTGCCAAAAGCAAACCAATTACAGCTCTCTGTTTGGAACCCACCTCCTTATGTACACCATTTTGAATGCTACGTATAGTGCTACCACGTATTGGAACTTCATGAAACTATAGGGGCTGAAGCAGGTCCACAACGTCCCACAACAAATTTCACATTTTTGCAACCAAAATTTGTTGAGAAAAAAAATTTGTTCCATTACTTACCGAACAGCCCTCGCATTTGATTTGTCCGACCTCTATGTTTTCCATATCAGTGTTTCGATGCCTCACACTAGTATTACTGACTTTTGCAGTAAGTATGAAAAACTGAACCGGGCTTAGTGTAATGTGTGCTTCAATCATAGTCTTTAGCTCTTCCTGAGGGACACGCAGCCACGATTTTCTCGTGCAGTACTTGAGTAAGTTGCTCAGTAACTGCAAAGATGGAAACACAGAAACCGTTTCTGCAAGTTAATGGGCATCATCATTCATCACTCTAAAGAAGCCATCGGGTGGTTTATATCTGTGTAAAGCAACAGTAAATCCACAAACTGTCACGGATTCTTTTCCTCTTTCTCATATGGAGGAAGTGATAGACAGGGACAGAGCAGATACTCATTTCCCGCTGGACGAGCAGTCCAGGCAATACTATGGAACTGGAACAAAGCTAAGTGAGTGTTCATATATATACTTACTTACTTATCGCGAATGGACCCAGAAGGATCACGCAAAGCTTTCTGACGTCGTTTCTTCCATACTTCTTTCATTCGTTCTCCATGTTTTCTTTTTCTTTCTTCTGTCCATTTTGTTCCTGGTCTCTTTAGTGCTTCCTTCTCCGACAATACAATCCACTTTTCCACTTTATTTCTAAAAGTTTTTCTATCTTTGACATCTTTAAGTTCAATATTTGCTTTTTGTAAATCTAATTTTACTTGGCTAATCCATGGTGTTGTTGATTTGACGTTTTCTATGTAAGTGAGAATTCTGTTGGTGAGTCGTGTGGGGGGAAGTCTAGTGACATGTCCATAAAATTTTAATCTTCGCCTTCTTATGTCTGCTGCCAGGTTTGATATAGTTTCTGTGGTTCTTCTTGATTGTATCCGGTATCCTTCTTCTGTTAATTTTGGACCTAAAATCTTTCTCATAATTTTGCGTTCTTCTTTTAGTATTTTTTCTAAATCACATTTTGTGTGGAGTGTGAGCGTTTCACTAGCATATAGTGCTGCTGGCTTAATTACTGCGCAGTAGTGTCTGATTTTTGTGTTCGAGGAGATGCATTTTTTATTGTATATTTCATGTGTCATACCATATGCTCTCTTCATTTTCTGTTGTCTGATCTTCTGTGCAACTTTCTCTCCTCCGGTTGGCTCCAAAATTTCACCTAGGTATTTAAAATGTTTTACTCTATTTATTTTTCCATATTTTGTGTTCAAACTGTGTATATGGAATTTCGTACAGAAAAATTCTGTCTTTTGAAACGAAATTTGTAAACCTACTTTATCCGCGCATTCCTTAAGGATCTCTATTTGTTTGGTGACGATTTCTTCATCATCTGCAAGTATGGCCAAGTCGTCCGCGAATGCTAAACAAGATATCTCCACGTTGTCTTTGGTTCTACCAAGATGGATTGGTTTCCAGTAGGATTGATTTTTTAATTCTTTTTCCCATTCCTTAATGACTTTATCCAGGACTATATTAAACAGAAGTGGAGATAGCCCGTCACCTTGACGTACTCCAGTTTTTATGAGAAAAGGTTCAGAGATTTCTCCCCTGAATTTAACTTTAGATACAGTGTCTGTCAGTGATTCTTTGATAAGCCTTAGTGTTTTGGAGTCAAGTCCAAGTTCCTCTAAAATGTTAAACAAAGATTGCCGGTCAATTGAGTCATAGGTTTCTTAAAATCTACAAATGTACAAATTATGGGGGCATTTCTAATTGCTTTGTGTTTTAATATTGTCTTTAAATTAAATATTTGTTCTATGCATGAGCGACCGGGGCGGAAGCCTGCTTGATAATCACCAATTTGGCGTTCCAGCTGCTCTTGTGTTCTTTTCAGCAGGCATGTTGAGAGAATTTTGTAGGTGACTTGTAAAAGTGAGATTCCCCTGTAGTTATTGACATTTGTTCTGTCTCCTTTTTTATGTAACGGGTGAATAAGGGCACATTTCCAATCCTCTGGTAATTTTTCTGTTTCCCATATTTTTGTTATTATTTTTGTGAGCTCTTGCAACGTCTTTGGTCCTAGGTTTTTTAATAGCTCTGCAACAATGCCATCTTCGCCAGATGTTCTATTATTTTTTAAGTTTTTAATGTGACATTTGATTTCTTCCTGTGTTGGTGGTAATGAATCCGGTTGAGCGTTGGCACTGATTTCTTTGGGAAACCTTAAACTAGGTTCTGGGCAATTTAGTAGGTTAGAAAAATATTGAGCCAATACTTGACAGGTTTCCTGGTTTGTTAGGGCTAATTTACCATCTGGTTTTCTGAAACATAAATTTTGAGGGATATATCCTCGTATTTTATCTGCGAAAGTTCTATAGAAGTCTCTTGTATTATAGTTTTGGAAATTTTCTTCTATGGCATCCAGTTGTGCCTTTGTGTACTTCCTTTTTGCTTGCCTAATAGATTTTGAAACCTGTTTTCTAACCTCGTTAAATAAATGTAGACTTTCTCGTGATTTTTTACTGTTATATTCTTGAAATGCCTTTTTTCTCCTTTCCAATGCATTTTCACAGTCTGAATCCCACCAAGGGTGTTTGAATATCTTTTTCAAGGGAATAGTTTCCTTAGCTATTCGCGTGATTTTAGAATGAAATTCTTCCCATGTGTTTGCCTTTTCCTTCTCCCATTCTTCTTTTACTTTAGATTCTTTAAACTTCTTGGTGTCATATTTCTGTATTTCTGTTTTCTTCTGATGACTTCTTCGTGCTGTAAACTTGATTTTAATTCTAGTTAGGTAATGGTCTGAATCAATGTTTGCTCCTCTGCGTACATGGACGTCGTAAATTTCTTTTTGTACTGGGTATGAAATCGCCACATGATCTATTTGAAACTCGCCAATTTGTTGTATAGGAGATCTCCATGTCTTTTGTTTTCTTGGACATTTTCTTAGAGATGTTGACATTATCTTCAGGTTATTCTGCTTACATAGTTCGACGAGCCTTGTACCATTTTTATTGGTAAATTTATGTGCAGGATATTTGCCTACGGTTTTTTGGTGGATTTTCTCTCTACCAATTTGGGCATTAAAATCGCCGAGTAGAACTTTTGTATCATCTTTTGGAATCTTGGCCATTATATTCTCCAAATTTTCCCAGAACTTTTCTGTTTCTATGGGGTTTTTCTTGTTGTCTCCGTTTGTGGGAGCATGAACATTAACCATTGAGTATGTTTTGTTGGCACATTGTAAGCGCATCGTCATTATCCTATTATTTACGGGAGTAACTTCCTTGATGGAGCTGAGCACGCTCTTGTGTATGATAAACGCCATCCCGAGATGGGGGGCTCCTCTTCCGATTCGTTTATCCGTCTTGCTCTTAAAGATGCGATAGTTGCCATAATCTGATGTTTCTTCATCTGTAAAACGTGTCTCCTGTAAAGCTAGAATTACTATCTTTTGCTTTTCAAGTTCTGTTGTAAGGTTTAGAAGTTTCCCTCGTTGGAAAATGTATTTATGTTAAAGGTTCCAATGTATGTAGGTGTTTTAAGTGGAAGTTTGCCAGAGAGCTCCGACTTTCTCTGATGTAATCGTGTAAGTCCAGGTTCCCCAGAATCCCAATTCCTGGTTGCCATCTGTTGATGGGTGGATTGGTTACCACCTGGGGTAATGTTGTTATTACTTGCACGAGTCATACTTGCTTGTAATCAAGTTGGTCCAGTGTTTCCACTGGGTGTTTAGAACCAGGGATTGTTAGTTTCTGGCGCATTATGACCAGCCGCACATTGTGTGAACAGACGCTGACCAGGATGCCGATGGTTCCCACTTCAGACGCGTCCTGGATTTGGGTGTTGACAGTGCTTATTGTAATGGCGGCACTTACTCGCCATGACACAGCAACGTCTTCGGGTTCTGTGGTTTTTGAATGAGTGTGACCCTTGCCAAAAGTCACCCTCCCACACCCTCGTGATGCTGCCGCCTCGGTCCGGGACTGCTTATTTGGGTTTCCCCTTATTCGCAGCTGTCCACCATATCTGATGGATCGTTCGCTATCCGCCACCTGCGACCCGCCCCGTACCTGAGGCTCGGCTAGGGGTTCATATATATATATATATATATATATATATATATATATATATATATATATATATATAACAAAGATGCTGTAACTTACCAAACGAGGAAGTGCTGGTATGTTGAATAAAATGTTCTCGGGTTTCCAACCGCGTCAATTGGTTAAAACTACCCGAGCTTTTGGCCAAGCACTCCTTGGCCATCGTCAAGTGTTATGACTGCCAGTGGGCTGTTGGTGCGCCCTTATATACGCTAGCTGCCGGCTGTGACGTCACTGGTGCCCGTGACATTGCCATATATGGGCATGTTTTGAGTCGGCGTTCGATGTGCCCTCTTCAACCGCGCGATCGCTGGATCCTACGCAGTGCTGAGATGCAAGTCACCGTCTCTATTCAGGGTGTTTGTGGTAATTTTTATTTCAATAGCTTCCTGTATTAAACTGTCCCAGAAGCCGTTAGTGCGAGCCACGACAGAGGTATCGTCAAATTTTATGTGGTGACCGTTTTCTAACGCATGCTCAGCTAACGCAGATTCCTCTGGATAGCGTAGGCGATAATACCTCTCATGTTCTTTCCTGCGTTGTTCCACAGTGCGCACTGTTTGTCCGATGTACTTCTGGCCACACTCACAAGGTATTTCGTAAACTCCAAGTGTTCTGAGACCTACAGCGTCTTCAACTGGTCTCAGTAATTGACGGATTTTCGTTGGAGGCCTGAAGATCGATTTGATCTTGTGTCTTTTCAACAAGCGGCTTATCTTGCCCGACACAGAGCCACAGAATGACAGCAAAGCAAGTTTCTTTTCCTGCTCTTCGTCGCTGTTCTTATTCTGATATTTCCCAGAAATCACTTCTTTGACTTGACGGGCGCTGTAGCCGTTATTCCTGAAAACCTTGTGTAGGTGGCTCAGTTCGTGGGGCAGGTTGTTGTCGTCTGATATTACTCTTGCACGGTGCACCAATGTTTGCAATACTGTGCGCTTCTGTGCTGGATGATGATGGCTGGTGGCGTGCAGGTAAAGGTCTGTGTGGGTGGGTTTTCTGTAGACGATGTGGCCAAGGCACCCATTTCGTTTACGGTGGACAAGGACGTCGAGGAAGTTCAATGCATTATCTTTTTCCACCTCCATGGTGAACTGGATATTACTGTTGATGCCATTGAGGTGTTCCAAAAACTCGTCTAATTTCTCGCGTCCGTGTAGCCAAATGACGAACGTGTCGTCAACGTATCGAAAGAAACACTTAGGCATCAATGGCGCAGTATCTATGGCAATATCCTCAAAATTCTCCATGAAGAGGTTTGCAACAGCTGCAGCCAACGGGCTGCCCATTGCTACGCCGTCTGTCTGATCGTAGTACAGGTCGTTGTATGGCCAAGGAGTGCTTGGCCGAAAGCTGGTATAGTTTTAACCAATTGATGCGGTTGGAAACCCGAGAACATTTTATTCAATGTTATCGCCGCGAGACTCTGCTGGTATGTTGATAGACAAAATAAAACATACAATGTATGAATGCACACACACACACACACACACACACACACACACACACACACACACACACACACACAAATATTCAAGCTTTCGCAACCCAAGGTTGCTTCATCAGGAAAGAGGGAAGGAGAGGGAAAGAGGAAAGGATGTGGGTTTTAAGGGAGAGGCAGGCAGACATATGTAAATGCATATGTTCCCCTTAAGGTAAGTCTTTCTGCGCCCGGGATTGGAATGACTCCTTACGCTCTCCCTTAAAACGCACATCCTTTCGTCTTTCCCTCTCCTTCCCTCTTTCCTGATGAAGCAACCTTGGGTTGCGAAAGCTTGAATATTTGTGTGTGTTTGTGTGTTTTTTATTGTGTCTATCAACATACCAGCACTTTCTCATTTGGAAAGTTACAGCATCTTTGTTTTGTATAAATATTTTTCCCACGTTGAATGTTTCCCTCTATTATTTATACATATTGTTACTGCTAACATTGTCCGTGGCTCGTGGTCTTGCAGTAGCATTCTCGCTTCCCATGCACGGGGTCCCGGGTCCGATTCCCGGGCGGGTCAGGGGGTTTCCTCTGCCTCGGGATGACTGAGGATGAAATGATGATGAGAGACACAACACCCATTCACTCGCAAGTCGCCGTAGTGGCGTTAAAGAATTTGTGCAGCGGCGGCCGAACCACCCCGTGAGGGGTCTTTCAGCCACCAATGCCATACGCTCATTATTATTATTGCTAACACTGAAAATTGCTGCACCACACAATGGTAGGCTGGAAAAATGTTCTTCTGTGTGCTGCAAAGAATGTCAGATGGATTTTCAGCAATTAAAGGATGCATCGTTAAGTTGTCAATGTTTGATTCATTTTGATCCAGCAAAGTCCATTGTGTTAGCTGTTGATGCATCTTCTTACGGACTGGAGTTCTGCTCTCCCGTAAAATTGGTTCTTCTGGTAGACCTATTGATTTTGCCTCGAAAACTGTTAACAGAGTGCAGTGTAACTACAGTCGGCTAGAAAAAGAGGCACTTGCCATTATCTACGGTGTTATAAAATACCACCGATATTTGTACAATCAGAAGTTCTATTTGCTGACAGATCGTCATTGTTCGATGGCCTCGTTCGACAATGCCACGCTCGTCCCACCCCGGACAGCGCAAAAACTGCTGAGTTGGGCTCTGAGATTGTGTAATTATCAGTATGAGTTGTTGTACAGGGCAACTGTTCGATAAATGAGACAAGAAGTCAGCATTTGAGTGTCGGTCAGCTCTTCAGGTTGTTTCGCAATATGTGCACCATTTGTGGTCATGTAGCTTGAAAGAAATTCCCCACTCAGTGGCGTATCCTACTTTTCAAGTCGTCACATAGTATCCGTGCTACTGGATGTTCTGCTGTCACCTACAGAGAATGACAAAGTGTGTGCGACGATTCCTCACTCCCTTCGGCAGGAAATTTTGTCTGTATAGCATCGAGGTCATTGGGGTGTAGTTCACAGAAAGAAACTATCCAGACTTCATTGTACTCAGCAGAGAACAGGTGAAAAGGTTGCGCAAATGACAGCTCGTTGCGAGTCTTATGCAGAGCATCAGTCAGCTCCACCACGACACCTTTCAGGCAGTGCATTTGTATTGATCTCGTGGGCCTGTTCTGGAGCAAGCACTGGTTATTAGTGGTAGATACTTAGAGTAAGTTTCCTTTTGTTATCATAGTACATCCACCACTACTGAAAGCATTGTATCGGTTTTGTCTTCCAGTTTTTGTCTTAAAGGTCTTCCAGACCACAATTCACATCAGCTGATTTCTGAAAATTTTGTGCTGCCAATACGACTACTACTACTACTACTACTACTACTACGTGATCAGGCCCAGTGGACCACATGCATCTACAAGTTTGCTCCTCCACTGTATTCTGTTCATTGCTGCTATTCGCAATCCGTTCACATCTATTGACACTTGGTTTAAATCTTCATGGAGGCCATCCCTCCAGCGCTTCTCGGCTCTCCCTGGCGGTGTCTTTCCTGTAGGTGTGAAATCCAGGAGCTTCCGAGGCCATCTGTGATCCTCCATCTGGGACACATGGCCGGCCCACTGCATTCGTTTGGCTTTGACAGTTCCTGCTATGTTGGGCTGCCGGTATAGTTCCTCGAGCTCTCGGTTGCATGTGATCCTCCATTCCACTGTATCTGCATCCAGAACCGGACCGAAGATCTTCCGAAGCACTTTTCTCTCAAAAACGAGGAGCTTATGGAAGTCCTGTTTTCGGATAGTCCATATCTCACAGCCATATAGAACAACAGGCTGGATCAGGATTTTGTACAGTCGAATCTTGAACTATCTGGAGAGATATTTGGACCGAAGCAGTTGTGCTAGGCTGTGGTACGATCGGTTTCCTGCTTGTATTCTGGCATTGATCTCTGCTTCCCATGACGAGTTCTCAGTGAAAAGTGCGACTAGGTATTTGAATTCTTGCACTCTCTTGTAGGAGTGGTCCCCAACCTGCAGTGATTGTAGATGATGAGCAGTCTGACAATGACCACGCGTCATAACGAGGTACTCTGTCTTGGCTTCCTTTATGTTTAGCCCAAATTTGCTGGCAGCCTCCTTTAGTGCTTTGGCCATTTGCTCCAATTCCTCTTCCGACCTAGAGAGTAAACAGATGTCATCTGCAGAGGCTAAGTATGCCAGTCTCTTTCCTTCGATTTCAATCCCTTCGTTCTCTCGGAAAGTCCTGCGTACAATCTCCTCGAGCGCAAAGTTGAACAGGATAGGTGACATATGCTATGTGACAACTGCACCTTTTAACCCTCAGTCTAACAGTGAGCAGAGCGGTTTGTTTAAACATTTAAAAGCTACACAAAGAAGCTGCATTCCTCTCGCACATGGGAGCAAGCTTCACGGTTTTTTTTGTCTTTCTAGCATTCCTTGCCACAAGATGGGACTTCACTGACAGAATTGTTATACGGTCATAGACCACTATTGCATCTAGCGTGGCGAATTTGTTTCACCAACAACAACAATTTCTTCCACCAAGCAAGACAAAGTTTCAGCCACAAGATGAACTCTTCTACAGAGTTTCTGTAAGGAAACAGCTCCGGGAGCATGGAGCCATTACAAAAGCTGTCAACATTTTTCTTAAATCGTCCGAGGTTCTGACGGCCTGTAGCAGCAAAGCCAACAAAATAAGCTGTGTTGTGCATACGAGTGAGTCAGTGATTCTGCTGCAGAATGCTTGAAGGTCTCTCGGGCATGCAGCCGGGTTGACTGGTCGTTGTAGAACGAATTTTCGACGGCGTAACGTGCCATCATCATCAGGTTACTCCTGTTGACAAACGTCCTAGGCCGGTGGGTGGTGTGGTATACAGGGTGTTACAAAAAGGTACATGGAAAGTAAGCGTTTCCGGACACATGCCACATAACATTTTTTTTTTCTTTGTGTGTGAGGAATGTTTCCTGAAAGTTTGGCCGTACCCTTTTGTAACACCCTGTATATACCTGTCGTCTCTCCCCTCCACTGACTCCTCGTACGGACCGAGTGATGTGCAGGCCGTGGTGGTGGGGGTAGCTCGCATTGACGAGATGACTGATGGGCGCCAGTACGCATGCCGCCTTCGGCGGGTGTGGTGCCCCGTTTCCGCTGCTCCTGCAGAACTTTTATTGCTGGATTCCACGCTTGGCTGAGTTGAAACCTGTTGTCCTTGTTAATAAGGTTCTCGTGCAGCCGGATTTCAATTGCTTTCTTCTATACACAGTCCCAAAAGCGGGATGTGTTGTACTTTTGTGTTCTCGTATTTCGTACAATGATTTGTCTCGGCGCAATGTTCTGCGATTCCAGATTTTGTAGGCTGTCGGAGATCGGTGTGCCGTTTGTGTTCAGTACACCTTTCCTCGATGATTTGCTCCACATATGCTTTCCCACACTCGCATGGTATGAAGTAAACTCCAGATTTCTGTAGTCCTAAATCGTCCTTCACTGTCCCTACAAGGGACTCGATCTTTGGCGGTGGGCGGTAGACGCTTTTGATGTTATGACTTGCTACAATCCTGCCTATTTTTCCAGATACGTTGCCCGCGTACACTATGTAGGCTGTCGCTTTCAGTGGATCATCATCAGGTGTCGGCTGTGGTGTGGTCTTCTGCTTGAAGGCGCGTCGAATTTGGCAGTCACTGTAGCCGTTCTTGTGGAACACATCCTCGAGGTGGTCTAGTTCCGGTTTTAAGCTTTCTTCGTCGGAGATCACACGAGCTCTGTGAATCAATGTGTTTAGTACTCCTTCCCTTTGTGACGGGTGATGACAGGTGGAGGTGTAAAGGTACAGATCCGTTTGGGTTGTCTTCCGGTAGATGCTGTATCCCAGTGTTCCATCGGGCTTTTTCAGTATCAGAACATCTGAGAACGGTAGCTGCCCGTTTTTCTCCACCTCCGCGGTGTACTGAATTTGGGGGTGGATAGAGTACAGATGTTGTAAGAACAGCTGGAGCTTCTCTTCCCCGTGAGGCCAAATGACGAATGCTCAACCCATTCCCAAGTGACGGGAGAGAACAGGGGCGCCAATCCTAGATGTAGGGTAAAAAATTGCGCCCTATGGAGTCGAGCTGGCGGCGTGTGTGTCTGATACGTTCACGCACTAGGGCCAGGCTAGCTCTTCTGGTAATTCGGTTCGCTGCAGGTGTTTGGATATGACGTACGACTGTTCGTTCACTGACGCAGCGTACTGCTTCAGTCCACACAGCTGTCTCTCTCTGCCCATTGCAGCCAACGCCACACACTGTGGTGCACACGGAGGTCGACGCCCCACCACTGCCGCAATCACCACCTCCGATGTCATCTCTGTCGGCGCCTTTCCGGTATCCCGAACCGATGTCCGTAGATGTCCTGCACCCGGAAGGTCGTCACACCACTCCAGAAGATCACTTTGCCGCTCAACTGACCACAGTGTTTTCAGCTCCGGACGCAGTTGTGCACGGTGTGACTGTGGGTGACTGCGAACACTGGCCGATAAACCAAAGTGGATACGGGGGTGCAGGCAGGGATCTGTCATCGGCCGCCGTTCCACTCCCCGTCTCCACATTCGGTCCTCGCGAGCCCTCACCTGCCCCCCAGTTGTCACGTCCCACCGCCCTACATGGCGACGGTGTGGATGTTTGGGGGGGGGGGGGGGGGGGGGAAGGAATGTGATCTCACCTGAAGCACGGGGTGTCGGAGCGCGTTTGGCAGCTCACTACGAAACCACAGAAAACGACAGTGACTGCGTGCCAGACTAACGAGCAGGACGCGCCGGTGCAGCCACGTGTTGCACAGCTCCGCTACGCCACTGCCTTCACTGGTCTACTTGTGTCCGAGCAGAGAAGCAGAGAAACACTCGGCTGTGTCCGCAGTCACCACTCAGAGGGACAGCATTATCTGAGTTAGGATGCCAGTGTATGAAATGTCTTACAAGGGGAGGCCACGACGTTTGACACGCGGATTTACCGCAAACTTCGTACACTCGTAGGACAACAAAATGTGTAAGCAGTACCGCGTACTTCTCAAGCGTTATTGAGAAAATCGCAACATAATTTCGGTCGTCGAATAATATATTATATCTGTGCATGGCCATTTTATCCATGAAGAGGCTGCAGCCGAGTGGTGGTGGCACGGTAGCTCAGCGTGTTCGGTCAGAGCGTGAGCTCCCTCTGTAATAAAAAAACTGAGTTAATCGATCAACGACGAACTTAAACGGATGTCTTACGACGTCCGCCCCGAGCAGATGCAACGAACCAAATCGAACAAAATGAGTACGAAAAAAAAGAAAAAAAATTGTGTTCGGTCAGAGCGTTAGCTACCCTTTATAATAAAAAAAAAAAACTGAGCGAACGGATCATCGACAAACTGAATAGGTGACTTCGGACGTCCGCCCTGAACAAATTCAACGAACAAATTGTAAAAAAAAGAAAGTGTTTGGCTTTCAAGGCTCTGGATCGAGTTCCGTTCGTCAGTTTTTTTTTTATTTTTAACACAGTCATTTTCTTTATTATTTATATTACAATTGATATAATGGGGAAAATACGTGTAATCGGATGAACTTTTATTAAATTTACAATGTTATTTGGCAGTCTACTAATTTTTATTATCGCAAATAATGTAATATTCATGACTATCGACTAGTAGACGACCAAACGCATAAAGTGATACTAACAATGTACGCTTGTCCGTGATTTGAGAAATCCCTTATACGTAGAAGGAGCCGGAAACGACTTTGTTACCTCTGAGTTTTGACCGGCACAGACGGCTTTCGAAAGATGTACAGCTAATCGTCGCTTTCGACATTACGAGCACAAGTTGCAGGATGGTATTTTTCGTAAAAACATGGAAAACATAAAGTTAAACTGCACCAGCTCCATTGAATAAATGCTGTGTTTCCGCATACGCAAGGTCTTTTAACGTTTTCCGTGGAAAAACAAACCTCGTCAGCATTTTCAAAAACCTCTCTTTCAGACGATAGTTTGGAAGTAAACCACGCATAACGCAGTATTTCCTTAAAAATCGGCGCTGATAATCGGTTATGCAGTATCGAGTGTATTTTAATAGCGTCTTCCGAGAAGCAATTTCTCGCTCTCTTTCGATTAAACACGAACAGTTTTGAAGACACGGACAAGCATACATTTTCAGTATCACTTTATGCGTTTGGTCGTTTACTAGTCGATAGCTATGAATATTATATTATTTGTGACAATAAAAATTAGTAGACTGCCAAATAACATTGTAAATTTAATAAAAGTTCATCCGATTACACGTATTTTTCCGATGAACGGAACTCGATCCAGCGGCTTGAACGCCAACCACTCTTTTTTTTTTTTTTTTTAAAAAAAAAAAACAGTTTGTTCTATATTGTTCGCTGAATTAGTTCAGGGTGGACGTCCGATGATACCCGTTCAGTTTGTTAATTCGCCCGTTCGCTCTGTTTTTTTTTTTTTTTTTTTTTTATTATAAAGGGAAGCTCAGGCTCGGACCGAACACGCTGAGCTACCGTGCCGTCACCACTCGGCTGCAGCCTCTTCATGGATAAAATGGCCACGCACAGATATAATATATTATTCGACGACCGAAATTATCTTGCGATTTTCTGAGTAACGCTTGAGAAGTACGCGCTACTGCTTACACATGTTGTTGTCCTCATGGAGTACTACGAGTGTACGAAGTCTGCAGTAGATCCACGTTCCAAACGTCGCGGCCTCCCCTTGTTAGTTCGAGTGAAGTCTCGTTACATTGAATATTTAAGTATCACTCGATACAGGCAGAGACAGTTGTAAATACTCACAACATTCATCTCCAAATGGACTGTACACAGCTAAGTAAATCTTCATATCCGTATTGTAATACAGTGAACTAATGTTTTACGTGTTATAGCGTCACTCGATATCCTTCCGGAGAAAACCACAGAACCGACCGTTGCACGTGCATTTTCACCAAGCACACACAACAGCAACTCTGATACTTAATTACACACTGATTCTACAGTTGTGTTATGGTCATAAAGAATACTGTAATCTAGTTTGTAATTACGTTTCATAGTATCTGTTTTAGTATCATAGTTAAATATTAATAGTGTATTCATTTTATTGTGGCAATATTATTATAATCTTGACACCGACTGCGTCTGGCTAGGGAATGACATAAAACTGGTAATAAATGAATTGGTAATAATAAATGGAATGTTTCCGAGCATGCTCTAAATTCTGCAGCATGGCACGAGGGACACGAGTGCCTGCTACCTTTACACCTACAGGCTGCTTCAGTTCTCCCAGCCAATACCGATTTCTGCGCCCTCCAGAGATGAGAACTTGTCCTACACTTCCTCACAGCCTGATCCGCTCTGGGATGTGTCTCCAGTAACACATCTCCAACGTATCTTCCCCTCTCTTTTTTCAACAAAGTTTTTATTTGGCAGAGCGCTTATTAATGTTCCACCGCTAATGGTTCTGATCCTTTCCTCCTTCACCTCTGTCTCCCCTCACAGTCACTACGGATAGGTCTCTCTCGTCTCGGGGGTCGGAGTAACCTACCCTTCCCTTTGGACCTACCCCCTAACTATTCCTCTTCCCTCCCAGACGAAGGACCTAAAAGCTAGGTGATGTGTCCCATTTAGTTCGATAACTGTCTATTGGCAGAACCACACATTCGGCCTCCTGAAGTTAAGCACTGCCCAGCAATGGTGTGTCTGCTATTTTCTGCTTGCTCGTGTCCACAGTCTTGCAATATTTTATGAAGGACCACAATTTCTGCTAAGATGTTCTTAAATTTTATTCACCACAATCACAATTTCATCTTACTGTACCACCTCAAATGGACAGCTCACTATAAAACGCTTGATAGCATTGCTCCTTTTAAGAGAATACTGTCCTTGGGTCAAATATGTTTACATATACTGCCTGTACAGTAAGACCAGAATTTTTATAATTTATGTGGAAGAATTTAGCTGCCAAGTGTCACATCTCAAGGATGTAGGGTAATATGTTACCCCAGCCAAAATGCAACCCCACTGTGAATGCTATTCTTGGACATGCGACAAGTCAGTTGGCATTAGTAAGGAGTTGGAAATACCACTCACTACTGTCAAATGATTGGCAGCTGCAGCAAGTTGGTGTGCCAGGAGACCTCCAGAGAGTCGTGTACCTGTGACACCGGTACCAGAGGTACATCAAGTACCATCCTGTCTCTCCTGCGCAAAGTACAGGATCTGCCACTACTCGTCCACTTGTGAGTGGTGTGTCAGTGGTAGATCTCAGTGCCATGCACGGAGTGGACTCGAGGCGTCGTACAGATCCCCCTGACCGACGAGTTCGAGGTGTTGCCTTTAACTGAAACTGAGCCAGTGGGAGTCACTAGATTTGCCGTGGGGAAACATCATTTGTCCAGTGTCAGGAGTTTAATGTACGGCGGGTGGTGGTATCCCTTACGGAAATGGCAGCAAGGGACAGGACGGGACACCAGGTGCTCTCAATGTGAATAACTGGGCACCTCATTCGGCACATCGAAGAGGCTGTTCTGGCAGGGCAGCCACTGAGGGAACACGGTGCAATCAACTGCAGAGGGGTGTGGCACACATTGGAACAAATGACGCCAGACGTCTCAGCTCCGAGGCCATACTTGTGTCACTCCAGCAACTGGCAGAGCAGGTTGAGAAGACTAGCCTTGCGCATGGAGTTTCAGTGAAACCCAGAATTAGCAGCATTGGTTCAGTCCTTCCACTTGAATTCTGGGGACAGAGACTTGTGAAAGTTCTGTGATAAGCTAAGCTGTAACTTCCTGGACTTGTGTAATAGGAATGAGAACTGTAGGATTCCACTAAATTGGTCATGTGTGCACTACACAACAGAGACTGCTACTCAGGTAGCTGACTGTGTGTGGGATGCACACAAGGTTTTTTTTTTTTTTTTTTTTTTTTTTTAGTTTAGGTGACTCTTCATCCAGTCCAGATAACAATAGCTGTAGGAAACCCAGAAGTATCAGTGCAAGATCGAAACAAATTCCACCCACACGCAAGGGTATTAAAATCCTAATGGTAAAATTTCATAGCATTCGCAGCCGATTCCCAGTTTCCCAACTGGAAGTGCTCGTGAAAAGCAGCGAAGCTCACACAATATTAGGTACATAAAGCTGGTTGAAACCTGAAATCTATAGCAGTGAGATTTTTGAGGAAAATTTAGTGTACCGGGTGATCAAAAAGTCAATATAAATTTGAAAACTTAATAAACCACGGAATAATGTAGATAGAGAGTTAAAAATTGACACACATGCTTGCAATGACATGGGGTTTTATTAGAACCAAAAAAATACAAAAGTTCAAAAAATGTCCGACAGATGGCGCTGGATAGCAAAACGTCAGTGACTCCGCATGACAATCGTGCATAAAAGGAGCTGTAATGAGAGAGAGAATCAGATGCGCCAGCAGTCGCAGCATGTTGACGTTACCTGAAAAGGCGCTTTTAGTGAAGCTGTATTATCAGAATGGGGAATGTGCTAGTTCAGCGTTACGATCTTATCGCCATAGGAAGGGGATTCGAACGGGTAAAGGTCCGTTGACAAATGCAGCTGTGGCGAGAATGATTTCGAAGTTCGAAGCCACGGATTGTTTAGACGATAGACCCCGTATTGGCCGACCGAGCACAAGGCGTAATGCTGCTGAGACAGTTCAGTCTATGCACGGGGAAGTCAGCGCTCGTGCAGTCGCACGTCGCACCGGCATTCCATACACTACTGTTTGGTTGGCACTTAGGCGTACCCTCCGATGCTATCCGTACAAAATCCATCGGCATTATGAACTGTTACCTGGCGATTTAGTGAAACGGAGGGCATTTGCGGTGTGGGCGTTTCAAAAGATGGCGGAAGATGACGATTGGTTGAGTAACGTGTTGTGGACCGACGAAGCTCATTGCACGCTCCGAGGGTCTGTCAACGCCCACAACTGCAGAATTTGGGCTACCGAAAATTCTAGAACTGTCATGGAAACGCCATTGCACGACGAGAAAGTCACGGTATGGATTGGATTTACCACATCTGCCGTTATCGGGCCGTTTTTCTTAGAGGAAATGCGTGACTCTGGTTTTGTAACTGCTACCGTGACGGGTGGGAGGTACGCCTATATATTACAGAATCGCATCATCCCCAGCCCGGCTGATAAACACCTGCTGGAACGTACGATGTTTATGCAGGATGACGCTCAACCCCATATTGCTAGACGCATGAAAGATCTCTTGCGCGCGTCGTTTTGTGGTGATCGTGTGCTCAGCCGCCACTTTCGTCATACTTGGCCTCCCAGGTCCCCAAACCTCAGTCCGTGCGATTATTTGCTTTGGGGTTACCTGAAGTCGCAAGTGTATCGTGATCGACCTACATCTCTAGGGATGCTGAAAGACAACATCCAATGCCAAAGCCTCACCATAACTCCGGACATGCTTTACAGTGCTGTTCACAACATCATTCCTCAACAATAACTGTAGTCGAGGAATAATGGTGGACATATTGAGCTTTTCCTGTAAAGATCATCTTTGCTTTGTCTTACTGTGTTATGCTAATTATTGTTATTCTGATCAGATGAAGCGCCATATGTCGGGCATTTTTCGAACTTTTGTATTTTTTTGGTTCTAATAAAACCTCATGTCATTCCAAGCATGTGTGTCAATTTGTACCTCTCTATCTAAATTTGAAACTGAATAAATCACGGAATAATGTATACCGAGTTTTTCATCAGCCAGTATATCGAAAGGATAGGCAAATAGCAAATGGAGGTGGTGTATTTGTTGCAGTAGACAAGAAACTCAAATCCACCAAGACAGAAGTCGAAGCTGCATGTGAGACTATTCTGGCGAGACTCGGTATCAGGGGTGGGCGTAAAACGATAACTGTATCCTTCTGTCAGCCACCACACTCATCTCTTGACGTAACCAAAAATTTTAGAGAAAACCTCAGTTCACTTGTATGTAAGCTCCCAAATCTTACTAAAATCGTCAGTGGAGACTTTAATTGTCTGACAGATAATTGGAAAAATTACAGTTTTCTTAGTGGTGAGCATGATAACACATCCTCTGAAACATTACTACATGCCTTCTCTGAATATGGCCTAGAACAGATATTTAGGAACGCCATTGATTATGGAAATATATTTGATCTAATGGCAACAAATAGACCTGACCTCTTTGAGGATGTCCACATTGAAACTGGTAACCAGTGACTATGACATGCCTGTGGCAACAATGATTCCTAAAGTACAACTACAACTACAGCCTCAGTGAGGAACTTGAAACTTTCAGCACAGGTCACGAGCGTGTACAGGAACTATGGCTCAATTTAAAAGAATAATTGACCATGCACTGGATAGATATGTTCCCAGTAGAAAAGTTCATAATGGGAGGAAACTTCAATGGTATACAGTCATTGTGAAGGAAATGGAGACCACTGCACTACAGGTGTAAAACAAATTATAGGGCTACAGATAAAGAGATTCTGAATGAAAAGCATTTGGCTGCCGAGAGAGCAATGACTACCGCAGCAGAATATAGTCAAGCGATCTTTCACAGAATCCAAAGAAATTCTGGTCATATGTAAAGACTGGACACTAACTTTGGTGCCACTAACAGTCACTAGCGAAGGAGACAGGACCTGAAATCGAGGGTAGCAATGCAAAAGTTGAAAAGCTTAACTCCATTTTCAAATGTTCCTTTACAAAGGAAAACTTGAGAGCATTGCCCCAGTATAATCCTTGTACCACTGGAAATTCAGCATTAGTGTCAGTAGGGTTGATCAACAGCTGAAGTCATTAAAACTGAACAAAGCTGCGGGGCCCAATATTGTCTCCGTCAGATTCTATATTGAATTTGAGGCTAAGTCAGTCCCTCTTCTAACTATAATCTATCGTAGATCCCTCAAACACAAAACTGTGTGCAGTTCTTGGGAAAAAGCACAGGTTACACCCGTGTACCAAAAGGGTAATCCAATAGCCTCGAAAACGGTTTGTTGTAGAATTGTAGAACATATTCTGATCTCGAACATAATGAGGTATCTCGAATAGAATGACCACCACAATACCAACAGGCACAATTCCAGAAACATTGATCACGTGAAACCCAACTCGTACTTTTCTCTTGTGACATACTGAAAGCTTTGGATCAAGGCAAGCAGCTAGATGCAGTATGTCTTGATTTCTGAAAAAACATTTAACTCACTACCAATCTTGCACTTATTCACAAAAGTATGATCATATGGTGTATCAAGTGAAATTTTTGACTGGATTGAAGACATTTTGGTAGGGAAGACACAGCATCTTATCGTGGTGGAGAACCGTCGACTGATGTAGAAGTAACTTCCAGTGTACCGCAGGGATGTATGTTGGGACCTGTGCTGTTTGTGTTGTATATTAATGGCCTTGCAGATAATATTAATAGTGAAATCAGGCTTTTTGTATATGATGCAGTTGTCTATACCATCTGAGAGAAGCTGCATAAATATTCAGTCACATCTTGAAAAGATTTTAAAGTGGTGTAAATATTGGTAACTTGCTTTAAATGTTCAGAAATGTAAAACTGTACATTCAAAAAACAAAAACATGTATCCTATGACTATAATATCAATGAGTCATTGTTGGAATCCGCCAACTCTTACAAATACCTGGGTGTAACGCTTTTTAGGGATATGAAATGGAATGATCATACGGGTTCAGTCTTGGGTAAAGCAGGTGGTAGCTTTTGGTTTATTGGTAGAACACTGGAGAAATGCAATCTATCTACAAAGGGGATCGCTTACAAATCACTCGTGTGACTGGTTCTAGAATATTTCACAAATGTGTGGGAACTGAACCAAACAGGACTAATAGGGTATGTGAAGGTATACAGAGAAGGGCAGCACAAATGGTTAGAGCTTTGTTTTGTCAATGGGAGAGTGTCACAGAGATACTGAAGAAACTGAACTGGCTCTTGAAGACAGTAGTAAACAATCCTGAGGAAGTCTGCTGACACAGTTTCAAGAACCAGATTCAGATGGTGATTCTAGGAACATAATGAGACACCCTACGTATCATTCACATGGAGATCAGGAGTCTAAGATGGAATAGTTACTGCACACACAGAGGCATTCAAGCAGTCATTCTTCCTGTGCTCCAGACGTGAACAGAATGGGAAGAAACCACAGTAACTGGTGCAGTGGGACATACCCTCTGTCACGCACCTGACGGTCGTTTGCCGAGTACACGTGTAGATGTAGAATTAAGATAACAAATCCAATCCACTACAATTATGGACAATCTGTAGTAGTCGGCGGTTCTGCTTCTATAACAAAACCTTTTTTACAAACCACAGGAAATTATCTATGAGCATTGTGGTTTGCCAATGACAGCCAACTCACGATTTGTCGTATTCATTTCCCATCGTTCAACGTGTGAGTTGTTACTGATATCGACATGTAACACGACAGCCACTGACGTCATACGTGTACTTTTTCCAAGTGTCACATTATGGACTCATTACTGTCAATATGCAAATGGTCGACGTACGCCTAATGTTGTTTGTCACAAATAAACTCGTGACTACAAGTTGTAAATAGTTAGGTAATTTGTTTGATAATGGAGTTACATTTCTGTCATTAAAAAGAGTGCACTACTTTTGGGACACCCTATATAAACACGGTTTACACGAGGACAATATCCTCTCAAAAGAAACAATGCAGTTACTCAGGGTGGGGTGTTACCACATACAGCAGCAGTACGGGTCTGACAATGGCGGGGCACGTTGTGAATGATGTCACGAATCTCTTGCTGAGGGAATAACTGCCATTTTTCCCATGCTTCCTGCAGAGCTGCTAGCATGTCTTCGAGAGTGGTTGGTGGATGCTGACTCGATGCGAGTCGCCTTTCTAGTGCAGCCCAGACATGCTCTACGGGATTCAAATTAGAAGAGTGTGCAGGCCACACCATCTGTGCAGTATCTTCTGTCCCAAGAAAACTTCAAGCACCTGTGCTCTATGAGATTGAGCATTATCATCCGTCAGCACAAAGTCTTGCCCCGCAATACCTAGCAGCAACTGCACGTGAAGTCCCGAGATCTTGTCACAATAACTGACAGCTGTTAAACCTTGCCAATTCACCAGTACAATTTCAAGAAGAAATGTTTGAGTGGTCAACATAATGCCTGCCAAAACAATTAGGAATCCTCTTCAACACTGATTTCTTTCCACAATGTTTGGATCCTGCTATCGTGTTCCACGTTCCCTCCAGATGATAATCTGTCGAAAGTAACTCTCCAGACGAAATCGGGTCTTGTCTGCGAAAATAACATTGGACCACTCTTCCACCATCCGAGTGGCACATTAAGGACTCCACTCTAACGCGTCTTCACGGAAGGAGACATTTAGAGTTACACATACAGTAGGTCTTCGACAATAAAGGCCCTTCTGCCAAAGCCTTCTGTACACCGTTTGCCACAATACCACACGTCCAGTGAATGTTACGAGGTCAGATGCCAGTAGTCGTGCAGTACTAAGGGGGTACTGTCGTGTCCTTACAGCCAAATAACGGAACCGTCTTTCTGACGTCACATGTGGTTGGCCCTGCACTGCTCTTTGGGATACAGTTTCGGTCTCCCTGAACTGTTGCCACACCTGAGAAACAACAGAATGATTCACATAAGCCAGCAAGCCACATTAGTTTGTGAATGTCCCGCTTTCATTCTTCCTAGGTCCTCGTCGAATGCAGAGAGTCGTGTGGGCGTCTTCTCCGTGCCACGCTGCACCATCTGTGGCTGTGTATACAGCGACTGTGGATTTGGGACTACCCGGTGAATGCTACTCCATTTGATAGGTCCTCTAATGTCATCACTGGAATGGTTGTCCATTCCCCCATAATGCCATGTTCCATGCAGAACATGATTGTACAGATGTCTTTGACAGTTTGTATGAGTCTATCACGAATGAGGACAGGGAAATAAAATCTTGTTGCTTTAATTTTGGATACCAGTGTATTAATGTATACATGTATCCTCCTCTGTTTTTCTTCTTACTTACATTTGATAATAATAGTAATAACTAAAGACTTCACCTAAATTTAAAGAAAAGAATTTTACGCCACTCGTAAGGTGATGTGAAATAAACTATTTACCTTGTACTCCAATTAAAGTAAGAGGGAGCACTTGAAAGAACATTAGGCAGGTCGACGACTGAACATTATGTACAGAAGGTAGCGAGTTGCATAGAGCAGGAAAACAGAAACTTTCTCGATTATTCTAGAAGGACATTCAAGTAGGTAGACATTTCTGCCAGCTTAAAAATGCACAGAACAGCTCTGCCAGAGGGGAATCCCTGTACTGCTCTGCTATGCGACAGATCGAGATATCGCACAAAGACATAAAATAGTCCCAGGAGCTATTAACCCTCGAGGTTAAGAACTATTTATTTTAACTGTTATCAGAAGAAGGTAATTTGGGAGATACGTAATGGATGACAATCCTCTCTTTCAGTTCAAATGTTTTCACTCGTTTTTAAAAGTGAATACATCTACTGTGTGTGGTATCGATAGCTACGATGCCGTGGTGTAGGTTGGCACTACGACACCAACACCGACGACAGCGCCCTCTAGCAGGTGCTGTGCAGATCTACGAGTTCCGCTCCAGGTTCTCTCCATTTGATCAGGAGCAGACGGCTGGGACACTTCGCACTTCATTGCAAAGTTATGTATTCTTCTTGCTAGAGTAAAGGTGCTTTAACTGTATTTGCAGTACCGACGTGTTTACCTTTTCCTGCTCCTACTCACTTCCTACATTTGGCCAACCTTTCAGTTTCCAGGAGCAGACCCACGCGCCGTCTTCCAGGCAGGATACAAAACTGTGATTGACGAGTGCGTTCAGTGGAGCAGGGCACCAGCTAATCCACTGGCACAATCACGAGATGAAGTCACTAGTGGGCTGCCAGAGAGGCATGTCACACAGATGAATGGTCGGGAAAAATTTTCATTTTATGATGTAATATGTTACTTTTTGGTACTATTGCTTTTTGGAGACTGCTCCGAGTGTCTGAAACGGCATCTGAATAGTAACAGATTATTCTGCAAAAAGTATATGCAGTAATATGCAGGAGAAGGAAGTAGCTTTGAATGTGTCTACAAGTATCATTTCCAACTATGATGATTATTACAACAATGGTAGGATCACACTCTCAAGTCATTGTCCTGTTTCAACATTACAAGTAAAAGATTTTAGCGTACGGTTCAGTGTTTGCGAGATTTCTGATGGTCGTGAATTTAACCACACGTATGGCCAGTTGGTTGTGTAATGGAAGTATTAAACAATCACTCTTTTATTCTTTTTATTATGTGCAAATGTGCAAGAATATAGTTTAGAATCATTATTGAAAGGTCTGCATGACCATGTAAAGCTGATTAATGCAAATGAAAGTTCCTTTACATATTATTTTTCCATGTTGTAACTGTGTAAGTACAGAGAGTGTGACATAAATTTATGAGGTCCTAGAAATGACTAATGTGAGATAAATTCTCTCTGTAGCGAGTTCTCGCCGACCACTGTGGCCGAGCGGTTCTAGGCGCATCAGTCCAGAACTGCGATGCTGCTACGGTCGCAGGTTCGAATCCTGCCTCGGGCACGGATGTGTGTGATGTCCTTAGGTTAGTTAGGTTTACGTAGTTATGTAGTTCTAAGTCTAGGGGACTGATGACCTCAGATGTTAAGTCCCATAGTGCTTAGAGCCATTTAAACCATTTTGTAGCTCAAAAATGGCTCTGAGCACTATGGGACACAACATCTTAGATCATAAGTCCCCTAGAACTTAGAACTACTTAAACCTAACTAACCTAAGGACATCACACACACCCATGCCAGAGGCAGGATTCGAACCTGCAACTGTAGCAGTCCCGCGGTTCCGGACTGCAGCGCCAGAACCGCACGGCCACCGCGGCCAGCCCATTTTGTAGCGAGTTCTCGATTAGCAAGAAGAATCGTGTTCAACACTACTGATGGAAGTATCGTATAAGGCACGTAAAGGAAGACGTTTGCCCGATACTGCTGTCTCTCATGTGCTCTCGTCTTGAACGACAGTTACAATAGCGAGGGATCGATAATTAGAGTCGAGTTTGGCGACTGTCGTTTACTAGAGGACAAAGTGCTTCTCAATTACATTTGAATGTTATTGCAGTTCTGTTACTTTTATTTGTGGCTAACCAACCTTACTTCCCAGGCTACCTCACATAAGTACAATTTGGGTAATGACAGTGCGTATCTACGAGAGTCGGATTAGCACGGATCTCTTACTGGCGAGACGTTGAAATATCGGGGTTCGTGGCGCTCGCACCATTTCAGAAAAAGTGAGATGGCTCTCGTCATGCTGCCCACCATGGTAAATGAAGTGGATGACATATGTGCACTCGACTAAGTTTTGACTGACATCCAACCGATATGTTTATGTTCTACCAGTTACCGAGATAGGAGGCACAATGGAGGATTATAAAATATATTATTCATTCCCCCCTGACTAAGTTCCAACTGGGATGAGAAATATCCCTTCCCCCATCTGGGACTGAACCCAGGACTTTCAGGGCTGGAGCCATGTGCTCTGCCAGCCAGATCAGCATGGCAACTAGACTGTGACGTATCTCAGTAAATGATGCAACAGTGTACAGGTGAGGGAGAAGTGGTGTGTCTGCTGCCACTGAAGCAGAGAGAATTACACTGAAGAGGTCATGCGTGCTAATGTCAAAACAAATTACGGTTTAATTACAAAGATCTCAGTGCTAGAAATCAATCCCTTTCAGAGATGAAAGGGAAAGCTGGAAAGCTGAAGGCACTGTCATCTAACTTCAGGTGTGTCTCAGGGAAGGGTGATATTCATGTTGAATATTCAATGGTTTGGCCGACAGCATTCACAGTAACCTCAGACCTTTTGCAGATGACGCATTTATCTATTATGAAGCACTGCCTCAACAAAGCTGCACAGAGTCACATATTTGTACAATTTTGATTTCTAAGTGGCACAGAGACTGGCAACTTGCTTTAAATGTACAGAAATGTGAAATACTGCACTTCACAAAACAAAATAAAGTACTAGTCCTATGACCACAATACCAATAACTCACAATTAGAATCAAATCACTTCGCACAGATACCTGGGTGTAACAATATGCAGGGTCATAAAATAGAATGATCACAAAGGCTCGGTCATCTAAAGTGGCTGGCAGGCTTTGGTTCGTCGGAAGAATGGTATGGAAATGTAATCTCATACCAAATAGGACTAACAGGGGATACTGAATGTATGCAAAGAAAAAAAAAGAGTACAATGAAAAGTCACAAGTTTGTTTGACCCACAGGATAGCATCACAGAAATACTAAAAAGACAGAAGTGGCAGACACCTGTAGATAACAGAAGCTATCCCGAGAGAGCCTACTAGCATTAAGTGAGGGAAGTAGAAATATACTACAAACCTCCTATACATCATTCTTATAGGAATTTGCACAAAATTAAACTTATTAAACTGTGTACAGGAACCATACTTTCTGCACTCCACATTTGAATGGAATAGGAAAAGTGGTACAGTGGGTCTGTGGTAAGTACCCTGTGTCATGCAGTTCATTGTGGTTTGTGGAGTAAGGATGTAAGTGTAGGCTCATTGTTTTGGATAGTTAGACAGACGATAAAAAGCTGAAGTATAAAATATATGATTGCCTGGACAAACACAATGTCCTCAACTCTTTAACTACAAAAATTTAGATGCTCTATGATACTTGTGTGTTGAGATTACAAAAGAAAAATGGAAATTAAAGTCGTTTAGAATAAAGAAAGGTGCACAACAGGCAAGTTCCCTTTCCCACTTACTCTTCACCACAGTCAGGTTCTGTACTGAAGGAAGAAATCTAAATGCTTTCATATTTGCAGGTGTGTCGCCATTTGGGGTTAAGCCAACACAGAGGTACAAGGAAACTGAATGTGTCAAATACTAAATTCGAGAAGTTGGGCTAACTGGTAAATGGAAACAGAAACGAGACAGTGGCAATTCAGTAGTCTGCCGTGACAAGAGTGCCATTTCCATGTTCTGAACAGGCTACGCAAGGACTCCAATCCTTCAGTAATGTAAAAAGACTTACTTCCTCTAAGATCTAAACCTACTGTGTTCACGACTTTCCTTCTGCCCTTCGTATCCTACAGTTTTGAGAGCTGTGTCCTAATCGAAAGCTATAAAAATTAATCACAAGTTTATGAAATGAAATACCATAGGCCTGCTCCACAAAAGGCAAGGACACAGATCAGCAATGGGCGCAATATGCAGGACCTGCAGGTCAGAGCACCCACAGAAGATAGGCCGAGTGCAGCGAGACCGAAATGTCGGTGTCGTGTGAATGGGATGCGGGCTAACCCGACTGTCAGTTATTACATAGAAAGGGATGTGCCAGGATGAAGAGTACCAACTGTATTTGTTTAATCACAACTGCTGTGAAAGATTGTGCCTAGTGCTTCAAAAACATAAATGCCTGACTTCAATTACGAATCTTCCTGGCTTTGTGTGCTAGACTGGGACTCAAACCTGGAGCGAGTGCCTTTCACTGGCAAGTTCTCTACTGACTGAGCAATAGAATGACAAGATATGCAGAACAACTACTGTGAAGTTCGGGAGGTAGTGGCAGAAGTAAAGCTACAAGGGAAGGTCACGAGTTGTGTTCAGACAACTCAGTTAGCAGAGCACTGCTGTGAAAGGCAAGGTGTATGTGCTGGTCAGGCACACAGAGTTTTAGTCTGCCAGAAACTTTCAAACTAGCACACACACTGCTTCTGATTGATCCGTGTGCAAACGGAATGAACTTTCAAATGGTTTGAGAGACAGAGAGGGAGGGAGGGACTGGGGGAAAGAGAGAGGGAGGGAGGAAGAGAGACAGGGGGGTTGGAGGGAGAGGAGAGAGAGAGAGAGAGAGAGAGAGAGAGAGAGAGAGAGAGAGAGAGAGAGAGAGAGAGAGAGAGTGGGGTGGGTGGGGGAGGGTGGGAGGAGACAGGAATAATAACTAACCAACAAGCTCACAGTGAGCTTCAGTAACATTTCACCTTAGTGTGCCCTGACATAACATTACAAAAGGGTCACCACGTGGGTGTCAACTAGGTACTGCAGGACAACAGTGGCTAATATAATAATTTTACATGGCTCAACAGTTTGGTGCAACTCTTTCAATTGGATACCACTTTAGCGACATGCGAGTCCCTAATCTACTCCAGTTGTCCAATCGGGGAAAGGGAACCTACAATTTAACGTGGAATCTGAACCGTGTCTCACGCCTTCTCGTCAGGGTGAGGTTAGGGCTGGGGTAAAGGCAGACTGAAATACCTCTGTGTTTCAACCAGGATTTGATACCGAGAGCTCTCAGTTTCTGAGCACGTGCTTTAGCATTATACGAGGACTATTCAAAATGTATCCAATCTTATTTTTTATGTCGACACCAATAGTGGCTTTGGGACACACATCCCCTCTATGTTGGTAAGCGTACATAGTGCAAACGTGTGATTTTTTTTCACAATAGCAGAAACAACCAGTCACTGCCTAGTTGTTGCCAGGTGAACACTTATAAGAGATAGTTATCGGATTTGGTCGTGAGGACAAAATGACAGAAAAAGTGGGACAACATTATTGCATCAAATTTGTTTTAAGCTAGGCAATTCTCAGGTCGATAGAATCGACAAGATTTGAGAAGTGTTTGGGGACGAAGTGACGGGTACCACATATATAAAGGAGTGGCACGACCACTTCAAAGATGGCCACGCATCAGTGAAGAGTGAAGCACATTCAGGTAGGTCTTCACCATCCAGAGAGCTGATAACATAAGGACACTGGTGATGCAGGGTAGATTAAACACGAGCAGAGAACTTGCACACAAGGTTAAAATTAGTGTTGAACCCATTCATGCCATCTCAGGAGAATTTATGCCAAAGTTTCTAACAACTGAGCATAAGCAACTTCATTTGGAGATCAGACAGGACGTGCTGGATACTGTCCGTAGTAATCCGAACTTTTGTAACGCAGTAATCACTGGTGATGAGTCCTGAGTTTACATGTACAACGGGGAAACAAAGTTCCTCTCATTGCAATGGAAGTATCTGTCATCCCTGAGACCCAAAAGAGTGAGGCAGGTCCGCATCAATGTGTAAGTCATGCTGACCATCTTTCCTGACTCCAACGGTGCAGTCTGTCACGAGTACGCCCCAGAAGGTACTAATGTCAACGAGGAGTACGACCGAAAGGTTACCTGCGTGAATCGGTGAGATACAAACAGCTGGACTCGCAGGCAGTGGGCACCCTTCACCGTGACAATATGCGTCCTCTCATCGTTCTCCATTAATTCGGAGTTTTTTTTGGAAAACAAAAAAAGACTGTGGTTTGTCAGCTTCCTGTTCCCCTGACCTAGCACTGAGTGACTTCTGGCTTTTCCGTACACAGGAAAAGGCTCTGAAAGGGAGGCTCTGAAAGGGATCAGATTTCAGAACAGGGAAGACAACGTGCAGAATTCGACGGAGCAGTTGAACGCCCTACCGAAAGAGGCTTTCTGGTGATGCTTCCAGCAGTGGCAGCAGTGTTTGGAGAGGTGTGTAGAAGCTGATGGGCACTGCTTTGAAGCTGAAACTATTGTATCTGAATAAAGATTGATTTTGTAGCTAAAAGTCAGATACTTTTTGAATGGACCAAGCCTGAAAATGAGGACAACACATTTTAGAATATCTGTATAGTAGATATCTGTATAGTAGACAAAACACTAGGCTTGTTCCAAGTGTGCCAGGTGTTTACTTTGGAAGATAAAAGTACTAGATTAGTTACATCAGGAGTTATACCAAAAATGGAGCCTTTTGTGATTTGATTAATTACTGCAACTGTGAAATGCACAGTTAAATATGACTATTGAAAGACATTCTTTGTTTATTTACATGGTACTTGTATAATGTATGTAACCTTGATGAAAAATTATTTATAAGACACTGTATACAATTACTGTATGCACTTGATAAATATTTGTCCTCCTTTGGTACAGATGGTCTGAGCACCACCAGAGTGTGACCAAAGAGGGTGCACGATGACCACCCCTGCCCCCTCCACTCCCCTATGATGGATTAACTACGAGGGCAGTTCAATAAGTAATGCAACACATTTTTTTTCTCGGCCAATTTTGGTTGAAAAAACCGGAAATTTCTTGTGGAATATTTTCAAACATTCCCGCTTCGTCTCGTACAGTTTCATTGACTTCCAACAGGTGGCAGCGCTGTACGGAGCTGTTAAAATGGCGTCTGTAACGGATGTGCGTTGCAAACAACGGGCAGTGATCGAGTTTCTTTTGGCGGAAAACCAGGGCATCTCAGATATTCATAGGCGCTTGCAGAATGTCTACGGTGAAATGGCAGTGGACAAAAGCACGGTGAGTCGTTGGGCAAAGCGTGTGTCATCATCGCCGCAAGGTCAAGCGAGACTGTCTGATCTCCCGCGTGCGGGCCGGCCGTGCACAGCTGTGACTCCTGCAATGGAGGAGCGTGCGAACACACTCATTCGAGATGATCGACGGATCACCATCGAACAACTCAGTGCTCAACTTGACATCTCTGTTGGTAGTGCTGTCACGATTGTTCACCAGTTGGGATATTCAAAGGTTTGTTCCCGCTGGGTCCCTCGTTGTCTAACCGAACACCATAAAGAGCAAAGGAGAACCATCTGTGCGGAATTGCTTGCTCGTCATGTGGCTGAGGGTGACAACTTCTTGTCAAAGATTGTTACAGGCGATGAAACATGGGTTCATCACTTCGAACCTGAAACAAAACGGCAATCAATGGAGTGGCGCCACACCCACTCCCCTACCGAGAAAAAGTTTAAAGCCATACCCTCAGCCGGTAAAGTCATGCTTACAGTATTCTGGGACGCTGAAGAGGTTATTCTGTTCGATGTCCTTCCCCGTGGTCAAACGATCAACTCTGAAGTGTATTGTGCTACTCTTCAGAAATTGAAGAAACGACTTCAGTGTGTTCGTAGGCACAAAAATCTGAACGAACTTCTCCTTCTTTGTGACAACGCAAGACCTCACACAAGTCTTCGCACCCGAGAGGAGCTCACAAAACTTCAGTGGACTGTTCTTCCTCATGCACCCTACAGCCCCGATCTCGCACCGTCGGATTTCCATATGTTTGGCCCAATGAAGGACGCAATCCGTGGGAGGCACTATGCGGATGATGAAGAAGTTATTGATGCAGTACGACGTTGGCTCCGACATCGACCAGTGGAATGGTACCGTGCAGGCATACAGGCCCTCATTTCAAGGTGGCGTAAGGCCGTAGCATTGAATGGAGATTACGTTGAAAAATAGTGTTGTGTAGCTAAAAGATTGCGGAGTAACCTGGTGTATTTCAATGCTGAATAAAACAACCCCTGTTTCAGAAAAAAAATGTGTTGCATTACTTATTGAACTGCCCTCGTACTGTGCTGGATCTCAGGTGCAGATGTAAATCCACTCTAATAGTAGGTGCAGGAGATCATAGCACATGGTGGATAGGTTACACAACATGTAAGGTGTCCTTACCCAGAAAACCCATACTTCTTTGAAATTTAGAAAAGTGTACAACAAACCCTAAGAAGATCCATGTATAATTAAGCAAAAAGGTTGATGGAAAGGTCGTCTCAATAACAGTTGATTCACCAACGTAAAACCTTCGCTAGGTATAAGACACCTTTTATTTGCCTTTTACAACAGAAAATGAGTTACTGCAGATTTATTCTAGCCCCCAACATCATAGGCATTCTGGCAGATGACTAAGTTAAATTTCAAAATAACTGAAAAAGTTATTTCTAGCCAGCTCTGAACCCAATGTGTATTGCTCCTAGGACTTGCCTGTATCATGGGCATGTTCTGTAAGATACACTACAAGCTTACAACAACATTTCGTTGCCAATAACCTTCAATTATTACTAGTCACAAGTTTACACAGTCATTTTACATTCTTATTTAAAGATTTCTTATACAATTGGTTAAATATACATATAATGCATAATATAAACAAACACAGGCACAAAAGTTTTATAACTGAGTAAGTCTCTTAACCAGTTCATAGTTCATAGTTGATATTACCAAATGCAGTTCACTGAGATCACCAGGAAAGTTTATAATAAATGTTCTTCGATCATATGTTGACAAGTCACTTTCACACAGTACGTGGACTACACCACCGGATTAACAAATTAGAATAATAATTCTAAAGTTTGTACTGCTCAAAATGGAGATACCTTTAAATTTTCATATCTTCACGGCTGCTGATATGTCGGACACTTCCATTTTATGTAACTCACATTTTCTTAGTGCTAAATGCCTAGCTGCAGTAAATGACAGTTCTGGGGTCAGATGAGGAACTTGAGTAACCAACGAAGTGGTCCACACTCCCGAGAATGGCATGTACTGTTCATAGAACTGTTCCTCTAATGATGGAAGTCTGCAGACACCTACAGCGTACAGTCAGCCTCTACATTAACAAATCCCCACGACACTTGCCTGAGTAAGCACACACCGTGAGGGGCCTGCGATCGCAGTGCCGCCGACAGTGGCTCATCGGACAAGTCGGTCAGACTCGGACTGTAGAGCTGAGAGCTTTTTCGTGTAGCTTCTGAAAATAAAAACATTTAGTTTAGAGAGTGTACAGTGCCTTCAAACATGCAATTTGGTATAGTAGGAAAGGGAAGAGAAGGAAAAATAGTAGAAAAACATGGACAGGGAAAGGTATGAAAAAGAAATGTGCCTGATAAACCAGATGTTAGCAGTGATTTTATGTCCTGTGCAAAATTTTAAGATTTACTAAGAGGGTATCAGTTCTTTCGGACATGTCCGAAAGAACAGATACCATCGGTGACCGTGCACCTCATTAGAATGAAATTACAATGAAATGAACACCCTTAGCTGCTTACAGGCGTTGACATACATCAACGGGAACAGATGAAAATGTGTGCCCCGACGAATGTAGTGCGGGACAATACGTTGAGAATGTGGGTTTCGCGGGAGGCGTGCCAGAGATAAATCCCTGCAGTCGCGCTATCCTCTGTGTCCTCGGTGACTCAGATGGACAGAGCATCTGCCATGTAAGCAGGAGATCCCGGGTTCAGGTCCCGGTCGGGGCACACATTTTCATCTGTCCCCGTTGACGTATGTCAATGCCTGTAAGCAGCTAAGGGTGTTCATTTCATTGTAATCTGGTTTAAGAATCGTCTAAGAAGGTTGTATATGTGCAAGAGACCTGGAGACAATGGCAAGTTTCAGATTGATTGTACAGGGTGATCCGTCTAAGACGTCATAAGAGTATTGCATTATATTTATTAAGTTAGTGAATAAATCTCCAAGCGATTTTCTGCAATGTACATGAAAATGGGGCGAGTTAACAATGAATGACCATGCTTTGTGAGGCAAGCTGTCAGCACCTAGTTCACAGTGCAAACAGCAGATGTCAGAAGCACATTGTATAACCTACAGAGGTGACAACAGTCAACACACGCTGAGTGTGCTACCTTGTAAGTGAAAATGGTTGTTACACCGCAACAACGTAGTCAATGTGGCATGTGGCCTAAAAAATTTTCGAGTGTTGTAGAGACCCAGGGAGTTTTCAGGTGTCGGTGCAGTGTTATCAACCCATTCTTTCTTGTGGAGGAGACTGTTTGTGCTCTCAATTACCTGGAAATAATTGACCAGTATCTCATTTATCAATTACAGAAAGATGGGATACTGGACATCGATGTCTATCAACAGGATGGTGCTCCAGCACACTTGGATGTCATTGTGTGAGGACAATTAAACCAGATATTCAGATATTCAACGATCGCCAGTGTGGGTTTGGTAGACCCCTCCCACAGCCTTTAATATTCCGGCCTAACATCAACATTATTTCCATAAAAACAGCAGAATCTGACTGACCTACAGAGTCATGTTACAGTAGCCTTTTATCAAATCACTCCAGGAATGCTGCACACCCCCGAGGCACAATATGTGCCCCATTTGCAGTGACTGACATGTTGAGAGCTAATGTGCTGTGTGACAAATTTCAGACACAAAGTCCAGCCTCCCATCCACATGTATGTGCTGCTAATAAGCAACAAGTTTGCACACTTTCTTGTATATAGTGCTTTACTTTTCCAACATCTCAAATGTGTCACCTAACATAATGGTAAGACACAAGATTTTGGAACCACATTTATACTGTAAGACATTTCCAGGGACAGATGTGAGCTCTGACCACAATTTATTTTTTATGAACTGTAGATTAAAACTCAATAAATCACAAAATGATAGGAAATTATGGAGATGGAACCTGGATAAGTTGAAAGAACCGAAGATTACTGAGAGTTTCAAAGGGAGAATTAGGCAACCTTTGACTGAAACAGCAGAAAATGAATGGGTAGCTTTGACAGATGAAATAGTCAAGGCAGCAGGGGATCAAATAGGCAAACAACGAAGGGCTAATAGGATCCTTGGATAACACAGCAGACACTGAATTTAAATGATGAAAGGAGAAAACATAAAATGCAGCAAATGAACTGGGTGCAATGGAATACAGATGTCTAAAGAATGAGATTGACAGAAAGTGCTAAACGACTAAGCAGGAATGGCTAGAGGACAATGCAAGCCGTTATAAGCCTGCATAACTGAGGGAAAGATAGATGCCACCTATAGGAAAATTAAAGAGACCTTTGGCAAAAAGAGAAGCAGCTCTCTGAATATCGAGAGCTCAGAAGGAAAAGCAGTACTAAACAAAGAAAGGAAAGCTGAAAGGTGGAGCCAATACATAGACGAGTTCTACAAAGGAAATGAACTTTAATACAGTATTGTAGAAAGGGAAGGGGATGCTGATGAAGATGGGGTGGGAGACATTATACTGCGGGAAGACTGACAGAGCACTGAAAGAACTAAGGCGAAACAAGGCCCCTGGAGTAGACAACATTCTGTCAGAACCGCTGATAGCTTTGGGAGACCCAGCCACAACAAAACTATTCCATCTGGCATGCATGATGTGTGAGACAGGCGAAATACCCTCAGACTTCATGAAGAATGTAATAATTCCAATTGCGAATAAAGCAGGTGCTGACAGGTGTGGATGTTACCAAACTATCAGGCTACTAAGTCATAGTTGCAAAATACTAACAAAAATTATTTACAGAAGAATGAAAAACTGGTAGATGCCTACCTTGGGGAAAATCAATTTGATTTCCAGAAAAATGTAGGGACAGGCAAGGCAATACTGACCCTGTGACTTATCTTAAAAGACTGCATAAGGAAAGGCAAACTTACACTTATATGATTTGTAAACCTACAGAAAGTTTTTGACATTGCTGACTGGAATACACTCTTTTAAATTCTGAAAGAAGCAAGGGTAAAATACAGGAAGTGAAATGCTATTCAGAATTTCTACAGGAACCAAATGGCAGTTATAAGAGTCATGGAGCACAAAAGGGAACCACTGGTTGGGAAGGGAGTGAGACAGGGTTGTGGCCTATACCCTATCATTTGGACTGTATGATGAACATGCAGTACAGGAAACCAAAGAAAAATTTTCTGAACAAATTAAAGTTTCGGGAAAATAAATAAAAATTTTGAGGTTTGGTGATAAGAACTTAAAAAATAAAAATAAAATAAGGTGATTTACTGTTTAATTGTGTTCTAGAAAAAACTGTAAGGATCTGAAATTCGGAGCTAAACAAATTACAAAATTGAACCAATGAATCTGGGAAGGAAAACAAATGGAATTAAGGTAAACTGCTCGGCTTTTGTGGATGATTTTGCAATACTTTCAGAAAACCTGACAAAAGCTGTTCTTCAGAGAAACCTTCTGGAATAAATAGCAAACAGAACTGGTTTCAAAATTTCAGCTGGAAAAAAACAAAATTCATGACAAGTATAAAAAATGTGCCAAAATTCACAGCAAAACAAATAGGTAAAATAGAGCGAGTAAATAAATATACATATCTTGGGAGACTATTCAACAGAATGGACTACAAAAATCTGCAATAGATGTAAGGATTAACAAAATGGAAAGAGCATAGGGTTTGACCAAAAATATTTACAACAAGAAATGTATATCTAGAAAAACAAAACTAAAGCCCCACACCACACTGGTTCGACCAGAATGTTTATATGGATCTTAATGCCTAAAAATGAACTATAAGATGGACAGATTAGAGGTTCTCAAAAGAAGGATTATTAGAAAAATAACAACTGCAATAAAAACTGCAGATGGTTGGAATATAAGAAGTAATGAGGAGATCTACAAAAATATAAAGAAAATATATGAAGTAATGGCCACACAAAGATTAACCTTTTTTGGACACCTCTACTGAATGGATGGAAATAAACTAACAAAGCAAATACTGCTATATTTCTGAAAGAAGAAATCGACAATAGCATGGATTACAGTAGTAAGGAAAGATCTAGAAAGAAACAACATTAAAGAACCAGAAATAGCAGAAAGAAACTGTTTTAAAAATAAAATACTAAATTTGGGAGGCATTCAAAGCAGAAGAAATAAAATATGGGGAACAACATGGACAGAAGAAATGAAGAGACTTTATGGAGAGAAAATGAGGGAATACTGGAAAAATAGAAAATAACAAAGGAAGATGAGGAACTGAAGTTGTTAACATGATCCTAGTTGGTCAATACGATTAAAAAAAGTTTCAGTGCACAAAATAGCTATGGTCATAAGCGCCCATTTGTGACTTAGTGAAGGATAAAACAGGAATTGAAATCAGCATCAATGGGAGCGAAACTTAATGAGGAGGAAAACTAAAAAAACAGAAGGAAATCTTAGGAAAGTGCTATTGAAGAGGGGGTTGTTTTCCCCAAAAAGAGTTTCAAATGACCAATGTCATCTCACTCACACTTATAAACTCAAGGACACGATCAGCTGAGCACGAGTCATCTGCTAAAATGAAAGATATATCGGGAAACAGCTGTAAACGGGCACAAAGCGGTTTAAAATAGGGGCACTGAAGTAACAGGTGTCTCACCATCCACGACTGAGAGCAGTGGGGACAAAGCAGAGGAGGAGCGCCACTTAAAAGATCTCAATGGCTAAAAAGACAATGCCCAATCCAGAGTCAAGTTAAAGTTACCTCCTCCCAACAACAGGGCCAGACGGAAGAGGTCAAAGCACAGGGAAGAGGTTTTATGACCCACAATTTATTATCCTGAAGTGCAGACCAATGAGTGTGCCATAAAAGAGTAACACAACAACATAAAATGCTCTGTAGACCAGCAAACGGAACCGTGCAAACGGCGGGCTGAGGAATACAGAGAGCAACCTTCGCCACTATATGGGCTGCCTCTTTCCACATATACCAACATGCCCTGGGATCCAGAGGAATGCCACAGAGATTCCCCCCAAGTGGAGCATATGGAGGCAGGCCTGAATCTGGTGGACCAGAGGGTGGACAGGATAAAGAGCTTGGAGATTGAGAAGAGAGTTCAGCGAATACTAGCATATAATATACTGTATCCGCTGACGGTAACAGATGTATTGGACAGCACGGAGAACAGCAGTAAAAACTGAACACTGGTCAGGAAACTGAAATTTAATAGGGGTGTCGTCAATAATATAGGCTTTCCTGACACCAAAGGTGGTCTTGGAGCCGTCAGTGTAAATAAATGTGGCATCCTCCATTTGTGTGCATAGAGCAGCTAATGCCCAACGATAAACTACGGGAGGGGTACTATCCTTGGGAAGCTGACAAAGGTCACAGAGAAGGCATGTCCAGGGGTGGGGCCAAGGTGGCAGCGTACTCCTATTTGTCAGGAAGGTTTTAGGAAATTGGAAGGAAAGTGAATGTAGCAGTTGACGGAAGTGGACGCCTGGTGGCAGCAGAGAGGAAGGGTTGCCTGCATACCCTAAATTCAAGGAGGCATCGGGGGGGGGGGGGGGGGGGGGGGGGAAACACGGGTCAGATTAGCAGACATGGAAGACAGATGACTATCAAAATGACTCAGACAGCTCACTGATCGGACAGCGGAGGTTCAGCAGTTTCAGCGTAAAGGCTCTCCATGGGGCTGGTGTAAAAAGCTCCAGATGCTAAATGCAATCCACGGTGGTGGACAGAGTCGAGACACTGAAGAATAGACGGCTGTGCAGGGGAGTAAACTATGCTTCCATGGTCCAATTTTGAGCACAGTAAGGCGCAGCATAGGCGGAGGAGGATCACTCTGTCCGTTGCCCAGGAGCAGAGCACAGAGGGTGTTGAGGGATCGCAGATAGCGAGCCAAAAGATATGAAATGTGGGAAGACCAGCACAGTTTTCTGTCAAACATACGTCCCAAAAAATTTGCGACATCTGTGAATGGAAGGTCAACAGGGCCTAGATGTAAAGATGGCAGATAAAACTCCATACCACACCAAAAATTTACACAGACAGTCTTACTGGGAGAAAATTGGAAACTGGTTTTGATGCTCCACGAATGGAGGCAATTGAGGCATCCTTGATGACGTCATTCAAGAAGGCTGGTCTGTTGAGAGGTGTAGTAGACTGCAAAGTCATCGAGAAAGAGGAAGCCCGATACATCGGAAAGTAGACAATCCATAATTGGATTTGTGGTGATGGCAAACAGTACAACACTTAGCACGGAGCCCTGGGGCACCCCTTTTTCTTGAGAGAAAGTGCGGGATAGAGTAGTGTTCACCTGCACCTCAAATGTGTGCTCTGTCATAAATTCACGGATGAAACGGAGTAGCCGACCTTGAAAGCCCCAAGAGAAGAGCGTGCAGAGGATGCCTGTCCTCCAACAGGTGTCGTATGCCTTCTCCGTATCAAAAAATATAGCTATCGTTTGGTGTTTGCTGAGAAAATTGTTCATGATATAAGTGGACAGAGCAACAAGATGGTCAACTGTCGAACGATGCTTTCAGAAACCGCATCGGGCTGTTGTTAAAAGATTTTGGGACCACAGCCACCAGCCTAAATGGCTATTTACCATATGCTCCAAAACCTTACAAACACTACTCGTGAAAGAGATTGGGCGATAGTTGGAGGGGAGATGTTTGTCCTTTCCAGGTTTCGGAACAGGTATGACAATAGCTTCCCGCTATTTTCTGGGAAAGGTACTGTCAACACAAAAGTTGATTATGAAGGCGAAGGAGGTTGCACAGACAAGGGTATGATAGATGCAGCAACATGTGGACGTGGATACCATCTGCTCCCAGAGCAGAAGAGCGAGAGGAGGAGAATGCACGTCTGAGTTCCCGCATAGAAAGAACGGCATTATACCTTTCACGATATTGAGAGGAAAAAGCAAGAGGTCGCTGGTCGCTCTTCCGCAACCCATTTCTTCAGGAGAAAGGCTGGTGGGTAATTCAAAGAGCTCAAAATTTCAGCAAAGTGTTGACCAATGACTTAGAGATTGCGACTGGGTACACTAAGGTATCCTGCATGACAGTTAGCCCAGAGGTTGGGGGAAAACTGGAAGTGACGGATATCTGTCGGATTGACTCCAAACAATTGATGAGGGAGTGAAGGTATTAAATGAGCTGCTAAAGAAATTCCAGCTTGCCTTCTTGCAGTCGTATATGATGTGAAGGCATCGTGCACGTAACTGCTTATAGCAGATACAGTTGGCCAACGTAGGATGATGGCGGCAAACACGAAGAGCATGTCTCCACTCGCGTATCGCGTCATGGCACACCTCGTTCCACCGAGGAACTGGGGGGCACTGGGGCAAAGGGGAACTACGAGGTATCGAACATTCTGTGGCTGTAAGAAAAACTTCTGTAACACGAGTGACCTGATAATCGATGCTAGGAAATTGACGGTCATCAAATGTTGCTAGATAGGAGAAAAGCATCCAATCGGCTTAAGAAAACTTCCAGTGTCTTGGGCGCATGGATGGCAATTGTGGCTGTAATCGAAGGACACATGGAAAATGGTCACTCGAGTATTTATTGGCAAGAGGGAAACATTCAAAGTGCCAAGCTAGCTGAACAGTACTGACCGAAAGGTCCAAATGAGTAGGTTGACATGGAGGCACACAAAAATGTAGGTTCCCCAGCGTTGAGGCAAACAACATCCACTTGGTGGAAGAGGTCAATCAACAGGGAGACTCTCGGACAAGGACGCAGAGGTCCACAAAGTAGGTGGTGGGGATTGAAGTCCCCAACAAGCAAATAGGGGGGCAGAAGCTGACGAAGAAGATGAGGGAGACCAGCTCTTGCCATTGGTGTGGACGATGGAATGTATACAGCACAAAGAGAGAAGGTGTATCCAGAAAGGGAAAGATGGACAGCAACAGTTTGGAAGGAACATGGAGAAGAGTCACGAGTCCTCCATATGCTGGAGTGCCATCAACAGAGGGGAGATCAAATCAGATTCACTTAAAATGAGGAAAAACAATGTGATCGCGGGGACGCAGCTTTGTTTCCTGATGACAGAAGATGACCGGCGAGTAGGATCGTAAGAGGATCGACAATTCATCCCAACTGGCTCGAATGCCACGGATATTCCAATGGATAATGGACATCGGGTGGACAGAAAAGGGAAGAATGTGACCAAGGTTGCCATCAACTCAACGACTGCTCAGAGCCAGTGACCGACAGCGTGGAACAGCATTCAGCCGAAGGCAGAAGATCCCGATCCATAGGTTGTTCGGCAGCAGCTGCTGCCACCAGCAATCGGCCGGTTGATCGGCCGCCAGCAGTGCGCCTGGGCCACACAGAAGACGGCCAATCGCGGTGACCGCCAGGTGGTGCTGTAGATGAGACACGCCGTGGCGGAGAAGGAGAGGAACTGGGTTTCTAATTAGCCTTCTTGGAAACAGGACGTTGAGATGAGGGAGGGATCGACGGTTGTGAAGTCGGGGTACGTAAAAAATCTTCACGAGTAGGCTCTTTTTTGGAAGTCTGGGTGTCTGATTTTGGGGCTCGTGATTTAGCAGAGCCCGATGAAGGGCGAGCCATAGAGTGGGGAGGTTGAAGGGGTGATCTTTGCGCTGGCCGATCTGATGACCGTGGCATTAAAGGTGAGATCACAAGTCTGCGTGGCCGCCTCCTTTGTTGGCCGAGGAGAGGCAAGGACAGTGCTGTATTTACCTGCGTGAGGCACAGTGGGCTTTCGACTGGCGAATAACTTTCGAGCAGCAAAGATCGACACCTTTTCCTTCACTCTGATTTCCTGAAATAACCGTTTGTCTTTGAAAATGGGGCAATCTATAGAGGAAGCAGCATGGTCGCCCATACAGTTGATGCAATAAGGGGATGGAGGTGGACAAGCACCCTCATGGGCATCCCTGCCACAGGTTACACGTTTGGCCATATTGGAACATGACTGGCTGGTGTGATTAAACCTCTGACACCGATAGCAATGCATAGGGTCGGGGATGGTAAACATGAACTGAAAATATCCTGCTTTAATGTTCAATGGAAGTTGAACTCTGTCAAACATCAAAAAGAGAGTGCGGATCGGCACCAATTCCTTCTCAACCCTTTTCGTGACTCATTGTACGGCCATTACTCGCTGATCAGACAGGTAATTTTTAATGTTCTCATTTGATAATCCGTTGTGTGATCTTGTATAAACCACACCACGTGATGAGCTTAAAGTACGGTGCGCTCCCGCCTGGATAGGGGAGGTGTGTAGCAGCGTAGTTTGAAGCAATTTATGTGCCTGGAGGGCACTATCTGCTTCTAGCAACAAAGTGCCATTTCGTATCCAGGAACATGACTTTACAGGACCTGCAATTGCATTGACACCTTTCTGAATAATGAAAGGGTCGACTGTCGAGAAGTCTCGACCTTCGTCAGACTGAGAAATGACTAGGAACTTTGGCACTGACAGAAGAATTGTCTGTGGCTGAGACTCGTCTAGCTTTCTCTTGTGGGCAGAAGTTTTAGAATTAGAAGAAACCATTGCAAAAGTATCCACCACGATTACTGGCGTCTCTGATGGCATTCTCCTTCCTAGTGGGAGCCCTCTCTGAGGGCACTCCCGCCTTAGGTGATTGTGTACACCTCAGGCCACACCTCCCGAGAAACGGACGGAAGGACCGATCGGCACGTTCGGAAAGTACCAACTCGGGTAACCGCCCCTCCTCGGGCCTGGCCTTTACCAGGGGGTACGTACGTGTCCTACTTGTCTATCTGGGGTGGGGAATTACCCGTTACCCCGTCACCGGCTACGCGTGGGTTGGTCTTAAGACAGGCACAGGGAGGAAAGAAAGAAAAAGAAAGTAGAGAAGAATTCTCAAGCGCTGCAGCTGAGAAGAAGGGAAAGAGAAGAATCGAGAAAAGAGAAGGGCAAAGTAAGGGCAGATATGTTACATTGTAGAGATAAAAGAAGAGAAATCACTTCATTCGTTCACAAGTGTCCATCTCTGGATGTAGGCGCAAAACAGACTCCCAAAGAGAAGGAGAAGGGGAAGGGGAAGGGGAAGGGGAAGGGGAAGGGAAAAGGTGGGAGGGGGGGAGGAGGAGGATCGGGGACAGGAAGGGATGTGGAAAGGGAAGGCACGCAACCCAGAAAGGAAAGAGAGTTGCACGAGCTCGGGGTCACGTGCCCACCATGCACAAAAGAGTTGTGGACGACAAGAAATTTGTGGCACAGTGTAACGAAAGGAATGGATCAGTTGATAGGACACATCCAGAGGCATTGTGGCAAATACAATTTGTTAATGGAGGGAAGTGGGGGGGGGGGGGGGGGGGGGGGGGGAGTAAAAATTGTACAGGTAGTGCATGTCACGAACACAGTAAGCAGGTTCAAATTGATGTAGCTGCAGTATTTATACATAGATTAAGAGGTCTGCGCATGATTGGCTAGTATCAAACCAGCTACATCAAACCATCCTTTGGACTGAAGGCCACAAAGTATGCCTACATTTAAAATACAACATAATAAAGAGTCACAAAAAAAGAAATGAATGTAAGTCTCACAAAAGGGCACCAGGTAACAGATTTTTCATTACAGATTCAAGTGCATACAGTGGTTAAATAGCAAAAGAGGCAACCTACAACTTAAATGTTCTGCATCGTTTGGTAAAAGCAACCACCCAATTCTGAAGTTTTCCTCTGGCAAATGAAGAATGTAAATTTTAAGTGTGCATTGTATCTGACTTCTTTTACTCTTGGTCTTTAGAAGTGTGTTGCCTTGACAACACATTTATGTACAATTCTCCAATACTGTTATTTTCGCAGTTAAGAATGTCAACGGAGAGTGCGTGGAATAAAAATTAACATTCACTGGTAGCAAATATATTTCCCTTATAATGCAACAGGACTTTAATGTTAAAGGTTCAAGCAACTAACTGTGGCTCCTCGTTTGTGCATTTCAAACAAAACCGATAAGATAAAAACACAAATTACTTTTTGATACTGAGTAGCACATTAGCCATCTATTAAGAAATTACACCTCAATCTAAATAGCTACACAATGTGGACAATCTGTATACAGTAGGCCTACATGGTTCTTTAATGTGTTGTTAGCACAGTTAAGTGCTCCTTAACAGCTCCATTGCTAAACAGAGATATACAATCTGCCAACAGCAGCATGCAACTCAAGAGCCTGAAGTATACTGTAAGTGCACTTTAGGCCAACAGTTCAAATGTAGGTAGCATTACACATTATATGAACTACTCACCATCATCCTCAATTTATGACTTCAACTTCAGTCACTGCACAAGCATCCATTTTCATTTTCACTCTTTTCCAACTTAACCTTTTTTGCGGTAACTTTCATCTGACATCTGTGATCCTGCCTCTTCAGCCTTTATTTCTTTCTGTTATTTGAAGATGTCTCCATTTTCCACAATTTTGTCTTGGAATCCACCAGTTTCTTACATTTCAGGGGAGGTAATGCTGACAGGCTCGGGTTTCTTTTCCGTCCTCTCAAAAGGTTCTTCTGCCATTCTGTTTACAGCTGTCGCTAAATGCCTTATCGTGCAAAAATACAAACAACGGTAACACCAAAAATTCTGAAAACCAGTTTACTTACATACACATCTCAACACTACCTTTGATGATGAAGCCCTTCACTATCTGTGTCAGTTCCAAACACTAACATTTAGTCCAGTCAATGAAGGAAATTAGGGGAAAAGTCACGTAGTCACAAAGTTTTACACAGTTCTAGGATATATTGTCACAAACATTGTACTAAAAACCCTGACCTGTGGAGTGTGAGCATTGGTGTGGGGGTAGGTTTAAAGGTAATTTTTTATTTTTGTTCTTGAATGACTCAAAAACAACGGATCCTGGGGAAATTCTTCCCCAATACAAAATTAACCTGCATTCACTTCCCTGCCAAAAAAGGTTCTAGTCACTTTTTCTCTAGGACTAATAGTTTGCAGAGGATGAAAAAAATTGCAAATTACGGCACTAAAAATATTGTTCCAATGGTAAAAAATTAATGTACTTCCCTCCTTCCTAGGTAAGCAAACTGAAGGTTAAGCAGGTGATCCCCCTCGCTACATCACAAGAAGCAACTACAGGGTACATCACAAAGTTCTCCGTCCACAATACGCCACACGAATCGCTGGTGACACAGCGTGCAGATGTCCACGGGGAGGGTTTATTTTGCACAAAATGAGTTAACACTATACAGAATGCAGATACAAGTTACTAACAACACTAATGCAGGGAATGTACATGAACTGGACGTATGTAAATCTCTGCACAATGTTCTACACTGCAAGAGGAGAAACTGATTCTTAGTGATCCGTTACGGGAAAGGCAGCTTCCCCCACCACAGGTGCTGCTCCCCAGCATTTCCTGTCCATTTGTATTATGCAAATGGACAGAATAGCTTCACTGAACTCATGTTTACACAGTGGAGTTATTTTCAGTTTACTGGGTACTTATTTGCAGTTGTTGAGTGCGCTACTCATATCATGTAAAAAAGTTCAACAGCTGGAACTGTCAATTGTCTACCACGCTGAAGAAACTCTTCCAAATAGGACACACTGTCAATATGTACAGGACATCATAGATTTCATTGTCACAAGCTGGAATACTTTTCACAGCACGAGGGTTATCAAATGCATCACCCTGCCTCAGTTCTCCAAAAATACGATGAGGCTCAGAGGCTTAATCCACTGCAACAAAAGTAGGTCACCAAGACTATAACAGTTGTTCAGATATTTCAACATAAGTCAAGCAATGCGTTACAGCAGATAACTGTTATAGACTTCAATATTAACAGTCACATTCCATCAGACATAGCCACACCTATCTCGGAAGATGTACTGTGGATGTGCGTTAAGTGGTTCCACTCGGTGCAGCCCACTCGCAAATGCAGCAATTCATGAATTATGAATGGAAAATATTTATGCAGTCTACCTGTAACACAATTAATGGGAGAGAAGTGCAGTAACATTTTTAGTCATCCATTAATTCACCACCAAGTGCCTAAAACACAATTACACGGTTTTACAATACACAGCAGCAGGGTGCCACTTTTTACAGTCCAGTCCCTTTCCCACCAACACCACATAAGTAACTGACAACATAATAGCTCACTTAACACCTTCAAATAAATAGGCCTACTCCCTTTCCAAACAGGAAATAACTTCACTATATAAACACAAGTTCTGGTTATCACTGTTAGCATTCAACCGCGATTCTTATACATATATTTTAACAACGCGTTTCAAGAGACAATGCTCTCATCATCATATCTTGAAATGCGTTGTTAAAATATATGTATAAGAATCACGGTTGAATGTTAACAGTGATAACCAGTATAACGAAAACTGCTACCTCGACTCCATAATGGATTATATTAAACACAAGTTCATCAAAGCTATTTTGTCTATCAGCAAAAGATAAGTGGACACGAAACACAGGGCAGTTACAGCCTGTCTGTAAACAGAGAAGTGAGCAGTACTCACAATGGTGGAAGTGATCTTTCTTAGAAGAACACTACGTCTTCTGAACAGAACCATAAAGAACCAATTTCTCCTGTAGCAGTGTAGCACAGTATGCAGAGATTAAAGTAGATTCTGTTCATATTCATTACCTGTATTAGTGTTATTAGTACCTTATATTCGCATTCCATGTAGTGTTAATGCACGTTGTGCAAACTAAACCCTCCTCGAGCGTGTCTGTGCACTGTGTCGGCAGTGATTCATATAGTGCACTACAGAGGGGCCATATAAGTTTGTGATATACTCTGTAGTTGCTTCTTGTGACGCAGTGGACGAGATAGAGTGGAGAATCACCAGCTCCACCTTCAGATCTGTAGACCTATGGAGGTGGGAAGTGCACAAACACAGTGCAGTGATCTACCTTCACTCACACTCTACTCCACACACCTCCCACAGCCCAGCCTGTTTCACCCCTGGAACACAATTTATCCATTAGTATGCCTCTACTGCAGTTAGATATGGTACACAATTTAATAGTTGTTTTTAACCCGTTCCAAATTATTGGTCCAAGAGGAAGAAAAGTACAGACCCTTTTTGTAGGAAATTGAATGTAGTGTAATTTTGCACTGGAGAACAATTTCGCCAGAAGCCGAGGTTTTCGATTCGTTGGAGAAAAAGTAACACACAGGTAATGAATATGAAGGAAGGTGATCTGGAAATCTAAAAGTATGTATCTAAAAAAAGGAAATTGACAAATCAAATAACAAAATGAAAACCATATGGAAATATGTTAAAAGCGAGACAGGGAAAAGCCTGTCTGCCAAAGAAGTGATTAGCTTAAGAACTGGGAGCCTTTCGGTGGATGCTCCCGAAATGGTGGCTAATATCTTTAACAATCATTTCCTAACAGTCACCAACCAAATGGGATGCCAGGGTTCTGTAAAGAATGCTACAGAATACTTGCATAACACCTTAACTAACAAAATAGATGAGAAGCATCTTCGAAAAACTACAGTGATAGAATTAGAAAAAATGATTGTCTTTAAAATGTAAAAATTCTGCTGGAGTTGACAACACTTCCAGCAAGTTACTGAAATATTGTTGTAAAGAAATAAGTACAGTCCTCTGCCATATTAGTAATACATCATTGGAAGAAGGTGTTTTTCCCAACAGGCTAAAATATGGGCTTATAAGACCAATTTATAAAAAGGGAGAAAAGACTGAGGCTACAAACTATCAACCAATTTCATTACTCTCAGTTTTCTCCAAGGTACTAGAGAAATTGATGCTTAGCAGAATGGTTGAGCATCTTAGTAAATATAATATCCTCAGCAGTAGCCAGTTTGGCTTTTGGAAAGGGGTATCAACCGTGGATGCAATACATGCCTTTGTTGACAATGTTATGGAAGCCATAAATAATAATATGATGACGGTTGGAATATTTTGTGACCTGTCAAAAGCTTTTGACAGTTTAAGTCACCATATTCTCTTGAGTAAAGCCAAGACCCTAGGAATGGGTGGAACCGTAGGCACGTGGCTTGAATCCTATCTGTGTGGTAGAAAGCAGAAAGTAATCGTGGAAGGACTGCATGGTGGCCAGGTATCTTCAGAATGGGGCTCCATTACTGCAGGAGTACCTCAAGGCTCAGTACTGGGCCCACTGCTCGTTCTAATATTTATAAATAACTTAGCACTATGTACAGAATATGGGAATATACTCATGTTTGCTGACGACACCATGTTATCAGTTAATAATCTCTCAGGGAATATGTCAAATGAGGCTGCAAATAAAGCTTTTGCAGATTTGACAAACTGGTTTGAAACCAGTGGCCTTACAGTCAACCTAAAAATGACAAATTACATTCACTTCTCTTCTAACACAAATGTTACTAATGAAATGAACCTAAAAATGGGTGAGCACGAGATTTTGAAGGTTGAGTCCTCCAAATTCTTGGATCTGCATATAGATAGCAAAGTGGCACCACCATATTCAAGATCTGTGCAAAAGGCTAAGCTCAGCAACATTTGCCTTAAAAATAATTTCAGACACTAGGGAAATGAGCACAATAAAAACCGCATATTTTAGCTATTTTCACCAACTTATGGCCTATGGTATAATATTTTGGGAAAATCAACCAATAGCAAAAAAATGTTCCATGCACAGAAGCGAGCAATCAGAATTATGTGTGGAGTACACCCTAGGCACTCGTGCAGGGATCTGTTTAGAGCTCTACAAATCCTTACAACACCTGCCCAATATATTTTTTCCCTGATGTGCTTTGTTTCAAAAAATAGCATCTTATTCAAAATCATACCACAGTTATAACACCCAAAGAAAACTGGATATCCACTATGAGCTAAAAACGAAAAACATGGTCCAGAAGGGGGTTTTATACAGTGGCACCCCAACGTTTAAAGAAAATCTGAAGCAGTTCCTTTTAGATGAGTCTTGTTACAGTATTGATGAATTTCTTAGCAAAATCTCTTGTTTGTGCTTAAAACTTACTGTGTGACCTTTACAATTGATTAATCATACTCTGTAAGTACAGTGTAACTTAATACAATACCCAAATTTATGTATGTCTGTATATGACGCCTGTATAACTTAAGAACAATACCCAAATTTATGTATGACTGTATATTCTTTCAGATGTCTTGTATCTTAACTAATATTAAGGGTATACGGTAAACTTCACAGTTTCTTTAATCTAATGATAAGATCAATGTATATGTGCACAAAACAATAATCTGTAAAAACGTTGACTCGTTCTATATCCAGGGATATGTTCCCATATGGATCTATGGAACACGAAATAAATAAATAAATCCACATCCACCCCAACGCTCACACCGCACCGGCCACGATTTTTTGTGTTCAACACACTACCTCCTAGCACTGTGCAACAATATGCGAATGCAAGATTTTTTGCCTTCACTTTGCTTGTGGATGGCTTAACGACGGGCGACAGTTAAAGGAACGCGATGTCATCACTAGCCCTGTGCAGGAGGGGGAATAACTGCCAGTAAGCGGAAATAAAAATGAGTAGACTGGCTGATTCACTCTGCAGTACATGATTGATAGCTTTTCAGGTGAGAATACTTCTGAACATATTACTTCTTGTTATGCATGGTTAAGGTCAATATATGGTCTGTAACTAAATTTAAGAATTACTAATATATTTTATGTAAAGGGTATGTAACATGATAATGCTCACAATGGCAGTTATCCGCTGATATCGGATGTTACAAACTTCAGTGATAAGGCCTCATTTGTAATAATCGGCAAAGTCCGAAACTACCTTCTGCTAGAGTGAAAATTGATAAATTTCAAATGCTTTCAGCATTATTGTCCTGACAATGGAGTGTGAGAAAACATTTGAATACTAGCATTGCCAACACGATAAATGAACACACATGATGTATGTACTATACGATATTTCTATATAAATTGCTTAGCAACTCATGTTTGAATACCGATTAATTGAATTATTGTGTGCGTAGTTGACATGCTTTACAGAACTTTTTTCAAAAAGAAAGGTTTGCAAAGCGGTGTTTCACTTTCTAACTCTCGCTCTGTTTCTCCGATAATATTGTATATACTATTCGTTACTGTCAAGCTGTGTTTACTAACTACTAAGGCAACTCACAGTTGCGGGATGTGGTGTGCATAACAAATTATCTTGTACGTTATTTGTTGAACCTCGCTATTTCTGCAACTATAACAAATATAGTACTCGCTCAAATTGCGGTGCTGCTGATGTACTGAAAATGGTCAACAACATGTTCCTGTAACATGCATAACTTTGTAACTGTAATAACGAAAACGATTCTCGTAGCAGGAGATTATTTCTTCCTTACAAACAAAAATATTTGGGAAGTTTTAAATTTTTGAGTTTTTAAGGCGTGTTGCCAATCCTTGCACCACTTCGAAATCTTATTAAGATGTGACAGAACATGGGATTATTTTTCAGATAGTAGACTTATTTCATAATTATTTATTCACCCATGGATTATTTAGTACAATAGTATAGAACCTGTCGAAAACATAACAGAAATAATATACTCTACATAAGGCATTAACAAAATACGATACTGCATAAAGTCGGCCAGGACCTGATCAAAGGAAGCATCCCAGCATTCATGTTAGCAACAAGGGGAAAGATGAAAACACAAGTCAGTATGGCCCGATGAGAAACAAATCCCAATGTTTTGAATGTCAGTCCCGTACAATAAGGGTAATCATAAAATACATCGCGTATATTGTGACTGCAACAGCTACAAAAAGTGAATCAATGAACACGAAATGTTGAAAATAAAAACACCATCAAAAAATTGAAAATAAATGACCAAATTATATGAAAGAATGACGTATTGTGTATTTTGCATTTTTCTGCAATCAATGATGTAGGTAAATCATTAAACTTCTATTCAAAACAATGCTCAAAAAATTGAGCACATTATGTAACACTGCTAAAAGATGTAATGCATGAACACTCGAAAACCTGCCATTATAATCATCACAATTAGGTTAGTACCATATCTCTCCTCAGCAGAGGTGTATTACACAGCATCTGAAACAGAAAACCAACAGCAGAAACATCCTTGCAAAGAAAAACACAATATAGATGGTATATCATTAACACGATCAAAAGAACCCAACAATGAATGAGGGCCTAGGAATCCTATACACTAACATATTCATTTACAATGTAGAAACACTTCTCAGCAAGAAATAATTTTAACTCTGATCTAAAAGCAGTTTCTGTCTCCAATCTCTTTATGTATGTTGGTAGGGCATTATGAAGAGTAGCACCCAAGTGGTTCACATATCTTTGAGTGTTCAGCCATGTGTATTGTGCAAGACTAACATTTTCAGGCTTGGGTGTGAAAAACAATATGGCATTTCATTGTCATGCCAGGTATGGCCCTTGCTCAGATATGAAGATGGTAAGAGCTATGTTTCAATGTTTCCAATTAGATGTTACTTGCACAAATAATTTCAATCCCTTCGATGTGAATATTTTCACAGGGTCTATCTTAGGGCAAATATTTCTGAAAGACAGAGATACCAAATAACGACAGACACAGTTGTAACAATCACTAGGAAAAGAACTGCAGCTTGGACAGCAGAAATGGTGGCTACCATAATAAATTTGGAATTTTACATTAAAATATAAGACACATGTTAGATATAAAAGATGTGCTGCTCCTACCAGTACAGTAAAGATATTTCTACAGATGTGCTATGCATAACGAACACCATGTGGAACTCGCAGAGCATGAACAGAGGTCTCTAAATTGATAGTTTAGTTTGTTATCAACCTTTGCAGAACTTACATGATAAAGGAATTACCATAATACGATATATTGTATATGCACAGCCCAATTTTACAAACTAATATAATAAATATAAAATTAACATTTTACAATCCATTAAAAAATGTGATACAGTGAACTAATGCATTGGTCTTCTAGATGCTTTCTGAATAAGTAAATAATGCTTCCAGAATGACATTTTCACTCTGCAGCGGAGTGTGCGCTGATATGAAACTCCCTCGCAGATTAAAACTGTGTGCCAGACCGAGACTCAAACTCGGGACCTTTGCCTTTCTGAGGCAAGTGCTCTACCCAATGAGCTACCCAAGCTTGTGGGTAGAACACTTGCCTCGGAAAGGCAAAGGTCCCGAGTTCGAGTCTCGGTCTGGCACACAGTTTTAATCTGCGAGGGAGTTTCAAGTAAATAATGGTTTGAAATGCATGCAGTACACTTTGAGAAACACATTTATCACACCATTTGAAATTAAAAGAGTATAAAAACAAAGTATAAAATTTACAATGAGAACAGAATGATTCATATGACAATGAAGAAGATACAAGTATTTGCCAGTAATTTAGGGTTAAACACATTTATTTAAAAGGCAATTTTTGAATTCACTTTTAAATTTTCTGTCATCTTCCATTCCCTTGATGCAAACTGGAGGGGCATTGTCTTTCTACAAGCAGATTCTTACTGATATGTGTATTGTAATTATGAAAATCAGAATTTGTATGTAAACTACTCATATGTGTTCTTGTAAACAGTACACTTTTGAATATGTAAAAACATGGTACTGTAGGTATTTTTAACTACTGGTTTCTCAATTTGGACCAGCAGTGTTTGTGGAGAGCTGCGTGTAATAATTCAAATGGCTCTTTTCTGTAATTTAAAAATGTTTTACAGATGAGATTTTGTTACACCCCAGAACATTATTCCACAAGATACAATAGAATGGAAATGAGCAAAATATACCGATCTTACACACTCCGTGCTACAGACTGCACAAATTATTCTCAATGCAAAACTTCCAGAATGGAATTTTTGAGGTGTGTATATGACATGGTCTTTCCAGCTCAAGTAATTATCAATGCACATGCCCAAAAATTTTGTAGACAATCCTTTCTCTGTCTCTTGGTCACTCAATAATAAACAGAGGTCATCCTCTTTTATTTCACTGTACTGTATGCAGATTGTTTTATTTAAATGAAGTGTTAACTTGTTAGCACGAAACCACTGCTGCACACACTTCAGAACATTTTCAGCTGTAGTGGATAAGGATTGCCTATCATTACTTATAATTATGCTTGTATCATTATCAAATAGTATAATTTTGGTCGAAGTGTTGGGGCTTTTAATGTTATTTATATAGATCGAGAATAATAGGGGGCCAAGTGAACTGTTGGGGCTTTCAATGTCATCTGTATGGATCAAGAATGATAGGAGGCCAAGAACGCTACCCTGGACTCCTGCTTCCACTTTCTTAGCATGTGAGATGCACTTTATTTTGTGCCTGTTTTGAGATGAGAGGAGTTCCACAACCTGACTTCTGCCTAGAGACTGGATTAAATCAATTTCCTCCCAGTTCATCTGATGTGTATTGTCTCCAGTTTGTCAAGGATAATTTGGTGGTTTACTTTATCAAAGGTCTTAGAAAGATGTAGGGTAATTCCTGCCACCCTTTTGTTATTGCCCAAATTTCTAACAAGTTAGTATCACTTTACTGTAGGTGTAATATGAGGAAAGGAGGAATGGCCATATACACGAAAAGTGGAATATACTCCCAGGCCAGTGAACTCACTAAGTACTGCACTGAACAGCTGTTTGAAAGCTGTGCTTAACCTTGGAAACATACAAGATACCAGTCCTGGCTGTATATGTAGTGGCTCCCCAACAGCAAATGTTTTAAACTTCATTAAACAATTAGAGGGGCTGCTAAAGATAGTATTAATAACAGGGAAATGATTGTATGTGGGGACTTCAATATCAGTTTCATCACATATATTTTGTACTGAGGACACACAGAATTAATGATGTCCAGCTTTGCCTTGACACCCTCAGTAATATTCCCAACAAGAACAGACGGACATAGTGTGATAGCATTGATAATTTATTTCTTAAGGCAACTGTATTTTGTGAAATATATATAAGCCTCATTATTTACTTATTCCCCCGTCAACCACTTAGTGCAATAGTATCAGACATGTCAGAAACATTACAGAAATAATATACAGGGTGATTCTTATTAACATTTGAAAACTTCTGAAGCGACGTAGATGACACTGAGACAATTCATTTGATATAAGACGCACAGAGTTGCAAATGTCGGGAGATACCCCAAAAGTGGATGGCAGCCATGTGATGTGTCCAGGTAACGTAACTAACCACTTGTGCAGTCATTGGGCTTGTTGGTTCTACACTTGTTGGTCCAATGGCTCTGTTACACACTACTCCGCTAGTGTACTCTGTATTCATTCTCACATTACCAATGTGACACAGTAGTACTTGCAGTAGTGGTAATCCAATATGATGATTAATCATTTTACATTTACAAAAACAGAGTAGTCTGGCGGAGTGATGTATAGCAATGCCCCCTATGGGCGAGGGTGTGTCGTCTGGTGATGTCACATGTTCAACATTTGCCATTCCAATTTTGGAGTATTTCTCAACATTTGCGAGGACACACGTGTTGTATCAAATTACTTGTCTCTGTGTCATCTACGTCACTTTGAGGGTTTTAAAATGTTAATAATAATCACCCTGTATACAGATAAAATATTAACAAAATAGGATAATATAAAATGAGAATAGGGCAGGAAGTGGTTTGTCTGGTAACCTTAATCAAATAGCAGCAATAAAGCATTAGTCCAGTTTGAATAAAAAGGGGAAAGTAAAATTTCATAGATATGTATGTAAATGTCAACTCACAGTACTAATAGAGAATTCGTGTGATGAGAAATGGGGAGAAGTTTACTATGAACACACATTATATGAGAAATTTGTTTTCTAGAAATATGCCTACATCTTTATGAATCCAATAATCGTGTACACTGAGTCGGGGAAACATACGTTTGAAGCCCAGAGAAAGGCGGGCCTACATTTGGGATCAAAATATCCTCCAGTATGAAGATATAGCTTTATTTAATGCAAAGGACTAGCTCTAATAAAGACTTTAAAATGTATTACAAGAAGTATTGAAAAATTCTTCACTTTATCATGTTGTTGTTGTGGTCTTCAGCCCTGAGACTGGTTTGATGCAGCTCTCCATGCTACTCTATCCTGTGCAAGCTTGTTCATCTCCCAGTACCTACTGCAGCCTACATCCTTCTGAATCTGCTTAGTGTATTCATCTCTTGGTCTCTCTCTACGATTTTTACCCTCCACTCTGCCCTCCAATGCTAAATTTGTGATCCCTTGATGCCTCAGAACATGTCCTACCAACTGGTCCCATCTTCTTGTCAAGTTGTGCCACAAACTCCTCTTCTCCCCAATTCTATTCAATTCCTCCTCATTAGTTATGTGATCTACTCATCTAATCTTCAGCATTCTTCTGTAGCACCACATTTTGAAAGCTTCTATTCTCTTCCTGTGCAAACTATTTATTGTCCATGTTTCACTTCCATACATGACTACACTCCATACAAATACTTTCAGAAACGACTTCCTGACACTTAAATCTATACTTGATGTTAAAAAAATTTAACTTCTTCAGAAACGCATTTCTTGCCATTGCCAGTCTACATTTTAAATCCTCTCTACTTCGACCATCATCAGTTATTTTGCTCCCCAAATAGCAAAACTGCTTTACTACTTTAAGTACAAAGAGATAGAGGGGCTGGCCAGTACTTACCTCAGCTCAGTACAGCCGATAGATACACATAAAACAGAACTGAAAATTTACATTCCTAGCTTTCGGAGCTTTGTTCCTTCATCAGGGAGGAGAGAGGGGAAAAAAGGGAAGAAGGGAAAGTGGATTCAGTTACTCACAACCCAGGTTATCAAGCAACAGGGAAAGGTAAACAGGGAGGGTAGCAAGGATGGAGGCATGGTTGTCAGAGGGTCTGACAACCATGCCTCCATCCTTGCTACCCTCCCTGTTTACCTTTCCCTGTTGCTTCATAACCTGGGTTGTGAGTAACTGAATCCACTTTCCCTTCTTCCCTTTTTTCCCCTCTCTCCTCCCTGATGAAGGAACAAAGCTCCGAAAGGTAGGAATGTAAATTTTCAGTTCTGTTTTATGTGTATCTATCGGCTGTACTGAGCTGAGGTAAGTACTGGCCAGCCCCTCTATCTCTTTGTTAGTATTTGTTTCACATCTTATATGAGATTTTCCATTAATCATTTACTACTTTAAGTGTCTCATTTCCTAATCTAATTCCCTCAGCATCACCCGACTTCATTTGACTACATTCCATTATCCTCGTTTTGCTTTTGTTGATGTTCATCTTATACCCTCCTTTCAAGACACTGTCCATTCCGTTCAACTGCTCTTCCAAGTCCTTTGCTGTCTCTGACTGAATTACAATGTATTCGGCAAACCTCCAAGTTTTTATTTCTTCTCCATGGATTTTAATACCTACTCCGAACTTCTCTTTTGTTTCCTTTATTGCTTGCTCAACATACAGATTGAATAACATTGGAGATAGGCTACAACCCTGTCTCACTCCCTTCCCAACCACTGCTTCCCTTTCATACCCCTCGACTCTTATAACTACCATCTGCTTTCTGTACAAATTGTAAATAGCCATTCGCTCCCTGTATTTTACCCCTGCCACCCTCAGAATTTGAAAGAGAGTATTCCAATCAACATTGTCAAAAGCTTTCTCTAAGTCTACAAATGCTAGAAACATAGGTTTGGCTTTCCTTAATCTTTCTTCTGAGATAAGTCTTAGGGTCACTCACATGTTCCAACATTTCTACAGAATCCAAACTGATCTTCCCCAAGGTTGGCTTCTATCAGTTTTTCCATTCGTCTGTATTTTGCAGCTGTGACTTATTAAACTGATAGTTCAGTAATTTTCACATCTGTCAACACCTGCTTTCTGTGGGATTGGAATTATTATATTCTTCTTGAAGTCTGAGGGTATTTCGCCTGTCTCACACATCTTGCTCACCAGATGGTAGAATTTTGTCAGGACTGGCTCTCCCAAGGCTCTAATGGAATGTTGTCTACTCCGAGGGCCTTGCTTCGGTTTATGTCTTTCAGTGCTCTGTCAATCTCTTCACTCAGTATCATATCTCCCATTTCATCTTCATCTACATCCTCTTCCACTTCCATAATATTGTCCTCAAGTACATTGCCCCTGTACAGACCCTCTATATACTACTTCCACCTTTCTGCTTTCCCTTCTTTGCTTAAAACTGGGTTTCCATCAAAGCTCTTGATATTCCTGCAAGTGGTTCTCCTTTCTTCAAAGGTTTCTTTAATTTTCCTGTAGGCTGTATCTATCTTACCCCTAGTGAGATAAGTCTCTACACCCTTACATTTGTCTCCTAGCCATTCCTGCTTAGCCATTTTGCACTTCCTGTCGATATCATTTTTGAGATGTTTGTATTCCTTTTTGCCTGCTTCATTCACTGCATTTTTATATTTTCTCCTTTCATCAATTAAATTCAATATTTCTTCTGTTACCCAAGGGTTTCTACTGGTCCTCGTCTTTTTACCTATTTGATCCTCTGCTGCCTTCACTATTTCGTCCCTCAAAGCTACCCATTCGTCTTCTACTGTATTTCTTTCCCCCATTCCTGTCAATTGTTCTCACTTTATCATAAAAAATGCAAAACCCACATACTGTGCAGAAAAAAGAAGTTCAAAACTGTAGAAACAGGGTAAGGCCAAGCAAATGATATAAAACTTGAATCATTGGCTACTGAATTCAGTGAATTCTTCCTAACAGCAGCTGAAAACACAAGAGTGAGAAAATGATCCCTCAATTGCACACCCTCAGATTTACTTAGCCAGGCATTTGTAAATCACCTGTTAGAAGGACCACAGAAATCATTAAGTCACTTAAAGTAGTAACTCTTCTGGCTATTTCAATTGCTCAGGAAAATTATTAAAAACTTGGCAGTGCCGTCCTTGATTTATCTTTGTAACCAGTCAATGATTGAAAATGAATCACCTGAAATCCCTGGAGTATTCAGTAGTAATACCCATTTACAATCATGGAGATAAGTATCTAACCTTTAATTGTTGATCCCTCTTCCTCATTTCTGTGTTCTTACAATTTTTTTGAGAAAATGGCTAACAAGAGAATGTTTAACCTTCTTTTTAAGATTAACCTCTCAATAACAGCTGAGTTTGGCTTTCATAATGGGTTGTCTACTGAGAAAGCATTATATGATACTCAAAACTCAATTCTGGTCTAAGTAAACAACAAAAATTACACTTTTGAAATTTTCTGTGATCTTGTGGCAATTTTTGCTTGTGTTTTATCAGAAAACTCTACTAGGAAAACTAAAATTGTATGGTGTTAAAGGCCTTCCTGTTGCATGCATGGAGTCTTACCCTAACAATAGAAAACAGAAGGTTACATTTCCAAATGATACAACAAGAATAAGGAATCATGGAATGAATCATTCAGGGAAACATTAAATATAGTGTGCCACAAGGATCAGTGCTCGAACACTTTCTATTCTCGATCCACGCAAATGATTTATGCGGGATACTGTAGGAATCTTCAAAAACTTTAGTGTCTCGTGATGACACAAGCATATTGATAAAGTACCAGACACAGCAAAGAGAATAACTGTTTCACAGCCAACAGTACAAAAACTGATATTACACTGTTCCATTATAAAACTGACTTACAGGGACTGTGCGTATAGATCAGTGGCTGTACACTGGTTGAAGGTGGAAGTGTGAGGTGTGAAATTCCAAGGAATCGAGATGGATAACAACAGAGGTGGATTTGCTAACTGAAAAGCCCGCTACTACCTGGATTATTCTGAGAATGACTTACATATCTACATCTATAATCCGCAAATCACCATGAGGTGCATAGCAGGGGTACGTCCCATTCTACCAGTTCTTAGGGTATCTTCCTGTTCCATTCACGTACGGAGCACGGGAAGAGTGCCTCTGTGTGTGTGCAGTAATTGTTCTTATCATACCCTCAGGCCACCTCTGTGAGCAATACATAGGGTGTTGTAGTATATTCCTATAATAATTATCTAAAGCTAGCTCTTGAAACATTGTTAATAGACTTTCTCGGGATAGTTTACTTCTATCTTAAAGAGTCTTCCGGTTCAGTTACTTCAGTATCTCTGTGACACTCTCCCCCGGATTAAACACACCTGTGATTGTTCATGCTGCCCTTCTCTGTATATGATCAATATCCCCTGTTAGTCCTATTTGATATGAGTCCCGCGCACTTGTGCAATATTCTAGAAGTGGTCGCACAAGCAATTTGTAAGGTATCTTCTTCAGAGACTAATAGCGCTTCCCCAGTATTCTAGCAATAAACCAAAGTTTACCCTCTGCTATACCCACAGCTGAACCTATGTGATCATTCCCAGGTATTTGTATGAGTTGTCTGATTCCAACAGTGACTCATTGATGTTATAGTCATAGGATACTATACCTTTTTGTTTAGTGAAGTGCACAATTTTACATTTCTGAACATTTAGAACAAGTTCCCAATCTGTGCACTACATTGAAATCTTATCAAGATCTGACTCAGTATTTATGCAACTTTTCTCAGATAGTGCTTTGTTATAGATAACTGCATCAACTGTGAAAAGACTGATTTTACTGTTAATATTATCTGCAAGGTCACTAATATACACTGTGAACAGCAAGTGTCCCAACACACTTCCCTGGGTCACACCCAAAGTTGAAGTTACTTCTACATCTGATGATGATGATGATGTTTGGTTTGTAGGGCGCTCAACGGCGCGGTTATCAGCGCCCGTACAATTTCCCAACCTGTGCTCAGCCCAATTTCGCCACTTTCCTGGATGATGATGAAAGGATGAGGACAACACAAACACCCAGTCATCTCGAGGCAGGTGAAAATTCCTGACCCCGCCGGGAATCGAACCCGGGACCCCGTGCTCGGGAAGCGAGAACGCAACCGCGAGACCACGAGCGGCGGACTTCTACATCTGACAATGACTCTCCATCCAAGATAACATGCTGCATTCCCACTACCAAAATGCCCTCCGCCCAGATAAAAAATTTCACTCGATATCCTATTTGACCGTACTTTTGACAATAAGCCTGGGTGTGGTACTGATCAAATGTTTTTGAGAAATCAAGAATAATGCATCTACCTGATTGCTTGATACAAAGCTTTTACTACATCATGTGAGAAAAGTGTGAGTTTGGTTTCACATGATTGATGTTTTCATGCTTTTTGGCATTGAGGAGGTCATAATGTTTGAGCTCAGAATATGTTGTACGTTTCTACAAAAATCGATGTCACGGATATTGGACAGTAGTTTCGTGGATCACTTCTACTACCCTTCTTGTTACATGGGTGTGACCTATGCCTTTTTCCAAGAACTGGGCATGGTTTTTTGGTCAAGGGATCTACTATAGATTGCGGTTAGAAGAGGGGCTAACTCAGCTGCAAATTCAGTATAGAATCTACAGGGACTCCATTGGGCCCTGGAGCTGTGTTCAGTTTTAACAATTTCAGCTGTGTGTCAACACCACTGTCACTAATACTTATTTCACTGACTCTTCTCAATGGCTTGAGGATTAAATTGGAGCAATTCTCCTTGGTTTTCCTTTGTAAAGGAATGTTTGGAAATGGAGTTAGTCTTTTCAACTTTTGCTTTGCTACCCTCAATTTCAGTCCCTGTCTCATTTGCATAACACCGGAATTTCTTTGGGTTGTGTAAAAGATCATTTGAAAGTATTCTGTGACAGGAGTCATTGAAGGCGTCACACATTGCTGTCTCGAGAGCCAAATGCGTCTCTCTAGCTATAGCACTATACTTCACTTTACATCTGTTTTACAGTGGTCTTGTACTTTCAATATGGTTTTATGATATGATCTTCTGGGACAAGGCACCTAATGTCTAATGTGAAAAAGTACTTATTCTGCAAAAGCATGCATTGATAAACATTGTTTGCACAGGAAGTAAGTCAGCAGTCAGCCACAATTCAGTCTGTACATTCTTGCAGATCTAGACTTCAGCTGCAATGTAGCTTTCATCAGTGTATATGATATGAGTCAAGTAGACAAACTTTGAAATTTTGTTATTATAGTTTGAGTGCATTCTCTATGAAAATATATTTGCAATCTATGTTTTCTCTGTTTTCCATTAGTATTGCTTTCTTTATACACAGTCTACTGACGTTAATCTGACCACTACCCACATTCGACATTGACACGCAATAAGCACTCGAGGACGGCATGTTGTGGTGTGCGTACTGTAAGACCTTCAGTACACACACCATCAGATTATTTGGCTTGTCGCTCTAACGAAGTAGGCGAGTGTCAGCAATATGTCTCGTGGTCTTATCGTGGTGTGTTTATCTTCTGCCGTTAGGTCAGACGATAGAAATGCCACTTGCACGCTTAGAGTAGCAGATTGACGGTGACCAACTTTAAACAGAACTTGATTAATTTTCACACACATTTATTAAAATAAGAACAAACATAAACATTATGTAACTTGATTCTGGATGCTATTTACAATTGACAATCTGAAGTTCCTTTGGTCTGAGTATGTTAATCTTATTCTCACATATCTCTGATACTTGACAAAGTGTCTATACATTTATATTCACGGCTATGTACAGGCGCAGACTGAAACTTGACTATAGACTGGTACAGACTAATGTAGACTGGTACAGACTGGTGCAGACAAATGCAGATTGACTAATCAGAGGTCTGTACACTCGTTATAATACCTCACGCGTTCAGGTAATCACTGTGCGAGTGTGATCCGCGAGGAGAAAAGGTTCTACGTTAGCAGCAATCTCACTGGCTGCATTACATATTAATACGCGGATCGGTGGAAGCAGAATTTGGTCCGTCTCTAAGGCAGCGCCATCTCGTAGTGCGGAGACGGACGAGCACTGCGCCTGCGCTGTTGTGCTTAGCGGGGAGCGCTCTAGTGGGAAAGCTGTGTACACGCTGACTACGCGGAACTATGTACACACACATAAAATGTTGGGGTGATACGAAAAATTGTGTATTCATTATCGTAATGCAGAAATGGAGTGATCTATCTGGCATCCAGAAGTGCACGATCATAGGCTTTTGAGCCGAGGGTGGAAGCATTTTTGAAACAGATAAGTGTGTAAACTGTTTGTATGCTACCGCGATTAAAGTATACCATGTGCGGCAAAATGGCACTAACCAGAAGTGGCGCCAAGGCAACTGTGTTGCACCACAGGTTGCCGTAGGTGACAGGGGTGAAAAATAGCTGCGGAGATGTGTACAGGTGAATAAACATGCAAGTGTCGAGCAAATGACCACCCGGATGAACCCACGGGCTACCACCGGTGTCTCCTCGGCGATCGTTCAGCAAAAGTTGGTGTGTATGGGGCTCCACAGCAGGTGCCTGGTTCGTGCATCTATGCTGACTGCTGTTCATTGGATGAAGGCTGGAATTTGCACACCAATACCGCAACTGGATGTTCACCGGGTGACGTCAGGTGGCCTTCGTGTACAGTTTTATAAGTGTGAAAGCAAATGAGGAGAAAGCATTACGGTCTTGTGGAATGTTTTTGCGTCATTCCCAGGGCGGTATTGTCGTGGAAGCCACAGTGAATCGACAGAATTGTGCACCTATCCTCGGGCCCGTGTTTAACCGTATATACAGCTCATTTACTCTGGTAGATATGATACTGCATGAAGAGTTTGACAGAGCACTGAAGGACCTGAGTTGAAACAAGGCCCCCGAAGTCGACAACATTCCATTAGAACTACTGATGGCCTTGGGAGAGCCAGTCCTGACAAAACTCAACCATCTGGTGAGCAAGATGTGTGAGACAGGCAAAATACCCTCAGACTTCAAGAAGAATATAATAATTCCAATCACAAAGAAAGCAGGTGTTGACAGATGTGAAAATTACCAAACTATCAGTTTAATAAGCCACAGCTGCAAAATACTAACACGAACTCTTTACAGACGAATGGAAAAACTGGCAGAAGCCGACCTCAGGGAAGATCAGTTTGGATTCCGTAGAAATGTTGGAACATGTGAGGCAATGCTGACCCTATGAATTGTCTTAGAAGCTAGATTAAGGAAAGGCAAACCTACATTTCTAGCATTTGTAGACTTAGAGAAAGCTTTTGACAATGTTGATTGGAATACTCTGTTTCAAATTCTAAAGGTGGCAGGGGTAAAATACAGGGAGCGAAAGGGTATTTACAATTTGTACAGAAACCAGATGGCAATTATAACAGCCGAGGGGCATGAGAGGGAAGCAGCAGTTGGGAAGGGAGGGAGACAGGGTTATAGCCTCTCCCCGATGTTATTCAATCTGCATATTGAGCAAGTAGTGAAGGAAACAAAAGAAAAATTTGGAGTAGGAATTAAAATCCATGGAGAAGAAATAAAAACTTTGAGGTTTTGCAATGACATTGTAATTCTGTCAGACAGCAAAGGACCTGGAAGAGCAGCTGAACGGAATGGACAGTGTCTTGAAAGGAGGGTATAAGATGAACATCAACAAAAGCAAAACGACGATAATGGAATGTAGTCGAATTAAGTCGGGTGATGCTGAGGGAATTAGATTAGGAAATGAGACACTTAAAGTAGTAAAGCAGTTTTGCTATTTGGGGAGCAAGATAACTGATGATGGTCGAAGTAGAGAGGATATAAAATGTAGAGTGGCAATGGCAAGGAAAGCGTTTCTGAAGAAGAGAAATTTATTAACATCGAGTATAGATTTAAGTGTCAGGAAGTTGTTTCTGAAGGTATTTGTAGGGAGTGTAGTCATGTATGGAAGTGAAACATGTACGATAAATAGTTTAGACAAGAAGAGAATAGAAGCTTTTGAAATGTGGTGCTACAGAAGAATGCTGAAGATTAGGTGCGTAGATCACATAACTAATGAGGAGGTATTGAATAGGATTGGGGAGAAGAGAAGTTTGTGGCACAACTTGACTAGAAGAAGGGATTGGTTGGTAGGACATGTTCTGAGGCATCAAGGGATCACCAATTTAGTACTGGAGGGCAGCGTGGAGGGTAAAAATCGTAGAGGGAGACCAAGAGATGAATACACTAAGCAGATTCAGAAGGATGTAGGTTGCAGTAGGTACTGGGAGATGAAGAAGCTTGCACAGGATAGAGAAGCATGGAGAGCTGCATCAAACCAGTCTCAGGACTGTAGACCACAACAACAATATTCTGGGCACAATGACATCTACCGGCAGGACAATGCGACATCTCATTGTGGTTCGAAGAGCCCCAGGATGAATTTGCTGTACTCGGTTGACCGCCGTACTACCCGAATTTAAACCCGATCGAGAATCTGTGGGACCACGTCAGTCGGGTTATTCCTGCTGAGAAACCCAGCGTAGCTGACCACAGCACGTGAATCGGCACAGTTCCACACCCCCATCGGTACCGTCAGAAACCTTACTGACTCTCTTTCTGCACATCTCACAGTGATTTGTGTCATAAAAGATGGTTACTCAGGTGTCAGACAGGTGGTCACATTAATGTATCTCTAACATAGTGTATAATAATGTCCTGTGTTTGACCATACGGTTAACAGAATAACTACTAGTTTCTGCACAACTGGATAGTGCTGCTGCTCTGAAAATGTCGACTGAATTGACAAGTAACTGCTCCAGTTGCTAAAAAGTACTTACGTTTACTTCATGACCAACTTTGGCTCTTAGCCACATGGGATTAGCCGAGCGGTCTAGGGTGCTGCAGTCATGGACAGTGCGGCTGGTATCGGCGGAGGTTCGAGTCCTCCCTCGGGCGCGCGTGTGTGTGTGTGTGTGTGTGTGTGTGTGTGTGTGTGGGTTTTCTAGTAGAATCTGAAAACTGTATTGTGGTGAAGTAAAATCAAGTTTGAAAATTGCGCTACATTGAAGCAAACTCAAAATCATATGACTTCCCTTCAACGTAGCACAATTTTCTGGTTCCATTACAAAATGAGTTCAGTATAAACCCAAAACCAGTCCTCGAGTAAAATGTAGAACTTTTTATCAACTGGAGTGATTACTCATCAGTCAGAAATAATTGCTGCTAATGAGAAATTTGTGATCAGGCAGAGTAGAAAATTTTTGTTTCAGCAGCCGGAAGTAGTCGCCGCTGACAGGTGGCGACACACCACTGCGGCTGCAGAGGCGGAGCAGAGGTTCGCACCGGCCACGCGGCACGGCGAGGCTGCAGACCGACCGCATTACCGGAGGCTGCCGCGGCGAGTCGGAGAGAGACTGCCGGTCCGATACACGCCGCTGTGCCGGAGCTCACCTTCGACAGTAGTAGGACAGCTCTGAGAATGGTTGCAGGAGATGGTCAGGGGAAGAATATTGATGATCTCCCAGATGAAATAATACTAGATGTATTTTCATTCTTCAGTTTTAATGAGCTTATAGACATCTTGCAAAATGTGTGTGTGCGTGACAAAAAGTATATCATCAGAGGAAGGTAAGCAGTTATTGTTAATGTTCTGTTGTTGCTGATAGAGTCATCAGTCCAAAGAGTGGCTTCAGGTAGCTCGGTTGCTAACCTATCCTGTGCTTAACTCCGTTTTCAAATGTTCCTTTACAAAGGAAAACATAGGAGGATTGCCACAGTTTAATCCTCATACCGCTGAAAATGTGAATGAAATATTATTGGTGTCAGTGATGTTGAGAAACAGCTGCAATTGCCAAAATTAAACAAAGCTCCAGGGTCCGATGAAATCGCTGTCAGATTCTATACTGATTTTGCAGCTGAGTTAGCCCCTCTTTTAACTGTAATCTATCATAGATCCCTCGAAAGTGAGGTATCTTGAACGGAATGACATCCTCGATGCCAGCTAGCACAGATTTCAACACACTGATCGTGAGAAACGCAACTCGCACTTTTCTCACGTGACATACTGAAAACTTTGGATCGAGGCAACCAGGTAGGTGCAGTATTTCTCAGTTTCCACAATGCATTTGACTCGTACCACACCTACACTTATTGCCAAAAGGATGATCGTATGGGGTATCGAGTGAAATTTGTGAATGGATTGAGGACTTTTTGGTAGGTAGCACACAACATGTTATTTTAGACGGAGAGGCTTCATCAGATGTAGAAGTAACTTCGGGTCTGCCCAGGGAAGTGTGTTGGGACCCTTGCTCTTGATGCTCTACATTAATGTCCTTGCAGATAATATTAATAGTAAAAATCAGGCTTTTTGAAGATGATGCAGTTATCTGTAATGAAGTACTATCCGATAAAAGCTACATAAATATTCAATCAGATCTCGATAAGATTTCAGTGTGGTGCAGAGACTGGGAACTTGCTCTAAATATTCAGATATGTAAAATTGTGCACTTCACAAAACGAAAAATGTAGTATGCTATGACTATAATATCAGTAAGTCACTGTCGGAATTGGCCAACTCGTAAAAATACCTGAGTGTAACACTTTGTAGGGATATGAAATGGAATGCTGACATAGCTTCAGTGACAGGTAAAGCAGTTGATAGAATTGTGGTTTATTAGTTTCATAACATGCATAACCATTTGATCCAGGTACAGGAGAGATATCAAAAGTTGGGTAAAATTTACTGTAAACATAGAAAGCTGATCTTTACATACAGAATCATAATAATAATACAATTTTGTTTTATATGCACAAAAGGCAGAGATAATAATGACAACAGTAATAAAAATAGTATCTAAAAATGTAACACTAAATTGCCCAAACTCAAATTATCATGTCATCCTCTAAAAATCCTTCTATCGAGTCACAGTAGCATTTCTCTCCCAGAATCTGATGTAGCATTATTTTTAGGATCTCTGGCTTAACATTAAATATATTTTTGCCCATTAATTTGTTATATATTGTCATCCTCATATACTGTGGAGCATGTTCATATTATTTCAATTTGTGTTTAGGGAGCATAAAATTATTTTTATTTGTTGTGTTGTATGTGTGGTTAAAATGATTTTCCTCAAATAATTTTTGCCTGCTGTGTAGAAAGATAATAATTTCATAAATGTATATGGAGGGTAGAGTTAGGATTTGCAGTTGTCGAAATAATGGGTGACAAGATTCTGTTTTCTGTGTGGTACACATGTATCTGATATTCTTTTTCTGAAGTTTCAGTATATGAGAAATATTAAAAATAAATTATACCATACCTAATGACAGATTCAAAATAACTACTGTATGCTATTTTTTGTGTAGATGTGTCAGTAGAATTTGCAAGTATCTGCACTGCAAATGCAAAACTGCTTAGTTTATTTGATAAGGAGTCAATATGTGTGTTCCAGTTCAAGTTCTTGTCCACATTTAGTCCTTGGAATTTGACAGTGTCAACTTCTTTGTAAGTTGATTATTGTGTGTTATTTTAAGCTCTGTGCATTTTAAGTGTTTGGTTTGGAAATGTACCATATGGGTTTTTGCAATGTTCAGTTTCAACCCATTTAACTGGAACCAGTTTTCTAGAGTATCCAGTGTGCTCACAATGAGGCTTGGAATTTTTTCTGCATCGCCATCTTCAATTAAAACAGAAGTATTGTCTGCAAACAGAAGTGATGGGGAATTGATATTTGTGGAGAAGTCATTTACATAAAATAGGAACAAGATTGGCCACAAAATGGAGCCTTGAGGCACACCTTGTGATACAGTATTCCACTTCGGAAAATAACTCACCACATTTGAAGTGACAGTTACCCTTTGTTTTCTGTTCTGCAGGTAAAATGTAAGCCATTTGAGAATATTGCCCGTAATTCCATATTTATCTAATTTATAGATGTGCAAGGGATGTTTTACAGAGTGGAAAGTTTTAGTAAGATCACAGAAAATACCAGCAACTTTACTCCTCTGGTCCAGTGCTTTGCATATCTTTTCAGTAAAGTTATTTATTGCATCCAGGGTGTTTTTTCCTGGTTGGAATCCAAATTGATTATTTATAATAATATCATTTTTTACAATAAAATTTTGCATCTGATTTGCAACTACTTTCTCAAACACTTTCAATAAGATTGGAAGAATAGAAATAGGACAATAGTTTCCCATTTCTTCCCTTGACCCTTTCTCGAACAGAGGTGTGACTTCAGCATACTTCAACACATCAGGAAAGCATCCCTGTTCAAAATATTGCTTAATTATTTTAGTTAGTGGAGATGCTATTATGTGATACACTGCTTTTATCACTTTAGTCGGTATCCCATCCCACCCAACTGAATATTTGTAATGATAGTATAATATTTTCCACATGCTTTATTGAGACTTTTTTAAAATTTGTGAGATACTTAGCTCTTTGATGGAGTCCAAAGGGGTTTACTTTGCTCTGATACTCTACTGTATCAACATCTGACTTTGTCATACTTATGAAGAATTCATTTAAACACTCCGATATTTGAGCTGGGTTTACAATAAGGCTATCATTTACTTTAATCCTAGATATTCCATTTCTATTAATTCTAACACGTAACTCTGATTTGACAACAGGCTACACTACCTTTGTTTCACTTTAATGTTGTGAAATGAACTTATTGTTTGCAATTTGTTTGGCTGCTTTCACAATTTTTTCGAACGTAGCTTTATAATGTCATACATATTCAGTAAAATACCTGTTTTTCTTATATCTCATTTCATTGCCTCTTCCTAACACTAGAAATTTTTATACCCAGAGTTATCCATTTAACTTTACCAGTGATTTTGTTACATGTGGTTCTAAGTGCGAACCATGGATGAAGGGTATCAGACGGATGCCATATTCCTTGACTTCCGGAAAGTGTTTGACTCGCTGCCCCACTGCAGACTCCTAACTAAAGGACGAGCGTATTGGATTGGTTCCCAAATATGTGAGTGGCTCGAAGACTTCTTAAGTAATAAAACCCAGTACGTTGTCCTCGATGGTGAGTGTTCATCGGAGGTGAGGGTATCATCTGGAGTGCCCCAGGGAAGTGTGGTAGGTCTGCTGGTTGTTTTCTATCTACATAAATGATCTTTTGGATACAGTGCATAGCAATGCTGTGGTGTACGGGAAGGTGTCGTCGTTGAGTGACTGTAGGAGGATACAAGATGACTTGGACAGGATTTGTGATTGGTGTAAAGAATGGCAGCTAACTCTAAATATAGATACATGTAAATTAATGAAGATGAATAGGAAAAAGAATTCTGTAATGTTTGAATACTCCATTCGTAGTGTAGTGCTTGACACAGTCACATCGATTAAATATTTGGGCGTAACGTTGCAGAGCGATATGAAGTGGGACAAGCATGTAATGGCAGTTGTGGGGAAGGCGTATAGTCATCTTCGGTTCATTGGTAGAATTTTTTGAAGATATGGTTCATCTGTAAAGGAGACCGCTTATAAAACACTAATACGACCTATTCTTGAGTACTGCTCGAGTGTTTTGGATCCCTATCAGGTCAGATTGAGGGAGGACATAGAAGCAATTCAGAGGCGGGCTGCTAGATTTGTTACTGGTAGGTTTGATCATCACACGAGTGTTACGAAAATGCTTCAGGACCTCGGGTGGGAGTCTCTGGAGGAAAGGAGGCATTCTTTTTGTGAATCACTACAGAGGAAATTTAGAGAACCAGCATTTGAGGCTGACTGCAGTACAATTTTACTGCCACCAACTTACATTTCGCAGAAAGACCACAAAGTTAAGATAAGAGAGATTAGGGCTCGTACAGAGGCATATCGACAGTCATTTTTCCCTCGTTTTGTTTGGGACTGGAACAGTGAGAGAAGATGATAGTTTTGGTGCGAGGTACCCTCCACCACGCACCATATGGTGCATTGCAGAGTATGTATGTAGATGTAGATGTGGAAAAGTTTCATTAAACACCCCAAGAAAACTGCTTAAATATTTGTCAAAGTTACTACTACTTGAAATACAGTTGTCATAAAGCCATTCAACCTGTCTTAACTTATTTCTAAATACAATTAATTTTTTTCATTGGAGTTACTTTTCATAGAGCTTCTGTTGCATGGAATTTCTTTGTTAATTTTTGGTAATTCAATGAATAATGCAGAGTGGTCAGAGTTCCTTAGATCTAAGCAAAATTTATGGACATCTTCAAACACACAGTTGGTTAGGATATTATCAATACAAATGGCTGACTGTGCATTTACCCTAGTGGCTTGCTTAAAGTTTACTTTGAAGCCAAAAGTTTTTACTGTCAGTGAATTTGGACACATCATTGCTTTCACCTAGGATATTATTGTTGAAGTCAGCAGCTGTTACAACCTTTTTTCTTTTTTTTTTTTTAGATTTTCGAGGAGGCACTGAAACTTGGACAGAAAAGTTTCAATTGCAGCTTTCTCTGATACTCTGTAAATAGAAACTACTATGATATTTAGGTCCCTTAACTCGATACAGCAGCTCTCAAATATACTGTCTTCATTCAAATGATTTAAATTATTTCTTATTGCATATTTTATTTCAGAATGTGTAAGTATGCAAGAGCTTCCACATGATTTCTCACATCTACAAGAGCTGTTTGCTACTTCAAAATTTTCGATTTTGTTAAGAATTTTGATATTGTCACATGTAAGCCAATGTTCATTGAGGCAAATAACTTTGATATTTTTATACTGCAAAAGAATAATTTGTAATTCGTCCATTTAATGACTTTTGTTTTGAAAGTCAGCACTTAGACCATTTATATTCAAGTGCATTATGTAAGAACATTCTTTCTTATTTATGGTTTCAAGCAGTATTTTCTTTCTTGGGTATCATTTCGGTTTTGTCATTTTTGTTACCAAACACTGTTTCTCATCCCCATCATTCCTTATAAGTTTCCCCCTTTATTCAGAATTTTACAAGTATCAGTGAACAATTTGCTGTGAATTTTTGATCCTAATCTGTTAAAATGAAGACCATCTTTACCCAAGCATTTATTGCTTAAGAACTTATTAGGATTTACGTACACGGCTCCCATATCATTACAGCTTTCATTTATATCACTATTTATTCTCGCTATTTAACTATCACTCACAGATCTTCTGTAGACAATACCACTCACTACCATTCTAAACGTCTTGTAGACGTATCTGTCAGATCAAATTAAATTTTTTGTTTTGTTTACAATTTCCTCTTCAGTGTTGCTTGTAAGGGAATTTGTACCTACGTGGATGAATATCCCCTTGTAATTCTTCCGAGATGCCTCTGCTGAACCATCCTTCGAGTTATATATGTTGTTAAAACGTTTCTTCAGTTGATGGGTCTTGAAACCTGGGCGAATGTCTATTGTGGAATTTGGCACTGCCACATTTTTGAGCAGAGAATTGCCCATAACAAGGAAATCACTGTTTTCGTTCTGTTTTACATTACTGAGGTGCTTTGAGTTCTTTTTTCTGCATGTTACACTTGCCCATTTACATTAAATTGGAGTTTTTGTGATTTCTGTGCTAGTTTCTTCTGTAGGTGTTGCAGGTGCATTGTTTTGAACAGATGTAATAGTCCGCGTGTTTTTGATGTTATTTTCGTCAATTGACACAGCTATTTCACAAAAACATTTTCTTCCCCTTTCAGGTCCCAATTTTTTTTGCTTCTGCACTGACAGTTCTGCTTTTAAAGTGTGAATGTTGCTCCGTAGGATTTTGATAATTTCTTCCTGTGAGCTCATGGGTTATTGGTAGAATAGTGGGGGAAGTGCAATCTGTCTAAAAAGGAGATCGCTTACAAGTCACTTGTGTGACTGATTCTAGAATATTCCTCAAGGGTGTGGGACCCATACCAAATAGGACTAACAGAGGATATTGAATGAATAGAGAGAAGAACAGCATGACTGGTCACAGGTTTGTTTGGTCAGTGGCAGAGTGTCACAGAGATACTGAAAAAACTTAACGGACTCTCTAAGACAGGCGTAAATTATCCCGAGAAAGTCTACTAACAAAGTTCAAGAACTGGCTTTAAATGATTATTCTAGCAAGAGACTACAACCCCTTATGTATCGCTCACATAGGGATGGTGAAGATAAAATTAGACTAATTACTGCATGCACAGAGGCCCTCAAACAATCATTCTTCCCGCATTCCATATGTGAATGGAACAGGAAGAAACCCTAATAACTGGTACACTGGAATGTACCCTCTGCCATGAACTCACGGTGTTTTGTGGAGTGTAGATGTAGAGGTAGAAGTCTCTTCACATTTATATAAACACAAAAACCTACATACGAGGGTAATCCCAAAAGTAAGGTCTCCTATTTTTTTTATAAGTACATAGACCTGTTTATTTCTACAATGGTTTACATCAGTTTACAGCTTGAACATTTAGCTATTTTTCAACATAATCACCATTTCTGACGATGCATTTTTGTAGATGCTGTGGCAGTTTTTGTATGCCCACATCATACCAGCTCACTGCCATGCTTTTCAGAAAATTATGAACCTCTTCTTACACCTCACCATTGGAGCTGAATCACTTTTCAGCCAAATGTTCTTTTAACCTAGGGAACAGTTGATAGTCACTGGCCGCCAAGTCAGGACCACAGGGTGGGTGGGTGATTATGTTCCACTGAAACTGTTGCAGGAGAGCAAAGGTTTGCCGAGCAACGTGTGGGCGAGCATTGTCACGGAGAATGTGTACGCCCTTGCTTGACATTCCTCTTCTCTGGTTCTGAATTGCCCATTCAAGTTTTTTCAGAGTCTCACAGTACCTGTCAGTGCTAACTGTGGTCCCAGCTCTGACCACAAGGTGAAAGGAGAGGTTCATAACTATCTGAACAGCACGGTGGCGAGCTGGTATGATGTGGGCATACAAAAACTGCCACAGCGTCTACAAAAATGCATTGACAGAAATGGTGATTATGTCGAAAAATAGCTAAATGTTCAAGCTGTAAATTGATGTAAACGATTGTAGAAATAAACAGGTCTATGTACTTACAAAAAAAATAGGAGACCTTACTTTTGGGATTACCCTTGTACATTTGAATTTGCTCATTGTATTCAAGTTTTGTCTTCTGTATGACTTTTACCCATTCACCACACTTTCCTCCATTCCTTGATGCCTCAGAATGTCTTAACAACCTGTCCCTTCTTTTTGTCAGTTTGTCCCAATTAAATACAGTTAACTACTCTGACAAGGCTTTGACTTCCCTAAATTGTGCCCTGAAATGGGGTTCATTCTGTCTGACATTTTGCCTGCCACCCTCGCAATCTCTGCAATATCCTTTCAGACCTCATTCTCCTTCTGCACCTCTCTCCCTATGCTATTTCTCCTACCCCTGTGGTTGTCTTCACTGTAAGACTTGCACCCTCCTACCACCACCTGTACTAGCCCTGTAACTGGCAGAACATGTACAGTCAAAGAGAGAGCCACCTGTGAAATGACACACATCATGCACCAGCTGTTATTTAAACACTGTTCGGCCTTTTACATTGGCACAACTACCACCAAGTTATCAGTTAAGGTGAATACGCATAGGCAGAGGGTGCACACCGGCAACACGCACTATCCTGTTCCAGAGAGTGCTCTACAGCGTCGAAGTGGTGACCTCGGTGTGATTATCAGAGTGTATTTTTTTGTTATATTTTCAAAAACTGATTATTTTTGTTTATTAGTTTAAGTGTATTATCTGATGTACCCATTCCATTTTCATCATTCACCTGTAGAACCAGATTTCAAAAACTATTATCTTTGCCTCATCTATACTATTTATTATCCATGGAAGACTACTCTCCAAACGAATGCATAACAAAATGCTAGCTAACACATATACTTAGATTAGATGATAACATACTCACTTTTTCAGAGACACATTTCCTTCTTTTGGCAGTACTAATTTTATACCCTCTTTATTTCTGATGACTTAAATTACTTTCCAGTCCAGATAGTAAATGTATCTACAACATATAGAAACAAATTTTTTTAATCCAATTCCCTCCAGCATCACCTGACTTGATCAGATTGCACTTCATTACCTTTGTTTTATGTTGTAAGGATCAGTCCATATGAAAAGATCTAATGAGAGTTGCTTGACCATTTTTAAATATTTTGTTGTTTTTTTTCATGTGATTAACCTTAATTTAAAAGTTCAAAACAGTTTTTTAAAAAGATTTACCTTGCACCCTTACTGAATGGCACCCATTTTTATTTGTGAGTGCGCAACGGTTTTTCAATTTGGAGACACTAGCATTAATTTTAATATCTCTGCACTAGACTAAGTTACAACATTGCAACTGACATGACTGTTTTTAGAAAAATGTCCTCTGCAACATCGTTTATTACCCAAAACATCCTAAATTAAAAAATAACCAGTCAAAATTACTTCCAAAGTTTGGTATTGAAAACTCAGAAAATCCACTTTTTAGACCCAAAAATAACAACCAAGAAGTGATTATCAGAGTGTATTTTTTTTCTCTAGTTAGATATCATAAACTCCTAGCCTTAAATAGAGCAAGAACACTGACAAAGGTTTCCTTAAATTTTTATAAATTTTTGAAATTTGAAAATCATTATTTTTTTGTAAGGTTTGGAGCTATTTATCTCTGGTGAGACTGAATATAAAAATTTGTTTTGTTCACTTATTGTACACTTATATGATAGCAAAGTACTGTAAAAATTTCAACATTGATATTTGACTGTGAACAAAGATATGAATTTTTGAATACGTTGAAATAGTTGATATTGTGCCCGTTTAAATGGTTTATTGTTCCATTGTAATAAAATTTAGTTGCCACAGTGGTAACACCGGTTCCCATCAGATCACCAAAGTTAAGTGCTGTCGGACCGAGCTAGCACTCGGACGAGTGACCTTTCGGTCTGCCGAATGCTGTCGGACCGAGCTAGCACTCGTCCGAGTGCTGTCGGCAAGTGGGGTGCACTCGGCCCTCGCGAAGCAAACTGAGGAGCTACTCGATTGAGAAGTAGTGGCTCCGGTCTCGGAAACTGACATTCGGCCAGGAGAGCGGTGTGCCGACCGCGTGCCCCTCCGTATCCGCATCTGATGACGTTGCCTGTGAGCTGAGGATGACACGGCTCACGGTCAGTACCCTCGGGCCTCCGTGGCCTGTTCGGGGTGGAGTTTAGTTTAATGTATTAAGTTAACACCGTCATCCTATATTTAGTTATTATTATTTATTTTAATAACAAAATATTCAACAATAGGAGCTTTTGCTTTGGTTCTATGTTAAAAAAAATTGCCCATTTACACCTAGGTTTATTCTCAAAAAAAGTAGCACATTATTACAAGTTCAAAATGATAAAAGTAAAATAATAAACATGAAAAATTTCCCTATTGTTGGTAAGTCTACTATTTTGTGCATGACAAGTGTGTACAGGGGCTTGGTAGCCAGAGTTACAAGTCTGTACTGCAGCCCAGTAGTCGGTGACATAAACTGTGTTCCCCCACTACATTTGCTGGGTATGGTATTGTTTTAGCCGGTCTGGCCAGAAACCTCTGTTAGTATGGATCTACATACTTCATTGAGAGCATAGAATATTTTATGTACTTTTGTTTTTAGTGTAATTTGAAATCAACTAAAATAATTTTAAAATTTAATAATAAATAAATTTGAAAGCCTAATTGGAATGCAATAAAATGGATGAACAGTGCTCTAAGTTAAGTGTGTCACAAAACAGTGTATGGTTCAGTTTCAAAAAATGTAAAATATGTTAGTGACTTTGACGAAGATAGACAAACTTTGTCTAAAATAACAAGTAGGGTCTTCTGTATCACCAGTTTCTGAGTATCTTAAGGGAAAATATGTTCTGACATACAATCACATTTCTGGAAAAAAAAAAAAAAAAAAAAAAAAAAAAATGCTCTGATCCATTCAAAGTTTATAAAAAGCCAGTTACTAAAGGTTCGAGGGAAATAAAATTTGAACATTTGTCCTTGCTAAGTGAGAGTAAAACAGCTACCCAAATGAAACTTAATGTAAATCCTGGAAATTCCCCATGCCCAAATTGTTATTCAAAAATATTTGTGATGAATCCAGGACCAAAACTGTGTAATCTTGTAAATGACATTTTGGTTCCTAATGAAAAAGCTATTAGCAAATTGGATTTTGTTTTTCCTGATGTAGAAATATCTTGTGCCTCAAAAATAAGAAAACTGAGTTGCAGAAAAATAAAAGCAGCTATTGAAAGCAAGGTACAATGAATTTCAGACAATATTAGAAAAGACTTAGAGCCATGTTTATGTCATCAAAACGTCAGACTGGTGACTATGGGTGCAAAACCCAATGATGTTATCTACAAAAAGTTACTAGATTTAACAGGCTGTGACACTAACAATGATGACTGCATGATGATTTTGTATGATAAATGCTATAATAATGAAACTGCTCTTGAATTGTTTAGCGAATCTGAGGAGGAAATGCCCGACAGTGCTACCTTGAGACAGTGGGTCACAACTGCAGTGCTGAAATGCTTAAGTGATTAAATCTCAGGAAGAGTACTTTGAATCTTTAATTGATAACTTAGAGAATCACAAAGTCACCACTATATTTCTAAATACCAAACTAAGTTTTTACTTTACGTTTGTGGTTCATGATGCAATACAAGGGTACCACTGGATCAATGACCAGGTGACAGTGCATCCATTTGTTCTGTACTTTAAAAATGAGGACAAAATTTGCAGTTCATCAATTTGCATTCTAAGTAACTGCTTGGAGCACAGCACTTTGGTTTTCCATGTGTATGTAACAAATTACATAAAAGAAAAGTTGTCCAAGGCTGAGAAGCTCATACACTTTTGAGATGGAAGTGGTAGTCAATACAAGAACAAAAAGAATTTTCAAATCTTTGCAACCGCAAAGTAGATTTTGAGTTGGAGACCGAACATTGAAGTAGGAGGTACAACAAAATGTGAAGTGAGTAATTCCAGCATACAAAGAAAGACCACAGACAAATTTCTTACAGAAGAGGATATGTATGCCTTTTCCAAGCATAATATTAAAAATATCACCTATTTTCCCATCAAGAAAGAAGAGATAGTGCTTCATATAGAAACAACACTTCAAATCAGATCTGAAAACTATATAGCAATTAAAGGAACAATGCAATTCCACTTTCACTAATGAAATATTAAATGGCTGGGTAACTGGAAGTCACCCGTTGGGATTTTTTGTGACCTATCAAAGGCTTTTGATTGTGTAAATCACGGAATACTTCTAGATAAGCTCAAGTACTGTGGTATGAATAGGACAGTGCTCAAATGGTTTAAATCATACCTAACTGGAAGAGTGCAGAAAGTTGAAATAAACAGTTCACATAATATGCAAAAAACTGGCGATTTCTCAGACTGGGGAACAATCAAGAATGGGGTGCCGCAAGGTTTGGTCTTGGGTCCTCTGCTGTTCCTAATATATATTAATGACTTGCCATTCTATATTCACGAAGATGCAAAGCTGGTACGTTTTGCCGGTGATACAAGTATAGCTATCACACCCAACAGACAAGAATTAACTGGTGAAATTGTAACTGATGTTTTTTAGGAAATCATTAAGTGGTTCTCTGCAAATGGGCTCTCATTAAACTTTGACAAAACACAGTATATACAGTTCCACACAGTAAATGGAATGACACCATTAATAAATATAGACTTCAATCAAAAATCGGTAGCTAAGGTGGAATATTCAAAATTTCTAGGTATATGCATTGATGAGGGGTTGAACTGGAAAAAACACACTGAGGATCTGCTGAAACGTTTGAGTTCAGCTACTTATGCTATTAGGGTCATTGCAAATTTTGGTGATATACATCTCAGTAAATTAGCTTAACACACCTGTTTTCATTCTCTGCTTTTGTATGACATCATATTCTGGGGTAACTCATCATTGAGTAAAAGAGCGTTCATTGCACAAAAGCGTGTAATCAGAATAATTGCTGGAGCTGATCCAAGATCATCCTGCAGACACTTATTTAAAGAGCTAGGGATCTTCACTATAGCCTCACAATACATATATTCACTTATGAAATTTGTTATTAATAATCCAAATGAATTCAAAAGTAATAGCAGTGTACATGGCTACAACACTAGGAGGAAGGATGATCTTCACTACTCAAGGTTAAATCTAACTTTGGCTCAGAAGGGGGCAAATTATGCTGCCACAAAAGTCTTTGGTCACTTACCTAATAGCATCAAAAGTCTGACAGATAGCCATATAGCATTTGAAAGGAAATTAAAAGAATTTCTTAATGGCAACTCCTTCTACTCATTAGATGAATTTTTGGATATAGTAAGTGGGTCATTCTCCCCCCGCCCCCTCCCCCCCCCCCCCCCTAAAAAAAATTAAAAATATTGAGTGTCATGTAATATTTTATGTAATGTCATATCTATGACACATTCCACATTATTACGAAGTGTCATATTCACAATCTATGGAACAAGTACTAATCTAATCTAGATTCCTTGGAATTGCAGAATACTAAGTTCGATGTTACAAAACATCAGATACCGAAATTTACCAGGATCATTGTGTCAGTAAAAGTACTTCTCTGTCTTTAACACTGAATGACACAGGAGAATGTGTGTGTGATAGACAATGGTGGCATGCAGAGGTTGAAAGTCATAAGTTTGGAAAATAATTATGTTTCTGTGCATTTTTACCGCCCTGCTGGCCCAATAACACCATTCAAGAAATTGAATAGTGACAAAGTTTTTAAGGACTTCAGGAAGGCAGGAAGGCTGTGAGGGACACACGTGTATTCAGGGGATTCCTTGACGACACTGATCATTATTTAATCTGCAGTGAAATTGGGATTGCGAGGCCGAAAGTGCAGGAGGTCAGGTCCATATGTAGGAGGATAAGAGTGGAGAAACTTCAGGATAAGGAAATCAGGCACAAGTACATAACAGCGATCTCAGAAAGGTACCAGTTAGTTGAATGTAGTCAATTACAGTCATTGGAAAAGGAATGGACAAGGTACAGGGACACAGTACTAGAAGCGGCTAAAGAATGTCTTGGAACAGTAGTGTGTAAAGGTAGGATGAAGCAAACAGCTTGGTGGAACGACACAGTCAAGGCAGCCTGTAAAAGGAAAAAGAAGGCGTATCAAAAATGGCTACATACTAGAACTCAGGTAGACAGAGAAAGTTATGTTGAAGAAAGAAACAAAGGCAAACAGATAATTGCAGCATCCAAGAAGAAATCTTGGGAAGACTTTGGAAACAGGTTGGAGACTTTGGGTCAAGCTGCTGGAAAACCATTCTGGAGTGTAATTATCAGTCTTCGAAAGGGAGGTAAGAAGGAAATGACAAGTATTTTGGACAGGTCAGGAAAACTGCTTGTGAATCCTGTGGATTCCTTGGGCAGATGGAGGAAATATTTTGGAGAGTTTCTCAATGTAGGTGAAAATACAATCAGTAATGTTTCAGATTTCGATGTACAATGGGATAGGAATGATGATGGAAATAGGATCACATTTCAGGAAGTGGTGAAAATGGTCAATAGATTGCAGTGCAATAAAGCAGCTGGGGTGGATGAAATTAAGTCGGAACTCGTCAAATTCAGTGGAATGTCAGGTCTTAAATGGCTACACAGGATAATTGAAATGGCCTGGGAGTTGGGACAGGTTCCATCAGACTGGACAAAAGCAGTAATCACACCAATCTTTAAACATGGAAACAGAAAAGATTGTAGCAACTACAGAGGTATCTCTTTAATCAGCATTGTGGGTAAAATCTTCTCAGGTATTGTTGAAAGGAAAGTGCGACTATTAGTTGAGGACCAATTGGATGGAAATCAGTGTGGGTTTAGGCCTCTTAGAGGTTGTCAGGACCAGATCTTTAGCTTACGGCAAATAATGGAGAAGTGTTATGAGTGGAACAGGGAATTGTATCTATGCTTTATAGATCTAGAAAAGGCATATGACCGGGTTCCTAGGAGGAAGTTATTGTCTGTTCTACGAGATTATGGAATAGGAGGCAAACTTTTGCAAGCAATTAAAGGTCTTTACATGGATAGTCAGGCAGCAGTTAGAGTTGACGGTAAATTGAGTTCACGGTTCAGAGTAGTTTCAGGGGTAAGACAAGGCTGCAACCTGTCTCCACTGTTGTTCGTATTATATATGGATCATATGTTGAAAACAATAGACTGGCTGGGTGAGATTAAGATGTGTGAACACAAAATAAGCAGTCTTGCATATGCGGATGACTTAGTTGTGATGGCAGATTCGATTGAAAGTTTGCAAAGTAATATTTCAGAGCTAGATCAGAAATGTAAGGACTATGGTATGAAGATTAGCATCTCCGAAATGAAAGTAATGTCAGTGGGAAAGAGATATAAACGGATTGAGTGCCAAATAGGAGGAACAAAGTTAGAGCAGGTGGACAGTTTCAAGTACTTGGGATGCATATTTTCACAGGATGGCAACACAGTGAAAGAACTGGAAGTGAGGTGTAGCAAAGCTAATGCAGTGAGCGCTCAGCTTCGATCTACTCTCTTCTGCAAGAAGGAAGTCAGTACTGAGACTAAGTTATCTGTGCACCGTTCAATCTTTCGACCGACTTTGCTGTATGGGAGCGAAAGCTGGGTGGATTCAGGTTACCATATCACAAGGTTGAGGTTACGAACAGGCTTAGATGGTGGGGTCATGTTACACGCATGGGAGAAGCAAGGTTACCCAAGAGACTCGTGGATTCAGCCGTAGAGGGTAGGAGGAGTCGGGGAAGACTGAGGAGAAGGTACCTGGATTCGGTTACGAATGATTTTGAAGTAATAGGCTTAACATCAGAAGAGGCACCAATGTTAGCATGGAATAGGGGATCATGGAGGAATTTTATAAAGGGGACTATGCTCCAGACTGAACGCTGAAAGGCATAATCAGTCTTAAATGATGATGATGATGATCATGATGATTTCAGTTCTTGAACTTGCCACAACAACTGGGAGGTCGTATTCTATATCCCTCAAGCTGTCTGAAGAAATAAGTGGTCTTAACAGAAACTACTAGGATTCAGAAGCACCACATCTTGAAAAATTACTGAACTCAACATTTGTATTATGTTGAAAAATTTTAAATAAATATTTTCAGTTAACGTACTTCAGAGTTTATGCATATAATTCAGTACCTTAACTTCAATTTGATTACGTCTAGCCAATATCACACATGAATTAGGCAACAGCCATAAGATCAATTGTAATGTGATGGGAATTATTTCCTCATTTTCAAAAATTCGTATCTATGTCCACAGTCAAATGTCAATGTTGAGTTTTTTACAGTACTTTGCTATCATATAGGTGCACAAAATGTGCAAAAATCAATCAGTCCCACCAAGGATAACTAGTCCCACACTTTACAAAAAATTAAGATTTTCAAATTTCAAATATTTATAAAAATTAAGGAAACATTTGTCAGTGTTCTTGTTCTGTATAAGGCTCTATATAAGGCTAGTAGTTTATGATGTCTAACTAGAAAAAAAATTGTTTCTTGGTTGTCATTTATGAGCCTAAAAAGTGGGTTTTCTAAATTTTCAATACCAAACTTTGGAGGTTATTTTGACTGGTTATTTTTGAATTTAGGATTTTTTGGGTAATAAACAATGTTGTAGAGGAGACTTTTCTAAAAACAATCATGTCAGTTGCAGTGTTGTAACTTAACACAGTGCAGTGATATTAAAATTAACCTAATGTCTCCAAATTGAAAAACCACCATGTGCTTACAAACAAAAATGGCTGCCATTCGGTAACGGTGCAAGGTAAAATTTGTTTCAAAAACTATTTTGAACTTTTCAATTACAGGGTAATCACCCATAAAAAATCAAAATATTTAAAAATGGTCAAGCAACTGACTTAATTTTTATTGGATCACTTCATTAGGACTGGCCCTAAAGTAAGCTGCCAATTTGTGCAACAATTTGAAATCGTATATAGGTATCTGACTGGATATGTTTTTGGATAGCACTCAATTCGATGACTGCGTAATCTGCAAAAAGTCTGAGATTCTTGATGTAGCTGTTACTTCCTGGTCTCCAAATTGAAAAACCACCATGTGATTACAAATAAAAATGGCCACCATTCAGTATCAGTGCAAGGTAAAATTTTTTTAAAAACTATTATGAACTTCTCAATTACACCTGCATAGCATTAGTTCGTCCTTGTACTTCCCATGTTAATCTCCCATACTTCATCAGTGATATTGTAATAATTACTTTAATTGTAAAATGTGATGTAGAACAGATAACATTTTTTAAATTTTAAACTTTTCACACAATTTGCAACTGAAGATGCGATATATATTCCTATACTTTATGTACATTGATAACTTGTACTATTCAAATGTTTTTATCGTTGCTCATAAAAGATTGATATCAAATTCAGAAATGTATCTCCCTTCCAGTTCACCATTTTTATTGTCGATATAACAGTTCTTGAGAACATTGCACATCTCCAGGGCAGGATGGCGACCCACGAAATGCTTACTGCCATGTCCGAGCAGCTGTTTCCTCTCACTAAGTTGCTGCAACTGCAGTCCCATGCCGAAGATGCATGTCATCTCTCAGTATCCACTACACAATTTGCACCACACAAGGAAACAGCTACTAAGGTAGCAGAGTAATTCTGGAGTGCACATGGGATTTTTTTGGCTAGGCAGCAGTTTGAGGTGCTCTGACGGACACTCACCATTCAATAAGCATCGAGGGGAGTCAAACGGCGTTCAGAATAAAGACATTTTGCCTGTCAATTTTATGAGTAAACTGTCGAAGTCTTCGTAATAACGTACCTGAATGTACTGCCCTCCAGGAAAGTTCTCACGCTCAAATTATTCTTGGGCTGAGAGGTAGCTGAAACGTGAAGAGTAAAGTTAAGAGATATTTAGCTAACTGTGGAGTGTATATTGGAAAGACAGATTAGAGGCCATAGGAGGGGAAGTATTCGTTGCAGTTGACAAAAATGTTGTCTTTGAGGTCGAAGTGGGTGTGACAAAGAAGTCACATATAACAGGTGTAGGTGAAACCAAGTTAATTGTTGGATGTTTTTACTGTCCACCCAATTCTGCTGTGACACTTCTAAGAGTCATTAGAAGAAAATGTACCTTCATGCATAAATACTCAGATTGTGTAGTACTAACTGAAGGTGATTTTAACCTACCGAGAATAGACTGGGATGTCTGTCGATTCATTGTGGGAATATACAGACATACAGTCATGCGAAACACTTGTGAACATGTTTTCTGAAAATTGTCTCGAGCAGCTAGCTCGGCAGCCCGCATGCAGTGGAAATATCTTAGACCTTGTAGCAATAAACGGTCTTGACCTTATTGACAGAGACAGTACAGAAACAAGGATTAGCGATCGTGATGTCATTGTAGCAATTATGAGTACGAAAGTTATTAATTCAGTCAAGAAGGCTAGGAGAGAGTTTCTGCTCGATAGAGCATATGGGCAGTTATTAACATCTCACTTAGACTGTTTATTGGCATCATTTACTTCCAGTACCATGGATGTTGAGGAATTATGGCCAAAGTATAAGCCTATTGTAAATCGTGGTCTGGAGAGTTACATAACTAGTAAGCAGAAAACAATGGAAAAGACCCACCACGGTTTAATAACAAAATTCGTCGGATGCTGTGGAAGTAGAGGCTGTTGCACTCTCGGTTCAAAAGCGAGTGCATAATTGACGACAAGTGAAGGTCAGTAGAGATTCGTGTGTCTGTGAGATCTACACGCGAAGCATACAACAACTACCGACGTGATACTTTAGCGAGAGATCTGGCAGAGAACAGAGTAGAAAGATCGAACCCGTAGTGTTCGGATACAGTATTACTAGTGTCCTGGTCGTCACAGTCGAGTCATTTAAATATCTGGGCGTGACATCGCATACCGGTACGAGCTGGAACGAGCGTGTGAGAACTGTGGTAAGGAAGGTGAATGGCTAACTTTGATTCATTGGGAGAATTTTAGGAAAGAGTGGTTCGAACGTAAAGGAGACTGCATATAGGACACCGGTGCGACCTCATCTCGAGTGCTGCTCTAGTGGTCGAGATCCGTACCGGGTCGGACCGAAGGAAGACGTTGGAGCAATTCAGAGGTGGGCCGCTAGATTTGTTGCCAGTAGGTTCAGACAATGTGCGAGTGTTATGGAGGTGCTTTGGGAACTCAAATGGGAATTCCTGGAGGAAAGCCAATGTCATTTTTGAGAAACACTATTGAGGAAATTTAGAGAACCTGCATTTGAAACTAACTGCCAAACGATTGTACTGCCGCCAACATACACTGTGCGTAAGGACCACGAAGATAAGATAGAAGAAATTAGAGCTCACGAGGAGGGGTATCGACAGTCATTTTTCCCTCGCCCTATTTGTGAGTGGAGCAGGAAAGGAAATGACAAGTAGTGGTACACAGTGCCCTCCACCACATACTGTACAGTGGCTTGTGGAATATCTGTGTAGACATAGATGTAGATATGGCCCACCAAATGTGCAATAAAAATAAAACCAGCACACAATATGTGCCTGTTTATATTAGACTTACACTGAGGTGACAAAACTCACGGAATAGCAATGTGCACGTATACAGGTGGGGTATAAAAGGGCAGTGCATCGGTGAGTTGTCATTAATACTCAGCTGATTCCTGCCGAAAGGTTTCCGACGTGATTATGGCCGTACGACAGAAGTTAACGGACTTTTAATGTGGAACAGTAGTTGGAGCTAGACACGTCGGACATTCCGTTTCAGAAATCGTTAGGGAATTCAAAATTCTGAGATTGGTAGTGTCTGGAGTGTGGCGAGAATACCGGATTTAGGGCATTAACTCTCACCGTGGACAACACAGTGTCCGATAGCCTTCACTTAATGACTGAGAGCAGTGGCATTTGCTCAGAGTTGTCATTGCTTACTCACGAGCGACACTTCGTGAAATAACTGGAGAAATGAATCGGGGACATACGACAGACGTGTCCGTTAGGGAAATTTGGCGTTAAGGGGCCACGGCAGCAGACGACCGATGCGGGTGCCTTTGCTAACAGTACAAGACTGTCTGCAGTGCCTCTCCTGGGCTCGTGAGCATATCGGTCGAATGTTAGATTATTTGAAAACTGTGGCCCGGCCAGACGAGTCCCGATTTAAGTCGGTAAGAGCTGACGGTAGGGTCTGAGTGTGGCACGTAGCCCATGTAGTTGCGGACCCGAGTTGTCAACAGTGTGTTGTGCGAGCTGGTGGTGGCTCCACAATGGTGTGGGCTGTCTTCACACGGAACCAAACTGGTCCATTGGAGCAGTTCTGTTTGGCTACTAGGAGACAATTTACAGCCATTGATTGACTTCTTTTTTGCAAACAGTGATGGAATTTTTATGGATGGCAATGTACCATATCACTGGACCGCATTCCGGACAACTCGAGTGAACAATTCGGCCACCCGGAATGCCTGAAATGCAAATCTCGTTGAACATTTGTGGGACGTAATCGACAGGTCGGGCTGTGCACAGTACTGTGCTGTGGCAACGCTTTTGCAACTACTGCGTAAACAGCTACAGAGGCAGCGCGGCTCAGTACTTCCGCAGAGGAAATGTACGTAAATGACCTTGTGGGTGACATCGGAAGTCCACTGAGGCTTTTTGCGGATGATGCTGTGGTGTATCGAGAGGTTGTAACAACGGAAAATTGTACTGAAATGCAGGAGGATCTGCAGCGAATTGACGCACGGTGCAGGGAATTGCAATTGAATCTCAATGTAGACAAGTGTAATGTGCTGCGAATACATAGAAAGATAGATCCCTTATCATTTAGCTACAAAATAGCAGGTCAGCAACTGGAAGCAGTTAATTCCATAAATTATCTGGGAGTACGCATTAGGAGTGATTTAAAATGGAATGATCATATAAAGTTGATCGTCGGTAAAGCAGATGCCAGACTGAGATTCATTGGAAGAATCCTAAGGAAATGCAATCCGAAAGCAAAGGAAGTAGGTTACAGTATGCTTGTTTGCCCATTGCTTGAATACTGCTCAGCAGTGTGGGATCCGTATCAGTTAGGGTTGATAGAAGAGATAGAGAAGATCCAACAGAGAGCAGCGCGCTTCGTTACAGGATCATTTAGTAATCGCGAAAGGATTACGGAGATGATAGATAAACTCGAGTGGAAGACTCTGCAGGTGAGACGCTCAGTAGCTCGGTAGGGGCTGTTGTTGAAGTTTCGAGTACATACCTTAACTGAGGAGTCAAGCAGTATATTGCTCCCTCCTACGTTTATCATGCAAAGAGCCCCTGAGAATAAAATTAGAGCCCACACAAAGGCATACTGACACTCCTTCTTTCCACGAACAATACGAGACTGGAATAGAAGGGAGAACCAATAGAGGTACTCAGGGTACCCTCCACCACACAACGTCAGGTGGCTTGCGGAGTATGGATGTAGATGTAGATGTAGATGTAGATGTAGATGTAGATGTAGATGTAGAGGACTCCAGTGACTTGTCGAGTGCATGTCAACTTGCTGCACTGTGCCGGGTAAAAGGAGGTCCGTCAGCAATTTAAAGGGTATCCTATGACTTTCGTGGCCTCAGTGTATTATTGTATGTTCTGTTATTATAAATTACTTTCATTTATAGTATCATTTGTTGGTAAGACGACGTAGGGATATGTCTCACTTCTGTGTAGTGTTAAGCCCATTACAGGCTACTGTTACTATTGTGTGCCAGTTCATTAACGCACTTCCCTCAGTCACACTTGAAGTTACTTCTACACCTGCCAACGGCACTCCATCTTAGATAAAATGCTGCATTCTCCTCACTGAGAAGTCCTCAGTGTGGTCACAAATTGTAGTTGCTCAGCAATCGAGCCTGCACTAAAGTTTGGGCCACAATTCTGATAGTATACAGTTATGAACTTCTGAATGTACTGCTTTTATACTTTGCATGCTTTGGTTGTTTCTCTCTCACACCGCCTAATGCCCGAGTGCAAAATACTGTGTAGCGAAGTAAGTAAGAAGTTCCTCTTCGTCATGCTTCTGAACCGACAAGTGATAGTCGTGTCGAGATGTACAGTTTTTAATCGGCAGCTGGTGCCAGAGCTCTCTTTGTTTTGCTGTGCTTTGCTGTGACAAGTTTTATGTTGTGATTCACAATTGCTGTGTAAATTAATGAAATGAGTGTGTCATTAAGTAGACAGCATAGTACTACTTTATTATCAACATAACTTATTTACATTATTTTCTTTTAATTGGAAAGCTTGCTGTTAAAGTGAAACAGTTGAATTATTCTTCAACATGGTTGGCACAATTAAATTGTAAACTGAAATTCGTTTACTCCATTTCATAAGAATTCACTTGCTTAGGTTTTTCATTTTGATTTTGAATTGAACATACACTGTGATCAAAAGTATACAGACACCCCTAGAAACGTATGTCTTTCATATTAGGTGCAGTAGGTGCCACAGTATGATTTCATTTGTCTGAGACGCCAGATGTGAGTGCAAGTTGCATTTGTGTGTGTGTGTGTGTGTGTGTGTGTGTGTGTGTGTGTGTGGGTATGCGTATGCGTATGCGTATGCGTACACATGTCTATTGCTGACAAAGGCCTTAATGGCCGAAAGCTATAATTGTGTGAATCTTTTTGTTGTACCTATCACAACTCAGCATCTCTGCTATATAGTGAGTAGCAACTTTCCTTCCCTAATATTGTTAACTCTGAAAGCATACTCTGGTTGGGATTTGTGGGGAAGATGCAGATGACAAGATGCCCAAATGAATAATGAAAGACAGGTTGTGTTCCACCAGATGGAAGGGCTGACCGAGAGCTAGATGGCAGGATACTGTATCCACTGACCTTACTGAGATAGAGATCTGATGGAGGAGAAAAACAGAGAACAGATACGTATGGAGGAAGAGTATTGAGGAGCTCGAGGTCCACCGAGACCTGTAGTGCCAAAACGAAGAGGAAATATGTTTCATTTTATCAGCCTCAGTCCTTCTTCTCACTGCACACAATACACTCCCTTGCACAAGAGCCCAATTTGACTGTGTTTACATCCCAGTATCAGTATCTGTCCACCTTGCCTCTCCACTCCAGCATATTTGACAGATATTTTTATGAAAAATTTCAACACCAGTATTTATGAGTGGTATAACGCCATACTCGTCTTTTTGAGATATTTTGATTGCCATTTAAGAAAAAGAGGTTTTGATTGCCATTAAAATGTATGCTGTTCCATTAAAACAAATTATGATTGGGAAAAGGGTTAACTGTGCTCACTCCATAACAAATTTAGATGCCCCTGTGCTTACTACCAATTGCTGAAAACCTCGTGTCAGTATCTTGAAGCTGAAGGGGTGTGCCTTGCATGAATCAAGCTGTTTATAATATTCTAGCAAAGTTTTGATAGAATTTAAACTCTTTTTAGATTAAAGGAGACTAGTCACTGAAAGTGTATGTCTGTCTGTGTGTGTGTGTGTGTGTGTGTGTGTGTGTGTGTGTGTGTGTGTGTGTCAGAATCACAATTTTATTGTCTCATGACATACATAATTGATTTAAAGTAGAGGATGCTTGTAATTGTAAATAATGTACCAGAGGTACATACAATGTAGAAAGAAACCTAATCTATAAAAATCATTACAAATTTGTTTCATTATTCTACAAAAGGAATCTTCCCCGTCATTCAGAAATTCCATGCATGAACAATAACATTTTTGCACTAGGATGGTGCATAATTTTATCTTCAGTGAACCTAGTTCCATACTGAGAAAGTTTTTCATTTTTAATTTATCATAAATTTTTATAGCTGTTTATTGAGGAGCCTGGGAGTAGAGATTTAGCCTATGATATAGCAACAGAAAATTATCTTCGTTTCTTGTGCCATATATAAATTGAAAATGCTTTCCCATAAATAATTCTGGATTGATATGGGCAAAGACAAACAGTTCATAAATGTAAATACATGAAGTAGTTAAAATTTTTAGACCTTTGAATAAAGGTCGGCATGACGCTATAGGATCAATAGTTCATATATTTATGCTAATACTTTTTCAAACTAATAATATTCTATTTACACTACTTTCCCCCCCCCCCTCCCAAAAGATTATACTATATCTTATAATAGATTCAAAAGAGTTGTGGTAAACAACATTCCTAGTGAAACTTCCTAGCAGATTAAAACTGTGTGCCAGACCGAGACTCAAACTTCACAGAAGCTTTTCTGTGAAGTTTAGAAGAGAGGAAATGAGGTACTGGCAGAATTGAAGCTGTGGGGATGGGACATGAGTCGTGCTTGGGTAGCTCAGTTGGTAGAGCACTTGCCCGCAAAAGGCAAAGGTCCCGAGTTCGAGTCTCGGTTCAGCACACAGTTTTAATCTTCCAGGAAGTTTCATATCAGCGCACACTCCGCTGCATAGTGAAAATGTCATTCGGAGAACTTTCCTAGTGTCCGTGTCACTTGCATAGAACAGTATTGTCATTGAGATAGGCTTATATGAGAAGACCGGGATAATTTTTTTTTCTAAAAATACCCCAAGGAATTTGACAGATTCTGCTTCTCCAAGTTCCTCGTTTTTATGGATAATTTGGAAGTCCGTTGATTTTGGTTTTTTAAACTGTAGTATTTAGTTCTTTTCCTGTTCAGTTGTAATCCACTTGCACCAAACCAGTGTTATAAACTATTTAGGGTGACATTCACACAGTATCTAATAATAGAATTAAGTAATTTCAGTACACATCTTATTTTTGAGGTAAGAAAAAACCTTCAATGTTGTACCGACCGAAAGCAAGTAAAAAGTGTGCAATATTCTAGCATTATCCTATATCCACATCTGCATCTACAGAGTGTCCCAGGATTTGGGAACGTGACAGAAACGATCATTGTAAACAAAAAACGTCACATAAGAATGGGCTCTAAAGTACATACCATAAGAGCTATGAATACACCCTGTATATTGTGTAACAAGTCCCTTGTACTGCAAGCTCTCTGCTTTCCGCATTTTGAGAGGTGGTGGTATGGATCAAAACAAAGAAAAAATTTCCAGTAAGCAGGGGCTCTTAAGTGCATAGCTTAAGAGCTACAAACATTTATTCAGTAGAAGAGATGTTTTTCAAAATAGCAAAGATGAACCAGTGGTCATAGCTTTTAAGGTATGACCACAGGCACATTTTACAGCCCATTCCTACAAATTTTTTTGCTTCAATTGATCATTCCTGTCGTACCTCCGAATATTGACTGTTCCTGTTGGGATATGCTGTACGAAGGAAGGATCGATATACTGGTGGACTTTCGGGAGGTTGACTTCTGGGAACGTACGCACTCGTAATTTTAAAAGTAAGCTATTCTGTGGTACACGACACTCCTCTCGCAGTGTTTACCATTTGAGTTGACTGGACATCTCGTCGATGCTTTCGCACTTACTAAATGAACCTTTACGAAGAAGAACCTACAAGATGTGAAACGTAGAAAAAATGTACATTGTTGCAACACAAGAAGCATCAAACACATATACACGCCTTACCACAGACTATCAAAATCAATAAATAGCTATGAAGTCACAGGGCACAAACTATTTAATAGGCTCCCACATGCTATACAGGATCTTCCTGAACATACATTCAAAGAAAGACTGCATGAATGGTTTATTGCCCACGCGTTCTATGATATCAATGAATTCTTCAACTGTAAAATGCAGTAATCCAACAGATGACCCACTGTACATTTATTGTAATATAAGCTAAAATATTTCAGTAGTCAATACCTTATCACACTGTATTATAAATTGTAACTTCATTTGACGTTGTCAATTGCTGTAATGGCCTAAAGACAATAGAATCTTTATTATTATATGACAAAATGTTCTGCTCTACTTTTGGGTATTGTCTGTTTCTTCTATCAGTCCTATTTGTTACAGATCCCAGACTCACGAGCAGTATTCAAATACAGTGAAACCTCGCACAGTGAGCACAATTCGTTCCGGAATCTTACTCGTAGTGCAAAACACTCTTTAAGGGAAATAATTTATCCCGTATAAAGTGATGTAAAATACGATAATGCGTTCCGTGCAGAAAAAGTACTAAAAGTTTTATCTTCCTTGTGCCATTTGTTCAAAGAAAATTATGCATACAGTATTACGTACGTGATAGGGACAGGGAATGTGAAGTAGGTGGTGACCTGGTAAAGATAGCTACCCAAACATAACACTATGTGCATTTTGTGCAGCGTTTCAGCATCACAATTGGCCTCATCTTAATGTGGCTGTTAGGCATGTTAACATGGTGCTGGAGAAGGCACTGGTGGCAGAGGGGATGGGTCACATTGCAATTGTGCCAGTACAGTCTTATCAGTAGATCAGGTTTCACTAGGCATGGCCTGCACCTCAAAAGATATAGGGAGGGGAGGCTGGCAAAGCTTATAGGTGACAGTGTAGTGGGAGGGGGTGGTGGGATCACTCGTGGAAAAATTCCTGTAGTAGTTGGTGTTAGAGCTGCACCTTTTTTAGATTGAAGTCAGCTGATAGGTATACCTGCTTAAAGGAAGCCCCTCTAACTAAGGAATCACCGTCAGAGGACGTCATGTTCCCGAGTAGGGAAGGAATTAGCGTATTTCATCAAAATGTAAGAGGTATTAGAGATAAAGTTAGTGAACTGCTTATAGATGTTGACTCTGAAATTATTGATATATGAGAGCACCACATAAATAATTTGACAATTCAGAGGCTTCTTTTACCAGGATACAGATTAGCTGGCTGTTTTTCAAGCAGTTCCTTGCAGGATGGGGGAGTGGCTATGTACGTAAAAAATAGTATTCCATTCGAGTCCATAGACGTATCACGGCACTGCACTGAACAGATATTTGAATGTTGTGCAGGGGCAGTTGAATTTAATGAAACTAAACTTGTATTTTTTCTTGCTTATAGGTCCCCCAACTCCGACTTCAGAGCATTTCTGCTCAAGCTAGTGAGGTTTCTCGATTCACTTTATAATAAGTACCAGAAATTAGTTATACATGGTGACTTCAGTGTTAATTTTGTATATGATTGTGCAAGAAAAATGGTGTTGGTAGATCTCCTAAATTCGTGTGATCTGATACAGACTGTGTTTTTTCCTACTAGGGTGCAGGGGAACAGTAGCACAGCCATAGACAATATTTTTATTCATTCTTCATTACCAGATGGGCATTCTGTTAGTAAAAGGGTGAATGTCCTTTCAGACCATGATGCACAAATTTTAGCTCTAAAAGGCTTGTGTACTCAAACGAATGTCACATATAATTACAAACTGTGTAGAAAAGTTAATACAAGGGCAATTGAGAGTTTTTTAAAACTCGTCAAGGAACGAGAGTGTCAGGATGTTTATAGTGCCGATAACATAGATGATGAATATAACGCTTTCCTTAACACATTGCTCCTGCTCTTTCAGAGCTGCTTTCCATTAGAACGTTCTACATGGAGTACTAGCAGTAAAAGGCAGCCTGGGTGGCTGACTACTGGGGTAAGGATATCATGTAGAACAAAGTGGGAATTATATCAAAATGTTAGAAGTAGTCACAAACAAGCTACAGTTGCCCATTGCAAGCTGTATTGTATGGTGCTTAAAAATATTACTAGGAAGGCAAGAGTATGTGGTGCGCAAATAGAATAGCTAATTCACAGGATAAAATTAAGACCATATGGTCAGTTGTGAAGGAAGTGTCTGAAGGTTGACAATATAAAGTCAGTTCGTAGTAAAAATATTTCTGTTACTATTAAATCAGATATATGTACAGTATTTAACAATCATTGTCTGAGCATTGCTGGTGAATTAAATAAAAATTTAATTTCTACAGGGAATCATATAATTCTCTTAGAAAATGCCTTTCCAAGGCTGATGTCTGAAATACTCCTCTGTGATACTGACAAGGGGGAGATTTAGTCAATAATTAAATCACTGAAGACTAAGGATTCTCATGGATATGATGGAGTTCCTTGCAGAGTATTAAAGTACAGTGATGCACATGTAAGCCCTGTACTTAGCCATATTTGTAATTTTTCCTTTAGGTATGGTCAGTTTCCTGAACAATTAAAATACTCACAAGGGAACCTCCACATCGCACTCCCCTGAGATTTAGTTATAAGTTGGCGCAGTGGATAGGCCATGAAAAACTGAACACAAAACAATTGAGAAAACAGGAAGAAGTTGTGTGGAACTATCAAAAAAATAAGCAAAATATACAAACTGGGTAGTCCATGTGGAAGATATGCAACATCAAGGCTAGTGTGAGCTCAGGAGCGCCGTGGTCCCGTGGTTAGCGTGAGCAGCTGTGGAACAAGAGGTCCTTGGTTCAGTTCTTCCCTCGAGTGAAAAGTTTTTTTTCTTTATTTTCGCAAAGTTATGATCTGTCCATTCGTTCATTGACGTCTCTGTTCACTGTAATAAGTTTAGTGTCTGTGTTTTGCGACCGCACTGCAAAACCGTGCGATTAGTAGACGAAAGGATGTGTCTCTCCAATTGGAACCGAAAACATTTGATCGCAAGGTCATAGGTCAACCAATTCCTCCACAGGAAAACACGTCTGATATATTCTATATGACACTGGTGACGCCATGTGCATCACATGACAAGAGTATGTTGTCGATCCACCTAACTTGTGCACTTGGCGAATGGGTAAAAAGATTCTACCTTGCCCGATTTAGGTTTTCTTGTGGATGTGATAATCACTCCCAAAAAAGTGATGAAAACATAAGAGTTTGTCTCATAAACTGCAACAAATGAATGCAACGGTTTCACAGTCACACTGTTTTCCTGTGCTCTGTCAAAACATATGTTTTTAACATTTTCAAATTTTTCCGTGTGCAGACTGTCAAATCCTGCATATGTCCAAGCAAATCTGAACATGTTCTGGAATTTTGGAGAGCGAAGTTGGTTATGTGTAAGTGCCTGAACTTTGATAATTGTCTGAAAATAAAAAATTAAACTTTACACTGGAGGGAAGACTTGCACCAAGGACCTCTCGTTCCGCAGCTGCTCACGCTAACCACGGGACCACGGCACTCCTGAGGTCACACTATCCTTGATGTTGCCTATATTGCACATGGACTACTCAGTTTGTATATTTTGCTTATTTTTTTCATAGTTTCACACAACTTCTTCCTCTTTTCTCGATTGATCTGTGTTCAGCTTTTCAAGGCCTATCCACTGTGCCAACTTTTAACTAAATCTGAGGGGAGTGTGGTGGGGAGGTTCCCTTGTCAGAAGTAAAGCTGCTTTATAGAAAGGGATAATGTAGACAGTTTTAGACCTATTTCTATGCCATCAGTGTTTGCTAAAGTTATTGAAAAGGCTGCTTATGTAAGGATAATTGATCATTTTATGTCACACGATTTGCTATCAAATGTACAGTTCGGCTTTAGAAATCATTTAACAGCTGAAAATGCTATATTCTCTTTTCTCTGTGAGGTACTGGATGGGTTAAACAAAAGGGTTTGAATGCTAGGCATATTTTTTGATTTAACTAAGATGTTTGATTGTTTTGATCACCGACTATAGCTCCATAAGTTGGTCCATTACAGAATAGTGAGAGTAGCTCAATTGGTTCATCTCTTACTTTAGAAACAGATAGCAAAAGGTCATTACTCACAATGTTGAGAATGTCTGTGATGTGGGATCTGAGTGGGGTACTGTCAAATGGGGGGTTGCCCGAGGGATCAGTGTTGGGGCCGCTCCTGTTCCTTATTTATGTAAATGATATGCCCTCTAGTATTATGGGTAATTCTAAAATATTTCTGTTTGCTGACGACACTAGCTTGGTAATAAGGGATGTTGTGTGCAACAATGGCTTGGTTTCAAATAGTGCAGTTCATGACCCAAGTTCATGGCTTCTGGGAAATAAATTAACACTAAATCACAGTAAGACTCATTTTTAGAGTTTCTACACGTAATTCAACAAAACCTGACATTTTAATTTCACAGAATGGGCTTATGATTAGTGAAACTGAACAGTTCAAATTTCTGGGTGTTCAGATAGATAGTAAACTGACTTGGAAAAGCCCACGTTCAGGATCTAATTCAAAGACTTAATGCTGCCATTTGTACTATTCGAATGGTATCTGAAGTAACTGATGGTTCGACATGAAAATTAGTCTACTTTGCTTATTTCAATTCACTTATGTCATACGGTATTATATTTTGGGGTAACTCTTCTCATTCTAAAAGGATATTTTTGGCTCAGAAATGGGTGGTTCGGGCAATAAGTGGTGTAAGTTCGCGAAACTCTTGTCTGCCCCTGTTCACTAGTCTGGGTATTTTGACATTGGCCTCTCAATATATATATTCTTTACTGCCGTTTCTTGTTAGCAATATCAGCTTATTCGCAAGAATAAGCAGCTTTCACTCAGTTAATCCTCGGCATAAATCCAACCTGCCTTTGTATCGTACTTCCTTGACTCGTAGGCAAAAAGGTGTGCAGTATACTGCTGCATCCATTTTCAATAAGCTACCACAAGAATTCAAAAATCTTAGCAGTAATCCACGCACTTTCAAATCGAAACTGAAGAGTTTCCTCACGGGTCACTTCTTGTATTCTGTTGTGGAGTTCCTTGAAAAATTAAGCTGATTCTTATGTTGTATTGTTGACTAGGTTTACTTAAACTTATGGACTGACTTTTTTTGGGGTGATGATTTTCAGTGGACGATGCAACCAATTCCCACACTTTCAGCATTTCTCGTATTGGACCAGAAGATTGCTGCTTTGCTGTTACTGCCGCCTCCTCTTTCTCCTCTTCCTCCTCCTTTGAAGAACTCCTCTCCACAACTCCCTGCCGTGAAACACACTGCAACTCTATAAGCTCTTCGGTGCTCATTTCTTGGCTGTAATCTTCCACAAGCTGATTGATATCACTGTTGTCCACTTTTAGTCCCGTGCTCTTAACAAAGACACAATCTCATTGACTACAGGCTCCACAGGTACTGACTCTATTGCCTCCGAGTCACATTCGACAGTGCACTCTGGCCAAAGTTTCTTCTGAGTAGAAGTGGGAGTTCTCTCGGTAATCCCATCCCACACCTTTTTGGTGATCTCGACACAGGTAATCGTGTGTAAGTGATATTTCCAAAACTCTCCAAGAGTGAGATTGGTAACTTCAGTCGACTCAAAGAAATGCCTGAAGAGTGCCTTAGTGTAGGGCTTCTTAAAATTAGAAATAATTTACTGGTCCATAGGCTGGAGTAACGGATTTTGATGAATTGAAATTCTTCAAGGAAGTGGTCTTGTAGGCCTGGAGGATTGGAGAATAGGCAGGAGCGTTGTCCATAATGAGCAAGATACAGAGTGGTAGATTAATCTCGAGAGAATATTTTTTCATCGAAGGACCGAACACTTCGTCGATCTGATCACAAAAAAGATCGTGTGTCACCCGAGCCTTGTTGTCGGATCTCCACATCACATTTAACCTGCTCTTGTGCCCTTTACACTTTTTGAAGGCTTGAAGAGTTTCTGAATGGTAAACAGGGAGAGGTTTAATTTTCAAATAATCTCTCGCATTGGCACAGAATAGCAGTGTGAGATCGGCTTTGGTTGTCTCACACCTGGGTAATGCATTCTCCTCTGCTCTTACAAAGGTATGCTTCAGTATATTTTTCCAGAACAGACCTGTCTCATCACAATTAAAAACCTGCTGTGGCAGATAACACTCAGAATCTATGAGCATTTTGAAGTTTCTGATGAAAGCTCTCTGCTGCCTCTGTGTCCGCCATGCAGTGGACGCTAGTTCTTCTCTTAAACTTCTCGGACCACCCACCGCTTCCCTTAAACACTTCAGTGAATCATTCTCACCTTTTCACAAATTATGTTCTCATTAATAGTGTTTTGCAATTGCTTTTCATTTATCCATTTTATCTGTATAAGGAACAACCTGTCAGTATCGTCCAGAATACGAAACCATTGTTTGGATGTTCATGTCACTCGCTTTGCAGCCTCTATCTCCTTAATCTTGTCCCGGTTCTTGAGGATAGTGCAAATAGGTGATGCTAAATCAGCAATGCTCACACCACGTCTGCATTTTTTCAATTATTTTACGTTTCATTTCTAAGGTCATTTTCTTACTCTTACGGTCATATTCTTGCAGCTTTAGCTTCTGGGACATTTTTAAGAAGCTTATTAAAATTTGTGCATAAAAAACACTGTGGGAGCACTATTTTAGAAAAAATGTGTGATTGCAAGCTGCAGTAAGGTGGGTAACAGAAAGAGCGCTAAGCCCGGACTGTGGTATGTACTAAAGACATTATTGATATGCTGCTGCTGACAATGAAAGTTGATCATATTGGCAACCGTTTCCCCCACCGCGTGCATACGGCTGGTGATGTTGCACTAAATCGTCGTGACTCGTGCTTGTTAAGCGTGTCTGTTTTTAATAATTTGTTTAGCTCATTATGTGAATTGCACAATGTGGGAGGTGCTTATTAAGTGAGGTTCCACTGTATTGGCTGAACGAGGACTTTTGGACTAGCTCCTTTGTGGGTGGTCAGCTAATCTCAGTGTGGCATCAACGTTTTCCTACACTTAGTTTTACAAGGATATTCTATTTTAAAATGCTCTGTGCACATATTCCAACATAATAAATATGGCTGCTTCCAGGGATTGTTTGGCAATTGTGTAATTGTCCAGTAATGGGTCTTTCTGTTTATTTATGCGCAATATGTTAATTTGTTTACTTTGGGGGTCAACTAACAGTCACTGCACCAAGTGTCAGTCCACTGCAGTCATCATCTGCAAACTGACTGACGGGCCTCTTGATGTTCTCCACAAGGTCATTTATACACTCTGTGGATAGTTACGGTCCTACAGCACTCCTTTGGGGTATCAACTTCCTTTGTTATAATGCTATTGCAATTTTGGCTTACATGCCTTTGTCACACTTAAGATTCAGTGCCGTATTGTTGTTATTGTTCTGATTTTCATTCCAAAGATTCGTGTGATGCACTTCCCCCTGCCACTCTTTCCTGTGCAAGCCCCTACGTCTCCAAATAGCTGCTGCAACCAATGTGATCAATGTGATGTGCATTCCAGCCCAAGATGCTGGATTGGTGGTCATGTGTGCATGGTATATATATATACATGTGTGTGTGTGTGTGTGTGTGTGTGTGTGTGTGTGTGTGTGTGATATATGAAAAATAACAAGTCTTCGCTTCAGCTTACGACCTTAGTGCACATCGACAGCAGGAATTATTACCCTGTCACAACTAAATTTTTCTGTACCTTAACTATGTGTCTGAACAATTTCTTTTATTTCATCATCTGTGGAGCTAGTTGGTATATAAACCTGTACTACTGTGGTGAATGTTGGCTTTATATCCGTTTTTGGCCTGCATGGACTCCTATTTTGTATGCATTATTAAACCTACTCTTGCACTACCCTATTTGATTTGTATTTATGGTCCTGTACTCACCTGACTGAAACTCCTTTTCCACTTGCCACAGAACTTCACTAATTCCCACAATATCCAACTTCAAATCATCCAGTTCCCTTTTTAAATTTTCTAACCTACCTGCCCAATTAAGGGATCTAGCAGTCTATGACCTCACCTGTAGATTGTATGTTTGGTTTTTCACGATGACGACATCCTCCTTATCGGACCCACGTGGAGACCCGAATGGGGAACTATTTTACCTCCAGAATATTTTACCCAAGAGAATGCCATCATCGTTTAACTACACAGTAGAGGCAGCATGCCCCCAGGAAAACTAACAGCTGTATTTTCCTGCCGCATTTAACTGTTTGCAGTACTGGCACAGTGAGGTCGTGTCGGTTCTTGTTACAAGACAGTGGCTTATAATCCAAAATTGCAATAGCACAATAAAAACAGTTACAGCTAAAAGTGAAAATGACATCTTTTAAGAACTCCCTTGGGATATTTCAGAGGTTACTAATATGTCTGAAGGTTTCTCTTTACTAAGAATGGCATACTATGTTCCATTTGTTAGGAGCTCTTCTGTTCAGTCACAAAACTGGTCCAATATTCCGTACGCTCATCTTTTGTTTATTAAGCTACAGTGTGGAACCCTGTCAGACATCTTCCAAAAGTCGAGGAACGTCAACCTGGGCACCAGTATTTGCTGCCTTCAAGATCTTGTGGATTAATTCACTATAAATGGACTACACAGTTAACGAGAGTAGTTTTACGCATGAAACTTACGTCAAAGTATAAGAATTCGATCATTATGTGTTTCTCATTGTGCGCCTCTCACACTGCAGGGCACAGAATGGGAGGAGCTGCTGCGGTGTCACCTGCTCCGAGTGCGCCCACTGCAGGTGTGAGAAGACGGACAGAGAGGTCTTACGGACAGCCGGTATGATGCCACAACTCCGGACACTTACGATGATGCGCGGTACCAGAGCTCGCATCTTACGTAAGATCTGCAGGAACTGTCCGAATCTCACAACTTTGCAGCTTCACGGCTGTCAGAAGATGAACTACTCGGTAAGTTGAACCTTCAGCTATAGTGTGAGATATAAATGAGGGCCCACTTGTGCGAGTACTGTTTTTAACCAGATGGACAATTCCTGTTTTCTGTACTTTATAGTGAGGGATTGGACGGGTTAAAAGATACGTGTGCTTCTGAGAAACAGAAAGTGCACGTGATTCAAAATGTAGCAATGTGGGACCTCTCATCTTGCTTTGAGATCACTCTTAGAGTTCATACATGGTATGTTTCTTTTTTTTCATTTTTTAATTTATTTTTGAACTACAGTTACCTGTTAAAATTATATTGTAGGTTACATTTCTCGTATTATCGTTAACTAGCCTTTTCCCAGTGGCTTCGGTCACATACACTTTTGACACATATATTACACACACGTCCTCCTCTCGCTCGCTGTGTCCACTTCTTCCTCTCCCTGTCTCCCTCATCCTCCCACCTCTTCCCTACTCCCACCTCTTCCCTACTCTCTCTCTCTGCCCATCTCTTCCTCCCCTTTTCTCTCTCAGCTTCCTCCTCCTCCCTTTCTCACCGTCAGTCTCTCCTGCGCCCCCACCCCACCTTGCTCAGCTGTGCCATTGCAAGTTGTGCAGATACTACTCACATGACATGCCAGTCATGCAGGGCAGCCTACATGTCAGTGGTAGGAAACCCTTTTGTGCCCATATAACCACTCCTGTGGAAGCTAGAAAGTTCTAACTGCCATAGTGCTGAATGTGATACGGCAACCAGCATGTCTTCCAAATTTGGGTGAAATTGATTAAGATGCAATTGACAGTTTGCTTATTTCTGTAGTGTGAGAATTTTTGATGCAATGACCAAACTCGGCAATCACGGTTAATAGAATAATAAAAAGTAGCAACCGGGATCACAAATTTGTTTTATATCTGGTGTCAGTAATTGGTTTCAGTCATTAAACCGACTTCAGACCCCAGATGATGGAGGAGCCTGTGCCAAGCTCTGTTGTGTGATGCCTGTTGCTGTCTGGGACAGATACTACTTGATACTGGCTTCTCTCCTCATCTGGAGTCTCACTCTGAAGACAGATGTCATGTTCTCAGCTGTAATTTTTTATCATTACGGTAGAGTGTAATTAGTCTTGTCGAGGAAGCAGCTTCTCGTACAGCTTAGCTGCAGCGTGCTACCTTGGATGACAGTGAGGGAAACCAGACCCGGATCAGCTCTGTGCAGCAGATTAATGACCAGGTCTTCTGTTTTTGTTTTAGGGTGCAGGGTCGTACGCACCCGTGTCAGAAATGTAGAATGTCGGTGCCAATGACGAAGGCACCCCTGACATCACGGTCAGTTCGAGAGCTGTCAGTATATGCAAAGGTACTATTGTGAATTTCCGTGTGAAGGTCGTGAAACTGAAGGCGATAGAGCGAGGCTGGAGGTAGTGACTTTAGGAAGCGAATGGAGGCTGAGGCGAACACGGGCCGCTGCGTGAAGTCGAGCTGGTGAAGGATTCACACGCATCAGGAAAGTGGCAGGTATTGTGAAGTTAAGCTGTCGGAGGAAGAGCTGAAAGTGAACTCCGGGAGGTAACAGAGAAAAGGGACGTGCCCCATGCTGGCGATCAAAGGAGTCATTGAAGAAGGAGGCATAGGGTGGGTGGCCTGCACGGCAGACAAACGGTGTGCTTACCTGCTGAGGAGAAAGTAGGATAGCGGTAGTTTGCCAGCTTCAGCATACAGACTCTCAGCCGGTCCAGTGAATAGGTGCCAGTGACCAAACAGATGCCACAATGGTGAATAGTATTGAAACAGGATAAGAGGGACAGATGTGCAGATGCAAAAACGAAACACCCCTAGTCTAGTTTTGAATGGAAAAGGGACCGGTACAAACAGTGGAGGGTGGTTCGATCTGCTCCCCAGGAAGTACCACTGAGGACACGTACAACATTGAGGGACTGCATACAGTGGGCTGTTAGGTAAGACACGTGAGAGGACCGAGAAAGTTTCCTATCGAGCGTGAGACCCAAGAATTTCATAGTTTCAACAAACTGAAGAGGTACAGGGCTGAGGTGCAAAGATGGCGGAAGAAACCCGTTGCGCCACAAGAAATATGTACAAACAGTTTTGTCAACAGAAGAACAAAAGCCACTGTCCGTGCTCTACAAGTAGAGACGATCGAGACATCGCTGAAGATGCTGCTCGATGAGCCGAGTCAGTGGAGAACTGGAATAGATGCAAAATCGTCGAAAAAAAGGGAGCCAAAGATGTCCAGTGGGAGTCAGGCCATTATGGGACTAATGGCGATAGCGAAGAGGACGACACTTGGGATGGAACCTCGAGGCACACTGTTTCCCGGATAAAGGTGTCTGACAAGGCAGAACCCTCACGTACTTTGAAAACTCGGTCTTTTAAAAATTCCTGAAGGAAACGGGATATGCGGCTACCGAAGCCCCACCTGTAGAGAGGACAGAGGATACCAGTCCTCCAGCAGTTGTCGTAGGCTTTCTCCAAATCGAAAAACATGGCCACAATCTGGGAGTTCCGCAGCAAACCGTTTGTGACACGGGTGGACGAAATGAAGAGATGGTCGACTGCAACTAAATCCACAGTGTGCAATGCTTAGTAAATTGCGAGAATCATATGTTCCGTCACCTTGCAAACACAGCTGGTGAGAGAAATGGGGCAGTAGCTAGAAGGAAGGTCCTTACCGGCCTTAGATATGGGTATGACAGTGGCTTCATGCCAGAATCTGGGATGTGATGTCATCAGTCATACGACCACACCACCGCCTGAGACACCAATCCGCCGGATGTGATTCTCTCAATAAATGGAACAGAAGAATGGCTGTGTTAGCCAAAGAGTACACAGCCAGTCACAGTACTTACGCTGCCACGAGGCACTGCTGGGCCATTTCGTGTGCAGCAGGAGAGTAATGCAGTTGTGCCAGTCTACAGTTCGTAGCCGCGCTCAGTGGTCAGCCAGTGCCGACGTTAGTCATCATCTGCAGCTCAGTATTGCTGCCATCGAGTCTTTGTTGCTTCATTTCAAGTTAGTCTTCAAATTCACCGGATTCGACATTTGAGATTACGAGACATTAAGTCATCACTGCACGATCTTTGACATGTATATTATGTCATTCTACAGACGCTTAGTCTAGTCGCACCTTCTATAATTGATGACCAACTGATCGTGGACTGCAGCAAAGTTAAGTAATAACTTCTTTCTTATTTTGTACTCCTGCTAATTAATTGTGTTTTCCTGTTGTAGCTACCGAGCAGTCTTGGCATAGTTGAACCCACGTTTCCACCTCCTCGGCTACCTCATCTTCGCCACCTCGTGTTGACGGACTCGATTATGGTGGAAGATCGAGAGCCGTTGTGGGAAATGTGCCCTCTGCCCAGATGCGGTCGTACATGTTAAGCAGAAAGTGCTTGCCCTGCCCGAGCCTCCTCCACTCATTTCCGATGGATGAGAAGGCAGGAAAATGGCAGCCCAAGGTGTCGGAGATAGCAGTAGGGTCCACTGTGACATTGTCTGCTACTGTCAGGCCTGAAAATCCCAGAGATCTGTCAGAGATTGGCCCACATGGTGGGCGAGGGAGTGGAATGTTAAAAGAGCTAATGAATGAAACCGAACTAGATTGTTTGCTGTCCTGAAGAAGGTGATGACACTGTGCACACAACTGTTTACAATGAATGCAGTTTGCCATTGTAGGATTACGGTTAAAAATGCAGAGAGCACGTGTCCACACACAAATTGCATCGCGGCACGCCTCGGTCCACCGAGGGACCGGGGGGCGCAGCGTGGTGAAGAGAAAGTGTGAGGAATGGAATGTTGTGTCACAGTAATGATAACATCTGTAAGATACTCTACCTGGTCAGCACAATGTTTGTCGAAGGTCACCAGAGAGGAGTAGAGCCTCCAGTCAGACTTAGTAAGCTGCCATTTGGGTGTGCACGTAGATGGGATAGGAGTCAGCAAACGGATATTACACGGGAAAAACGGTCACTCGATTACATGTCAGAGAACGTACGCCTCAGACAGTGGGCGAGCTGGTCAGTGCAGAAGGATAGCTCCAAATGGGAATAGGTGTGCGTGAAGTCTGAAAGGAACATGGGTGCTCCTACATTAAGGCAGAGGAGGTTAATTTGATTGAGAAGGTCAGCCGAGAGGTCACCTCTCCGACACATTCTGGTAGAACCCCAAAGGGGCTGATGCACATTAAAGTCACTGAGCAGCAGAATGGGGTGAGGTAGCTGCCCAATAAACTCTAGAATGTCTGCCCCGGCGATAACAAATGACGGAGGGACATAAATGGTACAGAAGGAAAAGGTCAAGTGAGGAAAGAAAAGGCAAACTGCAACAGCTCGGAGATGGGTAATCGGAGAGGTGGATCGACTGTAAACATCATCCCGTATGAGCTACAAGGCTCCTCCACGAGGGGGAGGAGGTCAAAACAGACTGGAAAGAAATGCGAGAGCTCAAAGTGGTCGTGAGGATGCAATATTGTTTTCCCGGAGGCAGAGGACGAGTGGACACTGTGATTCTAAGAGCACCCATAAATTGTCGTCGTCGGATCGAAGAACGCAAACGTTCCACCGGAGGAGAGTCACGACGAGGAAAACACGGAGGGGTGTCACCTCGGCGGCTGCCGAGTGCCGGCCTACGTATACCTGTCACTACGGGACACGGAAGCGGGAACATCCCACTCCGTGAAGTCTACAGGAGTGTCGGCATTCTCTGTCTGTCGGCCTGCGTATTCCAGGGCAGAAAAACAGCCGAGAGTGCACACCGGCGACACAGAGTTCCGCCAGGTGAGGGTATCACGTGGCGACAGCGTCGCAGGGGAGACCGGCCGCCTCCGTTCCACTTCTCGGAGCCTTTCCGGTTGGCAGAGGAAGACTCTGATGTCGGCTGGCTGGAGGGATGTACAAAGTCTTTGTAGGAGTGTTCCTTCTGTCCTTTATGCCTGCCGGTTGTGTAGCAGGTGGCTTAACTCTGGGAGGCGAAAGTTTGTCGCACAGCTGGAGGAGGAGACGGGGATGCTACCGGGACACCGAGCAATTTCACAATCGCGGTGCTAAATATTAGGTCGGACGTCTGCACGGCCGGGTCCTCCGTAGAGCGAGAACGATACTGTAGGTGCCAGGCGGTAGGACGTGGGGTTTACGAGTAGCCGACAACTTACGAGCAGCCGGGTAATGCAGTTTTTCCTTCACTCATATCTCCCGGACAGCCAACTCGTCGAGATATGCGGGATAATCGCAGGAGGATTTGGCACGGTCGTCAGCGCTGTCGCTGCAGCGGGGAGAAGGAGGTGGGCACTCGCCCTCGTGAGCGTCACTACCGCAGGTTACACATCTGGCCGGGAGTCGACAGGACTCTCAGGTGTGGTCGTAACGGTGACACCGGTAGCAGTGCGTCGGGTTTGGAATATACAGTCTGACTGTGATAACTTCATCACCTGCTTTGATCTTTGACGGAAGAACCACTCTGTCAAAAGTGAGAAACAGAGTGCGTGTGGGCACTGAGGAGGCATCTACCTTTTTCATCACACGATAGACTGCGATGGCACTCCGATCGGAGAGGTACATTCGAATTTCTGCCTCAGTCAGACCGTCGAGCGGTGTAGTGTAAATAACACCGCAGGAAGAATTCCGCATTCGGCGGGCCTCGACACCAACGGGATAGCCGCGGAGGAGCGGAGCTGCGAACAGTGTCGCGCCTGAGAGTCAGAAGTAGCCTTCGAAAGCAAAGTGACATTGTGTAAATGAGAGCAGGAGTTCACAGGGCCAGCAGTTGCATCGACACCTTTCCAGGTAATATACGGATTTAGCGTAGTGACTGACCGTCTTCAATATGTGAAACCACGTGGAACCGTGGTGCAGCTGGGAGGGTCTTTTGAATCATTGGCCTCATTCCGTTTATGTTTTGTAGACGTTGAAGGTGAAGACGATTGGCTCGTTGCGAGAAAATCCCCCACGATTTTCGGCATCTCCGACGGCGTGCTCCTTACTACGGGGGGGCACACATCAGAAGGGGGCACACTTGCCTCAGACGATTGTTCACACTTCAGATTGCACCTCACGAACACCTAACAGACGTTCCAATTGGCAATTTGAGAAGCTAGCAGCTCGGGCAATCATCTCTCCTCAGGCCCGGCCTCTACGAGGGGGTACGTGCGAACTCTACCTGTCGACTCGGGGCTGGGTTTTACACGTTACCCGTTCACGTGTTATGTGTCAGAGGCATAGGCGGTGCATGGGGAGGAAGAAGAAAAAAGGAGGACCTCGAACGCCGAAACGGAGGAAGGATAGGAGAAGGGGAACAAGGAAAGAAAAAAGAAATGAAAAACAGTGCAGAGACTGTTCTGATATTGGCCACTGAAAATGCAAAACACCTTTCCAGAAACATTCTGGACACGTTCCCCGAGGGAGAAGAAATAGAACAGTGTGAGGATATACGTGCAGCACCGAAGGGAAACTGTGCTGCAAAGGCAGCGGCCTCACGGTAGCCGAGCACGGACCCGACGAAGAGTGGCGAGTCCCGTGAGGGGTTGGGAACCGGTGGTCTGGTACTTCGGTCAGCCCGAGTGTGGCTTTTAGGTGGTTTCCTGCACTCATGTAGGGAAATGCTGGGCTGGTCCCCAATCTCCACTCGGTACAAATATCTGTAATATACGGTTACACAAAGGACAAAGTTTACACGATCCATAGTCGTGTGGCAGCCACAGCTCTCCTCCCTGACGTTAACTGGTGACTGTGGCACCAGGAAGGTTATCTGGCCTCAAATTTAAAATAAAAACAAAATCTGCCAAATCATGTTAAATAGTAGTGCCTTATGATGGGGTAAATGCTAGGATAGATAGTCAGTGTTTGTGACAAAATTTTATTTTGCAGAACAACCTGATTTTTGATATTTCATAGTACCGTGCAGTCAATAAATTTCAGCATCAATAATAATACTTCCTAGGACAATGACCTGTACTGCTCTACAGTACTAAGTTCCTTAATTTAAAAAATTCTTTAATTTTTATCTAATTTTCAATAATTTAGAATGTACTTGTATTTAATTATTTAATTTTGCATGTGAACATGTAATCAGGAGTATACTGCATAAATTACACATAAAAAATAGGACATGTTTAATCAATTTACAAATGTATGTGAATTACTGAGAGACATAAGGAAATTTGTGTTAATTATATTACACTGCTTGATAAAATTATACAACCATAAATTATATGAGCCACTGAGAACCATAAGAGGCCAAAGCGTATCATCATTGATTGAGACTGTAGCATTTATTTATGCTTCTGACATCCATCAATCTTAGGCTGTGTCACGTTTGTCTGTGCTCTAGATCCACATTGTATGTATGAACAGTCACGAAAAGCTATCTCACTGGCTTCTCTGATATTCGGTTTGATGATGGTTTGCTTGAGGCCCTTGTGGTTCTTAGTGCGTGTGTGTGTGTGTGTGTGTGTGTGTGTGTGTGTGTGTGTGTGTGTGTGTGTGTGTGTGTCAGTTGTACAGAAAGTGCAAAATTGCTAAGTAGGAATGGCTAATGGATGAATGCAATGCTACAGGAGCACGCATTACTGTGGGGAAAGATAGATGCCATGTAGAGGAGCATTAAAATGACTTTCGGAGAAAAGAGAAACAGCTGTACAAATATAAAGAGCTCAAGTGGCTCGCCAGTACTACACAAAGAATAGAAAGCTGAACGGTGGAAGGAGTGTGTAGAAGGACTTTACAATGGAAATCAACTTGAAAGCAAAGGGATGATGACGTAAATGAAAATGAGATGGGGGATCTTATTGTGCGAGAAGCATTTGTTGGAGCACTGAAGGTTGAAATAAGGCCCCTGGAGAAAATGACATTCCCTCAGAATTATTGAGATCCTTGGGAGAGTCAGCCATGACAGAACTATTCCATTGTGTGTGTACAAGGTCTGTTCAAAATATTCCAGAACATTTGTAATTTAGAGTGAAATGTGGTTGGCATCCGCGTATGCTTGTGTTTAATGTGTTTCATTGTTGTATTTCTGTTAGTTATTGTTGAGTGCTGCATTTAATAGAATGTTGTGTTGCACAGTTTGTGAATTTCGAGATGGAAGAGCTAGAGGAGCAATGCATCTGCATTAAATTGTGCACGAAACTCAAGAAAATCTGCAGAGACACTCCAAACGATGCAGGAAGCCTACGGTGATGAGTGATTAAGTCGTACTCTGTGTTACAAATGGCTGACACAGTTTAAAAATGGCTGGACAGAAGTTAGAGATGACCCTCATTCGGGACACCCTCCGACGTCTACCACCGACACTCGTGTCGGTAACATCGACAAAATTGTGCGATCCAGTCACAGACTGACTGTCCGAGAGATTTCGGAAGAATGTAACATTTCAATTGGACCGTGTCATGAAATCTTGACACAGCATATTGGAGTGCTATGTGTTGCCAGCAAATTCGTCCCACAGCTCGTGAGTTGAGACCAGAAAGATCGTCGCCGTGCAACCTGTGAAGGGCTATCGCATCGCACAAATGAGAATGAGATGGTCCTTAAGAGTATCATAACGGGTGATGAGATGTGGGTCTACAGTTATGATGTTGAGACTCAGGTTCAATCTTCACAATGGATCAGGAAGGATTCTCCGACACCAAAACTAGCTCATCAGGTCAGATCAAATGTCAAAGCGACGCAGACAGTTTTCTTTGACTTTGAATGATTAGTTCATCTTCATCACGAATTTGTTCCACAGGGACAAACTGTTAACCAATGGTAGGATTGGGACGTGTTACGAAGCCCAATAAAATGTGAGAAGGAAACAGCCTGAAGAGTGGCGAGACAGTTCACGGCTCTCGCTTCGCGATAACGCGTCCACACATCTCTCCCTGTTGCTGCACGACTGTAGCACAAAAAATGAAATCACTGTGCTGCCTGATGCTCCGTACTCTCCAGACCTGGCCTCTGTGGACTTTTTTTATTTTCGAAGTTGAAATCCCTTTTGAAAGGACGAAGATCTGCAATGATAGACGACGTAAAAGAAGATTTTAAAACAGCGTTTTGCGTAATCCGTCTAGAGGCGTACCAGGACTGCTTCCACATGTAGAAACGACATTGCGAGCGGTGTTATCAATTGTGGTGGAGAGTATTTCGAAAGAGAGCGTGTAGAAATAGAAGGTAAGCATAGACAAATTTTTTGGACAAAGTTCTAGAATTATTTGAACAGACCTCGTAAGGTGTATGAAACAGGCAAAATACTCTCCGAGTTCAAGGAGGGTGTCACGATTCCAATTCCAGAGAAGGCAGTTGCTGTACTTACAGGTGTGTATTCTACTGGACCAACGGTTTACTAAACCATTGTTGCAAAATACTGACACCGTGAGGACAAGTCAATGAATAAGTCACAAATATCAGTTTACCTTATACTGTGTTTAAATCGTGCATACATACTTTGCCAGCAGATAGTGGCATGTGTACACATTTAGAGGCTGCAGGGAAGTGTACACGAGTAGAATAGTATGTGGTCGTGCATTTCTTGTGGGTGGAAGGGCTGTTCACAGGGGAAGTGTATCGTGAAATGGGTCCCGTGTATGTTGACAACTGTTTATCACAGAAATCTGTGTTCACTCGGATCAGGAGTTTATAAAGGGAAGGCAAAGCGTCAGAGATTGGGAGCGTGCTTGCTGTCCTGCAGTGGTTGCAACTGAAACCGAGAAGCAGTGTGTGGAGCAGATAATTCGTAACGAGTGGTATGTGGCGATCAGTGACGTAGCACGTGCTGTAGGCTGTTCGTGTCAAACAGCTTACACTATAATGGGTGAGCAGCTGAAGTTTCATAAAGTTTGTGCACAGTGGTTGCCTAGCATGGTGACTGAGGAGCACAAAATGAATATAATGGGCTTTTCTCAACAGCACCTCATTCGATACTCTGGGGAAGGAAGGAGGGAAGGAGAGGATTTAGTGGCACAAATTGTTGGAGGGGTCAAGTTTTGGGTTCACCACTTTCAACCAGAGACCAAATGACCATCCACGGAACGGAAGCATTGTACCTCCTCGACAATAAAAACACTGAAGGCCATTCCGTCAGCCTGTAAGATTCTGCTCACCATGTTTTGGGACACGTGAGGGCTGTACTGGTGAAATTCTGTCCTCACGGTGAGGCACCGAATGCCGTGTCATACTGCACCAGTGTGTGGGAACTCTTGACACACCATTCACCACAAATGTAGTGATTCCTCTAGATGACAGTGCCTGCCCTCGTACAGAAAGACAAATACGGGACCTGTTACCAATATTTAATTGGGAATGCTTTGAACAGTTGCCGTACGGTCCCAACTTACCCTCGGAAGACTTCTTTGCTGCCAGTTATTGAAGGCTTGTAAAAAGGTGGGATAAGTGTCTGAATGTACAGTGTGAATATGTAGCAAAGTGAAACAAATTTCAGGAAGTTACTTCGATTTTTATTGCCTCTAGCCTGTTTTGCAACTTATTTATTGACACGCCATCACGCCTACAGAGGTACGGGAAAACTAGTAGAAGCTGGCCTCGAGGAAGGTCAGTTTGGGTTCCAGAGAAATGTAGAAACACACAGGGCAATACTGCCCCTGAAGTTAGCTGGCATAAAATACGGGGAGTGAAAGGATATTTATGGCACGTACAGAAAGTAGACTGCAGATGTAAGAGTTTAAGGGCACGAAAGTTGCAGTGCTGTACAGTATCGATACCGTGCCAGGCAGAACGCATACGCTGCCGTCTTGAAGCCACATCTCTGGTCGTACACGTATGTAGCACCACTGCTGAACTGGATAAGAAGACACTGCAATGAGCCAACTAGTAGTCTATGAATGAAGGTTATAGTGGCATTTCTGTATTTTGATCATTTATAATGATTAGGCTCTGTCTAATGGAATCTCTTGGACATGCTGTACGAATTTACGTAAACAGCAGTGCCACTGTGATTGTGCGTACTTCTAATCATATCTGCTCTCTGTCTAAGTACCCGCTATTCCATGACACCCGCCACGTGCGGATCCGACGAAAGGGAAGCAGTGCTGCAAAGCGAGGAAGATGGGGTTGTAGCCTAAACCAGGTGTTGTTCAGTCTGTTCACTGAGCGAGCAGTAAAGGAAACTGGGAATAAATTTGAAAATGGAATTAAAGTTCAGGAAGAAGAAATTAAAAGCTTGAGGTTTCCTGATGACTCTGTAATTTCTGTTAGTGTCGGGAGAGGGCTCGGAAGAGTAGGTGAACAGAACGGATAATGTCTCGAAAGGAGGATATTAGACGAACGTCGACAAAAGCAAGACAGGGTAGCAGAATATAGTCGAATTAAAACGGGCTGTGGCGAGAGAATTAGATTGGGAAATTGGACACTAAAAGTAGTGGAGGAGTTATGTTATCTGAGTAGCAAAATAACATAATTGCTGAATTAGAGAGGATGTAAAATCCAGGTTATCAATAACAAGAAAAGCATTTCTGAAAAAGAGGACTCTTTTAACATCAAATTCAAACTTAAGTGTCAGAAAGTCCACCTCTGCAACCAAACGATTAATGTTGCTGCCTTCAGTGTGGAGGTCGCAGGTTCAATTCCTGGTACCTCTTCAGATATCTTTTGAGATAGGGAGATACGGTACGGTATTCACTCAGCCCTTGTGAGGTCAAATTAAGAAGCAACAGCATCATCAGGATTCATCTGGTGGCTACAATGGCTGGAGCAATTGTCAGCATGCCGATCACACGTTCCACCGTCGTAGACCGCTCCTCGTAGTGCCTTTTAGGCAGCAGTTGGCCAGCCAGAACAGGCCTGAGGCCTAATCTGTGAGCGGTGTTTACGTTTATGTTAGGAGACCTTTCCTGAAAGTACTTGTGTGGAGTCTACACTTGTATGTAATTGGGACGTGATTGATAAGCAATTCAGACAACAGTAAAACAGATCCTTTTGAAATATGGTGCTACAGAAGAAAGCTGAAGGTTAGATGAGTAACTGACAAAGAGGTACTCTGTGAAATAGAGGTAACATAGATTTAGGATTGTCTGACGACAATGCTCTCACCATTGAAATCCCTTTAAGGTCAAACGATGATAAAGGTATAAATAATATTTACAAAAGAAACTTCTCTGTGGACAGCTGTCATCTGTTCATAAGTATTTTAGAAAAGAAAAACTGGTTAGATGTTATGAAACAAACAAGTACAGATGAGGCATATAGTGTATTTTCATCAAATTATCTGATGAACTTTGATATGTGTTTCCCAAAGAAACTGACCAGAATCAAGTCTAATGGACACATAAAGTCAGGTTCTCGGATGACTCTTGGCATTAATAAATCGTGTGAAAAAATGAAAAAACTCAATTCAGAGTTGAGGGAGTGTGCAGATACTGATTTTATAGAATATGTCAAAACGTATAGGAAAATATGCTGCAGAGTAATTGCAAATGCAAAGTTAATAAGTAATGACATGGAAATAAAACAGTCCAGAAATAAAACTAAAATAGCATGGGAAATTGTGAGAAAAGAAACTGGGGTACCTATCAAAGATAAGGAAATTATTCTAAAAGATGAGGAGAATAAAATGTTAGATAAATATGCCATGCCCAGTTATATAAATAATTACTTTTTAAATATACCCCAGACATTAAGCAGGTATTTTGGGGAGCAGATGAGGAGAGCAGCACCCAAGGCACCCAGCAGTATGATGGCAGTCCCAACATACGAAAAGGAAGTTTTAAAAATGATTAAAAGTCTCAAGTCCAAGATGTCAGCTGGAGTAGTTGAGGTGTCAATAATAATAGCAAAGAAAACAGCTAATCAAATAGCGAAACCATTGGTGCACGTAGCAAACGTGTCAATGGCTGAGGGAGTGTTTCCACAGAAACTGAAAATTTCTAAAGTCATCCCCCTGTTGAAAAAGAGAATTAAGCTTAAAATAGAAAACTACAGACCTGTCTCACTTCTCCCAACTTTCTCAATGTGTGACTCTATATTTCATTTGTATCTGTAAAACCTTAATCTTAATATCCACAATCTGGTAAACAGTAATGAGCACAGTTTTCAAGCTGGGAGAAGTACCGAAACAGCTGTACTGGAATACACAAAAGAAATAATCAGTAAATTGAGAGAGGGAAAAAGTGTAGTTGGATTAAATCTAGATCTGTCAAAAACTTTTGACACTGTTGACCACAGCATACTTTTGGAAAAACGTGAAGCTATAGGTATTAGAGGACCGGTAAAAAAGTGGTTTGAGTCGTATCTGGAAAAGAGGATGCAGGTAGTTGAAATTACAGCACCAAATATTAACCAAAAAATTAAACTAAGGTCAGGTCCAAGGGAGGTCACTGTAGGAGTACCCCAAGGAAGTGTATTAGGCCCTTTGCTATTCCTCATTTACATTAGTGATATCTGGGTGTCAGAGAGAAAAGCTAGAATCGTGTTATTTGCTGATGATACTAGTTTAATAGTTAGTGATATGAAGCAGTCATTGCACAGTGCTGTGGACCATGACCTACAAGATATACAAAAATGGTTTAGCGCAAACAAGCTAACAGTGAATGAAAAAAAAAAAAAAAAACTAATTATGTGCAATATGGAAAAATAAGTGAACATGATGACCTAAATGCCACCATGGAGGACAAACAACTTGAGTACAGTGTGCAAAATTCCTCGGTATGCACAGTGATGAGAAGATAAACTGGAAGGACCATTTGGTGAGCTTAGCACTAAAACTAAATTCAGCATGTTTTGTACTTAGAATAATTTCAAGAGTTTGTAGTAATGACTGTACCAGATTAGTATATTTTGGCTATTTTCAGTCCATTGTGTCCTATGGGATAGTATTCTGGGAAAAAATAAATTGTCGTCTAAATGAGACTTTCAAATTGCAAAAATGCGCTATTCAGATAATGAGCCAGAGCCCACCTCAAACACATGGTAGGCCCCTTTTCAAAGCATTGAAAATTTTAACAATTCCATAATTATACATTCTGAAATTTCTGTTGATGATCAAAAGAAATCAGGACAAAATTAAAACCAATACAGACTATCATAATTACGATACACGGCAATGTAAAGATCTCCCCTTACAAGCTGTAACAAGGACCCGAAGTCAGAAACATGTTTGTAATCAAGGCATCAAACTTTTTTAATGCACTACCAAAACATATCAAAGAGCTGGAAAATGAGGATAAATTTAAAACTGTTATAAAGAGTCACATGCTTGACAAATGTTGATACAGTGTAAGTGAATTTCTAGGCTCAACTGTATTAGAATATAAAGAACCACATGCTTGACAAATGTCACTACAGGATAAGTGAATAGCTCTGCTCAACTGTATAAGAATATATGATATCATAAATGTGACAAATGAAATCACAACATCAAGGAATAGGTCTGTTAAGCACATAAGAAATTATGTTATAAAAACACTTATTAGTTGTATATTGTATTAAACACAAGATAGATTCATATGAATTCAGCATAGAAAAACATTTTGTTAAGATATTATATAGTTGTTGAAATGTATCCTGACAAATCCTATATCACAAGTGTGATCATTGGGATGATAATAAATAAATAAATAAATAAATTGGGGGAAAATAACTCCCTGGCACAATATGGCTAAAGGAAGGAGTAGCTCGATACAGCACAATCTGCGGCATTGAGGAGTAATTAATTTGGTGGTGAAGGGAAGTATATTTGATTATAATGCTTTACTTGGACTGAAGTTCAAAATACTTTTCAGTTACTGGTGCCTGCTATATGAAGCGGACTTTGAAGGAATATGAGGAAACTCTGTACACCATAATAAATCTCCATTTCATCGCAATAATATAATAGTTTTGTTGTAATACTTCCTTCTTTTGTTTACCCACCTCAGTGTAGAAAACTATTAGTAGATAAGTTTTCTTGGATTTAGTAAAATAATTTGTTCTTATTGTTAAGTCAAAGACAACTACCACTCATTGCTGTAATAAAAGGCTTATTACATTCTCTGAGTTTCTAATTGCAATCTTCCATTTGGGCTAAATGGGTCTTTAATGCTTCTTTTCCATATAACTTCCCAAACTCTGTGCAAAATAAATAAAAATACCCAGTTGCAATTTTTTTTAAATTGTGAATAATTCCTCTCACTACAGATAATGTGATATTGTGAATTGTGATAATTGTGATAATTCCTCTCACTACTCACTATGAATCTACATTATACATTCACAAATCATTTCCTATGATGAACAGGTGGAAAATAATTCTACTGCCAATAGGCAATAACTGAACATTTACTTAATATAAATTACACGGTACAGTTACAGAGCCGTCACCTTTTTTTTATTGACTACACAGCTGCCGTGTTCTCACCTTTGCTGACTGTCAGCTAAAAAATCGTGGTGCCTGGTGTTGCATCAGATGAGAAAGATGATACCACACTGTCAGTATTGTAAACTCCACATGAAATGGAGAATGAGAAAACATTTGAGTAAATGTATCGAAAAGAAACTAAACTAAACTACGCCCGAACAGGCCGTAAAGGCACAACAGTACCAACCGGCTGCCGTGCCGTCCTCAGCCCACAGGTGTCACCGGATACAGAGGGGGACGTGGTCAGCACACTGCTCTCCCGGCCGTACGTACGTTTAAGAGGCCGGAGCTGCCACTTCTCGATTGAGTAGCTCCTCAGTTTGCCTCGCGAGGGCCGAGTGCACCCCGTTTGCCGACAGCGGTCGGCAGATCGGATGGTGACCTGTCCGAGTGCTAGCCCGGCCCGACAGTGCTTAACTTCGGTAATCTGGTGGGAACAGATGTTACCACTATGGCAAAGCCACTGCCAAATGTATTGAGATGAAGCTAACGTAAATGCTGTGAAGTATAAAATTATGAATGTTTGCCTGATGTCATTTGGGCAGGGAATGTTAGTAAGTCTACATATTTTAGAGGCAGACCAGAACTTAATTACAGGAAAGAAGGAAAGACATTCAAACAAGTGTAGGCTGAGTGGTTATTCAGAGATGAAGAGGCAGACAGCTGCATCAAACTAGGCAACTCATACAAATCTCTGGATGTAAGAATTTGTAGGGAAATTGAACTGAACTGTTTTGTAGCCTTTGCCATAGGTAAACAGGTGGCAGACTTTGGTTCATTGGTAGAACACTAAGAAAATAGAATGAGTGCACAAAAGAGATTGCTTGCAAAACACTTCTGCAATCCATTCTAGAATAATGCTCAGGTGTGTGAGACCCATACCAGACAAGACTGATAGGGAATATTCAGAGGATAGAAAGAAAGGCAGCCCAAATGATCACAGGCTTGTCTGACCCGTGAGAGAGTGTCACAGATATACTGCGGATACTGAATTGACAGACTCATCTACATCTACATCTGCATCTATACTCTGCAAACCACGGTGAGCTACACGGCGGAGAGTATGTCCCGTTTTACCAGTTACTGGGGTTTCTTCCTGTGACATTCGTGTATGGAGCATGGGAAGAATGATTGTTTAAATGCCTCTGTGTGTGCAGTAATTATTCTAATCGTACCATCGCGCCACCTCTGTGAGCAATACGTAGGGAGTTGTAGTACATTCCTAGAGTAATTATCTAAAGCCAGCTCTTGAGGGATCATTAACAGAGTTTGTTGGGATAGTTTACATTTATCTCCAAGAGTCTTCTGGTTCAGTTCCTTCAGTATCTTTATGACAGTCTCCCACAGATTAAAAAACCTGTGACCATTAGTGTTCCCCTTCTCTGTATACATTAATATCCCCTGTCAGTCCTATCTGGTACGGCTCCTACCCACTGGAGCAATATTTTAGGATAGGTCACACGAGTGATTTGTAAACAATCTCTGTTATAAACTGATAGCACTTCCCTAGTATTCTACCAATAAACTGAAGTCTACTACGTGCTTTATCCATGACTGAACCTATGTGATTATTCCATTTCATGTACCTACAAAGCATATACAAGCACCTGGTTGTAGAGATGGCTGATTCCAGCAGTGACTCATTGGTATTTTGGTCATAGGTTACTACATTTTTTTCATTTTGTGAAGTGCAAAATTTTACATTTCTGAACATTTAGAGCCAGTTGCCATACTCTGCATCATGTTGAAATCTTATCAAGATCTGACTGAATATTTATGCGGTTTCTCTCAATTAGTACTTCATTATAGATAGCTGAATCATCTGCAAAAAGACTGGTTTTACTATTAATATTGCCTACAAGTCATTAATATACAACATGAACAGCAATGGTCCCTGGTGCACAGCCAAAGTTACTTCTACATCTGATGATGGCTCTCCATCCGAGATAACAGGCTGCACTCTCCCTACCAAAAAGTCCTCAACCCAGTCACAAATTTCATTTGATACCCATATGATCATACTTTTGACATTGCAGTACTAAGACAAATGCTTTTTGGAAATCGAGAAACACTGCGTCTACCTGGTTGCCTTGATCCAAAGCTTTCAGTATGACATGTGAGAAAAGTGCAAATTGGGATTTTCACATGATCAATTTTTTAAAAAACCGTGCATCACTTCTACAACGCTTCTTGTAGATGAGTGTGACCTGTGCCATTTTTTCAAAAATTCGGCACGGCTTTTTGTTCGAGGATCTACGATAGATTGTAGTGAGGAGAGGGGTTAACTTGGCTGCAAATTCAGCAGAGAATCTGACAGGAACTCCATTGGGCCCTGGAGCTTTGTTTAGTTTTAACAATTTCAGCTGTTTCTCAGAACCATTGACACTAACACTTATTTAATTCATCTTTCCAGTGGTTTGAGGATTAAATTGGAGCAATTCTCCTGGGTTTTCCTTTGTAAAGGAACATTTGAAAATTGAGTTAAGCATTTCACCCTTTCATCTACATCTACATCATACTCTGCAAGCCACCTAATGATGTGTGGTGGAGGGTACTTTCACTACCACTTTTTGACCCTGCAACCCTGTTCCACTCCTGAATAGTGTGTGGGAAGATTGATTGTCGGTAAGTCTCTGTATTGGCTCTAATTTCTTGAATTTTCTCCTCGTGGTTAATACACGGGATGTATGTCGGGGCGAAGTAATATGTTGTCGGACTCTTCCTGAAAAGTGCTGTCCTGAAATTTCAATAGGAAATCTCTCCATGATGCACAATGCCTCTGTTGTAACATCTACCAGTGGAGTTTGTATAACATCTCTGTAATGCTCTCTCGCCAGCTAAAAGATCCCGTGATGAAATGTGCTGCTCTTTGTTGGATCTTCTTTATCTTCTCTACCAGTTCTACCTGATAGGGATCCCAGATAGATGAACAATACTCAAGAATCAGATGAACAAATGCCTTATAAGCCACTGAGTTATATTTCCTTAAGATTCTTCCGATGAATCTGAGTCTTGTGTCTGCTTTTCCCAGTATCTGTTTTATATGGTCATTCCACTTAAGGTCACTCTGGATAGTCACACTTGGATATTTTATGGCAGACACTGTCTCAATGTGTTTGTCATCAATAGTGTAGCTGTACAGTAGTGGATTTCTTTTTCTATGTATGCGCAATATGTTACATTTATTTATGTTCAGGGTCAACTGCCAGAGTCTGTTCCATTCATCAATTCTCTACAGGTTGTTCTGCAAATTCTTATTATCTTCTGATGTTGCTACTTTGGTATAGACAACTGTGTCATCTGCGAATAGCCTTAAAGAGCATCCGATGCTTTCTTCTAAATCATTTATGTATATTGTTAACAGCAACGGTCCTATCACACTTCCCTGTGGTACTCCGAATATTACCTTTACACCTGTCGATTTAGTTCCATTAAGAGCAACATGTTGAGTTCTGTCTGCAAGAATGTCTTGAATCCAATTGCAGGTCTGCTGTGATACTCCGTAACCACATATTTTTTTCATTAAATGGCAATGAGGGACAGTGTCAAATGCCTTACTGAAATCAAGGAACATGGCGTCAACCTGAGCACCATTGTCCACAGTGCTGTGGATCTCATGGAGGAATAGAGTGGGCTGAGTTTCACAGGATTCCTATTTGTGGAATCCATGTTGATTTTTATAAAGGAGATGTTCATTTTCCAAAAATGTCATAATTCTTGAGCATAAAACATGTTCCATAATTCTACAACAGATTGACATCAATGATATACGTCTTTAACTGTGTGGATCTGTCTTACGGCCTTTCTTAAAAACGGGAATGACCTGCCTTTTTTCCAGTTGTTAGGTATTTTTCATTGCTCAAGCGATCTGCAATAAATTACTGCTAGAAGGGGAACAAGTTCTTTTGCATAATCTTTATAGAATCTTATAGGTATCTCATCTGGGTCTCAAACCTTTCCACTATTAAGCTATTGTAGCTGCTTTTCAGTTCCGTGATCAGTTATCTCAATATCTGCCACTTCGATGGTCGTACGATGATTGAAAGTCCACGGTGAAGCAACTTCAGAAGACCGAATTCAGTATTTTGGCCTTCTCTTTGTTATCTTCCATTTTGGTGCCAGTGTGGTCACCAAGAGAATGAATAAATGATTTTGACCCACTTACTGATTTTACATACAACCAAAATCTCGTAGTCTTCGTTGATCCATTATGGACGCTGGCATGAACTTCCTGATGCGATAATTTACCAACAGCCGTATGTATTGTAGAAATTTATTTTATTTTATGAAATTCTATGTGCTATCAGTTTCGGCATTACATTGATGCCATCTTCAGGCCCCACACGTCATAGTCGTAAAATTGCTATACACGGAGGGAGCCATATAACTGGATCCGTGATTCAAATCATTGTGTAACAGCTCTTGGTGGCCAGGCGACACAGCCTCTCTTAGGGTTTTTTCTCAGATTTGTTGACAATGTCTTACTTTCAAAATCATTGAACGCTTCTCTCATTGCTCTCCTTACACTCATTTTCACTTTGTTCAGCTTTTGTTTGTCACCTAGGTTTTTACTTCTCTTGAATCTGAGTTGAAGTGCTCTTTGTTTATGTAGTGCTTTTCTAACATGATTATTACACCATGGTGGATCTTTTCCATCTCTTAAAACATTACTCATAACATACTTGTGTAGGGCATATTGAACGATGCCTTTGAATTTTTTCCATTTGTTCTCCACATCTTTGTCCTCATCACCGAATATTTGATACTAACTGCTGAGATATTCTGAAATTTTTATCCTGTCACCCTTGCTGAGCAAATATGTCTTCCTACCTTTCTTAACATTCCTTGTAGGACCCGTCATCATACATTCTGTCACAGCCTTGTGATTACTGATACCTTTCTCTGTGTTAACTGATTTTATAAGTTCAGGTATGTTTGTTGCCAGGAGGTCTAAAACGTTATCCTCTCAAGTTGGTTCTCTAACTATCTACTCAAAGTAATTTTAGGGCAAGACTTCCAGGACAATGGCTCATGATTCTCTGTCTCTGGCACCACTTTTGATGGCATAACACTTCCAATCTATACCTGGCAAGTGGAAGTCACCCCCTATTACAGCGGCACAATCAGGAAAATTACTAATGATATTGTGCAAGTTCTGTCCGAAGCATTCTACAACTACAGATCCTGACCCAGGTGGTCTATGAAAGCATTGGATAACCATTGTTGACCATTATTTGACACTCAATTTCACCCAGATTAATTCACATTCGGAGTCCGTGGTAACCTCACTAGATATTATCAAATTTTTTACTGCAATATGCACGCTGCCACCATTGGCGACTAACCTATCCCTAGGATAAACATTCCAGTCTGAACTTAGGATTTCATTGTCACTGATGTCTGGTTTCAACCAGCTTTCTGTTCCCAATACTAACTGTGCAATGCCACCTTCAGTAAGCGATACTAATTCTTGGACCTTTCCTGGGATGCTCCTGCAGTTTACTAAAATCATATTAATCTTTCTATCTCTGATCTGCGAGGACCAAGAATCTCCATGGTTGCTGTGGTTGATTTGACATGCAAATCATCTTTGCTCCCAAGGGAGGAGTTCTCTAACCTGAAACAGCTCCGTGTGCACACCACACGTACTCCACTACTCTAGTAGCCGCATCCTGCATTTATAGTTCAATTCTTTTATCTTGGCGGCTTGCGCATGCCCGCCCAGATGCGGGAGATTGCTGCGTTGCCAGTTGCAAACGACGTACACGCCAAGAGAAGCAGCGCCAACTTACGTTTAGGCGGGAGCGCGCAGTTTATGAAGTAAAGCCACCACGGCCGCACTAACCCTTTCGCTGCTAAGAGACGTGCTCCCCGCATTCCGTTTAACAAAAGTCCTGGAGTACTCTAAAATATCAAGCAAAATACCGACAAACACTGTTGGTATGACTACGAATTGCTCACGTTTCATCTAAGTACAATAGGAAATAAACAATTACCGCTTTTCATTATTGCAAAAAAGCGGTTCGTGAGAATGATACAAACACCTTTCCTTGCTATCACCTGAATTAGGAGGCTTATTGCTTGTTTGGCTTAATTAATTAAAAATACCAAGCAAAATACCGACAAACACTGTTGGTATGACTACGAATTGCTCACGTTTCATCTAAGTACAATAGGAAATAAACAATTACCGCTTTTCTTTATTGCAAAAAAGCGGTTCGTGAGAATGATACAAACACCTTTCCTTGCTATCACCTGAATTAGGAGGCTTATTGCTTGTTTGGCTTAATTAATTAATAGAATATGAAGCAGTTGGTATAAAGAATGCTTTTTCCAAACTTTCTATAAAAAAAAGTCTGCTATCAAGACTTTGCTTTTGTTTGATTACTTTATTTATGACTGAACGTTTCTAAAACTTAAGACACTCATCCGTGCTCTGCACTGCAGTCGAGTTCTGGCAACGTCATTCTCTGTTCATCGGCTGACTGTGTTTTGTGACGTCAGATGCGCAGAAAGAACCTAAACTTGCCCGCCGTTGTAAATGACGCGCACTTTAGTGCACGCCTGACCTATTAATGGGAACCTTAAAATTCTGCACCCGATAGCGGAGGTCGTGAAATTTGCATCCGATACTGCCACAGAGTCGTCTGAGCCTCTGGTTTAGATCTTCCACTCTGCTCCAAACCGGAGGACCACGATCGACCCTGGGTACGATGCTACAAATAGACAGCTCAGTCTGCAACCTGCGTGCAAATTCTGAGGCAGTGGCTACCTTCGCCTTACATGCTTAATTACGGTTATATCTGTTATTGGTTGCTGATTTTTAAGTACTTTGTCACACACAATGATGATGGTTAACATTCACAACAATCCTCACTGCAATCGACGGTCGTTACTGGCAGACGCGGTTCATGTGAAACACAAAATTCGGCACTTGTCACTTTCGGTTTTATATCACTCACAAATCGGTATTGATGAGGGTCAACCCCACAACGATAATGGGGACGCGCTCATTTGTTACACTTCCGTGAATTTACAATTTACTCCTCATTCGGCACATCCGCCATTGACACCATACTCGGCTCGACCACCCTTCTTGCCCATCTTCTCAGTACTGCCACTCACTCGACACTCCTCTCACTGCCTCCTGCAGCGCTCGACAATCGACTCCTGTCTACTATTGACCTGGGCGTCGGATACTAGTATCTGTGTTCGTGGGATCACAGATCCCTTACAACATTAATCTCATTTCCTTCTTTCAAGACATTGTCCATTCTGTTCAGCTGCTCTTCCAGGTCCTTTGCTGTCTTCGAGAGAATTACAATGTCATCGGCAAACCTCAAAGGTTTTATTTCTTCTCCATAAATTTTAATTCTTTCTCCAAATTTTCTTTTGTTTCCTTTACTGCTTGCTCAATATACAGATTGAATAATATCAGGGATAGGCTACAACCCTGTCTCACTCCCTTCTCAACTGCTGCTTCCCTTTCATGCCCTTTGACTCTTATAATTGCAATCTGGTTTCTGTACAAGTTGTAAATAGTTTTACGCTCCCTGTAAATAACACCTGCTACCTTCAGTATTTGAACAAGATTATTCCAGTCAACATTGTCAAAAGCTTTTTCTGAGTTTACAAATGCTAGAAACATAGGTTTGCCTTTCCTTAACCCATCTTCCAAGTTGTAGGGCCAGTATTGCCTCACATTTTTCAACATTTCTACAGAATCCAAATTGATCTTCGGTGACTCGGCTTCTACCAGTTCTTCCATTCGTCTGCAAAAAATTCGTGTTAGTATTTTGCAACCGTGACGTATTAAACCGATAGTTTGGTAATTTTCACATCTATCAACACCTGCTTTCTTTGGGATTGAAATTATTGTATTCTTCTTGAAGTCTAAGGGTATTTCACCTGTCTCGTACATCTTTCTCACCAGATGGAAGAGTTTTGCCATGACAGGCTCTCACATGGCTGAGTGTTGTGGAGTGTTGTCTACTTCCCAGGCCTTGTTTTGACTTAGGTCTTTCAATGCTCTGTCAAATTCTTCAGCCGTATCATATCTCCCATTTCATTTTCATCTACGTCATCTTGCATTTCCATAATATTACCCTCAAGTACATTACCCTTGTATAGACCCTCAATATACTCCTTCCACCTTTCTGCATTTCCTTCTTTGCTTAGGGCTGGTTTTCCATCTGCGCTCATCTTTACAGTTGACCTCTAGCCATCCCTGTATAAGCATTTTGCCCTCCCTGTCGATCTCATTTTTTAGATGTTCGTATTTCTTTTTGCCTGCTTCATTTATGGCATTTTTATATTTTCTTCTTTCATCAGTTAAATTCAATAACTGCTGAGTTACCCAAGGATTTCTGCTAGCCCTCATATTTTTACCTACTTGATCCTCTGCTGCCTCCACTATTTCATCTCTCAAAGCTGCCCATTCTTCTTGTATTGTACAGTTAACCATTAGGATTTCAATACTCTCACCTGTGGGAGACATTCCTTTCGATCTTACACTGATACTTCTGGGTTTCCTACATCTATTGTTATCTGGATTGGATGGAGAGTCGCCTAACCTGAGAAACCCTTGTGTGAATCCCACACACAGTGAGTTACCTCTGATGTGTAGTGCATGCCTGACCTACTTAGGGAGTCCCTAAAGTTCTCAACCCTATGGTGCAAGTCCAGGAAGTTTTAGCCTAGTTTGTCACACAACTTTTGAATTCTCTGGTTCAGTCCTTCCACTCTACTCATAACCAAAGGGCCACCATCACTTCCGGGGACAATGCTGCAAATTGTGAGCTTCATTGAAACTCCACGCACAATGCTGGTCCTCTCAACCTTCTCTGCCAGTTGTCGGAATGACACAAGAATGATTTCAGAGCCCAGACGACAGACATCATTTGTTCCAATGTGTGCCACAGTCTGTAGTTGGCTGCAACTTATTCTTTCAATGACTCCTGGAACAGCCCGTTCAACATGTTGAATGAGGCCCCCCCCCCCAGGCACTGAGTGCACCTGATGTTCTTTCCCGTCCCTTGCTGCCATTTCCCTGAGGGGTACCACCATTCACCGTACATTCAAAGTGCTGACGATTAATTGACCCCTACCCTTTTGCGTTTGCTTCCTCCCGACACTGGACAAAACAGGTTTCCCCACAACAGGTGTAGTGGGTCCCACTGGCTCAGTTTCAGTGAAAGACGGCACTTCAAACTTGTCGGTTAGGGGGATTGGTACGACAGTCTGAGTCCTCCTCGGTCACCGTCCGCCCTGTACAAGCCACGCAAAGTCAGTTGGACAGGTAATGACAGATCCTGTACTTTCTGCAGAGGAGGCAGGATCCACAGGAGAAGAGGTACCTCTGGTAGAGGTATCACAGGTACACGACTCTCGGGAGTTCTTCCGACACACCAATTCGCAGCAGCTGTCAATCGTTTGTCAGTAGTCGTGGTAATTTCCGACTGCTTCTGAACGTCGACCAACTCGTATAGTTTACATATATCTTGAGAAAGCCTGTTAAAAGCTTCAAGAACATGCTTGTAATGATAATTCTATAAATATACTACATCCCCTTATATATATTGCTCACATAAGGATTGTGAGAACAAGAGTAGGTTATTTACAGCATGCAGAGGGGCATTCAAACAATCATTCTTCCTCTGCTCCGTACATGAACGGAATGGAAAGAAACCCTAATAGATGACACAGTGGGTCATCCCCTCTTCCACTCACTTTGTAATGAAGCAGGGTTGCCCACTGATATCCTGTTTTGGTTTTACACTGCTTTAGTAACTTAGTTAAGCAATGAACTTGTATTTTTTTTCATTTTCACTACTCAGATTCCGACTACAGATTCTGTGACGTTCAGCCTCATCGTACAGAATTCAGAAATAGTTTAAATAAAATTCCCCTTGTAAAATCTATTATTTCAGTACATTCTAATGTCCATTCTGAAAGTAATGAGCTAATTAGTTTTATTGGAAATGCATCATATTAACAGTTATGAACAATGACATATATTGTGCAATACATATTAAATAAAATTCGAGTGAGCTAATAGATCGAATTCAGCTAGAAGACTGCATCCAAAAGAAAGCCTAAATTTTACTGATTCCAGCAAAGTTTTTAAATTAACCTAAAGTCTATTAATTAAATAGATATTAAGACTTGAAATCTGCAGCCTGTATGACTTTAAGTGCCAATTGGGACCAAACTACTGTATAATTCCGAGATCTGTTTTGATACTTTTGCTACCTATATTTTCTTCGTAAAATGACTCCAGTCTCAACTTTGTAAGTGCATTAATTAAGAATTAAGTAAATTTGAATATGTAAAAATTATTGTTCAAGAGGTGCCATGGTTATAAGTCGGGAATTCCCACGGCGGATGCATTAGTTAGTTCCCTGTATTTAAATTGATACAGCTCACTCATGTTATTTAAGTAATAAAACCCTATAGTTAACTTCAAAACCAATTAGAAAGGATCATTTTAACCCTGGGAAATTATAAAGTATGATATATTAACTTGACAATTAAGTGTAAGAGGCCTGGTCACATGAATATTGTGTTTGCGAGTGATAACAAATAAATCGCACTGTGGTTGACATAAATGTTCAACAGTGAATACGATCTTGACTTTTGATTTTGGAAAACTTAACCTAGGATCCTGGCTTCTTAATTTCAGTGTGATTTAGGTGAGACAGACGCAGCTACCGGGAAGACAATATTGAATAAGCAAAGCAAGGTAGGTCGAGAACACTGCGCACTATCTACTGGGTGAGGAAATGTTTCAAAACCGGTTCATCCAGTTGTGACATGAACTTTAAGTGGCACTAATACATGATACATGTCCCGGCATGCTCCAACTTCTCTGCGGTTTGCTGAGTGTGGATGTAGATGGTGTTCTTACACTCATTTTCACATTAACGAGAATGCAGCTGTATAAATTCGTAGAGAATATTAATAGCAATACTGGTATTGAGAAGGTTGGTTTCAGTGTATGAAATATGACAATAGTAAATGAATAGTTACATCCCATAATGAGATGTAATCTATGGAAAATACTGATGTACTAACAAATACACTGCAATTTGTTCTCCCTGCAGCTCCTGAAGTACATATTTGAGAAGTGTCCGAAGATAGAGAAGCTGATAATCGCCAACAACTTACTGGCCGACCGACAGTACGCGGAGTTGGTGTCGCGCCTGGAACACTTGCAGAGCCTGGAAGTGTTCGAGAATCGGAGAGGTGCGGGGCCCGTGCTGCTGCGCTTCCTGGCAGACACCTGCTCGAAGTTGCGGGAGATAAACCTCAGCTGTGACTACCACCCGCTGGAGGACGTCGAGTACTTCGTGAAGGCCAAGAGGGACACACTCACTTCTGCCACCGTGCGCTGGACCATGGCGGGGAAGAGGTGAGCCTGTCGGCATCTTTCTCCGCGTTCTGGTACGTCACCTAAATTCACACAGACGTAAAATACTCCACGAGCCAGTGTACGGTGCGTGGCGGAGGATACCTTTTACCACCTCTAGTCACTATCTTTCCTGCTACACTTGTAAATGGAGCAAGCTGAAAAGTGGCTATCTGTTCTCCTCTGTACCAGTGCCGATTTCTCTTACCTTACCTTTGTGGTCATTATGTGATACGTATGTCGCTTGCTGTAGAATCATTCTGCAGTCTGTCACAAATGCCAGTTATCTAAATATTCTCAATAGTGCTTCACAAAAATGATATTTTCTTCCCTACAGGCATTCGGATTTCAGTTCTCAGAGTATTTCTGCAATACGCGTTGATCAAACCTGTAACAGATTTCAAATCTGAAATAATTGCATGTATTCCTTTAATCCAATCTGGTACGGATTCCAAACACTTGAGCAGCATTCAAAACACAAGTATTCTATTTGCAGACTTCTTTATAGCTAAGCTAAATTTCCATAAAATTCTCCCAAAAAACTAAAGTCAACCACTTGCCTTCTCTTTACACACTCATTCCATTTCCTATCACTTTGCTACATTATGCCTAGATGTTCTGTCAGGTCACACACCACTAATACTGTATTCAGACATTACAGAATTGTTTTTCGTAGTCATTTTTATTAACTTACATTTCCCCACATTTAGAGCAAGCCGCCATCCATCTCATAAAATAGAAACTCTGTCTAAGACGTCCTGAATCTTCCTACAATCACTCAAAGATGACACTTTCCATAAACTACAGCATCAGAAAATTTTCAGTGTCAATGAACTTATTGTATGAAACTTCCTGGCAGATTAAAACTGTGTGCCAGACAGAGACACGAACTCGGGCAAGTGCTCTACCGTCTGAGCTACCCGAGCACGACTCATGAGCCATCCTCACAGCCTCAGTTCTGCCATTACCTCGTCTCCTACCTTCCAGACTTCACAGAAACTCTTCTGTGAACCATGCAGAACTTATTGTATAGCGTACGGGGCCTGAAGATGGCAACACGAACACGAATTGCCGAAACTGGTTGCTTTCAAAATAAAATAAAATATCTTAAAGTGTACAGCTGTCGGTAAGGTTTATTGACATTGAAAAGTACATACTAGCCGATGTCCCCTAATTGCAACGGACCGACTGAGATTGTCAGAAAATTGTTGCTGTTCACCCTATCTGTCTGGTCATTTGTGTATATAGATGTACAGAGGACAAGAGTGGTCCTAGCACACTTCCCTGGGGAAATCCTGATGGTTACTTTCTCTGTGAGGAACATTCACTGTCCTCATTGATGAGGATTTAAATTGGAAAAAACAAATTTTGGAATTCCTGAAACAACTTAGTTCACCCACATTTGCGCTTAGAAACATTGAAAATCCCACATAAAGACAAAACAGTAAGCTGACATTTTGTATATTTTAATTCTATAACGTCATATGAAATAATTTTCTGGGATAACTCATCTTTAAAAAAGAAAGTCTTCATAACTCAAAAAGGGCTGTAAGAATAATATGTGTTGCTCACCTGTGATCAACTTGTAGACATCTGTTTAAGGAGTTCTGACTACTGCTTCCCAGTGTATTTATCCCCTCATGAAGTTTGTTGTAAATAATCCACTACAGTTCGAAAGGAGCAATGATGTACAAAATTACAATAGGAGAAGGAGAAATGACATTCATCACTCCACATTAAGGTTGTCTTTTGCACAAAAAGGGGTGCACAGTGCTGCAACTAACATTTTTGATCACTTACACAAGGACATAAAATGTCTGACAGGCACCCAAGTAAAATTTGAAAACAAATTAAAAAACTTTCTACTTGACAACTCCTGTTCTGTACAAGAATTTCCATTATTGTAACATGTAAAATGTTGTGAGTAAGAATTACTAACTCACATCTGTATATTTAATACATAATAAAAAAAACTTATAAATGTTCAGCATATAGCCATATTTACAAATTAATTTGCAGTGCGAACATCAAATAAGACTCGTTTGACGATTACGATTTATCGTGCAAAAATGATCCGTGGAACACGAAATGAACTAACTAACTTTTCTATTACGTAAACACTCTTAGAGACGCTTACTTATCTGAGAACCTATTCTACGAGCTCGAACCTTCATTAACGGTCTGCTGTTTGGCACCGTGTCGAATGCTTCCTGCAGATCTAGGAATTTGCAGTCTGCCTGTTGCCCTCGATTTACAGTTTGCAGGACATCGTGTGAGAAGAGGACGAGCCGAGTTTCACCGGAATGGTGATATCTAGATCCCTATCGATTTTTGGATACGAGCTTTTCTCTCTCGAGAAGATTTGTTGTAATGGAAACTCCGGGTAGGAATATCGACAATGTAGGAAAAGACAGATTGCTACTTACCGTAAAGAAGACATATTAAGTTACAGACGAGCACAGTTTAAAGACATTTATATAAAGCTTTCAGCCACAGCCATCATCAGTAAAAGAGAGACACGTGCCATTCGTACGTACAAGAAAGCATACCTCACGCAGACACGACCACCGACTTCAGTTTCTCGGGCCGGAATGCGACTGCGATGTGGGATACGAGCGACAATCTGGAGGGGCAAGGAAGTGGAAGGGGCGGTAGTGTACGAGTGCAGAGAGAGACGAACGCTGCCTAGCGGAGTGAGTGGGGACTCAAATGCTGACGAGTGCGGCGTTAGGAGGTCGTGGGACAGGTAGGTAGCGAAAACAAGGAGCAAACGAGGAGAGGAGCGAGGAAACATGCGCAGGTGTAATGGCAGAGAATAGCAAACAAGGAGGGTGGGAGATGGGAATGGAGAGGAGATAACAGAATGTAGGGGAGTGGAAATTGTCGGATACAGAGTGCAGGAACAGTATGTTACTGTAGGTTGAGTTTAGGATAGTTACAGGAGCACAGTTCGGAAAGGCTGGTAGTGAATGGGAGGACCCAGATGCCCCAGGTAACGATGCAGGCGTCGAAATCGAGCAAATTATGTTCAGCTGCACGCCGTGCCCCAGGGCGGTCCACTTCACTGTCGGCCACAGTTTGGCAGTGGCCGTTCCTCCCGGTGGACAGCTGGCTGGTAGTCGTACTGATATGAAAAGCTGTGGAGTGGTTGCAACAGAGCTGGTAAATGGCGTGGCTGCTTTCACAGAAGGCCTGGCCCCTGATAGGGTGACAGCACTGGAATAGGGAGTGTTGGGTGACTGACTGAGCCAATTTTTCACCTCCGTCTTCCTCAGAGATATCTCGTCAATGTGCTAACACGAGGATCAGTAGTGTGTCACACAATTATGAGGCTAAGTAAGCAACATCGTTAAGCTTCAGAATCACCACTCTACCATTCCAGCATACCCCCATACTAAGGTATTTGGAATAAAACTGGTTGGACTACATTGATTTGTACTATTTTTAGGTCGGGTCCTGCCTTCTATTGCACGATTCCTCCCACGTCGACTTACAAGGGTTGCCCAGAAAGTAATGCACCACATTTTTTTTTCTTCAACAACTCTTTATTGAACGTAATGAGAATTACACACACAAAATAATGGTGTTTCATCTGTTGCTGTTGTTGTGGTCTTCAGTCCTGAGACTGGTTTGATGCAGCTCTCCATGCTACTCTATCCTGTGCGAGCTTCTTCATCTCCCAGTACCTACTGCAGCCTACATCCTTCTGAATCTGCTTAGTGTATTCATCTCTTGGTCTCCCTCTACGATTTTTACCCTCCACGCTTCCCTCCAATACTAAATTGGTGATCCCTTGATGCCTCAGAACATGTCCTACCAACCGATCCCTTCTTCTGGTCAAGTTGTGCCACAAATTTCTCTTCTCCCCAATCCTATTCAATACCTCCTCAACAGTTATGTGATCTACCCATCTAATCTTCAGCATTCTTCTGTAGCACCACATTTCGAAAGCTTCTATTCTCTTCTTGTCCAAACTAGTTATCATCCATGTTTCACTTCTATACATGGCTACACTCCATACGAATACTTTCAGAAACGACTTCCTGACACTTAAATCTATACTCGATGTTAACAAATTTCTCTTCTTGAGAAATGCTTTCCTTACCATTGCCAGTCTACATTTTATATCCCCTGTACTTCGACCATCATCAGTTATTTTGCTCCCCAAATACCAAAACTCCTTTACTACTTTAAGTGTCTCAGTTCCTAATCTAATTCCCTCAGCATCACACAACTTAATTCAACTACATTCCATTATCCTCGTTTTACTTTTGTTGATGTTCATCTTATATCCTCCTTTCAAGACACTGTCCATTCCGTTCAACTGCTCTTCCAAGTCCCTTGCTGTCTCTCACAGAATTACAATGTCATCGGCGAACCTCAAACGTTTTATTTCTTCTCCATGGATTTTAATACCTACTCCGAATTTTTCTTTTGTTTCCTTCACTGCTTGCTCAATATACAGATTGAATAACATCGGGGAGAGGCTACAACCCTGTCTCACTCCCTTCCCAACCACTGCTTCCCTTTCATGCCCCTCAACTCTTATAACTGCCATTTGGTTTCTATACAAATTGTAAATAGCCTTTCACTCCCTATATTTTACCCCTGCCACCTTCAGAATTTGAAAGAGAGTATTCCAGTCAACATTGTCAAAAGCTTTCTGTAAGTCTACAAATGCTAGAAACGTAGGTTTGCCTTTCCTTAATCTACACACCCTATTTTTCTATGTAATCTCCATCCTGTTCTACAGCCTTCCTCCGGCACGAGATGAGGGCGTGTGTGCCCTGTCGGTACCGATCCTTGTTCTGGGGCCAGAGCCAGTGCTTCACTGTCTGAATCGTCTCCTCATTGCCCTCAAAATGTCTTCCACGAATTGCATCCTTTAATGGCCCAAACAAGTGGAAGTGCGAGGGGGCTAGGTCAGGTGCGAGAGCTGTCAACGGTCTCCCCGACCGCTGAAAATCGTGGAGCTCTGCCGAACTGCCTTCGTGTCACTTCACCCTCAGTGTCCAACAACTGACTGTACTTCTGTCAACAGCAGGTGCTCCTTAAACTCTGGACAAGAGTTTTTGAGTATTCCCCACAATTTCTTTTCCTGCAGCGAGTCATTCGATGACGGCACATCACTCGTAACGTCTGTCACCTACAGACGCCATTCTGAAACTGTCCCGAAGCTACGCTATCCGTCGGAAGTGACTGAAACTTGGCACACTCTCTCGGGAGACTTCAAATAATACGTATGTAATGTTTTGCATTTGTAGCATTGTTTCTGGCTGAAAAAATAAAATGCTTTGCATTATTTTCTGGGCAACCCTTGTATTAATGAGAGCATGTAGTTGTCTCAGAGATGAGGCAACAGAGCTTACCTCATCAGCTGTGTCATATCTACTAAGAAAGGTAAAGCTGTGCCAATAGACATTTTTGCTGGATCTGAGCTTTGCAGGTTTGTGTAGTCTGTACTTGAAGCAGCCCATTAGTTAGCTGGCTGGCACATACATTCCAGTGTCGACTACAAGCTTGACGAGAGGTGCTTGATAAGTTATGGATGGTGTTGCATAAAGTGTGAAACCTTTTATCTCTTCTATATCTGTCCCTCTCCTCTCTGTGGCAGTGTGGAAGCTAATTTCATCTCTGCAATCTAGCCATTGTCCAGACTCGAAATCAATGTAAGGCGGTCTTGCAGTAGTTTGCGCACACACACACAACCGTTTTGAATTTAAATTCTCAGTTCAGAGGCAGTCAGAATCCAGATAGTGCCCAGCACTTTTAGCATCACTAACGTACATCTACATCTACATCTAATCAAGATTTCACTAATCACTGTGAGGTGCTTGGCAGAGGGTACCTCCCACTGTACCTGTTATTAGGGTTTCTTCCTGTTCCACTCTTGTACAGAGTGCAGGAAGAATGATTGTTAATGCCTCTGTGCATGCTGTAATTATTCTGATCTTGCAACTTCCTGGCAGGTTAAAATGGTGTGCCAGACCGAGACTCAAACTCGGGACCTTTGCCTTTTGCAGGCAAGTGCTCTACCAACTGAGCTACCCAAGCACGACTCACGCCCCATCCTCACAGCTTTACTTCTGCCAGTACCTCATCTCCTACCTTCCAAACTTTACAGAAGCTCTCCTGCGAACCATGCAGAACTAGCACTCCTGAAAGAAAGGATATTACGGAGACATGGCTTAGCCACAGCCTGGGGGATGTTTCCAGAATGAGATTTTCACTCTGCAGCGGAGAGCTTCTGTAAAGTTTGGAAGGTAGGAGACGAGGTATTGGCAGAAGTAAAGCTGTGAGGACAGGGCGTGAGTCGTGCTTGGGTAGCTCAGTTGGTAGAGCATTTGCCTGCGAAAGGCAAAGGTCCTGAGTTCGAGTCTCGGTCCAGCACACCATTGTAATCTGCCAGGAAGTCTCATATCAGCACACACTCCATGCTAGTTCTGCATGGTTTGCAGGAGAGCTTCTGTAAAGTTTGGAAGGTAGGAGACAAGGTACTGGCAGAAGTAAAGCTGTGAGGACGGGGCGTGAGTCGTGCTTGGGTAGCTCAGTTGGTAGAGCATTTGCCCGCAAAAGGCAAAGGTCCCGAGTTTGAGTCTCGGTCTGGCACACCGTTTTAATCTGCCAGGAAGCTTCATATCAGCGCACACTCCACTGTACAGTGAAAATGTTCCTGTGTGAGTGATATGTAAGGCATTGTAGTATATTCTTAGAGTCAGCATTTAAAGCCAGTTCTTAGAACTTCAGTAGACTTTCCTGGTATGGTTTATGTCTCACTTCAAGAGCCTGCCAGTTCACTTCTTTCAACATCTCTGTGACAGTCTCTTGCTACGGCTCGAACAAACCTGTGACCATTCATTCTGCCCTTCTCCGTATACATTCAGTGTCTCGTGTTAATCCTACATAGTACAGGTCCCACACACTTGAGCGATATTCTAGAATAGGTCGCACGAATGATTTGTAAGCAATCTCCTTTATAGACTGATTGCACTTCCCCACTAATCTACCAATAAACTGAACTCTACTGCCTGCTTTCTTTACTCATTACTGAGCCTATGTGATCATTCAATTTCGTATCCCTATAAAGTGTTACACCCAGGTATTTGTATGATTTGGCCGATTCCAACAGTGACTCATTGATATTTTCGTCATAGGATACTACATTTTTTCTATTTTTCGAAGTCCACTATTTTACATTTCTGAACATTTAGAGCAAGTTGCCAATCTTTGTACCACTTTGAAATTTTGTCAAGAGCTTACTGATTATTTATGCAGCTTCTTTCAGATAGTATTTCATTATAGATAACTGCATCACTTGCAAAAAGTCTGAGATTACAGTTAATATTGTCTTCAAGGTCATTAATATACAACATGAACAGAAGTGTCTGGACACACTTCTGTGGGGCACACCCTGAGTTACTGCAACACCTGACAGTGACTCTCCATCAAGATAGCACTCTGTGTCCTCCCTCCCAAGAATTCCTCAGCCTGCTCACAACTTTCACTTCACAGCCCATACAATGTTCCTTTCAGTAATAAGGATAGCTATGGTACTGAGTCAGACGCTTTTCGGAAATTGAGAAATGTTGCATCTCCGTGACTGCCTCGATCTGTGGCTTTTAAGATTTCCTGTGAGAAAAGTATGAGTTGGGATCCACACGATCAATGATTTCAAAATCCGTGCTGGTTGGGATGGAGGAGGTCATTCTGTTCAACATACAGCATTACATTTGTACTCAGAATATATTCTAAGATTCTGCAGCAGATGGATGCTAAATATATTGGATGGTAGTTTTGTAGATCACTTCTGCCATCCTTCTTGTGGAAGTGTGTGTCCTGTGCTTTCTCCCAACTAAGGGCACAGGTTTTTGTTTGAGTGAACTGCGATAGATTATTGTAAATTAGCCACAGGTCTGGTATGGAATTTGATGGAGATTCCGTTAGGCCCTGTAGATTTGTTCAGTTCTAGTGATTTCAGTTATTTTTCAACACCACTGACACTAAAATCTATATTGCTTATCTTTGCAGTGGTGCAAGAATTAAATTGAGTCAGCACCCGTAGATTTTCCTTTGTAAAAGAACATTTGAAAATCAAGTTAAGCATTTCTGCTTTTGCTTTGCTACTCTCAGTCTCAGTCCCTGTCGTGCCCACGAGTGTCTGGAGACATACCAGCAACAGCCTTTACTCGCGATCTGAATTTCTTTTGGTTTCTCGACAGGTCTTCGATAAATTTCTGTGACGGTAGTCATTACTCTCTTGACAGCCAAATTTGTAGCGCCTCTCTGTTCGTAGCCCAATGTTTTAAGAAAATGAACTGCTCTACTAGGTACATATCTGTCAAATTTATGGGCAATTATTTTTTTAAACCTAAGCCACAGTTTGTCTGCAGTATTCTCACTAGAGCTCAATGTTTTGAGTTCCTTACTGAGATATGGCACTACGTCATCTCTATCTAGTTTACTGAATTTGTGAATGTTTCTACTCATTTTGGTGCTTTTTGTATTTTGATAATCATCGTTACTACAGCTGCCTCAGTCACTGATACCGGCCTATGTGTAAATCCTCAAAGAGCTCAGGTTTATTTATTATTGTTATATCCAATATATTTCTATCGTGACTGGTCTTCCAGACAGTATGAAGTAGGTGGTTTAATAATGTTTTGCAGGGTACCCTGCCATGCCCACCACTTACAAAACTGTATTCTTCTCATCTACTATGAGAAATACACCACATCCATTTACCATTAGCCTACTCTTTCAATACGCATTTAAAGTTTTCACAAAAATCTCACTGCCATCAGTTTCCGGTTTTAACCGGATTTCTGCACCTAGCATTATGTGAGTCACTCTCATCTGAATCCTGCTGCAATTAATCAGTAGGATTTTAAGACTCTCACCTGTACGAGGCATTTCTTTGAATCTTATACGGACACTTCTGCGTCCCCTACATCTGTCATTGTCTAGAGTGAATATTGGGTTACCTAATCTAAAAAGCCCTTGGGTGCACTCAATACACATTCAGCTACCTGGGTAGCAGCCTCTGATATGTAGTGCATTTCTTACCCATTTAGGGGGACCGTACAGTTCTCGGCGTTATCTTGCTGTGGTCAGTGCTGTAAACCGTGACCTTTGAACAAGGATGGTCTCCTCAGCCTTTCCTGCCATCTGCTTGGGATAATTTGAATATGACCTCGGAGCCAAGATGACAGGCATCATTTGTTCCAACACCCACCACAACCGGTTCTCGGTTGTACCTCATTTTGTCAACGGCTGCCAGACTAGCCTCTTCGGTATGCTGAATGAGACCCCCCAGGCAGGTGAATCTGATCTTCCTTTACATCCCTAGCTGACATTTCCCTAACAGGTACCATTATTTGCCATACATTTGAACTACAAATTAGTGATAGACTGTACACTTTCACATTTCCCTTCTCTTGACCTGAGACAGAACAGGTTTCCGACAGTGAAAGTGAGTCTCACTGGCTGAGTGTAGTTTCAGGGGAAGTCAGCATTTTGAACTTGTCTGTTATTGAGATGGGTCTAACACACGGAGTTCTCCCTGGTTCCTGTCTCCCCTGGAAATGTTGCCTAGCCCTCCCACTGACACATCACCCACAGCCGAGTGGATGAATAGTCTTCTGTAGAGGAGACAGGAGAGGATAGTGCTGGAGGTAACTTTGTTACCTCTGGTACAAAACTCTGGGGAGCTCTCCCAACACACATATTCAAAGCAGTTTCCAATTGTTTGACAATAGTTTGGCAATTTCCATCTATCTCATCCCATGTTTGAGAACAGCCTTCACAGTGAGGCTCCGTTGTGGCGGGTGCAATGTTTTACTAAACAGCAACAAATAACTTTAAAATAAGTCTGCTGATTCTCTTTTAATTTCTGGATTTGTTAAGCTAAAAGTATTACTAATTCCCTTTAAGTGCAGAAGCAATAAGCATACAAAACAGTATTTCCATAAAGCAACCTGGGACAAAAATTACTAATTTCATGAAACTTACTTTCAGAGTTATAGTCGTTAAAATTTACGATAAATGTGGACAGTGGAAATGTCGAGACATTACTGGCTGTCACCTTTGATCCAAGAAGTCACGAATATAGCATACTTAGCCATATTACCTCTGTCCACCACATTGACAAACTCAGTAAATTAACAAAACAAATAAATACAAAATTTGATTATAGTAATTTAAAGAATAACATGAAAGTAACAGGAAACACGTAGGAATTAGGGGATTTTGGGTAGTGATAAACAAAACAAATGACTTTCTGTGTTAACTCACATACCCAAGCAAAATAATACACAGGAATCAATAACATCTACATTGCATGAAGGCCACAAAAACCCACACAATTTGGTATTGTCATTTTTTATTAACCTGTTTAGGTAAACCGAGCTTTATAATACCAATTAATGAGTAAATCTGTAAGAAAATGTATCAAAAAAGTCTAACCAAAAATCCAAACCTCACTACAAATTCTCGTATTGGAAACTTCAATTGACCACATAGCTAGAAAGAAGTCCACGATACTAAGAAAGCGAAACTTGCTACAAAAATTGGCACTGAAATCTCCACTTGACCTATATAACTAGAATTCTGTCCTCAGTACCAAGAAAGCAAAACATGCTGCAAAAACTGTTACTGAAAACATCACTTGATGTACATGCATAACTGACACATTGCCAACCTATGAGCATCAGACACACAGCATTCACTGGCCCTGACACTCATATATTTAGGTATACAACTGAATCACATTCTGCTATATCAAATAAATCCACGACATTCTTCTTAAAATGCAAAAAATTAAAAATGTACTTACCAAGCAAAATCCCCCTTCACACGCGCACGCTTGCGCACGTGCGCACGCACACACACACACACACACACACACACAAACTTCATTAGCAGGGAAAGATGTGTGTGTGTGTGTGTGTGTGAGAGAGAGAGAGAGAGAGAGAGAGAGAGAGAGAGGGACAGTGTGATAAAACTTAAGAATATATCTGTATCCAATTAAAAGAGATTGTCATATATCAAAATCAGATTTTAGGCACTGACATGTAGGTAAGAAGTACATCGAACAATGAAAAATCCAGGAAGCTGAAGAGACTGTGGACACGTGCATGTGCGTGTGTGTGTGTGTGTGTGTGTGTGTGTGTGTGTGTGTGTGTGTGTGTCTGTGTCTGTCTATTTTTACAAAGGCCTTATTTTGTGACAGTCTTTTTGTTGTGCCTATCTGCAACTCAGCATCTCTGCTATATTGTAAGAAGTACGTCATTTTATATAAATCACCAAAATTGCTAAGCAGTGCACTGAAAAGTATCTTTCAAGAGAAATAGATCAAATATGGGAACCAGTGAGACAAAAGCGTATGATAAATGTAATCATGGTGAGTAACTGAAAATACAGGGCGGTATAATGAAATATAGGTGTGCAGAATGCTGACATATGAAATTTAATGCTGTGTAATATTTAAGCTGTTCTTTTAGGCTTCTGTGAAATCACGACCTTGGAAAATGGAGTATTCCAAAACAAAACAAAAACCACACTACGTTTTTGAGATTATTATTTAAACTCCCACATTCAGATGTGACTTAGACTTTGGGCTACACTACAGATCAGTCTGCCGCGGCAGCCAGTTTTCTTCCATTCACATTTGATGGCTTCCCCAACTGACAATTAATTAAACATTCCACATTAACATAAACTTCAGGCTATGCTACATATGTGTTTGTCATCACAGTGAGTTTTCTTTGATTCACATTTGTTGGCTTCACCATCTTGCAACCAAACTGTGACATTCCAAAGTAGCCTAGGCTTATAGCTACACTACAGATCCTTGTGTACTGTGATCATTTTCTTCCATTCACATTCATTGACTTCACCAGTGCCCAACCACACTAACATTTCAACTGTACATTGATCATTCCATAATACTTTGCTCAAGAATGTGTTTATTTTAGGAATGTCTTTTAATTTTGTTTCTCCCTTCCCAAAACTCTATAATTCTCAAGCGTCATGTTAGTTTCATGTTCTGAAGTGAAATAAAATGGTCTCCGGTTGTCGGTAGTAACCGAGTCCTTGTTTATAGTTCTGTCTGTCATTCTGATGCTTCACGCGATCACCTTTGTCTCATTTGAGCCCGACGCTTGCCTTCTCGTAGCTCTCTCGACGCTGTGGAAATGCTGCACAGTGCCACTACTTCTGGCCGTGTGACTTCGACTCCTCCTGCAGAAGGTCGAGGTTGTAATACCTCTTTATATTCGATGAATTATTCTGATACAATTCTACCCTTGAATGATGTTTACTAACTTTCTATCTTCATACTTCCAGAATCCATGCTCAAAGTAGTTTCATACAATAACTATGCCATGAGCACATAATTATTCTTTGTAGTACTCTCTCTGGTGGTTGTCAGAAAAAGCTTCCGAGATTGTCTTCGTGCCGATTAGCCTGAGCTTTGTTTGAAGAATTGTAATCTGAATATTGAAATTTATGACAAAAGATAACTGATACGAAATTGTACGATTAAAAGGGAAATATATATATATATATATATATATATATATATATATATATATATATTTTTTTTTTTTTTTTTTTTTTTGCTCCTTTATACAAAAGGTGTGTATTTGACATTTGAGAATTAATGATATCCATCAATATATTGCGTAGTTGTTAATCAGAAGGGATCTTCCGAAAGACTGGATACGAACCTGCATTTAATAATCCAAGAGCTCCATTACTTCTTCAGAAGGTTAAACTTCATCAAAGCCAAATATCCGCATAATCTGAGGTTTCCCGACTGATTATACAACGCTCCCAAAATTACGAGGCATTTTATTTGTACAGATTAGCAGACTGCCACAAAGCACGAGCCTGCAGAGAAGAAGAATCATCGCCTGATTTCATTCTAACAAGTAAAATTTCTGAATCATTTGAGTGACTGAGATATGATTGTGTTTCCTATTATGAATGACTGATTGCTTGAACGAATTGAGAACTACATAACTACATAATTACATAGATAGGTGGAAAAATTACTCAGTCTGTAAGAGAGTGCAGATGTACGTCAACTATTTACACAAAGATGTAAACAGTGTATCGTTAAATCTTCTGTATTATATGTTCACTACTTCTCTGTGTACAACTTCAGTGACACTCTAGGTGAACAGATCTCAGGAAGTCTCAACATACGTAAGTCTTGCTTTGATATTAGCCAATGACTGAGTGACAGTTCTAACAACTTTCATCATTTGATTTCTCTGTTGACTTTCTTGCACACTTCTTTTCACTCCTCGTCCTTCAAGCCACCACTGAGCTGCGACGTCCCAAAGAAAAAGCGCTCTGCCACGGCAGGTGGAGTGTTTTATTCACCGTCGTGCCTTGCTGATGTCTGGAGCTGACATTATTTACAGTTCATCTGCACAGACGTAAAATTAGGGCACACACAGTGTAAGGTTGTCCACTTAATAAATACCTAAAATATGTTTTCCGCTCTAATACAGCCGGTATTGGAAATTTTGGTATTTCTGTACATCCTGTATAATAAAAATTTTTAAAAAGCTTAAAGTGTGTCACTTGCCGACAGATGTGTGGTTCCCGTGCTGAAAGAGGCCGCCAGCTCTCTCGAGAAACTGCAGCTGCACCTCTTTGACGTGGCACCCGATGAGGAGGCCGCGACGTTTGCAGATCTCGGAGAGCTGCACAACCTGCGTGAACTGCACTGCAACCAGCTCTGCCCGCACCGGCCTCGCCTCATCTCTCTCGCCTTCCAGTAAGTCATTCCTCACTATTTATAGGTACGAGGCTGAGTCGATATAAATCAGATTTTATTTTTAAAAAATTCATTTATTGAAAAAAAGGCAGTTACAATTTATTTTTCCACATAATTCCCTGCTTCAGAAGTACATTTTTCCCAGGGAGAAGGAAGGTTTCTTTATTGCAGCATTATAGAATGCAGCTGGTCACGTCAGAAGCCAACTGCACACGGATTCCTCCACACCCCCGTCATCTTCAAATTGGTGCTCTCCTAGAGCTTTTTTCAAGCTGTCCAAATAAATTGAAATCACATTGTGATAGGTGCGGGCTGTAAGGAGGACGACTAAGTTAAGTCCAGTGCATTTTCTGTAATTTGGAGATCACCAGAGCTGCAGTATCGGGTCCAGCACTGTCACAGAGGACGACGACCTGTCAAAGCGGTCGACCTCGTCTTTTGAGGCGATACGCAGCCCTCACCTTCTTCGGCAGCTCACAGTAGCGTGCAGCACCGATTGTGCATTGCTCGTGTAAAAATGCAGTGAGCAAAATGGCTTACCGGTAAAAATGAAAAATGGTGGAAAGAACCACGCCAGCTGACAGCTGAGCCCTGTCTTTCCCTGAGACTTCCTCCCCCTTCCTCCAACACTCCTTACTGGCCCGTCTGGATGTGCGAGTGCAGTGGTGGACCGACACACAGGTCACAGCTGACGATCCGACTCAAAAGTGCATCACTTTATTCCTCAAACCTTGCTGTAAGACTTTGACAGACCTCCGAATGTGTCAGCTTCTGATTTTTGATCAAAAGGCGAGGTACCCATGTGGAACAAACTTTCCGGAGTTGTAGGTAATTTGTGACGATCACTCGAAAGCTCCCGTAACTTATTTCTGATACTCTCACCTATCGGTCGCCTTCGAGAATGTATCGAACTGCACAAATGTCTCAGTTTGTAATACTGGTCCGAGGATGATGATCGTATTGCTGATTTTCCACACGTTCCCATTCTTCCTCAAAATCTTTATGCCAGCAAACACACGCATCCTTGACAGTATTTGATCACCGAACTGTGCAATCAGTCTCTGGAAGATTTCTATCACTCTAACTCTTTCACGAGCAAGAATTTTTGTAATAATTATGCATCGTGCAGTGGAGAGGTAGACCTGTCACTCAGATATCTTGCGCATTACGGACGGAGCTGTCGGAGGTATGCGATAGCCGGCTCTCCCTGCTCCTCACGGAACCACCCGACAATACTAGCAGCACAGGTCCGGTCCTACCAACTGTTGGTGCTCAGGAACAAAAATCCCATTTGTATTTGATTCACCCTCGTACCAACTCTGTTAAGTGTCAGGATGGTTTGAAGAAGACTGTAAAAAGAAAATGACAGAGGGAAATGAGGCAAGAAAGAAAATGATAAACAGGGCAACAAAATCTAATACGGAAGATTTCACAAAGGAAAGGGAGGAAGTAAACAGAATCAACAGAAGCAAGAAATGAAAATCAGAGAAGACACGAATTATGGAGCTAGAATAAAAATGTAACGGCGAAGAAGTAAGAAAATTCTATGAAAGGGTTCGTGAACTAAATAAAGGCTTTTATTCGAGTACTGTATTCTGCAGTGCTAAAGAAGGAAATTTTATAGGAGGAGAAGAACAGATTCTGGAATGGTGGGCTGAATATTTTAGTAAACTGCTGATCAGAGATATACGGAAACCTCTTTATAACTTTCCCTCAGATAATGTTTCCCCCATGTTCTGTCTTTCTTTTCCAGTCCCGACGAAAAGCCCGTTTGCCCACTGCTAAAGTTTCCTCTTTAGTATGTTTACTCTGTACAACACTTTCCTCCATGTAACATTCATATTTTTGGAACCCTAACCAATTATTTCTCTCCTCATAGCATTTAAGCCTTTGGTGGAGGTGCTTCATTTCCCGTCCTGTGTATTTGCACAAGCTCTGAAAGGTCACACTGGGCGTGAGTCACACGTCAGCGTCAGTGCCCGCGTGATGTGAGATGTGACACACATTGTGCTTGTCGTTTGTCTCGTCGGCACTGTTTTTTTGTTTTTCGTGTGAGCAAACGGTGAACAGCTGTACGGTGTGTTTAACACTCCACCTCAATTACACTATACACCTGAGGTGCACTGCAGGCATACGTGTTTGGAACTGCAGATTGGTTCACGTCAACCAATTACACAGTACACACAGGGTATCCCTGGCACGAATCTGCGTGTTTACACTAGATGGAATAAAATGTGAAAATGGAAGGAGAATTAGTGATTTTTCGTAACATAATTCATTTGAATTAAAAATTTCTGACAGGTGTGACCTTGAGGTTCCTATTTTTTAAAGTAATTGTTGTTCTGTTACGTAGCTAGCACAAAATTATTTTATTACTGTTCTGAATTATGACCCAACTGTTTTGTATTATAATGGTTGTTTGCTCAAGGACACTTTATCTAAATTTATAACAATAATGGAAATTCCAGGATGGAGCAATACGTAAAATAAGGGAAAGGCAATTACCTACGGTCTAACAGATTGGTATGTGGAACATAGAAACACTTAAAAGCAACAACATTCATCCTAGCTTTTGAGCATTTACTCTTCTTCCAGCAGTAGTACACACAACCACACAGGCCATAAATTTACACACGGTAGACGTAGCCGTTTTTCGAATATTTCCCTGGCAGTGCCTGTAACCATTAGGATGAGGGCAGGATGATGATGTCAATGACTGTGATGAAAAAAACAAACGTTTTTGGGTTCACCCTGGATGGGAAGAAGGAATCTGGGGCCTGAAGATCCATTTATACAAAGGTGGCTGAAGGATTTGAAACATTCAAAACATTCAGAAGATTTATGATGACCCCTCGGGTACAACAATAGCACAACTTTCTCATTTGGAGCAAGAAATGGTTCTAATACACCCCAGAGGAAATAGGAAGCAAACATGTTTGCTTGATTACTTCAAAGAACCCTGGGTACAGGATGTTCAATTTGTGTCAGTTCATAGATTTTTGCGAAAGTCTGACAAGTTGTATTTTACAAGTTCATTATTAAAGTAATTATTTGTAGCTAATTCTTTTTTAATTTTTACTATTTACTGTCTTCTTACGTAGTATAACCTCAGTAAAATTTGACTCAACTTTTATAATCATCAATTAGAAGTCTTCACCTTTACAGTGTTTACCTCGATGCAGTGTTGAGAATTCGTGGTCCCTTGAAAAAAAATATCATAGAGAGATTTCACTGTAGTAATACTGGAAGAAAATGAAACAGGGCACGGTCGGCCATGCACAGTGGTAGCTAGGATGAAATATTTGCACCCACAACAATAGTAGAGAAAATTAGGTTGCCAGTTAAAAGCCTGAAGAATAATGGGGTCTCGGAGATCAATAACATTTCAGCAGAGATGACTGAAGGTGGTGGTGAACATCTGTCACACCCTGTCCACCAGCTGATCTTTGAAATATGAGAAAAAGAAGTGATGTCAGACCAGTGGAACTTGGCCATTATTTGCCCGATTTATAAGAAGAAGGAGAAAGCAGATTGTGAAAATTACTGTGGTATCGCCTTATTTGATGTTGTGTACAAAGTCATAGCCAAAGTCATTCCTGTGAGACTCATTCCATTTGCAGAAGAGATACTTGGAGACCATCAGTGTGATTTCTGACAGGGCAGATCAGTGACTGACTGTATATTTACTATAAGGCAAATAATGGAGAAGCACTATGAACATAATGTGGATGTACATCAGCTCATTGTAGGTTTCAAAAAGGCTTACAATAGCTTTAAAAGGAAGAAGCTATATCAGATTGTAATGGGTATGAAATTTCATTATAAACTAATGAGATTGGTACAATTGGTCCTCACCAGCATGAAATGCCAAGTGCAAATAGAAAGAAATTCTTCTAAAAATTTGAAGTTAACCAAGAGTTACGACAGGGGGATCTACTATCTGCACTACCTTTCAACATAGTGTTGGAGAAAGTGATGATAAGTGGAAAGATCAATAACCCATGTGGTACTCTGTTTAACCATGTGAACCAAAACCGAGCATATCCCTATGATGATTGCATGTTGTCCAGAAAATTGAAAGAACTGGAACAAGTATTTGGCAGACTAGAAAAGAAAGCATAAGAGTTGAGCATTTGAGTAGACGACATCAAAACTCAGTACTTCTTTTCTTCCAGGAGAAATGCTGCTGTTAAAGAGAAATACATCGAGTTGAACGGGACCAACTGTGAGAGATGAGAGATAGTCTAGTGCTCAGAAGTGCCGATAATTGATAATAACAGCATAAGCGAAGAAATAAAAGGTGTGGATTGCTGTGTGAGATAGAGCTTACTGGCCCCCGATTAAGATTATTTAGTCACATAGACCAAGCAGAAAATTGAGGTGACTTTCTGTCAAGCAGTTATGAGGCAGGTTGTAAGATAGACTATGTGATCAAATGTATCTGGACACCTGACTAAAAATGACTTACAAGTTTGTGGAACCCTCCATCGGTAATTTTGGCATTCACTTTGTTGTTGGCCCACCCTTAGTCTTGATGACACCATCCACTCTTGCAGGCAAACGTCCAATCAGGTGCTGGAAGGTTTCTTGGGGAATGACAGCCCATTCTTCACCACAGAGCACTGCACTGAGAAGAGGTATCAATGGCAGTAGTAAGGCCTGGCATGAAGTCAGTGCTCCAAAACATCCCATAGGTGTTCTATAGGATTCAGGTCAGGACTCTGTGCAGGCCAGTCCATTACAGGGATGTTATTGTCATGTAACCACTCCACCATAGGCGGTGCATTATGAACAGGTGCTCGATCATGTCGAAAGATACAATCGCCATCCTTGAATTGCTCTTCAACAGTGGGAAGCAAGAAGGTGCTTAAAACGTCAATGTAGGCCTGTACTGTGATAGTGCCACTCAAAACAACAAGGGGTGCAAGTCCATTCCATGAAAAACACGTCCACACTATAACACCACGAGCTATAAATTTTACTGTTGCCACTACACACGCTGGTAGATGACATTCACTGGGCATTCGCCATACCCACACCCTGCCATCGGATCGCCACATTGCATACCGTGATTTGTCACTCCACACAATGTTTTTCCACTGTTCAATCGTCCATTGTATGTTTATGCTCCTTACACCGAGCAAGGCGTTGTTTGCCATTTACCGGTGTGATGTGCGGCTTATCACCATGAATTCCAAGTTTTCTCACCTCCTGCCTAACTGTCATAGTACTTGCAGTGGATCATAATGCAGTTGGGAATTCCTGTGTGATGATTTGGATAGATATCTGCCTATTACACATTACGACCCTCTTCAACTGTCAGCAGTCTTTGTCAGTCAACAGACGAGGTCAGCCTGTACGCTTTTGTGCTGTATGTGTCCCTTCACTTTTCCACTTTACTGTTGTTGTTGTGCTCTTCAGTCCAGAGACTGGTTTTATGCAGCTCTCCATGCTACTCTATCCTGTGCAACCTTCTTCATCTCCCAGTACTTACTGCAACCTACATCCTTCTGAATCTGCTTAGTATATTCATCTCTTGGTCTCCCTCTACAATTTTTACCCTCCACGCTGCCCTCCAGTACTAAATTGGTGATCCCTTGATGTCTCAGAATATGCCCTACCAACCGATCCCTTCTTCTAGTCAAGTTGTGCCACAGACTCCTGTTATCTCCAATCCTATTCAACACCTCCTCATTAGTTATGCGATCTACTCATCTAATCTTCAGCATACTTCTGTAGCACCACATTTTGAAAGCTTCTATTCTCTTCTTGTCGAAACTATTTATCGTCCACATTTCACTTCCATACAAGGCTACACTCCGTACAAATACTTGCAGAAACTACTTCCTGTCGCTTAAATCTGTACTCGATGTTAACAAATTCCTCTTCTTCAGAAACGCTTTCCTTGCCATTGCCAGTCTACATTTTATATCCTCTCTACTTCAACCATCATCAGTAACTCATTTGCTACTTTAAGTGTCTCATTTCCTAATCTCATTCCCACAGCATCACCCGATTTAATTCGACTACATTCCATTATCCTCGTTTTGCTTTTGTTGGTGTTCATCTTATATCCTGCTTTCAAGACACTGTCCATTCCGTTCAACTGCTCTTCCAGGTCCCTTGCTGTCTCTGGCAGAATTACAGTGTTATTGGCGAACCTCAAAGTTTTTATTTCTTCTCCATGGATTTTAATACCTACTCCGAATTTTTCTTTTGTTTCCTTCACTGCTTGCTCAATATACAGATTGAATAACATTGGGGAGAGGCTACAATCCTGTCTCACTCCCTTCCCAACCACTGCTCCCCTTTCATGCCCCTCAACTCTTATAACTGCCATTTGGTTTCTATACAAATTGTAAATAGCCTTTCGCTCCCTATATTTTACCCCTGCCACCTTCAGAACTTGAAAGAGAGTATTCCAGTCAACGTTGTCAAAAGCTCTCTCTTAGTCTACAAATGCTAGAAATGTAGGTTTGCCTTTTGTTAATCTGTTTTCTAAGATAAGTCACAGGGTCAGTATTGCCTCACGTGTTCCAACATTTCTATGGAATCCAAACTGATCTTCCCCAAGGTTGGCTTCTACCAGTTTTTCCATTCGTCTGTAAAGAATTCATGTTAGTATTTTGCAGCCGGGGCTCCTTAAGCGTATAGTTCAGTAATTTTCACATCTGTCAACACCTGCTTTCTATGGGATTGGAATTATTATATTCTTCTTGAAGTCTGAGGGTATTTCGCCTGTCTCATAGATCATGCTCACTAGATGGTAGAGTTTTATGTGGCCTGGCTCTCCCAAGGCTGTCAGTATTTCTAATGGAATGTTGTCTATTCCTGGGACCTTATTTCGACTGAGGTCTTTCAGTGCTCTGTCAAACTCTTCACGCATTATCGTATCTCCTATTTCATCTTCATCTACATTCTCTTCCATTTCTATAATATAGTCCTCAAGAACATTGCCCTTGTATATATCCTCTATATACTCTTTCCACCTTTATGCTTTCCCTTCTTTGCTTAGAACTGCGTTTCCATCTGAGCTCTTGATATTCATGCAAGTGCTTCCCTTTTCTCGAAAGGTGTCTTTAATTTTCGTGTAGACAGTATCTATCTTACCGTTAGTGATATGCACCTCTACATCCTTACATTTGTCCACTAGCCATCCCTGCTTAGCCATTTTGCACTTTCTGTCGATCTCATTTTTGAGACGTTTCTATTCCTTTTTGCCTGCATCATTTACTGCATATTTATATTTTCTCCTTTCATCAATTAAATTTAATATCTCTTCTGTTACCCAAGGATTTCTACTAGCCCTCGTCTTTTTACCTACTTGATCCTCTGCTACCTTCACTATTTCATCTCTCAAACCTACCCATTCTTATTCTACTGTATTTCTTTCCCCCATTCTTGTCAATTGTTCCCTTATACTTTCCCTGAAGCTCTCTACATCCTCTGGTTCTTTCAGTTTATCCAGGGAAATAGAGGGTCTTTCAAAAAAAAGTAAAGAATGTTTTGATCTGAGAGCTGCACAATTCTACCCGCAATCCCGCCACTGTGTCTTACACCTTCATTGTCTTCAGTGCCAGTATGACACAAACAGCATGTGTCATTTACTGTTTATTTGTATGATTTTTAAACGTGTGACAAAATTAATGATCCCACCAAGTGAGAGTGTAGAGTGTTTTTCTGTATGGCTGTGAAAGCTGGGAATTGAAGGCGAGAGAGACAGAATATAATAAATTTAAGAAGAATATAATTAACTTTCTTGAGAATGAGAAGCTTATGTACACGGATCAGCACAGTTTCGCTTGTGTGAGTCAGCTTGCCCTTTTCCCACGTGACATACTGAGAATTATGGATGGTGGGCAACATGCAGATTTCCAGAAAGAATTTGACACGCTACCCCCTTGCAGGCTGTTAACAAAAGTACGAGCATATGGAATGAGTTCACAGATATGTGAGTGGCTCGAAGACTTCTTAAATAATAGAACCTAGTATGTTGTCCTCGACGGTGAGTGTTTGTCAGAGACAAGTGTTTCTCCAGGAGTGCCCCAGTGAAGTGTGACAGTAGCGCTGTTGTTCTCTGTATACGTAAATGATTTTGTGGACAGGGTGGGTGGCAATCTGCAGTTGTTTGCAGGTGTCAAAGTTCAGTGACTGTATGAAGATGCAAGATGACTTAGACAAAATTTAGTTGGTGTGATGAATAGCAGCTAGCCCAAAATGTGGAAAAATGTAAGTTAATCTGGATGAGTAGGAAGATCAAACCTGTAATGTTCAGATACAGTATTACTAGTGTCGTGTTTGACACAGTCAAGTCATTTAAATATCTGGGATTAACGTTGCAAAGCGATACGCGATGGAACGAGTGTGTGATCACTGTGGCAGGGAAGCTGAATGGTGGACTTCAGTTTATTGGGAGAATTTTAGGGAAGAGTGGTTCACCTGTAAAGGAGACTGCATATAGGAAGCTAGTACTACTCGAGTGTTTGGGATCTGTATCAGGCCGGATTGAAGGAAGACGTCGAAGCAGTTTAGAGGTGGGCTGCTAGGTTCGTTACCAGTAGGTTCGAACTGTACGTGAATGTTATGGAGATGTTTCAGGAACTCAAAGGGGAATCTCTGGAGGAAATGTGAAGCTATTTTCGAGAAACACTATTGAGAAGATGTAGAGAACCCACATTTGAAGCAGGGTGCCAAACGATTCTACTGTCAGTAATATACTCTGTGTGAAGGGCCGTGAAGATAAGATAGAGAAATTAGGGCTCATATGGAGGCATGTAGATAATCATTTTTCCCTTGCTCTATTTGCGAATAGAGTTGAAACAGAAATGACAAGTATTGGTACAGAACACCCCCTGCCACACACCATATGACGACTTGCAGAATATCTATGTGGATGTAGATCTAGATGTAGAGAGAGAGAGAGAGAGTGTGTGTGTGTGTGTGTGTGTGTGTGTGTGTGTGTGTGTGTGTGAGGGAGATTTAAAGAATTTGAGATGTGAGGTTGAAAGAAGAATGGAGAAAACAACATGAGTGGGTAAAGTGAGGAGTAATGGGGTAGTGAAAAGCATAAAGAAGCAAAGAAATCTCCTAAACTTCATTAAGAAAAGGGGAACAGATTTAGCGGAACACATAAAATGAGTAAAAGGATTTCTGACAACAGCTCTTGAAGGTTCAGTGAGAGCACAGAAGAAAGTGGGAAGGAGTAGAATAAAAATGTAGGATGAAGTCAAAAGAGGAAGATTCCAGCGCAGGAAGCAGTTGACCTATGGAAAATGGTGTCAGCAAGTAGGCAATAGTCACAGCACCTTGTAATGATCATGAAGTGTGAGGTTCTTAGCATAATGTGGTTTCTGAATGCCAAAAAGTCTGCTGTATTGAAATTTAGAAACACATAACAAAACATTATGGAAGTGTGTTGAATGAAGTTTTAGTTCAAAAATTGTGCATCACATTTAGTGGCAGACAGAGGAAAATTTATGATGAAGAACAATCCGCCAGACTGGCAGTTGCTACTGACAAACGCAGGAAAAAAATTCGATGCCATAAACGTTCCACTTTTGATGGACTGAACTTGTACTTTCCTGAAATTTCATGATCAGTTTTTTCAAAATGATTCTGGTGATTTGGGCTATAGAAAGTGTGTACCACATGGATTTTATCAAACTGATTCTGGTGATTTCGGCTATAGAAAGTGTGTACCAGGTGGTATTCTTGACATTTGGCAGCAACATTTCTCACACAGCATAACAAGTATGGTGGGGGTTTTTGTAACCGCATTGTCACTGGTTGCAAGACGTGGGTTCCATGTAAAAGTACAGAAACAAAGTGCGTGTCATTCAAATGGCACCATTCGTGATTTACATCAAAACAAAAAAAAATCAACAAATTCTGATCACCAGAAAGGCTACAGCCACAGTGTTTAGGGATTGAATGGGCATCCTGCTCGTTGGCTGTAGGGTTAAAGGAGAGACCAAAAATGCTGCAGCCTGCCGTCAGACCCTTCGGAGACTGTGCCAGGCAATTCAAAACTGATGCATGGGTTGTTTTCCGGCAGCACTGTGGTTCTTCACGATAATGTTCAGCCGCATTCTGCTGCGTCGCCATGGCAGTTTATGTGGAAAGCTTTTGAACAGCGACGTCATAGCCCAGATCTGGTCATGAAATGATTATGATATTTTTCACAAAATGAAGAACTTTTTGAGCTGAGAGCACAATGGTAATGACAACAAACTGAAAGAGGTCAGTAGTGACTGGCTCAACAACTTGAAGGCAAATGAGTCTGTGACAGGTATTTAAATTTGAGTGGCAGCTACATAGAAAAGTAGCTCAGCTACCAAAATATGTTGTAAAATAAGTTTTCTTCAATTATCTTCAATGAAAAGTGCTGGAGAACCAAAAACCAAATATTTTTTTCCTCGACTCTCGTATTTGGTACTATTCGAGAGTGTACTTGTTCAAATGTCTTATTAGAACACAGCTGGTGACGTGTTTGACAACCGCCAATATTTCGATAGGCACACACCCCACCGTTTGAGAGCCACATATGCAATGAGAGATGAGAGTGTGCTGTGCAAGGAAGTTTAAAACCTCGGTATGCTGGTCGAAAAGGACACACACACACACACACACACACACACACACACACACACACAGAGAGAGAGAGAGAGAGAGAGAGAGAGAGAGAGAGAGAGAGAGAGTAAATACTAGCTCCACTGCACAACCAAAGATGATGAACACCGGAAGTTATTGATTGTGAATATTAATTATCAGCAGGAGAGGAAGCAACATTAACTCTGTCTCTCTGTTGTTTCAGGAGAGAGAGAGAGGGAGAGAGCTGGATTTTAAATGGAATTTAAGCAAAAACTTCCATTTCTAGAGACGTCACCATTTAGTATTTGCTATTGATAACTTTTGACATCTATCATCACAGTGTTTGTCTGAATGTGACCTGCATATTGAGGTTTTAAACTTCCTCACACAATGCTGCCCTATTGCATTTGTGCTGCGAAAATGAAGGGCTGTTCACCTGGCTACGTGTCATTGGTTGCCTAAAACATCTCCTGACTGTGCTCCCTCAAGTTGTTTGAATATCTTATACATCAGCAGAAATTCAAGTTTCACAAGTTTGTGATTGGCTTTGATACGACCTAAGTGAACATTTGCGTGTGCCAGCAGAGAGTGCCATTCTAAGTGCACCGTACACAAAGTTACTCACCCCATAAAGACATCACATTAACACCTTCACAGTGGCTGAGAGTCCAGACGCTGTTTCAGGTATGCCAAACCCAGCCGGAGCCACTCGTCAATGCTCAGATCATCTAGAGCTACGCCGGCACGGTAGCTCAGCGTGTTCGGCCAGAGGGTTAGCTGCCCTCTGTAATAAAAAACTGAGTTAATCGATCAACAACGAACTTCAATGGACGTCTTACGACGTCCGCCCCGAGCAAATGCAACGAACAAAATGAGATTAAAAAAAAAAAAAAAAAAAAAAGAAAGAAAAGAAAAAAAAAAAAAGAAAGAAAAGAAAAAAAAAAACAAAGAGCTACAAAAAATGTGGGGATATCGATTGCTACTTCCCACCACTATTTGAGATAGTCCTACATATTTTTCAGTTGAAACTTCTGGGCTGAGAGGCCGTGGTCGATGTATAAAATTTCCACCTGACGTTTCGTCTCCATCTGCGGGAGACGTCTTCTGAGGTCGACCGGCTACTGCCACTGAGGCACCATGTACTCTCGCATTTATAGAGCGCATAGAGGGCACCACCATTCGTCACGTGATGCCGACGGTATGCCTATCTTTGGGAGGCGTCATCATTCTCGATTAAGAGTAATTGATTGTCATTCTGCTGGCGCAACGTCGACATCCATATTTTGTCCAACTTTAAAACTTCCTCTTTTCTATTAAAGTTGTTATGGTGTTTGTGAATTTCTATTGCTTCTCTACACATGCGAGCATGATAATGGGATGTTCGTGCTAGAACGCTTGTCTCATTAAATTTAATTTTGTGATTCCCATCTCGAAAAACATGCTCAGCTACGGCCGATTTTTCGATGTGTCCTAAGCGACAGTTACTTCTATGTTCGGCTAAGCGGGTTTTTACACTTCTTTTCGTTGTTGAAATATATACTTGTCCACAACTGCATGGAATTTTGTATACACCAGGTGTTGATAGGGGATGTCGGGCGTCTTTTGCAGTTCTTAAATATTCCTTAAACTTCATGGTGGGTCACGGACCGTATCTAGAAAGTTCTGGCCAAGTATGGGTTCGAAACAATCTTCAGACCCACCAAAAAGATGCCTTCCAAAGATAGGCATACCGTCGGCATCACGTGACGAACGGTGGTGCCCTCTATAAATGCGAGAGTACATGGTGCCTCAGTGGCAGTAGCCGGTCGACCTTAGAAGATGTCTCTCGTAGATGGAGACGAAACGTCAGGTGGAAATTTTATACATCGACCACGGCCTCTCTGCCAGGAAGTTTCAACTGAAGACAACACCGGCTGTGAAAGCCTACATTGTATGAGTCCCACATATTCTCCAATGGGATTTATACTGGCTGGTATAGAGGAGAAGTCAAGGTGTGGCAGGGCTATTGAATGTTCATGAAACTGGGTATGTATGCTTACAGCCCTGTGAACATGGCTGTTGTCATCTCAAATGACAGGAGTGTCCACAGCATACTGATCAGGAACATACACAGAAGGAAAACGTTTGGTTACTGAGAATGTGGAAATAAACACTGTTAATGTTCACAGTAACCTCAACAAAAGTGCTCAAGTCACGGTACATACTGCAGATTAAACACTTCATTGGGTCACCAGTACACTCGATGTCGTACAAAAATGAGCAGTATCACGACCCACTGGACCAAACCGTACAACTCCAACTGGGTACTGTCCAGTCCGTGTCATTTGGCTCGTCGAATGTGTGCAGCTCGTGGTTGCTCCACCTCTTCCTCACGGTGAGATGGAAGGTGTCAGTGTAAAACTATTGCTTAGGTGGTTGGGCTGCAGAGAATTTTCCACTGTGTTCGTGCCGGTTTCACGAGTGTGCAGAGTCGGAGCGAGCCAAGCTAGCACAGAATGTCACCAGGGTGCGATAGCGGTCAGGTGTCGCCACCTGTAGTGTAGGCGTCACTCGTGCTTTGCGTCGTGGCTCGGCTGTGTCTCAGAAGGCAGAGAATGAGACGGGCCACCCAGAATGACGACGTCCAGACGGACGGTTGAAAGGAGCTGAAGAAAGGTGTCATTCTCTTCTGATCTGTTCTGAGATTCCTTTTGGATATGTTTTTCTGATTAACAAGAGATGCAATTATAAGCTCCCGTCTCCTTGGAGATTATATGGCTTAACTAATGATTATTATGTTACATTCCTCTTGTTTTAGTTGACCGTGTATATCGAGATTTCGTTCATTGTTACATGCAGTGGTGTGGTACTAACTGATGGAGACGCATTAAGAACTGGTAAAATTTAATTTTTTTCCCTTATCACACTGCACAAACATAAACACACTATTAATCAAACTGTGCCACTACTATTAAACACAGAGGTAAATCCTTCGCTATGTAACCGCCTTCGGCTCACGCAGCCTACACTGTCCACAACCTCTCAACAACTGCCTCTACTTAGCGACTCTCTGCGCCACTGGGCATTGTCGCCCACCAAAGAACAACCACTTACAGATACTACACACCACTACCCTCACACTGTGTTGTAATTGTTAGAAAGAACAACCGAAAACATAATGGTTCTTCAAAGAGTTGTTACATCATTTAGTAGTGTAAATACTACAAAGCTCTCTTCCCGCCCTCGGTATTTTGTAGACGGAGAAGAAGTTAGACTGCAATATTTGGCATTGTGTAGCAGGTCCTGTGCACCGAGAAAATTTGAGAAAGGCAACTGTGTGAGAATCGAGGTAAAAGTCATCAAGAATAATACTCGGATGACGGACCGCTCGTGAAGTTGTCGACTCAATTACAGTGCGTAACTCGAGCTGCAACTTTGAGCTTTACGTGCAGCTCTGAATGATAGCCTTCTGTGAGGCACCAAACATCGTACGTTCGTTACGTGCAGTTCTCTTTACAATGTTCATCTCGAAAATGCAGCAGTTCTTGTCAGGTACGAAATTATTGTCGAAAAGGCGCGACACTCGTCTCCCTGTCAGTTAGAATCTCGTTAGGACCTCTGTTCTATTATGCTGTGAGTTGTGCAGTAGCCTCTGTAGGCACAGCAGACGCTCTGTGTCGATACCCCAATAAATGCGGCAACTTCACTGACGGTGTGGCCACGGGCACCTGCAGACGAGACACCTCCTCTGCGCCACTCTGCCACGTCTCCTGCTCAGCACGCCTTACTGCACCGCCTCGTGACCGCTCACTACCAGTTCCACACGTGTGCAGCGCTCCAGAGCGATCTGTGTACCGTTGATGTTGTTGTTCTTGTTGTGGTCTTCAGTCCTGAGACTGGTTTGATGCAGCTCTCCATGCTGCTCTATCCCGTACAAGCTGCTCCATCTCCCAGTAACTACTGCAACCTACATCCTTCTGAATCTGCTTACTGTATTCATCTCTTGGTCTCCCTCTACGATTTTTACCCTCCACGCTGCCCTCCAATACTAAATTGGTGATCCCTTGATGTCTCAGAACATGTCCTACCAACCGATCCCTTCTTCTAGTCGAGTTGTGGCACAAATTTCTCTTCTCCCCAATCCTATTCAATACCTCCTCATTAGTTATGTGATCTACCCACCTAATCTTCACCATTCTTCTGTAGCACCACATTTCGAAAGCTTCTATTCTCTTCTTGGCCAAACTATTTATCGTCCATGTTTCACTTCCATACATGGCTACACTCCATACAAATACTTTCAGAAACGACTTCCTGACACTCAAATCTATACTCGATGTTAACAAATTTCTCTGCTTCAGACACGCTTTCCTTGCCATTGCCAGTTTACATTTTATATCTTCTCTACTGCGACCATCATCAGTTATTTTGCTTCCCAAATAGCAAAACTGCTTTACTACTTTAAGTGTCTCATTTCCTAATCTAAGTCCCTCAGCATCACCCGACTTAATTCGACTACATTCCACTATCCTCGTTTTGCTTTTGTTGATGTTCATCTTATATCCTCCTTTCAAGACACTATCCATTCCGTTCAACTGCTCTTCCAAGTCCTTTGCTGTCTCTGACAGAATTACAATGTCATCGGCGAATCTCAAAATTTTTATTTCTTCTCCATGGATTTTAATACCTACTCCGAATTTTTCTTTTGTTTCCTTCACTGTTTGCTCAATATACAGATAGAATAACATTGGGGAGAGGCTACAATCCTGTCTCACTCCCTTCCCAACCACTGCTTCCCTTTCGTGTCTCTCAACTCCTATAACTGCCATCTGGTTTCTGTACAAATTGTAAATAGCCATTCGCTCCCTGTATTTTACCCCTGCCACCTTCAGAATTTGAAAGAGAGTATTCCAGTCAACATTGTCCAAAGCTTTCTCTAAGTCTACAAATGCTAGAAACGTAGGTTTGACGTTCCTTAATCTAGCTTCTAAGATAAGTCGTAGGGTCAGTATTGCCTCACGTGTTCCAATATTTCTACGGAATCCAAACTGATCCTCCCCGAGGTCGGCTTCTACTAGTTTTTCCATTCGTCTGTAAAGAATTCGCGTTAGTATTTTGCAGCCGTGACTTATTAAACTGATTGTTCGGTAATTTTCACATATGTCAACACCTGCTTTCTTTGGGATTGGAATTATTATATTCTTCTTGAAGTCTGAGGGTATTTCGCCTATCTCATATATCTTGCTCACCAGATAGTAGAGTTTTGTCAGGACTGGCTCTCCCAAGGCTGTCAGTAATTTTAATGGAATGTTGTCCACTCCCGGGGCCTTGTTTCGACACAGGTCTTTCAGTGCTCTGTCAAACTCTTCACGCAGTATCATATCTCCTATTTCATCTTCTTCTACACTCTCTTCCATTTCTATAATATTGTCCTCAAGAACATCGCCCTTGTATATATCCTCTATATACTCCTTCCACCTTTCTGCTTTCCCTTCTTTGCTTAGAACTGGGTTTCCATCTGAGCTCTTGATATTCATACAAGTCGTTCTCTTATCTCCAAAGGACTCTTTAATTTTCCTGTAGGCGGTATCTATCTTACCCCTAGTGAGACAGGCCTCTACATCCTTACATTTGTCCTCTAGCCATCCCTGCTTAGCCATTTTGCACTTCCTGTCGATCTCATTTTTGAGACGTTTGTATTCCTTTTTGCCTGTTTCACTTACTGCATTTTTATATTTTCTCCTTTCATCAATTAAATTCAATATTTCTTCTGTTACCCAAGGATTTCTACTAGCCCTCGTCTTTTTACCTACTTGATCCTCTGCTGCCTTCACTACTTCGTCCCTCAAAGCTACCCATTCTTCTTCTACTGTATTTATTTCCCCCATTCCTGTCAATTGCTCCCTTATGCTCTCCCTGAATCTCTGTACAACCTCTGGTTCTTTTAGTTTATCCAGGTCCCATCTCCTTAAATTCCCACCTTTTTGCAGTTTCTTCAGTTTTAATCTACAGGTCATAACCAATAGATTGTGGTCAGAGTCCACATCTGCCCCTGGAAATGTCTTACAATTTAAAACCTGGTTCCTAAATCTCTGTCTTACCATTATATAATCTATCTGATACCTTTTAGTATCTCCAGGGTTCTTCCATGTATACAACCTTCTTTCATGATTCTTAAACCAAGTGTTAGTTATGATTATGTTGTGCTCTGTGCAAAATTCGACCAGGCGGCTTCCTCTTTCATTTCTGTCCCCCAGTCCATATTCACCTACTATGTTTCCTTCTCTCCCTTTTCCTACACTCGAATTCCAGTCACCCATGACTATTAAATTTTCGTCTCCCTTCACAATCTGAATAATTTCTTTTATTTCATCATACATTTCTTCAATTTCTTCGTCATCTGCAGAGCTAGTTGGCATATAAACTTGTACTACTGTAGTAGGCGTGGGCTTCGTATCTATCTTGGCCACAATAATGCGTTCACTATGCTGTTTGTAGTAGCTTACCCGCATTCCTATTTTCCTATTCATTATTAAACCTACTCCTGCATTACCCCTATTTGATTTTGTGTTTATAACCCTGTAGTCACCTGACCAGAAGTCTTGTTCCTCCCGCCACCGAACTTCACTAATTCCCACTATATCTAACTTCAACCTATCCATTTCCCTTTTTAAATTTTCTAACCTACCTGCCCGATTAAGGGATCTGACATTCCACGCTCCGATCCGTAGAACGCCAGTTTTCTTTCTCCTGATAACGACATCCTCTTGAGTAGTCCCCGCCCGGAGATCCGAATGGGGGACTATTTTACCTCCGGAATATTTTACCCAAGAGGACGCCATCATCATGTAATCATACAGTAAAGCTGCATGCCCTCGGGAAAAATTACGGCTGTAGTTTCCCCTTGCTTTCAGCCGTTCGCAGTACCAGCACAGCAAGGCCGTTTTGGTTATTGTTACAAGGCCAGATCAGTCAATCATCCAGACTGTTGCCCTTGCAACTACTGAAAAGGCTGCTGCCCCTCTTCAGGAACCACACGTTTGTCTGGCCTCTCAACAGATACCCCTCCGTTGTGGTTGCACCTACGGTACGGCTATCTGTATCGCTGAGGCACGCAAGCCTCCCCACCAACGGCAAGGTCCATGGTTCATGGGGGGGATTAACCGTCCTATCCTTATCAATTGAGATATGGAAAAATACAAATGAAAATAATAACATCCGCTAGGTTTCTTCGAGATTCGAACCCGGGTTCTCCCATTCCGAGCCAGTTACCTTTGTGCTATCGGCGCTGCCGGCGGAAAGCGTTTTGCATGTCGGTACAGAAGCGGCAGTTGTAAAAGTTTCTTACCCCCATTTCTGGAAAAGTATGCGTTTTCGGACCTCATACCTGATGATGAAAAATGTAATTACAGTTATCTATCGATCCCGCCAATTTTGAGTTGATTGCTCGCCATAACCTTTAGGGGTGATTTTCTCAAAAACGAGGGGGTGTTGACCCAAAATATCTTAGATTCCTTCGTTTTGGGTTGTACACAAGCGACCTGCCAAATTTGAGCCGAATCGGTTGGCCGTGTCTGAGGCCTTCCCCTTGCTAGATTCGAGTAAATACGGTACTCTTTTGAGGGTCTGACTAATATTTCACCTGTGCGGCTTAGATTTACATTCACAACAGGTGTTGTTTTGAACAACTGCAGGCCCGGCTGCCTACCACTGCTGCAGAAGTTGGACCTGCCGCACGCCACCGACCTCCCGGGTGACGCGGTGGTCACCATTTCTCGGGGGTGCCCGTCACTGCGCCACCTGAGCCTGACTTTTGCGACGAGTCTCACAGACGGAGCACTTGCCGAGATCCACCGTCTTAAACACTTACAGATGTAAGTACCTGACGTCGCTGTTGCGCAGTTTTTGAACATGTTTTATGCTCACGTACAAAGGAAATTCAAATATTAATTTGAATTTTTTGTTTATAAGTTCACTTCAGAAAAGTTCACTTCAGAAAAACTCATACACACAAGTTATTTAATCTGTGTATAGTCTTCTGAATGGGAAATACATTTTTCCCAGGGGATAGGTAGTTTTCTCAACCCCGTTTTCACAAAATGAATGTGGCTGTAACAGCAGGGTTCACACAAACACTTTGACAGCGCAATTGTTGTTAGATCTGTGTCGTCCGACTGCTTCTTTTAGTGGTCCAAACAAATGAAAATGACAGGACAATAAGTGCGGAGTGTAGGGAGGATGTCCTAGTGTGGCACACGACAGCTCCCGAACTTTTTGTCGAGTCCGGGCTGCCGTGTGGGGCCGAGCACTGTCACGCGGCCTAGTCACGCCCCAGATTTGGTATTTTCTGACGATATTCGCTTTCCGATCTATGCAAAAAATGGCAGTAGTATACGGCGCTCACAGTACAGCATTCTTGGACAAAACTGATGAGAACTTCCTTAATATAAGAAAAGACTGTCGCAATAACCTTCCCCACACAGAGACAATTTTAGGCACTCCGTGGGTGTAGAGTCGTCAGTGGGTGTAGATTGGTCTTTTTTGTGCCATTTTGGGCTGCTTTTCTCGATTCCCGTGCGTAACAGTGTACCCACGTTTCATCACAGATCAAAATCCGGTGCACAAAATGTTCCCCTTCAATTTGGTAGCGTACCAGTAGCTGTTTGTACGCCTCAAGATGATGAAATTTGTCGTCTGTGGTGAGAAGATGGGGTACCCACTTTGTGGACTCTGTTTGAAATCCGACGTTGTCACTAATGATCACCTGAGCACTACCGTATGTAATGTCTCTTGCGGCGGTCTCTACGCGATATTTTCAGAAATATTATAAAAATATATAACTCAGTACATATCTCGAAATATCTCTTCTTATCTTTTATCAATGCAAAGTAGTTTCAAGCCCTATTATTCCTTGGAGCGTGCATTTACTCCATGGAATACCTTCTCTGCTATCTATGTTTTCTCTTATGAAAAGAATATTATATATTATAAAAATATGTAACTCAGTACATATCTCGAAATATCTCTTCTTATCTTTTATCAATGCAAAGTAGTTTCAAGCCCTATTATTCCTTGGAGCGTGCATTTACTCCATGGAATACCTTCTCTGCTATCTATGTTTTCTCTTATGAAAAGAATGAAGGAGATCTTGCCGATTAGCCGTGAAAGAACGAAGATGTATATGTATGTATTGTTGAGCTAGTCGCCATCTTGATGAGATTCTGCATGAGAAGGAATTTAAGACATGAACTAAACTAAAGTAAGTGTGTTCGCGTATTATTTAACTGATTATTATTGACAGTGTCTGCTTACTACGCTGTGCTGCACGGGATCAGTGGGGAACGTCTGATTTACACTGGACGAACCTGCCGTTCTGTATGCTCAAGATATCCAGTTACTTCAAATAAATGGGCTAACACGGTCTTACCAGCACATCTCCGGTCTTCCCCGTGTGGTCACCGAAAGTTAATAATTATTACAAATGTTTTCAGAAGATCGACTGACAATTTTCGTCGCACCGAGACTTCGAAATTGCTTCACTGCCTTATGGAATTTAAGTTAAGCTCAATTTAATCAGGATAGGACAGCATTGAACTGTGTGAATGTGATAAGCCTGCTTTGTGAATGAAAATTCCCTAAATATTCGCGTGTTTTTTACTATCCTGATCTGTGAAGCTCAATCGGGCCGGTGTGAGAGAGGTTTTTAAATTTCAGATCCCACAAAAAATATTAAACGTAGCTTATGCCAAACTTGTGGCAGGCATCCCAGAGAATCACGTGGGTAGCAGCACGTCAGCGTTTACCTGTGGGAGGAGATTTAATGGCCGGGCCAACCTGTGACGACGGTGGAGCACCCAGCGAAGCAAAAGCCAGTGTGAGCTAGATCTCCACGCCTCGTGGGCAGTTACGCCTATTTCCGATTCTGTCAGCCACGGACCACGCGGATCGAGTACAATGCGTGGCCCCCCACTGACACCTTGACGGATTTGAACGAGTGCCGACTGTTTGCTTCGTCCTGTCGTGTCCACGAATCAAACGGTGCCAGTGAGATGAGCCGGCCGCGGTGGTCTAGCGGTTCTAGGCGCGCAGTCCGGAACCGCGGGACTGCTACGGTCGCAGGTTCGAATCCTGCCTCGGGCATGGATGTGTGTGGTGTCCTTAGGTTAGTTAGGTTTAAGTAGTTCTAAGTTCTAGGGGACTGATGACCACAGAAGTTAAGTCCCATAGTGCTCAGAGCCATTTGAGCCAGTGAGATGAGACGTAGTTTGCACATTGGGCGGCACGCGACGGCAGTCCGACACAGTTGCGGACTCGTCGTCGTGCACGTGACGTGTGCGTAGCCACCCGGAACGGCTCCACTGTATACCGGAAGCATCCCTGACGTGTCACGGCATCACCCGGACGGACGCACTTCGGCTCGTACTTCTCGGCCTGCGAATAATCCCAAGGACGACATCGGTATTCCACCTGTACACCTCGCCTGTGCTCACTCGCTCGCCATTCCCGGTGAATTAGTGGAGGAGGTACTACCGTCACACGCTGCCTCGGTGCCCGACACCGGCAGAACATCTGCGCAGTCGTACAGCCGACCTCCGACTGCACGCGCCGACACGGCACAGTACCGGTGGGTATTTGCTCGAGCCGATTTACACTGTTCCACATTATACAGGGTGAAAAATATTTATACCGACAAACTCTGGGAGGTTGTAGGGGACATCAAAACAAATATTTTTCCCTAATGTCATTTTTTCCTATGAGGAGTATTTAAACCGGTAGAGGAAGATTTCTCTGGCGGCAAATTAATTAAACCAAGAAACACTTTTCCATTTTTTTATGACCAAGAGACAACACATTAACACAACCCAATTTCAATTACAGTAGATTTTCAGAAATGCCTCCATTGACCCACGTAAACAAAGGTTACACCGTCGGATCATGTTATGTCTGACACGGGCAAAACCCCAGCAGTATCCTGAATTGTTCTTGCTCCTGCTGCTACTATCCGGGCAACCAGATCCTCTTCTGATGCAACAGGAGGTGCGTAAACAAGGTTGCGCATCTCTCCCCACACAAAAAAGTCCAGAGGGGACATATCTGGGGATCGAGCCGGCCACGGTACAGGACCACCTCTGCCAATCCACGTTTCTGGGAACCGTCGGTCCAGGAATCGACGCACACGAAGACTGAAATGTGCCGGCGGCCCGTCATGTTGGCACCACGTGCGTTGTCTTGTAGGGAGCGGGACGTCTTCCAGCAATTCTGGCAATGCTCTGGCGAGAAAACTGTAATAGTGCCTGCCATTTAATGGCCTAGGTAGCAGATACGGCCCAATTAAACAGTCCCCAACAACACCGACCCACACATTAACGAAGAACCGCACTTGATGAGCGCTAGTAACTGTGGCATGTAGGTCATCCTCACTCCAAACATGCGAATTGTGCATGTTGAAGACTCCATCACGCCCGAACGTTGCTTCATCGCTAAACAACACAGAGGATGGAAATGTAGGATGCATTTCACACTGTTCCAGGTACCACTGCGAAAACTGTGCTCTGGGTGGATAATCAACTGGTTCCAGGTTGTGGACACGCTATAAGTGAAATGGACGTAACAATTGCTCTCGAAGGACTGTTCTTACATTCGTCTGATTAGTCCCAATGTCACGTGCAATTGCACGAGTGCTGACTGAAGCACCCGGCTCCACATGCTACAAGACAGCTTCCTCAAACTGCAGTGTTCTTACCGTGCGACGGCGTCCCTGTCCAGGTAATGTGCTAAATGACCCGGTCTCACGCAGACGTTGGTACACAGCAGCAAAGGTCGTATGATGCGGGATACGGCGATTAGGATATTGCTGTTGCTAAACCCGCTGTGCAGCTCGTCCGTTGTGGTGCGCTACGTAGTACGCACAAACCGTGTCAGTGTACTCACTCCAGGTGTATCGCTCTACTAGTAAACAGAGACAATGCACTACTACACTGGTGGACAGCAGTTGCCCACAACTGAAGAGCGTAATAAACCCTCTAACATCTCAAGATCGCAATACGGCGTCTAACAACTGACGAGCATAATACAGCCTCCACCAGTTTAAATAATCCTCATAGGTAAAAATGACATTAGGGGAAAATATTTGTTTTGACGTCCCCTACAACCTCCAGGAGTTTGTCGCATTAAATACTTTTGACCCGGTATTATGCGTAGACGTGGCACGGCCACCACTTACGCTGCCATAGAGTGCACCGCACGATCACCGTGACGAGAACATTTTGCAGCTCAAATGTAATGGCGAGCCGACTAAAGTCTCCGTGGACAGAATTGAGACAGCTTTCACCTCAACTACTCCGATTCTCGTTCAGTTCTTCAAACCAGTGGAGGACTTGAATGCGATTTTCACTCTGCAGTGGAGTGTGCGCTGATATGAAACTTCCTAGCAGATTAAAACTGTGTGCCGCACCGAGATTCGAACTCGGGACCTTTGCGTTTCTTGGGCAAGTGCTCTACCCCTGAGCTACCCAAGCACGACTCACGCCCCGTCCTCACAGCTTTACTTCTGCCAGTATCTCGTCTCCTACCTTCCAAACTTTACAGAAGCTCTCCTGCGAAACTTGTAGAACTAGCACTCCTGAAAGAAAGGATATTGCGGAGACATGGCTTAGCCACAGCCAGGAGGATGTTCCCAGAATGAGATTTTCACTCTGCAGCGGAGTGTGCGCTGATATGAAACTTCCTAGCAGATTAAAACTGTGTGCCGCACCGAGATTCGAACTCGGGACCTTTGCCTTTCGTGGGCAAGTGCTCTACCCCTGAGCTACCCAAGCACAATTCACGCCCCGTCCTCACAGCTTTACTTCTGCCAGGATCTCGTCTCCTACCTTCCAAACTTTACAGAAGCTCTCCTGCGAAACTTGCAGAATTAGCACTCCTGAAAGAAAGGATATTGCGGAGACATGGCTTAGCCACAGCCAGGAGGATGTTCCCAGAATGAGATTTTCACTCTGCAGCGGAGTGTGCGCTGATATGAAACTTCCTAGCAGATTAAAACTGTGTGCCGCACCGAGATTCGAACTCGGGACCTTTGCCTTTCGTGGGCAAGTGCTCTACCCCTGAGCTACCCAAGCACAATTCACGCCCCGTCCTCACAGCTTTACTTCTGCCAGTATCTCGTCTCCTACCTTCCAAACTTTACAGAAGCTCTCCTGCGAAACTTGCAGAACTAGCACTCCTGAAAGAAAGGATATTGCGGAGACATGGCTCAGCCACAGCCTGGAGGATGTTCCCAGAATGAGATTTTCACTCTGCAGCGGAGTGTGCGCTGATATGAAACTTCCTAGCAGATTAAAACTGTGTGCCGCACCGAGATTCGAACTCGGGACCTTTGCCTTTCGTGGGCAAGTGCTCTACCCCTGAGCTACCCAAGCACAATTCACGCCCCGTCCTCACAGCTTTACTTCTGCCAGTATCTCGTCTCCTACCTTCCAAACTTTACAGAAGCTCTCCTGCGAAACTTGCAGAACTAGCACTCCTGAAAGAAAGGATATTGCGGAGACATGGCTCAGCCACAGCCTGGAGGATGTTCCCAGAATGAGATTTTCACTCTGCAGCGGAGTGTGCGCTGATATGAAACTTCCTAGCAGATTAAAACTGTGTGCCGCACCGAGATTCGAACTCGGGACCTTTGCCTTTCGTGGGCAAGTGCTCTACCCCTGAGCTACCCAAGCACAATTCACGCCCCGTCCTCACAGCTTTACTTCTGCCAGTATCTCGTCTCCTACCTTCCAAACTTTACAGAAGCTCTCCTGCGAAACTTGCAGAACTAGCACTCCTGAAAGAAAGGATATTGCGGAGACATGGCTCAGCCACAGCCTGGAGGATGTTCCCAGAATGAGATTTTCACTCTGCAGCGGAGTGTGCGCTGATATGAAACTTCCTAGCAGATTAAAACTGTGTGCCGCACCGAGATTCGAACTCGGGACCTTTGCCTTTCGTGGGCAAGTGCTCTACCCCTGAGCTACCCAAGCACAATTCACGCCCCGTCCTCACAGCTTTACTTCTGCCAGTATCTCGTCTCCTACCTTCCAAACTTTACAGAAGCTCTCCTGCGAAACTTGCAGAACTAGCACTCCTGAAAGAAAGGATATTGCGGAGACATGGCTCAGCCACAGCCTGGAGGATGTTCCCAGAATGAGATTTTCACTCTGCAGCGGAGTGTGCGCTGATATGAAACTTCCTAGCAGATTAAAACTGTGTGCCGCACCGAGATTCGAACTCGGGACCTTTGCCTTTCGTGGGCAAGTGCTCTACCCCTGAGCTACCCAAGCACAATTCACGCCCCGTCCTCACAGCTTTACTTCTGCCAATATCTCGTCTCCTACCTTCCAAACTTTACAGAAGCTCTCCTGCGAAACTTGCAGAATTAGCACTCCTGAAAGAAAGGATATTGCGGAGACATGGCTTAGCCACAGCCAGGAGGATGTTCCCAGAATGAGATTTTCACTCTGCAGCGGAGTGTGCGCTGATATGAAACTTCCTAGCAGATTAAAACTGTGTGCCGCACCGAGATTCGAACTCGGGACCTTTGCCTTTCGTGGGCAAGTGCTCTACCCCTGAGCTACCCAAGCACAATTCACGCCCCGTCCTCACAGCTTTACTTCTGCCAGTATCTCGTCTCCTACCTTCCAAACTTTACAGAAGCTCTCCTGCGAAACTTGCAGAACTAGCACTCCTGAAAGAAAGGATATTGCGGAGACATGGCTCAGCCACAGCCTGGAGGATGTTCCCAGAATGAGATTTTCACTCTGCAGCGGAGTGTGCGCTGATATGAAACTTCCTATCACTTCGAGTCTCGGTCCGGCACACAGTTTTAATCTGCTAGGAAGTTTCAGTGGAGGATTTGTCCACGGACGACACTCCCCGTGCGACCTGTTAGGCAGAGCCCACTCCCCTAGCCGTCAACGCTGCACGGGTACCGCCAGCTGCCAGTGAGCAGCCACACCCACCTCGTCCCGTCCCCGACCTGGCCGGGCAGCCCCCGAGACCGTGCTCCAAACGGGCACTCCGGCAGCCGGCAGACTGCGTCACGCGAGCTGGCCGCCGCGTCCATTTCGAATGCCCGTGCCGCACCGTAATGACGTCACACCACACGACACGGCCAGCTTGCACCCTGCCTGCCATCTGCTATTAACACACTGTCCCCGGCAGGCCACTTCACTGGCTGTGATCTCGTCTTCAGTTCGCCAGACGTCTCCTCCCGTCTCGTCGGCCGACTGCCCGTCACAGCTCCCGGGCCCACTGTCGTCGCATCGGGCATTGGGGCCACTGTCGGTGTGCGTGTCACGTTCCCGCTGAGCTCCAGATACTACCCCGACCCCGACCGCGTCCGGGCTCGTCCGTCGCAGTTCCCGGACCCGTGTTCCGGTCCCAACGACACAGCGAGCCTGTGCTCTCCGTAGTCATGTAGTGATGTAAAATTATGATGTAAAATGTGCCCATATAAATCAATAAATATATGAAAATGCACCACTCATTAATGAAGACCCTGTACTTTTTCCCCTTAGCTGCAAAGGCCCAGAAGATTGTGCCACGGGACAGAGCTGAGTGAAAGTCTGTTCCCGTGCATGTACTTGCAACAGCTGCTGCACTTAGTGTGCACAGGAAATTACTCACGTGTAAATGCCGCTCTAAGTCAAGAAAACGTCACACCACGAAGGAATTGTCCAGAGGGATGGAAACTGGCAGATGTGATGTACGTGCACAGACAAACAAATCATTAAAATTTCAGAAAAGTTGGATGATTTATTCGAGAGAAAGAGCTTCAGAAATTGAGCAATTCGACTACGCGTCGGTCTACCTCTGGCCTGTACGCAAGCAGTTATTCGGCTCGGCTTCGAACGACAGAGTTGTCGGATGTCGTCCTGACGGATATTGGGTGCCCAATTCTGTCATCGAAATCCTGACATCATTAAAGCCCTGCCTGTAATGCTCCAAATGCTCTCAGTTGGGGAGAGATCCGGCAACCTCGCTGGCCGAGGTAGAGTTTGGCGAGCGTGAAGACGAGCAATAGCAACTCCCGCAGTGTGCGGGCGGGCATTATCTTGCTGAAATGTAAGAGCAGGAAGGGCAATCAAAAGGGGCGTAGAATATCGTTGACGTATCACTGTGCTGTAAGGGTGCTGTGGATGGCAACCAAATAGTGTCGACTTACTGCTATGCCACAAGTTTTCCGAGGATAACAACCGAAAGTGACCTGCTACGAAAACAAGTGGCACTCCAGACTATCAGTTCCGGTTGTTTTGCTGTCGGTTGGTACCCCACTACATTCCGGGGTGTCCCCAGGCAGGTCTTTGCTGGTCACTGTGGCTCAATTTCAAGCAGAGCTCATCACTGAAGACAATTTTATTCCAGACTGAAGACGCGTCTGGAGGTACCCCGGATAGCAGAGGGATATCAACGTGTCTGTCACCCGCCATACGGTGCGACAACCGGAAGTGACGGTTTGAGGTGCCATTTGTTTTCAGCACTTCTTCGGTTGTCGTCCTCGGAACACTTGCGGCACGACAGTAAGTCGATGCTACTCAACGCCCCGTTTTGTCGCCGTTCGTGGCGAGCTGTCCTTGGCTTACGTTTCGGCAAGATAATGCCTGCCTCCACAGGGCGAGAGTTTCTACTGCTTTTCTTGGTGCTTCGCAAACCCTACCGCGGTCAAAAAGTTTGCCGGATGTCTTCCCAATTGAGAGCATTTGGAGCGTTATGGGTAGGGTCCTCCAACAGTCTCAGAATTATGACGATCTGATGGATCAATAGGACAGAATTTGGCCCGATATTCCTCAGGAGGACACTCGACAACTCTGTCATCAGTGCCAAGCTTGCACAGGTGCCAGAGATGGACCAATGCGCTATTGATTTGCTCAATTTGTGGAGCTCTCTCTCCTGAATGAATCGTCCAGTTTTTTCTGAAATTGTAATGTGATGTGCGTACTGTAAGACATTCGGTACACACACCATCAGATTATTTGACTTGTCGATCTAACGAAGTAGGCGAGTGTCAGCAATATGTCTCGTGGTCTTATTGTGGCGTGTTTATCTTCTACGTTAGGTCGGACGGTAGATATGCCACTTGCACGCTTAGAGTAGCAGGTTGACGGTGACCGACTTCAAACAGAACTTGATTAATTTTCGCACACATTTATTAAAATGATAACAAGCATAAACATTACGTAACTTGATTCTGGATGCTATTTACAATTGACAATCTGAAGTTCCTTTGGTCTTGGTACGTTAATCTTATTCTCACATATCTCTGATACTTGACAAAGTGTCTATACATTTATCTTCGTGGCTATGTACAGGAATATGATAATCTTATTAGGCGCACACTGAAACTTGACTATAGACTGGTACAGACTAATGCAGACTGACTAATTGGAGGTCTGTACACTCGTTATAATACCTCGCGCGTTCAGGTATCACTGCGCGAGTGTGATCCGCGAGGAGAAAAGGTTCTACGTTAGCAGCAATCTCATTGGCTGCGTTTCATATTAATACGCAGATCGGCGGAAGCAGAATTTGGTCCGTCTCTAAGGCAGCGCCATCTCGTAGTGCGGAGACGGACGAGCGCTGCGCCTGCGCTGTTGTGCTTAACGGGGCGCGCTCTAGTGGGAAAGTTGTGTACGCGCTGACTACACGGAACTATGTATACAACATGTAACCATTTGTTTGTCTGTACATGTACTGATTTCTGTCCCATTTGGATAATTCATTGCCTTTCTTTTTTGTCGTACTGTGTATTACACAGCAAATTTCATGTTGTCACCAACATCTTAAAGTGTTACATTATTTTTCTGTTTGTTCTTCTAGACTGGATCTTTCCGGATGCAGTGGGCTGGGTGGATCTGCCGTGGCGCACGTGGCGCAGCTGCCGGCCCTCCGCACGCTGCTGCTCCAGTACATTGACGACCTGACAGACCTGCAGCCGAGCCTACGGCACGTCCTGGACTTGAAGCAACTGCGCTGCCTCGATATCCTGTACAGCGGCCACATCAGAGCTGTGCCATTTGAAGAATTTTCTGTGAGGCTCGTGAACCTCAGGTAGGTTGCTCCTGCTGCTTCTGTTCACCGTCCGAGCCCGGTTCCGATGACTTTGCGTTTCTACCGTATGACCTCGATGACTTCCACGAGACTGGGAACGGAGTGCTAGTATTAGAGAGAGTGTAAGGCAGGGATGTAAACTTTCAATCCCAACTTTCCAGTTTATATATCAAAGAAGCAGTGAAAGAAATAAAAGAAAGATGGAAGAGTGGATTAAAATTCAGGGAGAATGGATATTAATAATATCATTCACTGATGATACTCCTATTGGCTTGCGAAAGGGAGGAAGAATTTCAGAACCTGTTGAATGGAAGGAACAGTCTAATGAGAACACACTACAGATTGAGAAAGAAACCAGGAAAGATGAAATTAATGAGCATTAGCTATATCAGATTAGTTATGGATTTAACATCAAAACTGGTGTCCATGAAGAAGTGATGCAGTTCTGATACATTTGAAATAAAGTAACACACGATGCATGAAGCAATGATGACATACCAAATGGCTGTAATTAAAGTGCAGATACTCGCAGAGGTCCAGTGTGGGCTGTAATTATCATATGGAAGCGAAACTCGATTTGTATTCTAATGCGTTAACACAGAACAGTTTTACGCTGGAGAAAAATTAGTTTCAATTTTGGCGACCAGGTGCGAATCTGGTGCTGCGAATGCAAATAGTTCCCACTTATTTGTTTTCTCTGTAAGTTCAGTGGTAATCCGTGTTCCCACTTCTAACTTATGCTACCATCTCTGTTAGAGTGTGCTAACTATGTATAGATTGTCAACAGTTAGGCTAAAGCTGTTGTTTTTCTACCTTGTGAGTCAATCATTGCAGAAGCGCAGTTCCCGTGTGAAAACGAGCCACTGTTTCGACCGCTACAGCGTTTTTTGGATAGTGTGCTTTCCTTTTGCGTGTGAAGTGACTTGTGTTGTATTTATCTATTTTTGTATTTATGAGGGAGATAGTATTCGTGGATATTTGCTGCATTTGACTGAAAATTACATAAATATTACAAGGTAAGTTAGTGGAAGCAGAACTGAAGTATTCTGCCCATTGGCTGTGGCAGAGTATAATAAAATAATGGGAGGAGTCGATAGATTTGATCAGCTGCGTCAACGGTATGCTGTAGGCCGTCGTTCGTGGAAGTGGTGGCACAAACTGTTTTCCTTTCTTGTGCATTTGGCAGTTGTCAGTTCCTACGTTATGTGGAAGCTACAGAAGACAAAAGCAGAGCAGCTAACATTTAGATTGCACTTGGCAAGGCAGCTTATCTCTGGCTTCTCAAGTCGTAAGAGAAGAGGAAGGTCAAACACCAATAAGAGGTGTGTCTGGAGTACCAGATGAAGTTCGTCTGGAGAAAGTTGGAACTCATTTCCCTACAAAAGGTACAACAAACAGAAGATGCCGCCAATGTAGCACCAAGAACAAAGAAAAGCGAACAAAAGTAATGAGTAGCAACTGTCGTGTACCTTTGTATGTAGCACCATGCTTCTCTAAGTTCCATAGTACATCACCTTAGTGAACTCAAAGGACAGTATGAACTAATACAAATATAAATGTAATGTTTAACATGTTTTTGTACTAAAAAATAAAGGAAATACATTTGTTTTAAATTAGCAAGTCAAGTTACTCCACAGTTCCAATAGTTCCCACTAATTTTTTTACACTCATAGGCTAAACTCTCATTTCAAGATTTAAACTATGATTTTATGAACGGTTTCTTAGCCCAATAAAGTGTTCATAAAAAATCTACAACTTCCGGAAATAATTTGGTCACTAAAGGGTTAATTCATTCTGTACGAGCACTGGAGATGTCGAATGAGATGCTACTTCTGTAAAACGATGTGATCAACACTTGCTCACAGTAGTTCCGGTGGAATTTAAGCCATGTGTTCCTGCGTACTGGCCTTCAGATCAGGTAGAGACCTAATGTGCCTCTGGTAAAGGTATTCTTTTAGGTATTCCCAGAGTCGAGAGTCATATGAATTCAGATCAGGTCATCTTGCAGGCAATGCATCTGAAAACCTCTCGATATAATATGTTTTAAGGAAGGTTGCACTAAGCAGATCTTTCACTGGGTGAGTGACGTGCAATGTTGGCCCATCTTACATGAAAAGAATGGTTTCCACACAGTTGTGCTCTTCCAAAGCAGGAATCACGTGCTGTACAGGGAGGTCTCCATAACGTAAAGGCATCACAGAGGGCCCCCCCCCCCCCCCCCCCACCCCCGACAGGCTCTACGGATGTATCCTCTTCAGAGAACGGACCAAGAATAAAGATGCTTGTGACTCCACACCAAGCAGTCATATACAGCAACTGCAGTGGTTCTTGGTGCACAACATGCAGTTTAACAGTACCCTTAAATTTGGCAGTTCTGTGTATTTACTGTACCCTGTAGTGTAGAATGTGCCTCTTCACTCCATAGAAAATTGCCTGGTCGCATGTCATCGACTTCTATCTGTCCGAAAACTGAAGAGCTAATTCAGTACGTTGCTGCAGATATGACGATTTGGTTGCTGCACCGTCCGGATCTTGTAGGGGCACCAGTCTAAATGCACGCGTTTTAGCTCACGCAGGCTGGCGTGAGGAGGGAAGGACTATGCTGACGTGAGGTCTGGAACATGACAGGGAATGAGAATTCAGAAAGCGGACGTAATTACTTTCATACTTAACTTTAATCCATTGATGATGAACGTCGCTCTTGACGGTACATGATTCACAATATTATTTGTTCTTGAAGTAATTAGTTACAGTAACTGAATATGGCGCCTTGCTAGGTCGTAGCAAATGACGTAGCTGAAGGCTATGCTAAACTGTTGTCTCTGCAGATGAGAGTGTCTGTAGTAAGTGAACCATCGCTAGCAGAGTCGGCTGTACAACTGCGGCGAGTGCTAGGGAGTCTCTCTAGACTAGACCTGCCGTGTGGCGGCGCTCGGTCTGCAATCACTGACAGTGGCGACACGCGGGCCCGACGTATACTAACGGACCGTGGCCGATTTAAAGGCTACCACCTAGCAAGTGTGGTGTCTGGCGGTGACACCACACAAAAACTGTCCACACCATTGACCACAGGATGGACAATTCTCGTGGAAGGGCACAAACACTAGCATTAGCCGGGACACGTGCTGCATACTGAGTTGCAGCAATAATAACTGTGTCAATAAGTTCCACTGCGGTAGGATGCATTCCTCTTCCAGGTGCCACACCAAGCCCACCCACGTTTTTGAATTTCATCGTCATTTTCTTTAAAGCATTTAATGACATCCGGCCCCTCTGTCAGTGCAGCATTGGAATTGCTGCCGTTCACATGAAACTGTTTCACTAACAGCACACAGTCTTTCTCCTCAATTATCACTACGGTTCACTCACGTTACAGCTTGTCGAACGATAGTGTGGATGTCGTACAAACGGTGTACTGTGCCAGATTTTCTCGTAGTGGCTGTAGTTGGAAGTAATTGTTTTTCCAGCATAAATTGGTCCTGCATTAACACATTAGCATACCTACCAAGATTCACTGCCATATGATAATTCAGCCCACACTGGACCTGTGTAAGTGGCTGAACTTTAATTATAACCAAACAATACGTATAAAGCAAATTAGCACAGGCATAGAGGGCATTTCTGGCCAGGAGAAGTCTGCTGGTATCAAACATCAACCTTAATTAGAAGAAGAAATTTCTGAGAATGTACGTTTGGAGTACAGCATTGTATGAAAGCGAGGCACAGACTATGAGAAAACTGGAAGAGAAGAGAAGAAAATTGATAGAAGAGTGTTGAAAGTTAGGTGGGCTGTTATAAGAAATGAGAGATGGGTTATGTGCAGAATCAGTGTGGAGAACACTGACAAGAAGAGGGATAGGATGATAGGAGAGAAACAGGATGATAGGATATGTGTTAGGACATTGAGCAATGACTTCCGTGGTACTAGGAGGACTTGTGAGGAGTAAAAAGTGTAGAAGGAGAGTGTAATACATCCAACAAATAATTGAGGACACAAGATGCAACTGAAATCAAGAGATTGGCTCACGGGAGGACTTTGTGGTGGGTTGTATTGAACCAGTCAGAAGACTGACTGGAAAAAAGGAAAAATTTTGAAAATATCTTGTAGGATGGTCCTCAGGTATTTAAGGCACAGAGGAAAAAAACACTTTCTTTAAAATCATCAGTCGCAAAATAGTGCATTATTCCAAATTTCATTGGATTTGATGTATTCGAGAAATAATTAGAATGAAAAACACAATAGAAATCATTTAGTACTTACCTCAGCTGCATGTTGAGACCAGTTTTCACTGTTTTTGTAGGTTCTTCATTTCTCCAAGTCCTTTATTGAGATATCAGTCAAAACACCATATGCTACCCACATATTTCCACAGTTAAAACCTGTTTAATATGAAGATAGGTATTAACTAGAATTTGTATCTCCTAAGTTTAAAAATTCTGATAAATTTCCTTTGCACTTCATTTATGACACAGTTCATCAATGTTTATGGTTTGTAGTATTACAAGAAATAGGGTGTAATAAAATACAGAAATACAAATGTTGCAGTTACTTTTCTCTTTCTTCTTCCAGAGAACTACATGTGACGTATGAGGAAGAGGATGAGGTTTTCTACAAAAATGTTTTTGCTGAGATGCAGAGTCAAATGCCTCGGCTCAGGATAATTAATACTTTCCGATGGACAGAGAATGACTTCCTAACAGATTACGAAACGGATGATGATGATGACACCGACATAGGGTACTGAGAAATAATTTTGGTTTTCAGACTGCAGAATGTAACATTGGAGCCCCTGGATGAGTGAACTGTTTGAAAAGCAAGTAAAAGACAAAATATGGATTTATGAAATTATTGTATAAGAGCCAAGAAAGTGTTGGCCGAAATAAAAATGCAATTTTTCGTGTTTAAAAAAATTTTATTTCACAAAAGAATTCATTATGTCAGCCACTGAAACTGATTTTATTTCCCTCTATATTGAAGCTCATTGTCACAATTATCATTACACAAATGGGAATTTTTGGCACCATAGTGAATGTCATATTCATACCTTTTATTGCCATATCCTTGTGTTGATGAAATTGTCCTTTAAATCTGAATGGGCAGGCAATCCTACCTCCATGTGTCCTGAATGTCTTTCAGATGCCTGTTTCACACTTTTCAGTTATTTCATATGTGCACTATTTTGATGTCACCTGCAGATAGTAATACACTAACGAAAGGACACAACGATTTTTATTTGGGACGAAATGGAAATAAATTAATAAAGTGTCAAATAATGGAAAATCCAGGACGGACTCAGCATTTCCGCTATATGTTGAGTAGCAACTTTCCTTCTCATAATGTTGTTAATAAAGTGTCAGTCATACATACATTACATGCTTTCCATGTTGCACTGATCCAGAGCTCAACTGTCAGATCTGACCAGTTTTCATATTCTAGAGGTTCTGAAACACATTGCTGCACAGTCAGTGTCACCAGAAGTCACACTTCACTGCCATTCCGTTGTTCAGTATTTCTAATCTATATTTCACGATTTACATATAATTAGAAGTTATAAAACATAAACATTAACAACATCACAATTGGAGGGCTCATTAGGAAAACAATTTTTGTCATTTTATTTCATTTGTTGTGGTTTCAGCACACATTGTGGAGTGGCACAAGTGTGGGTTTGGTGATCCACTCCATGAATGATCTGTCACCCTGCTGATGTGTGTGCCAACTTACACATTATAAATATCTTGTGGTCACCATTCTCGATTTTGCTTGCTGACAGACCTGCAAAGCTGTGAGTCTAAAGCATAAGCGACCCTCCACAGCAGGTGGAAACACGCACTCACCGTCGCGCCTTGTCGTCATTCTTATTTGTCTCGTAATACACAATTTGTGGGAGACATGTCAGGATTTAAAATAAGAAACATTTTTAAAGAGAAATGCAATAGTTTACATTATTTTATGTATACTACTGAGATACTGCTACACAAATGCATACTGCAGTTTCCAGTATACAAAAATAAAATGCATAGTTACCATCTTAAAACTCTGAAACTGTCCCCATTGAATTCGTCAATAGACTAATAACACTTTTCCACTAGAATGGTAAAAACTAATCTTTTAAATGAACCAAACTCCATGTTAAATACATTACTGCCTTTTATTTTATTGTAAATTTTAAGTCCCTTCTACCCTGGTGTTTGGGTAAAAAGTTTTCAGTAGTGTTTCAAGAGTTTAAAATTCTCTCTGTGGTGAGTATTTTAGTTGTGGACGAAACAGAGTTTACTGTATGCTGACTTTTATATAAGAATAACATCACCTCATATATGTAAAGGGAGGGTACAGATAGTGTATTGAAATCTTTTAACAATAGTTGACAGGACACCTGTTGTTTGGTAACATTTATGTTCCTAAGTATTTTATTCTGTAATACTAGGAGTCTCATTTGTTGAATTTCCCCATAAGATTATGCCATAATGAATAACTGACTCAAAGTAGAAGTTATAGACTACCTTTCTAGTCTGTGTTTCTCGCACCTGCCAAAATACAAATTGAAAATACTAAGCTGTTAAGTAGTCAATGTGTGCCTTCCAGTTTAGATATTTTTGGAGATTTAAGGTGTAAAAACGTCATACGTTTTGCTTCTATGACATCCTAATCATCGTATGTTACCTTTTAACGATTTAGCTTCAAATAGCATCATTTCGGTTTCTCCATTCCCGTCAACCTACAGTCCCCACACCCTCCGTCCGACAGTTTTCGCACCCTCTGTCCCATCACCTCCTTCCCGTTCTCGCCCGCTCACCCTCTTTGTGTGCCACACTCTGCCAATGCGTCCCCCCGTCTTCCCCCTTCCCCACTCCTGTCCTTTTCCCCTCACCTCCCAACCCCACAACCTGCTGACACTGCGCCTTTCGGCAGTCTGGTCCTACACAGTCCGCCAGTCAGCGTTCCTCTCTCTCTCCCCCCCCCCCCCCCACCCATTTGCTGCTGTCCCCCACCCCCCCTCCTCTAGAGATTGTTGTTTCCATCCCACATTACAGCGACATCCCAGTCCCACCTGTCAGAGATGGTGGTCGTGTGTGTGTGTGTGTGGTGTGGTTGCTCGTGTGAGTGAATGTGTGTGTGTTTCACTTTCTGAAGGCTTTGACTGGAAGCTAAATGTGTAAGCATCTTTTCATTGTGCCTGTCAGCAAGCCAATGTGTCATCTTTACAGTTAGTAGATCTATCTTTTCCTTATACTGTTGAAATTCGAACCTGGAGTTTCCATTGTTTGATTTTTCCCTAACGGGTTTTCTACAATCGCACAACTCTGCAATGTTTTCCTTTGTTACTATTCTCTATAGTATTATTCTTCTCTCTGTACATTTTCTCTCTTCTTTCCAGTGTTTATTCACCGCCTTTCAAACTGCACACACTTCCGAGCAACTCTGTACGAACGATTTCTTCCACTAAAAATGTGGCTTCGTGACTGCACGGGGTGTCGGTGCAGCATCTGATGCTCCAAGTTCTTCCCACTGCAAATGATAATTATTCCTATTGATCCCATTTTATCCCTCATCCTCACTTATTTTTACATTTTATTCTCCACACCTACCTGTGCCACACGAACTTTGATCCTCAGTCTAACCGATCCCCCGTCCCCCACTTTTCCCTTACGCACGCATATCCCGTTCCTCGTCAGTTCCTTTTTTCGCGTGTTTCTGTACATTTTTAACGTATCTGTGCATGTTTTTGCGTGTCGTATTTTTTTACTCCTCTTTTCTGTTATTGAGCTCCCCTCACGACAATCTAACTCCTTCATTTGCCCATTTCCGTGTCCTTCCCGTTTTACCTACAGTGTCCCTACCACAATGTACCCGCTCCATCTTTCTGCACCAGTTGAGAAGAGTATCCCTTTCCCTGGCTAAAACCCAGTCCCACATCCTGTTTCTTAAACGCTGCCTAAACCACAGTACACACCCCACCCATACAATGGTCTAACTGCAAAAATTCCTTTCTCTGGATCCCACCCCTGCTTTCATAATGAGCATCTTCTCAGGTTCCGCTGGTCCCTGGTCCTCACTAAACTGGTACTGCAAATACACATCTGTACGGCACAGGCATGCCAGAACTACCTCAGCAACCCTCCAAGACAAGCTGTATACATCGTGTCTCTGAAACTGAATCCCCAATGTAGATTCTCTGAAAGAGGGTAATAAGAAAAATGACCTTGAAGTACTACTCGGTTCTTTCAATTTGACACCCGTTATTGATTTTCCTACTCGGGTGGTAAAGGATAGCGGCTCACTGATAGATAACTTCTTTATAGACCAAGATAAGTTTAACCAGATAAATGCTCAGCCTGTTGAGAATGGTCTTTCCGATCATGGTGCACAGCTAGTTACAATACATGACATAGCTCCATTCAGCAATACTAAACAGTCCTCCAAAGTAGTACGTTCAGTCAACAATTTAACAATTGCAAATTTCAGGGAAAGCCTACAGCAGCTAGACTGGGATGAGGTGTACCGTGAACCTGATGCCAATTTAAAATATAATTTATTTCATGACATTTTTGTAAATGCATTTGAAAACTGCTTCCCCAAGAAAATAGTTAAATATACTCGTAAGAAACCTTGTAACAAACCATGGCTTACTAAGGGTATAAAAATATCTTGTAACCGGAAAAGGGAAATGTATCTGACAGCAAGAAAGAGTAGTGACCCAGAAACTATCAAAAATTATAAAAACTACTGTGTTATATTAAGAAAAGTTATTAAAAAATCCAGGAATATGTGTATCATGTCTGAAATAAGCAACTCTGATAATAAAATTAAAACAATTTGGAATATTATTAAAAGAGAAACAGGTCAACCAAGAGCAGAGGAAGACAGTATTACCATCAAATTGAATGAAAACTTTATGAACAAAAAGTTAGAAGTTGAAAATATTTTTAATAATCATTTTCTAAATGTTGTAGATATAGTAGGATCCAGGTGTTCATTAGAAGATGCTAGGCTGTTAATGGAAGAGGCCATACCTATGCAATTTGATACAATTGAAATCTCACCCACTTCTCCCTCTGAAATTAGGAAAATAATAAACTTGCTTAAAAGCAAAAACTCACATGGAATTGATGGCATTTCCAGCAAAATACTAAAAGCTTGTTCTCAACAGATAAGTAAGATTCTCAGCCACCTGTGTAATAGCTCTCTGGAACAGGGCATTTTCCCTGATAGACTGAAATATGCTATTGTTATACCTTTGCATAAAAAGGGGGATAGATCTGATGTCAACAATTACCGTCCAATCTCCCTTCTAACAGCTTTATCCAAAATTTTTGAGAAAGTAATGTATTCAAGAGTAGCTTCACATATCTGTAAAAATGAAGTACTAACAAAATGTCAGTTTGGTTTCCAGAAAGGTTTTTCAACAGAAAATGCCATATATGCTTTGACCAGTCAAATTTTGAATGATCTGAATAACCGAACACCACCCATTGGGATTTTTTGTGATCTCTCAAAGGCTTTTGATTGTGTAAATCATGAAATTCTGCTAGACAAGCTCAAGTATTGTGGCATGAGTGGGACAGTGCACAAATGGTTTAATTCGTACCTAACTGGAAGAGTGCAGAAAGTTGAAATAAGTAGTTCTCGTAACATGCAAAGATCAGCACATTCCTCAAACTGGGGGACTATCAAGAATGGGGTTCCACAAGGGTCAGTCTTGGGTCCTTTGTTGTTCTTATTATATATTAATGACTTGCCATTCTATATTCATGAAGAGGCAAAGTTAGTTCTCTTCGCTGATGATACAAGTATAGTAATCACACCTGAGAAACAAGAATTAACTGATGAAATAGCCAATACTGTCTTTCAGAAAATTACTAAGTGGTTCCTTGTAAACGGACTCTCTCTGAATTTTGATAAGACACAGTACATACAGTTCCGTACAGTGAATGGTATGACGCCATTAATAAATATAGACCTTAATCAGAAGCATATAGCTAAGGTAGAATATTCCAAATTTTTAGGTATGTCCATTGATGAGAGATTAAATTGGAAGAAACACATTGATGATCTGCTGAAACGTTTGAGTTCAGCTACTTATGCAATAAGGGTCATTGCAAATTTTGGTGATAAACATCTTAGTAAATTAGCTTACTACGCCTATTTTCACTCATTGCTTTCATATGGCATAATATTTTGGGGTAATTCATCACTGAGGAATAAAGTATTTATTGCACAAAAGCGTGTAATCAGAATAATAGCTGGAGTCCACCCAAGATCTTCCTGCAGACATTTATTTAAGGATCTAGGGATATTCACAGTAGTTTCTCAGTATATATACTCTCTTATGAAATTTGTTATTAACAACCAAACCCAATTCAAAAGTAATAGCAGTGTGCATAACTACAATACTAGGAGAAAGGACGATCTTCACTATTCAAGATTAAATCTAACTTTGGCACAGAAAGGGGTGAATTATACTGGCACTAAAGTCTTTGGTCACTTACCAAATAGTATCAAAAGTCTGACAGATAACCAACAAGTATTTAAGAAGAAATTAAAAGAATTTCTGAATGACAACTCCTTCTACTCCATAGAGGAATTTTTAGATATAAATTAAGGAAAAAAAAACAAAAATATTAAAAAAATAAAAAATAAAATAAAAAATAAAAATAAAAAATAAAGAAAAACAAAAAAACACAAAAAATAAAGTTGTTATATTAACTTAAGTATGTTGTTAAATTAACCTAATTATGTCATGCATTGGAAAATTCGACTCGTTCCACATCATTACGAAATATCGTATTCATGATCCATGGAACTAGTATTAATCTAATCTAATCTAATCTAATCCACACTGTCCAGCACCTGGAACGGCATTATGAGCACCGCTTTCATAAGTCATCCAACCTGCTGACATGCTACTGCCACCTCAGTGAACCAGTATCCAGTCCCTATCCTCCCCACAGCGCTCCAAACCCTGCCTAGCTGATCTTTTCAACTTGCCACATCCCAAAAACTCCCTGGTAACACTGCACCAAATCCAGAGCCAGAACATTCCCCTAACACTGTTGTTAACCTTTCCTCCAAAACCCTCAGCCCCACAGAAGTTTCGGTCGTAGGTAGAGGCCTCACCTTCCGCCCGACACCCGAGCTTGACCTTGATGATGTGTCAAAGACCTACTCTCCTTCTCCTGATTCATGAAATGGAAACACGTCTTTTGCCACCAGTATCTCCAACCAGAGCCAACGTAATCCCAACACTGATCCCTGTCTCTCCTAGTTCATAGCACTGTCCAACCATGATCCTCACCCTCCACCTAACCAGCCACTAGTCACGATCCAGGAATTCCTTACCTCCAGCTTGACCTGTCCCTTCCTCAGAACACCAGCCTTTCAGCAGAAGCAATGTAATACACTACGGGCCATTAAAATTGCTACACCAAGAAGAAATGCAGATGATAAACGGGTACTGATTGGACAAATATATTATACTACAACTGACAACTGACATGTGATTACATTTTCACGCAAGTTGGGTGCATAGATCCTGAGAAATCAGTACCCAGAACAACCACGTCTAGCCTTAGTAACGGCCTCGATACGCCTTGGCATTGAGTCAAACAGAGCTTGGATGGCGTGTACAGGTACAGCTACCTATGCAGCTTCAACACAATACCACAGTTCATCGAGAGTAGTGACTAGCGTATTGTGACGAGCCAGTTGCTTGGCCACCATTGACCAGACGTTTTCAATTGGTGAGAGATCTGGAGAATGTGCTGGCCAGGGCAGAAGTCGAACATTTTCTGTATCCAGAAAGTCTCGTACAGGTCCTGCAACATGCGGTAGTGCATTATCCTGCTGAAATGTAGGGTTTCGCAGGGATCGAATGAAGGGTAGAGCCACGGGTCGTAACACATCTGAAACGTAACGTTCACTGTTCAAAGTACCGTCAATGTGAACAAGAGGTGACCGAGACGTGTAACCAATGGCACCCCATACCATCACGCCAGGTGATACGCCAGTATGGCGATGACGAATACACGTTTCCAATGTGCTTTCTCCGCTATGTCGCCAAACACGGATGCGACCATCATGATGCTGTAAACAGAACCCGGATTCATCCGAAAAAATGACGTTTTGCCATTCGTGCACCCACGTTCGTCGTTGAGTACAGCATCGCAGGCGCTTCTATATTGAGCTAACAGTCATTGGATGTGGACCAACGCGAGCAGCAATGTCGCGATGCGATAAACCGCAATCGCGATTGGCTCCAATCCGACTTTTATCAAAGTCGGAAACGTGATGGTACGCATTCCTCCTCCTTACACGAGGCATCACAACAACGTTTCACCAGGAAACGCCGGCCAACTGCTGTTTGTGTATGAGAAATCGGTCGGAAACTTTCCTCATGTCAGCACGTTGTAGGTGTCGCCACCGGCGCCAACCTTGTGTGAATGCTCTGAAAAGCTAATCATTTGCATATAACAGCATCTTCTTCCTGTCGGTTAAATTTCGCGTCTGTAGCACGTCATCTTCGTGGTGCAGCAATTTTAATGGCCAGTAGTGTATATAGATTTTTCCTTGCTACTGCAGTGTTATATTGAAGCTGTGAGAAAGGAGGACAGGCCCACCAAGGTGCGGAAGCAGAGACGATGCTGGGGGCAGACAAAACTGGGAGAGATGCTGTTACTACAGGAAGTAAACCGTAAGGGTAAAGCCTTGCGAAAATGCAGACGGCCCCAGGGCGCTAGTTACTCTTCGGGGAATTCACACGTAACTTCATATGTCGTCTAAACGGTGTGCTAGGTTGCCACCGTAGAGCTTTGTAACCTACGGGCATGTAATAGTGTATAAAGCCAGATTGATACCAGCCCTGAGGCCAGCAGCGTCAGTGGGCTCACAAGGCTTAGGAAGAGAGCGACAACGCCAAAAAGCTGTTGACCCAGCAGTCCCCACTCCGGGGAGCCCGAAGGGTGGGGCTAAATGACGTGTGACGATAATGTTGCAAGTCTTATTTGGCAGAGCAGTTACGTTTAGCTTTCAGCTGAACAATGTTGATACCAAATACGGACTTAGTGCAACTGCATTATCATCCCTGCCTGAGGAGCAGTAGAGGGGACCTAACTAAACCGCGATTGGCAGGCGCCTGCAAGAGACCTGCGGGTTTGGCTGGGTGGCTTTAAGTGGGAAAAACAGTGCCCCCACGCGACTCTGTAAAACTCCTAGATTCCGCATCTTGGCGGAGTTCTCAGTCAGACGATCTGGGCGCCGAATCCGCGTCCGTCGACTCCAGCCTCGGTCCAGCTCCGCGTAAGTCTGCTCTCTCTCACTTGGAGTGCCTCAGTGAACAGTGTCACATTCAGTATGTTTTGTTTCGCAAGTAAGTTGTTGCCTTAAGATGGTGCTAGTGTTTGCTACTGTGGTTAGCATCCACTCCTGGGACTTGTGCACTGGCTTCTGTTGTAACAATGTTATTCGTGCTTTTTCTAACCCTAGCCTCCAGTGTATTAGTTAGTCCTCTCTGCAATAAACAACTATTTCAAACCCCTGTTTGTCCGAGAGTCTCCACAACGAGTTCCCTACCGAGTCTCACCGCCTGCTCTTCTAGTAAACGCCTGCACCAGTGCCGGCTCAGATAGATGGAAGCATTCAAATGCCTTCACTGTGAGTTGTCCTTCTGCCTTCTGCTGTGTACTGCTCGGGAGCGCAGACTGACCAGCAACCCCTTTCCTTCCTCTGCCAACTGTGTCAGGACACGACAGCAAGTACAGCCGTACACAGCCTCAAAACAAATCCTGACCTAATCATCGTGCCGAGTAAAACTGTGAGGAACGGGAAAAACCCACCGTGGTTCAACAACAAAGTTAGGAAACTACTGCGAAAGCAAAGAGGGTTTCACTGTAAGTTTAAATGCAGCCAAAACCTCTCACACAAACAGAAGCTAAACGATGTCAAAGTTAGCGAAAGGAGGGCTATGCGTGAAGCGTTCAGTGAATTCGAAGAATGACCAACTTGACAGAAAATCCTAGGAAGTTCTGGTCTTACGTTAAATCAGTAAGTGGATCGAAACAGCATATCCAGACCCTCTGGGACGATAATGGCATTGAAACAGAGGAAGACACGCGTAAAGCTGAAATACTAAACACCTTTTTCCAAAGCTGTTTCACAGAGGAAGACCGCACTACAGTTCCTTCTCTAAATCCTCGCACAAACGAAAAAATGGCTGACATCGAAATAAGTGTCCAAGGAATAGAAAAGCAACTGAAATCACTCAAGAGAGGAAAGTCCACTGAACCTGACGGGATACCAATTCGATTCTACACAGAGTACGCGAAAGAACTTGCCCCCCTTCTAACAGCCGTGTACCGCAAGTCTCTAGAGGAACGGAAGGTTCCAAATGATTGGAAAAGAGCACAGGTAGTCCCAGTCTTCAAGAAGGGTCGTCGGCAGATGCGCAAAACTATAGACCTATATCTCTGACAACGATCTGTTGTAGAATTTTAGAACATGTTTTTTGCTCGCGTATCATGTCATTTCTGGAACCCCAGAATCTACTCTGTAGGAATCAACATGGATTCCGGAAACAGCGATCGTGTGGGACCCAACACGCTTTATTTGTTCATGAGACCCAGAAATATTAGATACAGGCTCCCAGGTAGATGCCATTTTCCTTGACTTCCGGAAGGCGTTCGATACAGTTCCGCACTGTCGCCTGATAAACGAAGTAAGAGCCTACGGAATATCAGACCAGCTGTGTGGCTGGATTGAAGAGCTTTTAGCAAACAGAACACAGGATGTTGTTCTCAATGGACAGACGTCTACAGACGTTAAAGTAACCTCTGGCGTGCCAGAGGGGAGTGTTTTGGGACCATTGCTTTCACAATATATATATGACCTAGTAGATAGTGTCGGAAGTTCCATGCGGCTTTTCGCGGATGATGCTGTAGTATACAGAGAAGTTGCAGCATTAGGAAATTCCTGCGAAATGCAGGAAGATCTGCAGCGGATAGGCACTTGGTGCAGGGAGTGCCAACTGACCCTTAACATAGACAAATGTAATGTATTGCGAATACATAGAAAGAAGGATCCTTTATTGTATGATTATGTGATAGCGGAACAAACACTGGTAGCAGTTACTTCTGTAAAATATCTGGGAGTATGCGTGCGGAACGATTTGAAGTGGAATGATCATATGAAATTAATTGTTGGAAGCCGGGTGCCAGGTTGAGATTCATTGGGAGAGTCCTTAGAAAATGTAGTCTATCAACAAAGGAGGTGGCTTACAAAACACTCGTTCGACCTATGCTTGAGTATTGCTCATCAGTGTGGGATCCGTACCAGGTCGGGTTGACAGAGGAGATAGAGAAGATCCGAAGAAGAGCGGCGCGTTTCGTCACGGGGTTATTTGGTAAGCGTGATAGCGTTACGGAGACGTTTAGCAAACTCGAGTGCCAGACACTGCAAGAGAGGCGCTCTGCATCGCGATGTAGCTTGCTGTCCAGGTTTCGAGAGGGTGCGTTTCTGGATGAGGTATCGAATATATTGCTTCCCCCCTGCTTATACCTCCCGAGGAGATCACGAATGTAAAATTAGAGAGAGTCGAGCGTGCACGGAGGCTTTCCGGCAGTCGTTCTTCCCGCGAACCATACGCGACGGGAACAGGAAAGGGAGGTAATGACAGTGGCACGTAAAGTGCCCTCCGCCACACACCGTTGGGTGGCTTGCAGTCTATAAATGTAGATGTAGATGTAGATCTGCAGACAAAGGTTCTTCCACCACTGTTATGAATCACAGTTAATAGAAGGTGGAAGGTCTCTGCCAGTTACCTGACTCCTCCACCTGTAAACTCTGCCAGAATGATCCCATCCCTGAAGTCCAACGTAACCTTCAATCTGCTTAAAGTGGTAGGCCCTTCCGGCAACCACTGCCCTAAATCCGTATCACGGTCCTGGGAGGACCGCCTGGGCGTCAGCAGGCGACTCCAGCGGCTCCAGCGGCAGCGGGCTACACGACACCACGCCCGGCCCGAGATAGCGCAGCTCTGGACAGGTGGTAGCAACTCGGCTCCAAGGGCAGCATCTGCACGTGCCACAATGGAGCAGCGCCAGCTTGCCTCTACTCAGCACTTCGCATCACAAACACAGCGAGTCATGACGACCCCTAACTCTGCCGATACTGAGAGCAGTATTTCAATAAGCGATGCGTTACAGTTGATCCCTCAGGCCTTTGATGGCACTAAGTCAACATCAAATGAATTTATAAATAATGTACCTACCACCTTTGGACTATGATGTGAAGGAGATCATACTATCCTTTTAAAATTTGTCAAAACAAGAATCCAGGGTCCTGCACAAAGCAAATTTCTCGTGCGCGAACTACAGTACTGGCCATTAAAATTGCTACACCACGAAGATGACGTGCTACAGACGCGAAATTTAAGCGACAGGAAGAAGATGCTGTGATATGTAAATGATTAGCTTTTCAGAGCATTCACACAAGTTGGCGCCGGTGGCGACACCTACAATGTGCTGACATGAGGAAAGTTTCCAACCGATTTCTCATACACAAACAGCAGCTGGCCGGCGTTGCCTGGTGAAATGTTGTTGTGATGCCTCGTGTAAGGAGAAGAATCGCGTTTCATTACTACAGGAACAATGTTGACTTCTCTCCAAGCAACTAAGGCAGCTACGTTCACCGCTTGAAACCTCTCTTCGGAGTCCAGTAGCTTGTTTCCGACAGACCACAGATCATGCACATTAACCCTTCACACCGGCACACTGACGATGCGTCACAGAAATTGCGTCTCGTTTGAATACTACGGGCTCCATGTCGACTGCTCTCCAAGCTACTAACGTGGATACCTTCAGCACATGGAATCTCTCATGGGAGGCCAGCAGCCTTTTTCCTATGCTCAACTTCCCATTTGTTGTTACCCTCGCACCTTCACATCGATGATGCAACACAGAATTTCTGTCACAAATGAATGCTACAGGCTCCATGCCGACTTCTGTCCAAGTGACTAATACGGCTACGGTCACCGCATGGAATCTCCCTTCCGAGTCAGTAGCTTGTCTCCGGTGCACCACTGCCCATTTACTGTTACCCACGCACCCTCATATTGATGATGCGACGCAGAAACTGCAATGCGATTGAGTACTGCAGGTTCCATCCTGACTTCTCTTCAAGTGAAGCGAATAATCTGTTTCTGATGCACCACTGCCCGTTTATTGTAACCCTCGCACCCTCATATTGACAATGTGACGCAGATATGCCATCACGATTGAATACTACAGACTCCACGCTGACTTCTCTCCGAGCGTCTAACACGGCCACAGTCACTGCATGGGACCTTTCCTGGGAGACCAGTAGGTTGTTTCAAATGCCCTACTGTCTGTTTACTGTGACCCTCACATTGACGATGCGACACAGAAATTGCGTCGCGATGAATACTACAGGCTTGATGACGACTTATCTTCATGTGACTTACGTTACTACGGTCAACAAAAGGAACCTCTCCTGGGAGCCCAGCGGTTTGTTTCTGGTGCACCACTGTCCATTTACTGTAACCCTCGGAGTATCACATTGACGATGCAACACAGAAATAGCGTCGCGATTGAATACTACAGGCTCCATGCCGGCTTCTCTCGGAGCGACTAATGCCACCACGTTCACCACAAGGAACTTATCCTGGGAGGATAGTAGCTTTTTATCGATGCTCCACTGCCCATTTACTGTAAAACCTCTCACCATCACATTGACAATGCGACACCGAATTTCTGTCTCGATTGAAAACTACAGGCACCATGCCGACTTCTCTCCGAGCGACTAACGCTTCTATAATCACTGCATGGAACCTCTCCTGGGGTGCCAGTTGCTTGTTTCTGTTTTGCCACTCCCGTTTACTGTATCCTTCACACCCTCACATTGACGGACGACACAGAAATTGTATCGATTTTCAAAACTGCAGCCTTCATCCCGAATTCTTATCAAATGGCTTACGTGGCTACATTTACAAAAAAAAGGAAACTCTGCTGGGAGGCCAGTAGGTTGTTTCCGATGTACCACTGCCCATTTACTGTAAAACCTCTCACCATCACATTGACAATGCGGCACCGAATTTCTGTCTCGATTGAAAACTACAGGCACCATGCCGATTTCTCTCCGAGCGACTAACGCTTCTATAATCACTGCATGAAACCTCTCCTGGGGTGCCAGTTGCTTGTTTCTGTTTTGCCACTCCCGTTTACTGTATCCTTCACACCCTCACATTGACGGACGACACAGAAATTGTATCGATTTTCAAAACTGCAGCCTTCATCCCGAATTCTCATCAAATGAGTTACGTGGCTACATTCACCAAATGAAACCTCTCCTGGGAGCCCAGTAGCTTGTTTCCGATGCACCACTGCCCATTTACTGTATAACCTCTCACCATCACATTGACAATGCGGCACCGAATTTCTGTCTCGATTGAAAACTACAGGCACCATGCCGACGTCCCTCCGCGCGACTAACGCTTCTATAATAACCGCATGGAACCTCTCCTGGGGTGCCAGTTGCTTGTTTCTGTTTTGCCACTCCCGTTTACTGTATCCTTCGCACCCTCACATTGACGGACGACACAGAAATTGTATCGATTTTCAAAACTGCAGCCTTCATCCTGAAGTCTTATCAAATGACTCACGTGGCTTCATTCACCAAATAGAACCTCTCCTGGGAGGCCAGTAGCTTGTTTCCGATGCCCCACTGCCCATTTACTGTAAAACCTCATACCATCAAATTGACAATGCGACACCGAATTTCTGTCTCGATTGAAAACTACAGGCACCATGCCGACTTCTCTCCGAGCGACTAACGCTTCTATAATCACTGCATGGAACCTCTCCTGGGGTGCCAGTTGCTTGTTTCTGTTTTTCCACTCCCGTTTACTGTATCCTTCACACCCTCACATTGACGGACGACACAGAAATTGTATCGATTTTCAAAACTGCAGCCTTCATCCCGAATTCTCATCAAATGAGTTACGTGGCTACATTCACCAAATGAAACCTCTCCTGGGAGCCCAGTAGCTTGTTTCCGATGCACCACTGCCCATTTACTGTATAACCTCTCACCATCACATTGACAATGCGACACCGAATTTCTGTCTCGATTGAAAACTACAGGCACCATGCCGATTTCTCTCCGAGCGACTAACGCTTCTATAATCACTGCATGGAACTTCTCCTGGGGTGCCAGTTGCTTGTTTCTGTTTGGCAAGTCCCGTTTACTGTATCCTTCACACCCTCAAATTGACGGACGACACAGAAATTGTATCGATTTTCAAAACTGCAGCCTTCATCCCGAATTCTTATCAAATGACTTTCGTGGCTACATTCACCAAAAGGAAACTCTTCTGGGAGGCCAGTAGCTTGTTTCCAATGCACCACTGCCCATTTACTGTAAAACCTCTCACCATCACATTGACAATGCGACACCGAATTTCTGTCTCGATTGAAAACTACAGGCACCATGCCGACTTCTCTCCGAGCGACTAACGCTTCTATAATCACTGCATAGAACCTCTCCTGGAATGGCAGTTGCTTGTTTCTGTTTTGCCACTCCCGTTTACTGTATCCTTCACACCCTCACATTGACGGACGACACAGAAATTGTATCGATTTTCAAAACTGCAGCCTTAATCCCGAATTCTTATCAAATTACGATTATGCCATAGGTGGTAAATCATTGGAAGCGGTAACGACCGTAAAATACTTAGGAGTTACTATCCGGAGCGATCTGAAGTGGAATGATCACATAAAACAAATAGTGGGAAAAGCAGGCGCCAGGTTGAGATTCATAGGAAGAATTCTAAGAAAATGTGACTCATCGACGAAAGAAGTAGCTTACAAAACGCTTGTTCGTCCGATTCTTGAGTATTGCTCATCAGTATGGGACCCTTACCAGGTTGGATTAATAGAAGAGATAGACATGATCCAGCGAAAAGCAGCGCGATTCGTCATAGGGACATTTAGTCAGCGCGAGAGCGTTACGGAGATGCTGAACAAGCTCCAGTGGCGGACACTTCAAGAAAGGCGTTACGCAATACGGAGAGGTTTATTATCGAAATTACGAGAGAGCACATTCCGGGAAGAGATGGGCAACATATTACTACCGCCCACATATATCTCGCGTAATGATCACAACGAAAAGATCCGAGAAATTAGAGCAAATACGGATACTTACAAGCAGTCGTTCTTTCCACGCACAATTCGTGAATGGAACAGGGAAGGGGGGATCAGATAGTGGTACAATAAGTACCCTCCGCCACACACCGTAAGGTGGCTCGCGGAGTATAGATGTAGATGTAGATGTAGATTACTTACGTGGCTACATTCACCAAAAGGAAACTCTGCTGGGAGGCCAGTAGCTTGTTTCCAATGCACCACTGCCCATTTACTGTATAACCTCTCACCATCACATTGACAATGCGACACCGAATTTCTGTCTCGATTGAAAACTACAGGCACCATGCCGACTTCTCTCCGAGCGACTAACGCTTCTATAATCACTGCATAGAACCTCTCCTGGAATGGCAGTTGCTTGTGTCTGTTTTGCCACTCCCGTTTACTGTATCCTTCACACCCTCACATTGACGGACGACACAGAAATTGTATCGATTTTCAAAACTGCAGCCTTAATCCCGAATTCTTATCAAATTACTTACGTGGCTACATTCACCAAAAGGAAACTCTGCTGGGAGGCCAGTAGCTTGTTTCCAATGCACCACTGCCCATTTACTGTAAAACCTCTCACCATCACATTGACAATGCGACACCTAATATCTGTCTCGATTGAAAACTACAGGCACCATGCCGACTTCTCTCCGAGCGACTAACGCTTCTATAATCACTGCATGGAACCTCTCCTGGGGTGCCAGTTGCTTGTTTCTGTTTTTCCACTCCCGTTTACTGTATCCTTCACACCGTCACATTGACGGTCGACACAGAAATTGTATCGATTTTCAAAACTGCAGCCTTAATCCTGAATTCTTATCAAATGACTTACGTGGCTACATTCACCAAAAGGAAACTCTGCTGGGAGGCCAGTAGCTTGTTTCCAATGCACCACTGCCCATTTACTGTAAAACCTCTCACCATCACATTGACAATGCGACACCGAATTTCTGTCTCGATTGAAAACTACAGGCACCATGCCGACTTCTCTCCGAGCGACTAACGCTTCTATAATCACTGCATGAAACCTCTCCTGGGTTGCCAGTTGCTTGTTTCTGTTTTGCCACTCCCGTTTACTGTATCCTTCACACCCTCACATTGACGGACGACACAGAAATTGTATAGATTTTCAAAACTGCAGCCTTCATCCCGAATTCTTATCAAATGACTTACGTGGCTACATTCACCAAAGGAAACTCTGCTGGGAGGCCAGTAGCTTGTTTCCAATGCACCACTGCCCATTTACTGTAAAACCTCTCACCATCACATTGACAATGCGACACCGAATTTCTGTCTCGATTGAAAACTACAGGCACCGTGCCGACTTCTCTCCGAGCGACTAACGCTTCTATAATCACTGCATGAAACCTCTCCTGGGTTGCCAGTTGCTTGTTTCTGTTTTGCCACTCCCGTTTACTGTATCCTTCACACCCTCACATTGACGGACGACACAGAAATTGTATCGATTTTCAAAACTGCAGCCTTCATCCCGAATTCTTATCAAATGACTTACGTGGCTACATTCGCAAAATGGAACCTCTCCTGGGAGGCCAGTAGCTTGTTTCCGATACATCACTGCCCATTTACTCTAAAACCTCTCACCATTACATTGACAATGCGAAACCGTATGTCTGTCTAGATTGAAAACTGCAGGCACCATGCCGAATTCTCTCCGAGCGACTAACGCTTCTATAATCACTGCATGGAACCTCTCCTGGGGTGCCAGTTGCTTGTTTCTGTTTTGCCACTCCCGTTTACTGTATCCTTCACACCCTCACATTGACGGACGACACAGAAATTGTATCGATTTTCAAAACTGTAACCTTCATCCCGAATTCTTATCAAATGACTTACGTGGCTACATTCGCAAAATGGAACCTCTCCTGGGAGGCCAGTAGCTTGTTTCCGATACATCGCTGCCCATTTACTGTAAAACCTCTCACCATTACATTGACAATGCGAAACCGTATTTCTGTCTACATTGAAAACTACAGGCACCATGCCGAATTCTCTCCGAGCGACTAACGCTTCTATAATCACTGCATGGAACCTCTCCTGGGGTGCCAGTTGCTTGTTTCTGTTTTGCCACTCCCGTTTACTGTATCCTTCACACCCTCACATTGACGGACGACACAGAAATTGTATCGATTTTCAAAACTGCAGCCTTCATCCCGAATTCTTATCAAATGACTTACGTGGCTACATTCGCAAAATGGAACCTCTCCTGGGAGGCCAGTAGCTTGTTTCCGATACATCACTGCCCATTTACTGTAAAACCTCTCACCATTACATTGACAATGCGAAACCGTATTTCTGTCTCGATTGAAAACTACAGGCACCATGCCGACTTCTCTCCGAGCGACTAACGCTTCTATAATCACTGCATGAAACCTCTCCTGGGTTGCCAGTTGCTTGTTTCTGTTTTGCCACTCCCGTTTACTGTATCCTTCACACCCTCACATTGACGGACGACACAGAAATTGTATCGATTTTCAAAACTGCAGCCTTCATCCCGAATTCTTATCAAATGACTTACGTGGCTACATTCACCAAAGGAAACTCTGCTGGGAGGCCAGTAGCTTGTTTCCAATGCACCACTGCCCATTTACTGTAAAACCTCTCACCATCACATTGACAATGCGACACCGAATTTCTGTCTCGATTGAAAACTACAGGCACCGTGCCGACTTCTCTCCGAGCGACTAACGCTTCTATAATCACTGCATGAAACCTCTCCTGGGTTGCCAGTTGCTTGTTTCTGTTTTGCCACTCCCGTTTACTGTATCCTTCACACCCTCACATTGACGGACGACACAGAAATTGTATCGATTTTCAAAACTGCAGCCTTCATCCCGAATTCTTATCAAATGACTTACGTGGCTACATTCGCAAAATGGAACCTCTCCTGGGAGGCCAGTAGCTTGTTTCCGATACATCACTGCCCATTTACTCTAAAACCTCTCACCATTACATTGACAATGCGAAACCGTATGTCTGTCTAGATTGAAAACTGCAGGCACCATGCCGAATTCTCTCCGAGCGACTAACGCTTCTATAATCACTGCATGGAACCTCTCCTGGGGTGCCAGTTGCTTGTTTCTGTTTTGCCACTCCCGTTTACTGTATCCTTCACACCCTCACATTGACGGACGACACAGAAATTGTATCGATTTTCAAAACTGTAACCTTCATCCCGAATTCTTATCAAATGACTTACGTGGCTACATTCGCAAAATGGAACCTCTCCTGGGAGGCCAGTAGCTTGTTTCCGATACATCGCTGCCCATTTACTGTAAAACCTCTCACCATTACATTGACAATGCGAAACCGTATTTCTGTCTACATTGAAAACTACAGGCACCATGCCGAATTCTCTCCGAGCGACTAACGCTTCTATAATCACTGCATGGAACCTCTCCTGGGGTGCCAGTTGCTTGTTTCTGTTTTGCCACTCCCGTTTACTGTATCCTTCACACCCTCACATTGACGGACGACACAGAAATTGTATCGATTTTCAAAACTGCAGCCTTCATCCCGAATTCTTATCAAATGACTTACGTGGCTACATTCGCAAAATGGAACCTCTCCTGGGAGGCCAGTAGCTTGTTTCCGATACATCACTGCCCATTTACTGTAAAACCTCTCACCATTACATTGACAATGCGAAACCGTATTTCTGTCTCGATTGAAAACTACAGGCACCATGCCGACTTCTCTCCGAGCGACTAACGCTTCTATAATCACTGCATGGAACCTCTCCTGGGTTGCCAGTTGCTTGTTTCTGTTTTGCCACTCCCGTTTACTGTATCCTTCACACCCTCACATTGACGGACGACACAGAAATTGTATCGATTTTCAAAACTGCAGCATTCATCCCGAATTCTTATCAAATGACTTACGTGGCTACATTCGCAAAATGGAACCTCTCCTGGGAGGCCAGTAGCTTGTTTCCGATACATCACTGCCCATTTACTGTAAAACCTCTCACCATTACATTGACAATGCGAAACCGTATTTCTGTCTCGATTGAAAACTACAGGCACCATGCCGACTTCTCTCCGAGCGACTAACGCTTCTATAATCACTGCATGAAACCTCTCCTGGGTTGCCAGTTGCTTGTTTCTGTTTTGCCACTCCCGTTTACTGTATCCTTCACACCCTCACATTGACGGACGACACAGAAATTGTATCGATTTTCAAAACTGCAGCCTTCATCCCGAATTCTTATCAAATGACTTACGTGGCTACATTCACCAAAAGGAAACTCTGCTGGGAGGCCAGTAGCTTGTTTCCAATGCACCACTGCCCATTTACTGTAAAACCTCTCACCATCACATTGACAATGCGACACCGAATTTCTGTCTCGATTGAAAACTACAGGCACCATGCCGACTTCTCTCCGAGCGACTAACGCTTCTATAATCACTGCATGAAACCTCTCCTGGGTTGCCAGTTGCTTGTTTCTGTTTTGCCACTCCCGTTTACTGTATCCTTCACACCCTCACATTGACGGACGACACAGAAATTGTATAGATTTTCAAAACTGCAGCCTTCATCCCGAATTCTTATCAAATGACTTACGTGGCTACATTCACCAAAGGAAACTCTGCTGGGAGGCCAGTAGCTTGTTTCCAATGCACCACTGCCCATTTACTGTAAAACCTCTCACCATCACATTGACAATGCGACACCGAATTTCTGTCTCGATTGAAAACTACAGGCACCATGCCGACTTCTCTCCGAGCGACTAACGCTTCTATAATCACTGCATGAAACCTCTCCTGGGTTGCCAGTTGCTTGTTTCTGTTTTGCCACTCCCGTTTACTGTATCCTTCACACCCTCACATTGACGGACGACACAGAAATTGTATCGATTTTCAAAACTGCAGCCTTCATCCCGAATTCTTATCAAATGACTTACGTGGCTACATTCGCAAAATGGAACCTCTCCTGGGAGGCCAGTAGCTTGTTTCCGATACATCACTGCCCATTTACTCTAAAACCTCTCACCATTACATTGAGAATGCGAAACCGTATGTCTGTCTAGATTGAAAACTGCAGGCACCATGCCGAATTCTCTCCGAGCGACTAACGCTTCTATAATCACTGCATGGAACCTCTCCTGGGGTGCCAGTTGCTTGTTTCTGTTTTGCCACTCCCGTTTACTGTATCCTTCACACCCTCACATTGACGGACGACACAGAAATTGTATCGATTTTCAAAACTGTAACCTTCATCCCGAATTCTTATCAAATGACTTACGTGGCTACATTCGCAAAATGGAACCTCTCCTGGGAGGCCAGTAGCTTGTTTCCGATACATCGCTGCCCATTTACTGTAAAACCTCTCACCATTACATTGACAATGCGAAACCGTATTTCTGTCTACATTGAAAACTACAGGCACCATGCCGAATTCTCTCCGAGCGACTAACGCTTCTATAATCACTGCATGGAACCTCTCCTGGGGTGCCAGTTGCTTGTTTCTGTTTTGCCACTCCCGTTTACTGTATCCTTCACACCCTCACATTGACGGACGACACAGAAATTGTATCGATTTTCAAAACTGCAGCCTTCATCCCGAATTCTTATCAAATGACTTACGTGGCTACATTCGCAAAATGGAACCTCTCCTGGGAGGCCAGTAGCTTGTTTCCGATACATCACTGCCCATTTACTGTAAAACCTCTCACCATTACATTGACAATGCGAAACCGTATTTCTGTCTCGATTGAAAACTACAGGCACCATGCCGACTTCTCTCCGAGCGACTAACGCTTCTATAATCACTGCATGGAACCTCTCCTGGGTTGCCAGTTGCTTGTTTCTGTTTTGCCACTCCCGTTTACTGTATCCTTCACACCCTCACATTGACGGACGACACAGAAATTGTATCGATTTTCAAAACTGCAGCATTCATCCCGAATTCTTATCAAATGACTTACGTGGCTACATTCGCAAAATGGAACCTCTCCTGGGAGGCCAGTAGCTTGTTTCCGATACATCACTGCCCATTTACTGTAAAACCTCTCACCATTACATTGACAATGCGAAACCGTATTTCTGTCTAGATTGAAAACTACAGGCACCATGCCGAATTCTCTCCGAGCGACTAACGCTTCTATAATCACTGCATGGAACCTCTCCTGGGGTGCCAGTTGCTTGTTTCTGTTTTGCCACTCCCGTTTACAGTATCCTTCACACCCTCACATTGACGGACGACACAGAAATTGTATCGATTTTCAAAACTGCAGCCTTCATCCCGAATTCTTATCAAATGACTTACGTGGCTACATTCACCAAATGGAACCTCTCCTGGGAGGCCAGTAGCTTGTTTCCGATGCACCACTGCCCATTTACTGTAAAACCTCTCACCATGACATTCACAATGAGACACCGAATTTCTGTCTCGATTGAAAACTACAGGCACCATGCCGACTTCTCTCCGAGCGACTAACGTTTCTATAATCACTGCATGGAACCACTCCTGGGGTGCCAGTTGCTTGTTTCTGTTTTGCCACTCCCGTTTACTGTATCCTTCACACCCTCACATTGACGGACGACACAGAAATTGTATCGATTTTCAAAACTGCAGCCTTCATCCCGAATTCTTATCAAATGACTTACGTGGGTACATTCACCAAATGGAACCTCTCCTGGGAGGCCAGTAGCTTGTTTCCGATGCACCACTGCATATTTACTGTAAAACCTCTCACCATCACATTGACAATGCGACACCGAATTTCTGTCTCGATTGAAAACTACAGGCACCATGCCGACTTCTCTCTGAGCGACTAACGCTTCTATAATCACTGCATGGAACCTCTCCTGGGGTGCCAGTTGCTTGTTTCTGTTTTGCCACTCCCGTTTACTGTATCCTTCACACCCTCACATTGACGGACGACACAGAAATTGTATCGATTTTCAAAACTGCAGCCTTCATCCCGAATTCTTATCAAATGACTTACGTGGCTACATTCACCAAATGGAACCTCTCCTGGGAGGCCAGTAGCTTGTTTCCGATGCACCACTGCCCATTTACTGTAAAACCTCTCACCATGACATTCACAATGAGACACCGAATTTCTGTCTCGATTGAAAACTACAGGCACCATGCCGAAGTCTCTCCGAGCGACTAACGCTTCTATAATCACTGCATGGAACCTCTCCTGGGGTGCCAGTTGCTTGTTTCTGTTTTGCCACTCCCGTTTACTGTATCCTTCACACCCTCACATTGACGGACGACACAGAAATTGTATCGATTTTCAAAACTGCAGCCTTCATCCCGAATTCTTATCAAATGACTTACGTGGCTACATTCACCAAATGGAACCTCTCCTGGGAGGCCAGTAGCTTGTTTCCGATGCACCACTGCCCATTTACTGTAAAACCTCTCACCATGACATTCACAATGAGACACCGAATTTCTGTCTCGATTGAAAACTACAGGCACCATGCCGACTTCTCTCCGAGCGACTAACGTTTCTATAATCACTGCATGGAACCACTCCTGGGGTGCCAGTTGCTTGTTTCTGTTTTGCCACTCCCGTTTACTGTATCCTTCACACCCTCACATTGACGGACGACACAGAAATTGTATCGATTTTCAAAACTGCAGCCTTCATCCCGAATTCTTATCAAATGTCTTACGTGGCTACATTCACCAAATGGAACCTCTCCTGGGAGGCCAGTAGCTTGTTTCCGATGCACCACTGCCCATTTACTGTAAAACCTCTCACCATGACATTCACAATGAGACACCGAATTTCTGTCTCGATTGAAAACTACAGGCACCATGCCGACTTCTCTCCGAGCGACTAACGTTTCTATAATCACTGCATGGAACCACTCCTGGGGTGCCAGTTGCTTGTTTCTGTTTTGCCACTCCCGTTAACTGTATCCTTCACACCCTCACATTGACGGACGACACAGAAATTGTATCTATTTTCAAAACTGCAGCCTTCATCCCGAATTCTTATCAAATGACTTACGCGGGTACATTCACCAAATGGAACCTCTCCTGGGAGGCCAGTAGCTTGTTTCCGATGCACCACTGCATATTTACTGTAAAACCTCTCACCATCACATTGACAATGCGACACCGAATTTCTGTCTCGATTGAAAACTACAGGCACCATGCCGACTTCTCTCTGAGCGACTAACGCTTCTATAATCACTGCATGGAACCTCTCCTGGGGTGCCAGTTGCTTGTTTCTGTTTTGCCACTCCCGTTTACTGTATCCTTCACACCCTCACATTGACGGACGACACAGAAATTGTATCGATTTTCAAAACTGCAGCATTCATCCCGAATTCTTATCAAATGACTTACGTGGCTACATTCGCAAAATGGAACCTCTCCTGGGAGGCCAGTAGCTTGTTTCCGATACATCACTGCCCATTTACTGTAAAACCTCTCACCATTACATTGACAATACGAAACCGTATTTCTGTCTAGATTGAAAACTACAGGCACCATGCCGAATTCTCTCCGAGCGACTAACGCTTCTATAATCACTGCATGGAACCTCTCCTGGGGTGCCAGTTGCTTGTTTCTGTTTTGCCACTCCCGTTTACAGTATCCTTCACACCCTCACATTGACGGACGACACAGAAATTGTATCGATTTTCAAAACTGCAGCCTTCATCCCGAATTCTTATCAAATGACTTACGTGGCTACATTCACCAAATGGAACCTCTCCTGGGAGGCCAGTAGCTTGTTTCCGATGCACCACTGCCCATTTACTGTAAAACCTCTCACCATGACATTCACAATGAGACACCGAATTTCTGTCTCGATTGAAAACTACAGGCACCATGCCGACTTCTCTCCGAGCGACTAACGTTTCTATAATCACTGCATGGAACCACTCCTGGGGTGCCAGTTGCTTGTTTCTGTTTTGCCACTCCCGTTTACTGTATCCTTCACACCCTCACATTGACGGACGACACAGAAATTGTATCGATTTTCAAAACTGCAGCCTTCATCCCGAATTCTTATCAAATGACTTACGTGGGTACATTCACCAAATGGAACCTCTCCTGGGAGGCCAGTAGCTTGTTTCCGATGCACCACTGCATATTTACTGTAAAACCTCTCACCATCACATTGACAATGCGACACCGAATTTCTGTCTCGATTGAAAACTACAGGCACCATGCCGACTTCTCTCTGAGCGACTAACGCTTCTATAATCACTGCATGGAACCTCTCCTGGGGTGCCAGTTGCTTGTTTCTGTTTTGCCACTCCCGTTTACTGTATCCTTCACACCCTCACATTGACGGACGACACAGAAATTGTATCGATTTTCAAAACTGCAGCCTTCATCCCGAATTCTTATCAAATGACTTACGTGGCTACATTCACCAAATGGAACCTCTCCTGGGAGGCCAGTAGCTTGTTTCCGATGCACCACTGCCCATTTACTGTAAAACCTCTCACCATGACATTCACAATGAGACACCGAATTTCTGTCTCGATTGAAAACTACAGGCACCATGCCGAAGTCTCTCCGAGCGACTAACGCTTCTATAATCACTGCATGGAACCTCTCCTGGGGTGCCAGTTGCTTGTTTCTGTTTTGCCACTCCCGTTTACTGTATCCTTCACACCCTCACATTGACGGACGACACAGAAATTGTATCGATTTTCAAAACTGCAGCCTTCATCCCGAATTCTTATCAAATGACTTACGTGGCTACATTCACCAAATGGAACCTCTCCTGGGAGGCCAGTAGCTTGTTTCCGATGCACCACTGCCCATTTACTGTAAAACCTCTCACCATGACATTCACAATGAGACACCGAATTTCTGTCTCGATTGAAAACTACAGGCACCATGCCGACTTCTCTCCGAGCGACTAACGTTTCTATAATCACTGCATGGAACCACTCCTGGGGTGCCAGTTGCTTGTTTCTGTTTTGCCACTCCCGTTTACTGTATCCTTCACACCCTCACATTGACGGACGACACAGAAATTGTATCGATTTTCAAAACTGCAGCCTTCATCCCGAATTCTTATCAAATGTCTTACGTGGCTACATTCACCAAATGGAACCTCTCCTGGGAGGCCAGTAGCTTGTTTCCGATGCACCACTGCCCATTTACTGTAAAACCTCTCACCATGACATTCACAATGAGACACCGAATTTCTGTCTCGATTGAAAACTACAGGCACCATGCCGACTTCTCTCCGAGCGACTAACGTTTCTATAATCACTGCATGGAACCACTCCTGGGGTGCCAGTTGCTTGTTTCTGTTTTGCCACTCCCGTTTACTGTATCCTTCACACCCTCACATTGACGGACGACACAGAAATTGTATCTATTTTCAAAACTGCAACCTTCATCCCGAATTCTTATCAAATGACTTACGCGGGTACATTCACCAAATGGAACCTCTCCTGGGAGGCCAGTAGCTTGTTTCCGATGCACCACTGCATATTTACTGTAAAACCTCTCACCATCACATTGACAATGCGACACCGAATTTCTGTCTCGATTGAAAACTACAGGCACCATGCCGACTTCTCTCTGAGCGACTAACGCTTCTATAATCACTGCATGGAACCTCTCCTGGGGTGCCAGTTGCTTGCTTCTGTTTTGCCACTCCCGTTTACTGTATCCTTCACACCCTCACATTGACGGACGACACAGAAATTGTATCGATTTTCAAAACTGCAGCCTTCATCCCGAATTCTTATCAAATGACTTACGTGGCTACATTCGCAAAATGGAACTTCTCCTGGGAGGCCAGTAGCTTGTTTCCGATACATCACTGCCCATTTACTGTAAAACCTCTCACCATTACATTGACAATGCGAAACCGTATTTCTGTCTCGATTGAAAACTACAGGCACCATGCCGACTTCTCTCCGAGCGACTAACGCTTCTATAATCACTGCATGGAACCTCTCCTGGGTTGCCAGTTGCTTGTTTCTGTTTTGCCACTCCCGTTTACTGTATCCTTCACACCCTCACATTGACGGACGACACAGAAATTGTATCGATTTTCAAAACTGCAGCCTTCATCCCGAATTCTTATCAAATGACTTACGCGGGTACATTCACCAAATGGAACCTCTCCTGGGAGGCCAGTAGCTTGTTTCCGATGCACCACTGCATATTTACTGTAAAACCTCTCACCATCACATTGACAATGCGACACCGAATTTCTGTCTCGATTGAAAACTACAGGCACCATGCCGACTTCTCTCTGAGCGACTAACGCTTCTATAATCACTGCATGGAACCTCTCCTGGGGTGCCAGTTGCTTGTTTCTGTTTTGCCACTCCCGTTTACTGTATCCTTCACACCCTCACATTGACGGACGACACAGAAATTGTATCGATTTTCAAAACTGCAGCCTTCATCCCGAATTCTTATCAAATGACTTACGTGGCTACATTCACCAAATGGAACCTCTCCTGGGAGGCCAGTAGCTTGTTTCCGATGCACCACTGCCCATTTACTGTAAAACCTCTCACCATGACATTCACAATGAGACACCGAATTTCTGTCTCGATTGAAAACTACAGGCACCATGCCGACTTCTCTCCGAGCGACTAACGTTTCTATAATCACTGCATGGAACCACTCCTGGGGTGCCAGTTGCTTGTTTCTGTTTTGCCACTCCCGTTTACTGTATCCTTCACACCCTCACATTGACGGACGACACAGAAATTGTATCGATTTTCAAAACTGCAGCCTTCATCCCGAATTCTTATCAAATGACTTACGCGGGTACATTCACCAAATGGAACCTCTCCTGGGAGGCCAGTAGCTTGTTTCCGATGCACCACTGCATATTTACTGTAAAACCTCTCACCATCACATTGACAATGCGACACCGAATTTCTGTCTCGATTGAAAACTACAGGCACCATGCCGACTTCTCTCTGAGCGACTAACGCTTCTATAATCACTGCATGGAACCTCTCCTGGGGTGCCAGTTGCTTGTTTCTGTTTTGCCACTCCCGTTTACTGTATCCTTCACACCCTCACATTGACGGACGACACAGAAATTGTATCGATTTTCAAAACTGCAGCCTTCATCCCGAATTCTTATCAAATGACTTACGTGGCTACATTCACCAAATGGAACCTCTCCTGGGAGGCCAGTAGCTTGTTTCCGATGCACCACTGCCCATTTACTGTAAAACCTCTCACCATGACATTCACAATGAGACACCGAATTTCTGTCTCGATTGAAAACTACAGGCACCATGCCGACTTCTCTCCGAGCGACTAACGTTTCTATAATCACTGCATGGAACCACTCCTGGGGTGCCAGTTGCTTGTTTCTGTTTTGTCACTCCCGTTTACTGTATCCTTCACACCCTCACATTGACGGACGACACAGAAATTGTATCGATTTTCAAAACTGCAGCCTTCATCCCGAATTCTTATCAAATGACTTACGTGGCTACATTCACCAAATGGAACCTCTCCTGGGAGGCCAGTAGCTTATTTCCGATGCACCACTGCCCATTTACTGTAAAACCTCTCACCATGACATTCACAATGAGACACCGAATTTCTGTCTCGATTGAAAACTACAGGCACCATGCCGACTTCTCTCCGAGCGACTAACGTTTCTATAATCACTGCATGGAACCACTCCTGGGGTGCCAGTTGCTTGTTTCTGTTTTGCCACTCCCGTTTACTGTATCCTTCACACCCTCACATTGACGGACGACACAGAAATTGTATCGATTTTCAAAACTGCAGCCTTCATCCCGAATTCTTATCAAATGACTTACGCGGGTACATTCACCAAATGGAACCTCTCCTGGGAGGCCAGTAGCTTGTTTCCGATGCACCACTGCATATTTACTGTAAAACCTCTCACCATCACATTGACAATGCGACACCGAATTTCTGTCTCGATTGAAAACTACAGGCACCATGCCGACTTCTCTCTGAGCGACTAACGCTTCTATAATCACTGCATGGAACCTCTCCTGGGGTGCCAGTTGCTTGTTTCTGTTTTGCCACTCCCGTTTACTGTATCCTTCACACCCTCACATTGACGGACGACACAGAAATTGTATCGATTTTCAAAACTGCAGCCTTCATCCCGAATTCTTATCAAATGACTTACGTGGCTACATTCACCAAATGGAACCTCTCCTGGGAGGCCAGTAGCTTGTTTCCGATGCACCACTGCCCATTTACTGTAAAACCTCTCACCATGACATTCACAATGAGACACCGAATTTCTGTCTCGATTGAAAACTACAGGCACCATGCCGACTTCTCTCCGAGCGACTAACGTTTCTATAATCACTGCATGGAACCACTCCTGGGGTGCCAGTTGCTTGTTTCTGTTTTGCCACTCCCGTTTACTGTATCCTTCACACCCTCACATTGACGGACGACACAGAAATTGTATCGATTTTCAAAACTGCAGCCTTCATCCCGAATTCTTATCAAATGACTTACGCGGGTACATTCACCAAATGGAACCTCTCCTGGGAGGCCAGTAGCTTGTTTCCGATGCACCACTGCATATTTACTATAAAACCTCTCACCATCACATTGACAATGCGACACCGAATTTCTGTCTCGATTGAAAACTACAGGCACCATGCCGACTTCTCTCCATGCGACTAACGCTTCTATAATCACTGCATGGAACCTCTCTTGGGGTGCCAGTTGCTTGTTTCTGTTTTGCCATTCCCGTTTACTGTATCCTTCACACCCTCACATTGACGGACGACACAGAAATTGTATCGATTTTCAAAACTGCAGCCTTCATCCCGAATTCTTAACAAATGACTTACGTGGCTACATTCACTAAATGGAACCTCTCCTGGGAGGGCAGTAGCTTGTTTCCGATGTACCACTGCCCATTTACTGTAAAACCTCTCCTTATGACATTCACAATGCGACACCGAATTTCTGTCTCGATTGAAAACTACAGGCACCATGCCGACTTCTCTCCGTGCGACTAACGCTTCTATAATCACTGCATGGAACCTCTCCTGGGGTGCCAGTTGCTTGTTTCTGTTTTGCCACTCCCGTTTACTGTATCCTTCACACCCTCACATTGACGGACGACACAGAAATTGTATCGATTATCAAAACTGCAGCCTTCATAACGAATTCTTATCAAATGACTTACGTGGTTACATTCACCAAATGGAACCTCTCCTGGGAGGCCAGTAGCTTGTTTCCGATGCACCACTGCCCATTTACTTTAAAACCTCTCACCATGACATTCACCAAACGACACCGAATTTCTGTCTCGATTGAAAACTACAGTCACCATGCCGACTTCTCTCTGAGCGACTAACGCTTCTATAATCACTGCATGGAACCTCTCCTGGGGTGCCAGTTGCTTGTTTCAGTTTTGCCACTCCCGTTTACTGTATCCTTCACACCCTCACATTGACGGACGACACAGAAATTGTATCGATTTTCAAAACTGCAGCCATCATCCCGAATTCTTATCAAATGACTTACGTGGCTACATTCACCAAATGGAACCTCTCCTGGGAGGCCAGTAGCTTGTTTCCGATGTACCACTGCCCATTTACTGTAAAACCTCTCCTTATGACATTCACAATGCGACACCGAATTTCTGTCTCGATTGAAAACTACAGGCACCATGCCGACTTCTCTCCGTGCGACTAACGCTTCTATAATCACTGCATGGAACCTCTCCTGGGGTGCCAGTTGCTTGTTTCTGTTTTGCCACTCCCGTTTACTGTATCCTTCACACCCTCACATTGACGGACGACACAGAAATTGTATCGATTTTCAAAACTGCTGCCATCATCCCGAATTCTTATCAAATGACTTACGTGGCTACATTCACCAAATGGAACCTCTCCTGGGAGGCCAGCAGCTTGTTTCCGATGTACCACTGCCCATTTACTGTAAAACCTCTCCTTATGACATTCACAATGCGACACCGAATTTCTGTCTCGATTGAAAACTACAGGCACCATGCCGACTTCTCTCTGAGCGACTAACGCTTCTATAATCACTGCATGGAACCTCTCCTGGGGTGCCAGTTGCTTGTTTCTGTTTTGCCATTCCCGTTTACTGTATCCTTCACACCCTCACATTGACGGACGACACAGAAATTGTATCGATTATCAAAACTGCAGCCTTCATAACGAATTCTTATCAAATGACTTACGTGGTTACATTCACCAAATGGAACCTCTCCTGGGAGGCCAGTAGCTTGTTTGCGATGCACCACTGCCCATTTACTTTAAAACCTCTCACCATGACATTCACCATACGACACCGAATTTCTGTCTCGATTGAAAACTACAGTCACCATGCCGACTTCTCTCTCAGCGACTAACGCTTCTATAATCACTGCATGGAACCTCTCCTGGGGTGCCAGTTGCTCGTTTCTGTTTTGCCATTCCCGTTTACTGTATCCTTCACACCCTCACATTGACGGACGACACAGAAATTGTATCGATTTTCAAAACTGCAGCCTTCATCCCGAATTCTTAACAAATGACTTACGTGGCTACATTCACTAAATGGAACCTCTCCTGGGAGGGCAGTAGCTTGTTTCCGATGTACCACTGCCCATTTACTGTAAAACCTCTCCTTATGACATTCACAATGCGACACCGAATTTCTGTCTCGATTGAAAACTACAGGCACCATGCCGACTTCTCTCTGAGCGACTATCGCTTCTATAATCACTGCATGGAACCTCTCCTGGGGTGCCAGTTGCTTGTTTCTGTTTTGCCATTCCCGTTTACTGTATCCTTCACACCCTCACATTGACGGACGACACAGAAATTGTATCGATTTTCAAAACTGCAGCCTTCATCCCGAATACTTTTCAAATGACTTACGTGGCTACATTCACTAAATGGAACCTCTCCTGGGAGGGCAGTAGCTTGTTTCCGATGTACCACTGCCCATTTACTGTAAAACCTCTTCTTATGACATTCACAATGCGACACCGAATTTCTGTCTCGATTGAAAACTACAGGCACCATGCCGACTTCTCTCTGAGCGACTATCGCTTCTATAATCACTGCATGGAACCTCTCCTGGGGTGCCAGTTGCTTGTTTCTGTTTTGCCATTCCCGTTTACTGTATCCTTCACACCCTCACATTGACGGACGACACAGAAATTGTATCGATTTTCAAAACTGCAGCCTTCATCCCGAATTCTTATCAAATGACTTACGTGGCTACATTCACTAAATGGAACCTCTCCTGGGAGGGCAGTAGCTTGTTTCCGATGTACCACTGCCCATTTACTGTAAAACCTCTCCTTATGACATTCACAATGCGACACCGAATTTCTGTCTCGATTGAAAACTACAGGCACCATGCCGACTTCTCTCTGAGCGACTATCGCTTCTATAATCACTGCATGGAACCTCTCCTGGGGTGCCAGTTGCTTGTTTCTGTTTTGCCATTCCCGTTTACTGTATCCTTCACACCCTCACATTGACGGACGACACAGAAATTGTATCGATTTTCAAAACTGCAGCCTTCATCCCGAATTCTTTTCAAATGACTTACGTGGCTACATTCTCCAAATGGAACCTCTCCTGGGAGGGCAGTAGCTTGTTTCCGATGTACCACTGCCCATTTACTGTAAAACCTCTCCTTATGACATTCACAATGCGACACCGAATTTCTGTATCGATTGAAAACTACAGGCACCATGCCGACTTCTCTCTGAGCGACTATCGCTTCTATAATCACTGCATGGAACCTCTCCTGGGGTGCCAGTTGCTTGTTTCTGTTTTGCCATTCCCGTTCACTGTATCCTTCACACCCTCACATTGACGGACGACACAGAAATTGTATCGATTTTCAAAACTGCAGCCTTCATCCCGAATTCTTTTCAAATGACTTACGTGGCTACATTCTCCAAATGGAACCTCTCCTGGGAGGGCAGTAGCTTGTTTCCGAAGTACCACTGCCCATTTACTGTAAAACCTCTCCTTATGACATTCACAATGCGACACCGAATTTCTGTCTCGATTGAAAACTACAGGCACCATGCCGACTTCTCTCTGAGCGACTATCGCTTCTATAATCACTGCATGGAACCTCTCCTGGGGTGCCAGTTGCTTGTTTCTGTTTTGCCATTCCCGTTTACTGTATCCTTCACACCCTCACATTGACGGACGACACAGAAATTGTATCGATTTTCAAAACTGCAGCCTTCATCCCGAATTCTTTTCAAATGACTTACGTGGCTACATTCTCCAAATGGAACCTCTCCTGGGAGGGCAGTAGCTTGTTTCCGATGTACCACTGCCCATTTACTGTAAAACCTCTCCTTATGACATTCACAATGCGACACCGAATTTCTGTCTCGATTGAAAACTACAGGCACCATGCCGACTTCTCTCTGAGCGACTATCGCTTCTATAATCACTGCATGGAACCTCTCCTGGGGTGCCAGTTGCTTGTTTCTGTTTTGCCATTCCCGTTTACTGTATCCTTCACACCCTCACATTGACGGACGACACAGAAATTGTATCGATTTTCAAAACTGCAGCCTTCATCCCGAATTCTTTTCAAATGACTTACGTGGCTACATTCTCCAAATGGAACCTCTCCTGGGAGGGCAGTAGCTTGTTTCCGATGTACCACTGCCCATTTACTGTAAAATCTCTCCTTATGACATTCACAATGCGACACCGAATTTCTGTCTCGATTGAAAACTACAGGCACCATGCCGACTTCTCTCTGAGCGACTATCGCTTCTATAATCACTGCATGGAACCTCTCCTGGGGTGCCAGTTGCTTGTTTCTGTTTTGCCATTCCCGTTTACTGTATCCTTCACACCCTCACATTGACGGACGACACAGAAATTGTATCGATTTTCAAAACTGCAGCCTTCATCCCGAATTCTTTTCAAATGACTTACGTGGCTACATTCTCCAAATGGAACCTCTCCTGGGAGGGCAGTAGCTTGTTTCCGATGTACCACTGCCCATTTACTGTAAAACCTCTCCTTATGACATTCACAATGCGACACCGAATTTCTGTCTCGATTGAAAACTACAGGCACCATGCCGACTTCTCTCTGAGCGACTATCGCTTCTATAATCACTGCATGGAACCTCTCCTGGAGTGCCAGTTGCTTGTTTCTGTTTTGCCATTCCCGTTTACTGTATCCTTCACACCCTCACATTGACGGACGACACAGAAATTGTATCGATTTTCAAAACGGCAGCCTTCATCCCGAATTCTTTTCAAATGACTTACGTGGCTACATTCTCCAAATGGAACCTCTCCTGGGAGGGCAGTAGCTTGTTTCCGATGTACCACTGCCCATTTACTGTAAAATCTCTCCTTATGACATTCACAATGCGACACCGAATTTCTGTCTCGATTGAAAACTACAGGCACCATGCCGACTTCTCTCTGAGCGACTATCGCTTCTATAATCACTGCATGGAACCTCTCGTGGGGTGCCAGTTGCTTGTTTCTGTTTTGCCATTCCCGTTTACTGTATCCTTCACACCCTCACATTGACGGACGACACAGAAATTGTATCGATTTTCAAAACTGCAGCCTTCATCCCGAATTCTTTTCAAATGACTTACGTGGCTACATTCTCCAAATGGAACCTCTCCTGGGAGGGCAGTAGCTTGTTTCCGATGTACCACTGCCCATTTACTGTAAAATCTCTCCTTATGACATTCACAATGCGACACCGAATTTCTGTCTCGATTGAAAACTACAGGCACCATGCCGACTTCTCTCTGAGCGACTATCGCTTCTATAATCACTGCATGGAACCTCTCGTGGGGTGCCAGTTGCTTGTTTCTGTTTTGCCATTCCCGTTTACTGTATCCTTCACACCCTCACATTGACGGACGACACAGAAATTGTATCGATTTTCAAAACTGCAGCCTTCATCCCGAATTCTTTTCAAATGACTTACGTGGCTACATTCTCCAAATGGAACCTCTCCTGGGAGGGCAGTAGCTTGTTTCCGATGTACCACTGCCCATTTACTGTAAAACCTCTCCTTATGACATTCACAATGCGACACCGAATTTCTGTCTCGATTGAAAACTACAGGCACCATGCCGATTTCTCTCCGAGCGACTAACGCTTCTATAATCACTGCATGAAACCTCTCCTGGGGTGCCAGTTGCTTGTTTCTGTTTTGCCATTCCCGTTCACTGTATCCTTCACACCCTCACATTGACGGACGACACAGAAATTGTATCGATTTTCAAAACTGCAGCCTTCATCCCGAATTCTTTTCAAATGACTTACGTGGCTACATTCTCCAAATGGAACCTCTCCTGGGAGGGCAGTAGCTTGTTTCCGAAGTACCACTGCCCATTTACTGTAAAACCTCTCCTTATGACATTCACAATGCGACACCGAATTTCTGTCTCGATTGAAAACTACAGGCACCATGCCGACTTCTCTCTGAGCGACTATCGCTTCTATAATCACTGCATGGAACCTCTCCTGGGGTGCCAGTTGCTTGTTTCTGTTTTGCCATTCCCGTTTACTGTATCCTTCACACCCTCACATTGACGGACGACACAGAAATTGTATCGATTTTCAAAACTGCAGCCTTCATCCCGAATTCTTTTCAAATGACTTACGTGGCTACATTCTCCAAATGGAACCTCTCCTGGGAGGGCAGTAGCTTGTTTCCGATGTACCACTGCCCATTTACTGTAAAACCTCTCCTTATGACATTCACAATGCGACACCGAATTTCTGTCTCGATTGAAAACTACAGGCACCATGCCGACTTCTCTCTGAGCGACTATCGCTTCTATAATCACTGCATGGAACCTCTCCTGGGGTGCCAGTTGCTTGTTTCTGTTTTGCCATTCCCGTTTACTGTATCCTTCACACCCTCACATTGACGGACGACACAGAAATTGTATCGATTTTCAAAACTGCAGCCTTCATCCCGAATTCTTTTCAAATGACTTACGTGGCTACATTCTCCAAATGGAACCTCTCCTGGGAGGGCAGTAGCTTGTTTCCGATGTACCACTGCCCATTTACTGTAAAACCTCTCCTTATGACATTCACAATGCGACACCGAATTTCTGTCTCGATTGAAAACTACAGGCACCATGCCGACTTCTCTCTGAGCGACTATCGCTTCTATAATCACTGCATGGAACCTCTCCTGGGGTGCCAGTTGCTTGTTTCTGTTTTGCCATTCCCGTTTACTGTATCCTTCACACCCTCACATTGACGGACGACACAGAAATTGTATCGATTTTCAAAACTGCAGCCTTCATCCCGAATTCTTTTCAAATGACTTACGTGGCTACATTCTCCAAATGGAACCTCTCCTGGGAGGGCAGTAGCTTGTTTCCGATGTACCACTGCCCATTCACTGTAAAACCTCTCCTTATGACATTCACAATGCGACACCGAATTTCTGTCTCGATTGAAAACTACAGGCACCATGCCGACTTCTCTCTGAGCGACTATCGCTTCTATAATCACTGCATGGAACCTCTCCTGGGGTGCCAGTTGCTTGTTTCTGTTTTGCCATTCCCGTTTACTGTATCCTTCACACCCTCACATTGACGGACGACACAGAAATTGTATCGATTTTCAAAACTGCAGCCTTCATCCCGAATTCTTTTCAAATGACTTACGTGGCTACATTCTCCAAATGGAACCTCTCCTGGGAGGGCTGTAGCTTGTTTCCGATGTACCACTGCCCATTTACTGTAAAATCTCTCCTTATGACATTCACAATGCGACACCGAATTTCTGTCTCGATTGAAAACTACAGGCACCATGCCGACTTCTCTCTGAGCGACTAACCCTTCTATAATCACTGCATGAAACCTCTCCTGGGGTGCCAGTTGCTTGTTTCTGTTTTGCCATTCCCGTTTACTGTATCCTTCACACCCTCACATTGACGGACGACACAGAAATTGTATCGATTTTCAAAACTGCAGCCTTCATAACGAATTCTTATCAAATGACTTACGTGGTTACATTCACCAAATGGAACCTCTCCTGGGAGGGCAGTAGCTTGTTTCCGATGCACCACTGCCCATTTACTTTAAAACCTCTCACCATGACATTCACCATGCGACACCGAATTTCTGTCTCGATTGAAAACTACAGGCACCATGCCGACTTCTCTCTGAGCGACTAACGCTTCTATAATCACTGCATGGAACCTCTCCTTGGATGGCAGTTGCTTGTTTCTGTTTTGCCACTCCCGTTTACTGTATCCTTCACACCCTCACATTGACGGACGACACAGAAATTGTATCGATTTTCAAAACTGCAGCCTTCATCCCGAATTCTTTTCAAATGACTTACGTGTCTACATTCTCCAAATGGAACCTCTCCTGGGAGGGCAGTAGCTTGTTTCCGATGTACCACTGCCCATTTACCGTAAAACCTCTCCTTATGACATTGACAATGCGACACCGAATTTCTGTCTCGATTGAAAACTACAGGCACCATGCCGACTTCTCTCTGAGCGACTATCGCTTCTATAATCACTGCATGGAACCTCTCCTGGGGTGCCAGTTGCTTGTTTCTGTTTTGCCATTCCCGTTTACTGTATCCTTCACACCCTCACATTGACGGACGACACAGAAATTGTATCGATTTTCAAAACTGCAGCCTTCATCCCGAATTCTTTTCAAATGACGTACGTGGCTACATTCTCCAAATGGAACCTCTCCTGTCAGGCCAGTAGCTTGTTTCCGATGCACCACTGCCCATTTACTGTAAAACCTCTCACCATGACATTCACAATGCGACACCGAATTTCTGTCTCGATTGAAAACTACAGGCACCATGCCGACTTCTCTCTGAGCGACTATCGCTTCTATAATCACTGCATGGAACCTCTCCTGGGGTGCCAGTTGCTTGTTTCTGTTTTGCCACTCCCGTTTACTGTATCCTTCACACCCTCACATTGACGGACGACACAGAAATTGTATCGATTATCAAAACTGCAGCCTTCATAACGAATTCTTATCAAATGACTTACGTGGTTACATTCACCAAATGGAACCTCTCCTGGGAGGCCAGTAGCTTGTTTCCGATGTACCACTGATCATTTACTGTAAAACCTCTCACCATGACATTCACATTGCGACACCGAATTTCTGTCTCGATTGAAAACTACAGGCACCATGCCGACTTCTCTCTGAGCGACTAACGGTTCTATAATCACTGCATGGAACCTCTCCTGGGGTGCCAGTTGCTTGTTTCTGTTCTGCCATTCCCGTTTACTGTATTCTTCACACCCTCACATTGACGGACGACACAGAAATTGTATCGATTTTCAAAACTGCAGCCTTCATCCCGAATTCTTATCAAATGACTTACGTGGCTACATTCTCCAAATGGAACCTCTCCTGGGAGGCCAGTAGCTTGTTTCCGATGCACCACTGCCCATTTACTGTAAAACCTCTCACCGTGACATTCACAATGCGACACCGAATTTCTGTCTCGATTGAAAACTACAGGCACCATGCCGACTTCTCTCTGAGCGACTAACGCTTCTATAATCACTGCATGGAACCTCTCCTGGGGTGCCAGTTGCTTGTTTCTGTTTTGCCATTCCCGTTTACTGTATCCTTCACACCCTCACATTGACGGACGACACAGAAATTGTATCGATTTTCAAAACTGCAGCCTTCATCCCGAATTCTTATCAAATGACTTACGTGGCTACATTCACCAAATGGCACCTCTCCTGGGAGGCCAGTAGCTTGTTTCCGATGTACCACTGATCATTTACTGTAAAACCTCTCACCATGACATTCACAATGCGACACCGAATTTCTGTCTCGATTGAAAACTACAGGCACCATGCCGACTTCTCTCTGAGCGACTAACGCTTCTATAATCACTGCATGGAACCTCTCCTTGGATGGCAGTTGCTTGTTTCTGTTTTGCCACTCCCGTTTACTGTATCCTTCACACCCTCACATTGACGGACGACACAGAAATTGTATCGATTTTCAAAGCTGCAGCCTTCATCCCGATTTCTTTTCAAATGACTTACGTGGCTACATTCTCCAAATGGAACCTCTCCTGGGAGGGCAGTAGCTTGTTTCCGATGTACCACTGCCCATTTACTGTAAAACCTCTCCTTATGACATTCACAATGCGACACCGAATTTCTGTGTCGATTGAAAACTACAGGCACCATGCCGACTTCTCTCTGAGCGACTATCGCTTCTATTATCACTGCATGGAACCTCTCCTGGGGTGCCAGTTGCTTGTTTCTGTTTTGCCACTCCCGTTTACAGTATCCTTCACACCCTCACATTGACGGACGACACAGAAATTGTATCGATTTTCAAAACTGCAGCCTTCATCCCGAATTCTTATCACATGAATTACGTGGCTACATTCACCAAATGGCACCTCTCCTGGGAGGCCAGTAGCTTGTTTCCGATGCACCACTGCCCATTTACTGTAAAACCTCTCACCATGACATTCACAATGCGACACCGAATTTCTGTCTCGATTGAAAACTACAGGCACCATGCCGACTTCTCTCTGAGCGACTATCGCTTCTATAATGACTGCATGGAACCTCTCCTGGGGTGCCAGTTGCTTGTTTCTGTTTTGCCACTCCCATTTACTGTATCCTTCACACCCTCACATTGACGGACGACACAGAAATTGTATCGATTATCAAAACTGCAGCCTTCATCCCGAATTCTTATCAAATGACTTACGTGGCTACATTCACCAAATGGAACCTCTCCTGGGAGGCCAGTAGCTTGTTTCCGGCGTACCACTGACCATTTACTGTAAAACCTCCCACCATCACATTGACAATGCGGCACCGAATTTCTATCTGGATAGAAAACTACAGGCACCATTCCGACTTCCCTCCGAGCGACTAACGCTTCTAGAATCACCGCATGGAACCTCTCCTGGGGTGCCAGTTGCTAGTTTCTGTTTTGCCACTCCCGTTTACTATATCCTTCACACCCTCACATTGACGGACGACACAGAAATTGTATCGATTTTCAAAACTGCAGCTTTCATCCCGAATTCTTATCAAATGACTTACGTGGCTACATTCACCAAATGGAACCTCTCCTGGGAGGCCAGTAGCTTGTTTCCGATGTACCACTGCCCATTTACTGTAAAACCTCTCACCATCACATTGACAATGCGGCTCCGAATTTCTATCTCGATAGAAAACTACAGCCACCATGCCGACATCCCTCCGAGCGACTAACGCTGCTATAATCACCGCATGGAGTCTCTCCTGGGGTGCCAGTTGCTTGTTTCTGTTTTGCCACTCCCGTTTACTGTATCCTTCACACCCTCACATTGACGGACGACACAGAAATTGCATCGATTTTCAAAACCGCAGCCTTCACCCCGAATTCTTATCAAATGACTTACGTGGCTACATTCACCAAATGGAACCCTCGTAGGAGGCCAGTAGCTTGTTTCCGATGCACCACTGCCCATTTACTGAAAAACCTCTCACCATCGCATTGACAATGCGACACCGAATTTCTGTCTCGATTGAAAACTACTGGCACCATGCCGACTTCTCTCCGAGCGACTAACGCCTCTATAATCACTGCATGGAATGTCTCCTGGGGTGCCAGTTGCTTGTTACTGTTTTGCCACTCCCGTTTACTGTATCCTTCACACCCTCACATTGACGGACGACACAGAAATTGTATCGATTTTCAAAACTGCAGCCTTCATCCTGAATTCTTATCAAATGACTTACGTGTCTACATTCACCAAATGGAACCCTCCTGGGAGGCCAGTAGCTTGTTTCCGATGAACCACTGCCCATTTACTAAAAACCTCTCACCATCACATTGACAATGCGGCTCCGAATTTCTATCTCGATAGAAAACTACAGCCACCATGCCGACATCCCTCCGAGCGACTAACGCTGCTATAATCACCGCATGGAGTCTCTCCTGGGGTGCCAGTTGCTTGTTTCTGTTTTGCCACTCCCGTTTACTGTATCCTTCACACCCTCACATTGACGGACGACACAGAAATTGTATCGATTTTCAAAACTGCAGCCTTCATCCCGAATTCTTATCAAATGACTTACGTGGTTACATTCACCAAATAGAACCTCTCCTGGGACGCCAGTAGCTTGTTTCCGATGTACCACTGCCCATTTACTGTAAAACCTTTCACCATGACATTCACAATGCGACACCGACGTTCTATCTCGATAGAAAACTACAGGCACCATTCCGACTTCCCTCCGAGCGACTAACGCTTCTATAATCACCGCATGGAACCTCTCCTGGGAGGCCAGTAGCTTGTTTACGATGTACCACTGCCCATTTACTGTAAAACCTCTCACCATGACATTCACAATGCGGCACCGAATTTCTGTCTCGATTGAAAACTACAGGCACCATGCCGACTTCTCTCCGAGCGACTAACTCTTCTATAATCACTGCATGGAACCTCTCCTGGGGTGCCAGTTGCTTGTTTCTGTTTTGCCACTCCCGTTTACTGTATCCTTCACACCCTCACATTGACGGACGACACAGAAATTGTATCGATTTTCAAAACTGCAGCCTTCATCCCGAATTCTTATCAAATGACTTACGTGGTTACATTCACCAAATTGAACCTCTCCTGGGACGCCAGTAGCTTGTTTCCGATGTACCACTGCCCATTTACTGTAAAACCTTTCACCATGACATTCACAATGCGACACCGACTTTCTATCTCGATAGAAAACTACAGGCACCATTCCGACTTCCCTCCGAGCGACTAACGCTTCTATAATCACCGCATGGAACCTCTCCTGGGAGGCCAGTAGCTTGTTTACGATGTACCACTGCCCATTTACTGTAAAACCTCTCACCATGACATTCACAATGCGGCACCGAATTTCTGTCTCGATTGAAAACTACAGGCACCATGCCGACTTCTCTCTGAGCGACTAACGCTTCAATAATCACTGCATAGAACGCGTCCTGGGGTGCCAGTTGCTTGTTTCTGTTTTGCCACTCCCGTTTACTGTATCCTTCACACCCTCACATTGACGGACGACACAGAAATTGTATCGATTTTCAAAATTGCAGCCTTCATCCCGAATTCTTATAAAATGACTTACGTGGCTACAATTACCAAATGGAACCTCTCCTCGGAGACCAGTAGCTTGTTTCCGATGCACCACTGCCCATTTACTGTAAAACCTCTCACCATGACATTCACAATGCGACACCGAATTTCTGTCTCGAATGAAAACTACAGGCACCATGCCGACTTCTCTCCGAGCGACTAACGCTTCTATATTCACTGCATGGAACCTCTCCTGGGGTGCCAGTTGCTTGTTTCTGTTGTGCCACTCCTGTTTACTGTATCCTGCACACCCTCACATTGACGGACGACACAGAAATTGTATCGATTTTCAAAACTGTAGCCTTCATCCTGAATTCTTAACAAATGACATACGTGGCAATATTCACAAAATAGCACCTCTCCTGGGAGGCCAGTAGCTTGTTTCCGATGCACCACTGCCCATTTACTGTAAAACCTCTCACCATCACATTGACAATGCGACACCGAATTTCTGTCTCGATAGAAAACTACAGGCACCATGCCGACATCCCTCCGGGCGACTAACGCTTTTATAATCACCGCATGGAACCTCTCCTGGGGTGCCAGTTGCTTGTTTCTGATGTGCCACTCCTGTTTACTGTATCCTGCACACCCTCACATTGTCGGACGACACAGAAATTGTATCGATTTTCAAAACTGCAGCCTTCATCCTGAATTCTTATCAAATGACTTACGTGGCTACATTCACCAAATGGAACCCTCCTGGGAGGCCAGTAGCTTGTTTCCGATGCACCACTGCCCATTTACTGAAAAACCTCTCACCATCACATTCACAATGCGACACCGAATTTCTGTCTCGATAGAAAACTACAGGCACCATGCCGACTTCTCTCCGAGCGACTAACGCTTCTATAATCACTGCATGGAACGGCTCCTGGGGTGCCAGTTGCTTGTTTCTGTTTTGCCACTCCCATTTACTGTATCCTTCACACCCTCACATTGACGGACGACACAGACATTGTATCGATTTTCAAAACTGCAGCCTTCATCCCGAATTCTTATCAATTGACTTACGTGGCTACATTCACCAAATGGAACCTCTCCTGGGAGGCCAGTAGGTTGTTTCCGATGCACCACTGCCCATTTACTGTAAAACCTCTCACCATCACATTGACAATGCGACACCGAATTTCTGTCTCGATAGAAAACTACAGGCACCATGCCGACTTCTCTCTGAGCGACTAACGCTTCTATAATCACCACATGGAAACGCTCCTGGGGTGCCAGTTGTTTGTTTCTGTTTTGCCACTCCCGTTTACTGTATCCTTCACACCCTCACACTGACAGAGGACACAGAAATTGTATCGATTTTCAAAACTGCAGCCTTCATCCCGAATTCTTATCAAATGACTTACGTGGCTACATTCACCAAATGGAACCTCTCCTCGGAGGCCAGTAGCTTGTTTCCGATGGACCACTGCCTATTTACTGTAATACCTCTCACCATCACATTGACAATGCCTCACCGAATTTCTGTCTCGATAGAAAACTACAGGCACCATGCCGACTTCTCTCTGAGCGACTAACGCTTCTATAATCACCGCATGGAAACTCTCCTGGGGTGCCAGTTCAAAAAAATGGCTCTGAGCACTATGGGACTCAACTGCTGAGGTCATTAGTCCCCTAGAACTTAGAACTAGTTAAACCTAACTAACCTAAGGACATCACAAACATCCATGCCCGAGGCAGGATTCGAACCTGCGACCGTAGCGGTCTTGCGGTTCCAGACTGCAGCGCCTTTAACCGCACGGCCACTTCGGCCGGCCGGGGTGCCAGTTGTTTGTTTCTGTTTTGCCACTCCCGTTTACTGTATCCTTCACACCCTCACATTGACAGAGGACACAGAAATTGTATCGATTTTCAAAACTGCAGCCTTCATCCCGAATTCTTATCAAATGACTTACGTGGCTACATTCACCAAATGGAACCTCTCCTGGGAGGCCAGTAGCTTGTTTCCGATGCACCACTGCCCATTTACTGTAAAACCTCTCACCATCACATTGACAATGCGACACCGAATTTCTGTCTCGATAGAAAACTACAGGCACCATGCCGACTTCTCTCCGAGCGACTAACGCTTCTATAATCACTGCATGGAACGTCTCCTGGGGTGCCAGTTCCTTGTTTCTGTTTTGCCACTCCCATTTACTGTATCCTTCACACCCTCACATTGACGGACGACACAGAAATTGTATCGATTTTCAAAACTGCAGCCTTCATTCCGAATTCTTATCAATTGACTTACGTGGCTACATTCACCAAATGGAACCTCTCCTGTGAGGCCAGTAGCATGTTTCCGATGTACCACTGCCCATTTACTGTAAAACCTCTCACCATCACATTGACAATGCGGCACCGAATTTCTATCTCAATAGAAAACTACAGGCACCATGCCGACATCCCTCCGGTCGACTAATGCTTCTATAATCACCGCATGGAACCTCTCCTGGGGTGCCAGTTGCTAGTTTCTGTTTTGCCACTCCCGTTTACTGTATCCTTCACACCCTCACATTGACGGACGGCACAGAAATTGTATCGATTTTCAAAACTGAAGCCTTCATCCTGAATTCTTATCAAATGGCTTACGTGGCTACATTCACTAAATGGAACCTCTCCTGGGAGGCCAGTAGCTTGTTTCCGATGTACCACTGCCCATTTACTGTAAAACCTCTCACCATCACATTGACAATGCGACACCGAATTTCTGTCTCGATTGAAAACTACAGGCACCATGCCGACTTCTCTCCGAGCGACTAACGCTTCTATAATCACTGCATGGAACGTCTCCTGGGGTGCCAGTTCCTTGATCTGTTTTGCCACTCCCATTTACTGTATCCTTCACACCCTCACATTGACGGACGACACAGAAATTGTATCGATTTTCAAAACTGCAGCCTTCATCCTGAATTCTTATCAAATGACTTACGTGGCTACATTCACCAAATGGAACCCTCCTGGGAGGCCAGGAACTTGTTTCCGATGCACCACTGCCCATTTACTGAAAAACCTCTCACCATCACATTGACAATGCGACACCGAATTTCTGTCTCGATAGAAAACTACAGGCACCATGCCGACTTCTCTCCGAGCGACTAACGCTTCTATAATCACTGCATGGAACGTCTCCTGGGGTGCCAGTTGCTTGTTTCTGTTTTGCCACTCCCATTTGCTGTATCCTTCACACCCTCACATTGACGGACGACACAGAAATTGAATCGATTTTCAAAACTGAAGCCTTCATCCCGAATTCTTATCAAATGACTTACGTGGTTACATTCACCAAATGGAACCTCTCCTGGGCAGCCAGTAGGTTGTTTCCGATGCACCACTGCCCATTTACTGTAAAACCTCTCCCCATGACATTGACAATGCGACACCGAATTTCTGTCTCGATTTAAAACTACAGGCACCATGCTGACTTCTCTCCAAGCGACTAACGCTTCTATAATCATTGCACGGAACCTCTCCTGGGGGTGCCAGTTGCTTGTTTCTGTTTTGCCACTCCCGTTTACTGTATCCTTCACACCCTCACATTGACGGACGACACAGAAATTGTATCGATTTTCAAAACTGCAGCCTTCATCCTGAATTCTTATCAAATGACTTACGTGGCTACATTCACCAAATGGAACCTCTCCTGGGACGCCAGTAGCTTGTTTCTGTTTTGCCACTCCCGTTTACTGGATCCTTCACACCCCCACATTGACGGACGACACAGAAATTGTATCGATTTTCAAACCTGCAGCCTTCATCCCGAATTCTTATCAAATGACTTATGTTGCTACATTCACCAAATGGAACCTCTCCTGGGGGGCCAGTAGCTTGTTTCCGATGTACCACAGCCAATTTACTGCAAAACCTCTCACCATCACATTGACAATGCGGCACCGAATTTCAATCTCGATAGAAACCTACAGGCACCATGCCGACATCCCTCCGGGCGACTAACGCTTTTATGATCACTGCATGGAACGTCTCCTGGGGTGCCAGTTTCTTGATTCTGTTTTGCCACTCCCGTTTACTGTATCCTTCACACCCTCACATTGACGGACGACACAGAAATTGTATCGATTTTCAAAACTGCAGCCTTCATCCCGAATTCTTATCAATTGACTTACGTGGCTACATTCACCAAATGGAACCTCTACTGGGAGGCCAGTAGCTTTTTTCCAATGTACCACTGCCCATTTACTGTAAAACCTCTCACCATCACATTGACAATGCAGCACTGAATTTCTATCTCGATAATAAACTACAGGCACCATGCCGACATCCCTCCGGGCGACTAACGCTTCTATAATCACCGCATGGAACCTCTCCTGGGGTGCCAGTTGCTTGTTTCTGTTTTGCCACTCCCGTTTACTGTATCCTTCACACCCCCACATTGACGGACGACACAGAAATTGTATCGATTTTCCAAACTGCAGCCTTCATCCCGAATTCTTATCAAATGACTTACGTGGTTACCTTCACCAAATGGAACCTCTCCTGGGAGGCCAGTAGGTTGTTTCCGATGCACCACTGCCCATTTACTGTAAAACCTCTAACCATCACATTGACAATGCGACACCGAATTTCTGTCTCGATAGAAAACTACAGGCACCATGCCGACTTCTCTCCGAGCGACTAACGCTTCTATAATCACTGCATGGAACCTCTCCTGGGGTGGCAGTTGCTTGTTTCTGTTTTGCCACTCCCGTTTACTGTATCCTTCACAGCCTCACATTGGCGGACGACACAGAAATTGTATCGATTTTCAAAACTGCAGCCTTCATCCTGAATTCTTATCAAATGACTTACGTGGCTACATTCACCAAATGGAACCCTCCTGGGAGGCCAGTAGCTTGTTTCCGATGAACCACTGCCCATTTACTGAAAACCTCTCACCATCACATTGACAATGCGACACCGAATTTCTGTCTCGATTGAAAACTACGGGCACCATGCCGACTTCTCTCCGAGCGACTAACGCTTCTATAATCACTGCATGGAACCTCTCCTGGGGTGCCAGTTGCTTGTTTCTGTTTTGCCACTCCCGGTTACTGTATGCTTCACACCCTCACATTGACGGACGACACAGAAATTGTATCGATTTTCAAAACTGCAGCCTTCACCCTGAATTCTTATCAAATGACTTACGTGGCTACATTCTCCAAATGGAACCCTCCTGGGAGGCCAGTAGCCTGTTTCCGATGAACCACTGCCCATTTACTAAAAACCTCTCACCATCACATTGACAATGCGACACCGAATTTCTGTCTCGATTTGAAAACTACAGGCACCATGCCGCCTTCTCTCCGAGCGACTAACGCTTCTATAATCACTGCATGGAACGTCTCCTGGGGTGCCAGTTGCTTGTTTCTGTTTTGCCACTCCCGTTTACTGTATCCTTCACACCCTCAAATTGACGGACGACACAGAAATTGTATCGATTTTCAAAACTGCAGCCTTCATCCTGAATTCTTACCAAATGACTTACGTGGCTACATTCACTAAATGGAACCCACCTGGGAGGCCAGTAGCTTGTTTCCGATGCACCACTGCCCATTTACTGAAAAACCTCTCACCATCACATTGACAATGCGACACCGAATTTCTGTCTCGATTGAAAACTACAGGCACCATGCCGACTTCTCTCCGAGCGACTAACGCTTCTATAATCACTGCATGGAACGTCTCCTGGGGTGCCAGTTGCTTGTTTCTGTTTTGCCACTCCCGTTTACTGTATCCTTCACACCCTCAAATTGACGGACGACACAGAAATTGTATCGATTTTCAAAACTGCAGCCTTCATCCTGAATTCTTACCAAATGACTTACGTGGCTACATTCACTAAATGGAACCCACCTGGGAGGCCAGTAGCTTGTTTCCGATGCACCACTGCCCATTTACTGTAAAACCTCTCACCATCACATTGACAATGCGACACCGAATTTCTGTCTCGATTGAAAACTACAGGCACCATGCCGCCTTCTCTCCGAGCGACTAACGCTTCTATAATCACTGCATGGAACCTCTCCTGGGGTGCCAGTTGCTTGTTTCTGTTTTGCCACTCCCGTTTACTGTATCCTTCACACCCTCACATTGACGGACGACACTGAAATTGTATCGACTTTCAAAACTTAAGCCTTCATCCTTAATTCTTATCAAATGACTTACGTGGCTACATTCACCAAATGGAACCCTCCTGGGAGGCCAGTAGCTTGTTTCCGATGCACCACTGCCCATTTACTGAAAAACCTCTCACCATCACGTTGACAATGCGAAACCGAATTTCTCTCTCGATTGAAAACTACAGGCACCATGCCGACTTCTCTCCGAGCGACTAACGCCTCTATAATCACTGCATGGAACGTCTCCTGGGGTGACAGTTGCTTGTTTCTGTTTTGCCACTCCCGTTTACTGTATCCTTCACACCCTCACATTGACGGACGACACAGAAATTGTATCGATTTTCAAAACTGCAGCCTTCATCCTGAATTCTTATCATATGACTTACGTGGCTACATTCACCAAATGGAACCCTCCTGGGAGGCCAGTAGCTTGTTTCCGATGAACCACTGCCCATTTACTAAGAACCTCTCACCATCACATTGACAATGCGACACCGAATTTCTGTCTCGATTGAAAACTACGAGCACCATGCCGACTTCTCTCCGAGCGACTAACGCTTCTATAATCACTGCATGGAACCTCTCCTGGGGTGCCAGTTGCTTGTTTCTGTTTTGCCACTTCCGTTTACTGTATGCTTCACACCCTCACATTGACGGACGACACAGAAATTGTATCGATTTTCAAAACTGCAGCCTTCATCCTGAAATCTTAACAAATGACTTACGTGGCTACATTCACCAAATGGCACCTCTCCTGGGAGGCCAGTAGCTTGTTTCCGATGCATCACACTCCCATTTACTGAAAAACCTCTCACTATCACATTGACAATGCGACACCGGATTTCTGTCTCGATATAAAACTACAGGCACCATGCCGACTTCTCTCCGAGCGACTAACGCTTCTATAATCACTGCATGGAACGTCTCCTGGGGTGCCAGTTGCTTGTTTCTGTTTTGCCACTCCCATTTGCTGTATCCTTCACACCCTCACATTGACGGACGACACAGAAATTGAATCGATTTTCAAAACTGAAGCCTTCATCCCGAATTCTTATCAAATGCCTTACGTGGTTACATTCACCAAATGGAACCTCTCCTGGGCAGCCAGTAGGTTGTTTCCGATGCACCACTGCCCATTTACTGTAAAACCTCTCCCCGTGACATTGACAATGCGACACCGAATTTCTGTCTCGATTTAAAACTACAGGCACCATGCTGACTTCTCTCCGAGCGACTAACGCTTCTATAATCATTGCACGGAACCTCTCCTGGGGGTGCCAGTTGCTTGTTTCTGTTTTGCCACTCCCGTTTACTGTATCCTTCACACCCTCACATTGACGGACGACACAGAAATTGTATCGATTTTCAAAACTGCAGCCTTCATCCTGAATTCTTATCAAATGACTTACGTGGCTACATTCACCAAATGGAACCTCTCCTGGGACGCCAGTAGCTTGTTTCTGTTTTGCCACTCCCGTTTACTGGATCCTTCACACCCCCACATTGACGGACGACACAGAAATTGTATCGATTTTCAAACCTGCAGCCTTCATCCCGAATTCTTATCAAATGACTTATGTTGCTACATTCACCAAATGGAACCTCTCCTGGGGGGCCAGTAGCTTGTTTCCGATGTACCACAGCCAATTTACTGCAAAACCTCTCACCATCACATTGACAATGCGGCACCGAATTTCTATCTCGATAGAAACCTACAGGCACCATGCCGACATCCCTCCGGGCGACTAACGCTTTTATGATCACTGCATGGAACGTCTCCTGGGGTGCCAGTTTCTTGATTCTGTTTTGCCACTCCCGTTTACTGTATCCTTCACACCCTCACATTGACGGACGACACAGAAATTGTATCGATTTTCAAAACTGCAGCCTTCATCCCGAATTCTTATCAATTGACTTACGTGGCTACATTCACCAAATGGAACCTCTACTGGGAGGCCAGTAGCTTTTTTCCAATGTACCACTGCCCATTTACTGTAAAACCTCTCACCATCACATTGACAATGCAGCACTGAATATCTATCTCGATAATAAACTACAGGCACCATGCCGACATCCCTCCGGGCGACTAACGCTTCTATAATCACCGCATGGAACCTCTCCTGGGGTGCCAGTTGCTTGTTTCTGTTTTGCCACTCCCGTTTACTGTATCCTTCACACCCTCACATTGACGGACGACACAGAAATTGTATCGATTTTCCAAACTGCAGCCTTCATCCCGAAATCTTATCAAATGACTTACGTGGTTACCTTCACCAAATGGAACCTCTCCTGGGAGGCCAGTAGGTTGTTTCCGATGCACCACTGCCCATTTACTGTAAAACCTCTAACCATCACATTGACAATGCGACACCGAATTTCTGTCTCGATAGAAAACTACAGGCACCATGCCGACTTCTCTCCGAGCGACTAACGCTTCTATAATCACTGCATGGAACCTCTCCTGGGGTGGCAGTTGCTTGTTTCTGTTTTGCCACTCCCGTTTACTGTATCCTTCACAGCCTCACATTGGCGGACGACACAGACATTGTATCGATTTTCAAAACTGCAGCCTTCATCCTGAATTCTTATCAAATGACTTACGTGGCTACATTCACCAAATGGAACCCTCCTGGGAGGCCAGTAGCTTGTTTCCGATGAACCACTGCCCATTTACTAAAAACCTCTCACCATCACATTGACAATGCGACACCAAATTTCTGTCTCGATTGAAAACTACGGGCACCATGCCGACTTCTCTCCGAGCGACTAACGCTTCTAAAATCACTGCATGGAACCTCTCCTGGGGTGCCAGTTGCTTGTTTCTGTTTTGCCACTCCCGTTTACTGTATGCTTCACACCCTCACATTGACGGACGACACAGAAATTGTATCGATTTTCAAAACTGCAGCCTTCACCCTGAATTCTTATCAAATGACTTACGTGGCTACATTCTCCAAATGGAACCCTCCTGGGAGGCCAGTAGCCTGTTTCCGATGAACCACTGCCCATTTACTAAAAACCTCGCACCATCACATTGACAATGCGACACCGAATTTCTGTCTCGATTGAAAACTACAGGCACCATGCCGCCTTCTCTCCGAGCGACTAACGCTTCTATAATCACTGCATGGAACCTCTCCTGGGGTGCCAGTTGCTTGTTTCTGTTTTGCCACTCCCGTTTACTGTATCCTTCACACCCTCACATTGACGGACGACACTGAAATTGTATCGACTTTCAAAACTTAAGCCTTCATCCTTAATTCTTATCAAATGACTTACGTGGCTACATTCACCAAATGGAACCCTCCTGGGAGGCCAGTAGCTTGTTTCCGATGCACCACTGCCCATTTACTGAAAAACCTCTCACCATCACATTGACAATGCGAAACCGAATTTCTGTCTCGATTGAAAACTACAGGCACCATGCCGACTTCTCTCCGAGCGACTAACGCCTCTATAATCACTGCATGGAACGTCTCCTGGGGTGACAGTTTCTTGTTTCTGTTTTGCCACTCCCGTTTACTGTATCCTTCACACCCTCACATTGACGGACGACACAGAAATTGTATCGATTTTCAAAACTGCAGCCTTCATCCTGAATTCTTATCAAATGACTTACGTGGCTACATTCACCAAATGGAACCCTCCTGGGAGGCCAGTAACTTGTTTCCGATGAACCACTGCCCATTTACTAAAAACCTCTCACCATCACATTGACAATGCGACACCGAATTTCTGTCTCGATTGAAAACTACGAGCACCATGCCGACTTCTCTCCGAGCGACTAACGCTTCTATAATCACTGCATGGAACCTCTCCTGGGGTGCCAGTTGCTTGTTTCTGTTTTGCCACTTCCGTTTACTGTATGCTTCACACCCTCACATTGACCGACGACACAGAAATTGTATCGATTTTCAAAACTGCAGCCTTCATCCTGAATTCTTAACAAATGACTTATGTGGCTACATTCACCAAATGGCACCTCTCCTGGGAGCTCAGTAGCTTGTTTCCGATGCATCACACCCCATTTACTAAAAAACCTCTCACTATCACATTGACAATGCGACACCGAATTTCTGTCTCGATTGAAAACTACAGGCACCATGCCGACTTCTCTCCGAGCGACTAACGCTTCTATAATCACTGCATGGAACGTCACCTGGGGTGGCAGTTGCTTGTTTCTGTTTTGCCACTCCCGTTTACTGTATCCTTCACAGCCTCACATTGGCGGACGACACAGAAATTGTATCGATTTTCAAAACTGCAGCCTTCATCCTGAATTCTTATCAAATGACTTACGTATCTAAATTCACCAAATGGAACCCTCCTGGGAGGCCAGTAGCTTGTTTCCGATGAACCACTGCCCATTTACTAAAAACCTCTCACCATCACATTGACAATGCGACACCGAATTTCTGTCTCGATTGAAAACTACGGGCACCATGCCGACTTCTCTCCGAGCGACTAACGCTTCTAAAATCACTGCATGGAACCTCTCCTGGGGTGCCAGTTGCTTGTTTCTGTTTTGCCACTCCCGTTTACTGTATGCTTCACACCCTCACATTGACGGACGACACAGAAATTGTATCGATTTTCAAAACTGCAGCCTTCATCCTGAATTCTTATCAAATGACTTACGTGGCTACATTCACCAAATGGAACCCTCCTGGGAGGCCAGTAGCTTGTTTCCGATGAACCACTGCCCATTTACTAAGAACCTCTCACCATCACATTGACAATGCGACACCGAATTTCTGTCTCGATTGAAAACTACGAGCACCATGCCGACTTCTCTCCGAGCGACTAACGCTTCTATAATCACTGCATGGAACCTCTCCTGGGGTGCCAGTTGCTTGTTTCTGTTTTGCCACTCCCGTTTACTGTATGCTTCACACCCTCACATTGACGGACGACACAGAAATTGTATCGATTTTCAAAACTGCAGCCTTCACCCTGAATTCTTATCAAATGACTTACGTGGCTACATTCTCCAAATGGAACCCTCCTGGGAGGCCAGTAGCCTGTTTCCGATGAACCACTGCCCATTTACTAAAAACCTCTCACCATCACATTGACAATGCGACACCGAATTTCTGTCTCGATTTGAAAACTACAGGCACCATGCCGCCTTCTCTCCGAGCGACTAACGCTTCTATAATCACTGCATGGAACGTCTCCTGGGGTGCCAGTTGCTTGTTTCTGTTTTGCCACTCCCGTTTACTGTATCCTTCACACCCTCAAATTGACGGACGACACAGAAATTGTATCGATTTTCAAAACTGCAGCCTTCATCCTGAATTCTTACCAAATGACTTACGTGGCTACATTCACTAAATGGAACCCACCTGGGAGGCCAGTAGCTTGTTTCCGATGCACCACTGCCCATTTACTGAAAAACCTCTCACCATCACATTGACAATGCGACACCGAATTTCTGTCTCGATTGAAAACTACAGGCACCATGCCGACTTCTCTCCGAGCGACTAACGCTTCTATAATCACTGCATGGAACGTCTCCTGGGGTGCCAGTTGCTTGTTTCTGTTTTGCCACTCCCGTTTACTGTATCCTTCACACCCTCAAATTGACGGACGACACAGAAATTGTATCGATTTTCAAAACTGCAGCCTTCATCCTGAATTCTTACCAAATGACTTACGTGGCTACATTCACTAAATGGAACCCACCTGGGAGGCCAGTAGCTTGTTTCCGATGCACCACTGCCCATTTACTGTAAAACCTCTCACCATCACATTGACAATGCGACACCGAATTTCTGTCTCGATTGAAAACTACAGGCACCATGCCGCCTTCTCTCCGAGCGACTAACGCTTCTATAATCACTGCATGGAAACTCTCCTGGGGTGCCAGTTGCTTGTTTCTGTTTTGCCACTCCCGTTTACTGTATCCTTCACACCCTCACATTGACGGACGACACTGAAATTGTATCGACTTTCAAAACTTAAGCCTTCATCCTTAATTCTTATCAAATGACTTACGTGGCTACATTCACCAAATGGAACCCTCCTGGGAGGCCAGTAGCTTGTTTCCGATGCACCACTGCCCATTTACTGAAAAACCTCTCACCATCACATTGACAATGCGAAACCGAATTTCTGTCTCGATTGAAAACTACAGGCACCATGCCGACTTCTCTCCGAGCGACTAACGCCTCTATAATCACTGCATGGAACGTCTCCTGGGGTGACAGTTGCTTGTTTCTGTTTTGCCACTCCCGTTTACTGTATCCTTCACACCCTCACATTGACGGACGACACAGAAATTGTATCGATTTTCAAAACTGCAGCCTTCATCCTGAATTCTTATCAAATGACTTACGTGGCTACATTCACCAAATGGAACCCTCCTGGGAGGCCAGTAGCTTGTTTCCGATGAACCACTGCCCATTTACTAAAAACCTCTCACCATCACATTGACAATGCGACACCGAATTTCTGTCTCGATTGAAAACTACGAGCACCATGCCGACTTCTCTCCGAGCGACTAACGCTTCTATAATCACTGCATGGAACCTCTCCTGGGGTGCCAGTTGCTTGTTTCTGTTTTGCCACTTCCGTTTACTGTATGCTTCACACCCTCACATTGACGGACGACACAGAAATTGTATCGATTTTTAAACTGCAGCCTTCATCCTGAATTCTTATCAAATGACATACGTGGCTACATTCTCTAAATGGAACCCTCCTGGGAGGCCAGTAGCTTGTTTCCGATGAACCACTGCCCATTTACTAAAAACCTTTCACCATCACATTGACAATGCGACACCGAATTTCTGTCTCGATTGAAAACTACAGGCACCATGCCGACTTCTCTCCGAGCGACTAACGCCTCTATAATCACTGCATGGAACGTCTCCTGGGGTGACAGTTGCTTGTTTCTGTTTTGCCACTCCCGTTTACTGTATCCTTCAGACCCTCACATTGACGGACGACACAGAAATTGTATCGATTTTCAAAACTGCAGCCTTCATCCTGAAGTCTTACCAAATATCTTACGTGGCTACATTCACTAAATGGAACCCTCCTGGGAGGCCAGTAGCTTGTTTCCGATGCACCACTGCCCATTTACTGAAAAACCTCTCACCATCACATTGACAATGCAACACCGAATTTCTGTCTCGATTGAAAACTACAGGCACCATGCCGACTTCCCTCCAAGCGACTATCGCTTCTACAATCACTGAATGGAACCTCTCCTGGGGTGCCAGTTGCTTGTTTCTGTTTTGCCACTCCCGTTTACTGTATCCTTCGCACCCTCACATTGACGGACGACACAGAAATTGTATCGATTTTCAAAACTGCAGCCTTCATCCTGAATTCTTACCAAATGACTTACGTGGCTACATTCACTAAATGGAACCCTCCTGGTAGGCCAGTAGCTTGTTTCCGATGCACCACTGCCCATTTACTGAAAAACCTCTCACCATCACATTGACAATGCAACACCGAATTTCTGTCTCGATTGAAAACTACAGGCACCATGCCGACTTCCCTCCAAGCGACTATCGCTTCTACAATCACTGAATGGAACCTCTCCTGGGGTGCCAGTTGCTTGTTTCTGTTTTGCCACTCCCGTTTACTGTATCCTTCACACCCTCACATTGACGGACGACACAGAAATTGTATCGATTTTCAAAACTGCAGCCTTCATCCTGAATTCTTACCAAATGACTTACGTGGCTACATTCACTAAATGGAACCCTCCTCGTAGGCCAGTTGCTTGTTTCCGATGCACCACTGCCCATTTACTGAAAAACCTCTCACCATCACATTGACAATGCAACACCGAATTTCTGTCTCGATTGAAAACTACAGGCACCATGCCGACTTCCCTCCAAGCGACTATCGCTTCTACAATCACTGAATGGAACCTCTCCTGGGGTGCCAGTTGCTTGTTTCTGTTTTGCCACTCCCTTTTACTGTATCCTTCGCACCCTCACATTGACGGACGACACAGAAATTGTATCGATTTTCAAAACTGCAGCCTTCATCCTGAATTCTTACCAAATGACTTACGTGGCTACATTCACTAAATGGAACCCTCCTAGTAGGCCAGTAGCTTGTTTCCGATGCACCACTGCCCATTTACTGAAAAACCTCTCACCATCACATTGACAATGCAACACCGAATATCTGTCTCGATTGAAAACTACAGGCACCATGCCGACTTCCCTCCAAGCGACTATCGCTTCTACAATCACTGAATGGAACCTCTCCTGGGGTGCCAGTTGCTTGTTTCTGTTTTGCCACTCCCGTTTACTGTATCCTTTACACCCTCACATTGACGGACGACACAGAAATTGTATCGATTTTCAAAACTGCAGCCTTCATCCTGAATTCTTACCAAATGACTTACGTGGCTACATTTACTAAATGGAACCCTCCTCGTAGGCCAGTAGCTTGTTTCCGATGCACCACTGCCCATTTACTGAAAAACCTCTCACCATCACATTGACAATGCAACACCGAATTTCTGTCTCGATTGAAAACTACAGGCACCATGCCGACTTCCCTCCAAGCGACTATCGCTTCTACAATCACTGAATGGAACCTCTCCTGGGGTGCCAGTTGCTTGTTTCTGTTTTGCCACTCCCGTTTACTGTATCCTTCGCACCCTCACATTGACAGACGACACAGAAATTGTATCGATTTTCAAAACTGCAGCCTTCATCCTGAAGTCTTATCAAATGACTTACGTGGCTACATTCACCAAATGGCACCCTCCTGGGAGGCCAGTAGCTTGTTTCCGATGCACCACTGCCCATTTACTGTAAAACCTCTCACCATCACATTGACAATGCAACACCGAATTTCTGTCTCGATTGAAAACTACAGGGACCATGCCGAACTCTCCGAGCGACTAACGCTTCTATAATCACTGCATGGAACCTCTCCTGGGGTGTCAGTTGCTTGTTTCTGTCTTGCCACTCCCGTTTACTGTATCCTTCACAACCCCACATTGACGGACGAAACAGAAATTGTATCGATTTTCAAAACTGCAGCCTTAATCCCGAATTCTTATCAAATGACTTACGTGGCTACATTCACCAAATGGCACCTCTCCGGGGAGGCGAGTAGCTTGTTTCCGATGCACCACTGCCTATTTACTGTAAAACCTCTCACCATCACATTGACAATGCGACACCGAATTTCTGTCTCGATTGAAAACTACAGGCACCATGCCGACTTCTCTCCGAGCGACTAACGCTTCTATAATCACTGCATGGAACCTCTCCTGCGGTGGCAGTTGCTAGTTTCTGTCTTGCCACTCCCGTTTACTGTATCCTTCACACCGTCACATTGACGGAGGTCACAGAAATTGTACCGATTTTCAAAACTGCAGCCTTCATCCCGAATTCTTATCAAATGACTTACGTGGCTACATTCACCAAATGGCACCTCTCCTGGGAGGCGAGTAGCTTGTTTCCGATGCACCACTGCCTATTTACTGTAAAACCTCTCACCATCACATTGACAATGCGACACCGAATTTCTGTCTCGATTGAAAACTACAGGCACCATGCCGACTTCTCTCCGAGCGACTAACGCTTCTATAATCACTGCATGGAACCTCTCCTGCGGTGGCAGTTGCTTGTTTCTGTCTTGCCACTCCCGTTTACTGTATCCTTCACACCGTCACATTGACGGAGGTCACAGAAATTGTACCGATTTTCAAAACTGCAGCCTTCATCCCGAATTCTTATCAAATGACTTACGTGGCTACATTCACCAAATGGCACCTCTCCTGGGAGGCGAGTAGCTTGTTTCCGATGCACCACTGCCTATTTACTGTAAAACCTCTCACCATCACATTGACAATGCGACACCGAATTTCTGTCTCGATTGAAAACTACAGGCACCATGCCGACTTCTCTCCGAGCGACTAACGCTTCTATAATCACTGCATGGAACCTCTCCTGCGGTGGAAGTTGCTTGTTTCTGTCTTGCCACTCCCGTTTACTGTATCCTTCACACCGTCACATTGACGGAGGTCACAGAAATTGTACCGATTTTCAAAACTGCAGCCTTCATCCCGAATTCTTATCAAATGACTTACGTGGCTACATTCACCAAATGGCACCTCTCCTGGGAGGCCAGTAGCTTGTTTCCGATGCACCACTGCCTATTTACTGTAAAACCTCTCACTATCACATTGACAATGCGACACCGATTTTCTGTCTCGATTAAATACTACAGGCACCATGCCGACTTCTCTCGGAGCGACTAACGCTTCTATAATCACTGCATGGAACCTCTCCTGGGGTGCCAGTTGCTTGTTTCTGTCTTGCCACTCCCGTTTACTGTATCCCACACAGCCTCACATTAGCAGACGACACAGAAATTGTATCGATTTTCAAAACTGCAGCCTTCATCCTGAATTCTTATCAAATGACTTACGTAGCTACATTCACCAAATGAAACCCTCGTAGGAGGCCAGTAGCTTGTTTCCGATGCACCACTGCACATTTACTGTAAAACCTCTCACTATCACATTGACAATGCGACACCGAATTTCTGTCTCGATTGAAAACTACAGGCACCATGCCGACTTCTCTCCGAGCGACTAACGCTTCTATAATCACTGCATGGAACCTCTCCTGGGGTGCCAGTTGCTTGTTTCTGTCTTGCCACTCCCGTTTACTGTATCCCACACAGCCTCACATTAGCAGACGACACAGAAATTGTATCGATTTTCAAAACTGCAGCCTTCATCCTGAATTCTTATCAAATGACTTACGTGGCTACATTCACCAAATGGAACCCTCGTAGGAGGCCAGTAGCTTGTTTCCGATGCACCACTGCACATTTACTGTAAAACCTCTCACTATCACATTGACAATGCGACACCGAATTTCTGTCTCGATTGAAAACTACAGGCACCATGCCGACTTCTCTCCGAGCGACTAACGCTTGTATAATCACTGCATGGAACCTCTCCTGGGGTGCCAGTTGCTTGTTTCTGTCTTGCCACTCCCGATTACTGTATCCCACACAGCCTCACATTAGCAGACGACACAGAAATTGTATCGATTTTCAAAACTGCAGCCTTCATCCTGAATTCTTATCAAATGACTTACGTGGCTACATTCACCAAATGGAACCCTCGTAGGAGGCCAGTAGCTTGTTTCCGATGCACCACTGCACATTTACTGTAAAACCTCTCACTATCACATTGACAATGCGACACCGATTTTCTGTCTCGATTAAATACTACAGGCACCATGCCGACTTCTCTCGGAGCGACTAACGCTTCTATAATCACTGCATGGAACCTCTCCTGGGGTGTCAGTTGCTTGTTTCTGTCTTGCCACTCCCGTTTACTGTATCCCACACAGCCTCACATTAGCAGACGACACAGTAATTGTATCGATTTTCAAAACTGCAGCCTTCATCCTGAATTCTTATCAAATGACTTACGTGGCTACATTCACCAAATGGAACCCTCGTAGGAGGCCAGTAGCTTGTTTCCGATGCACCACTGCACATTTACTGTAAAACCTCTCACTATCACATTGACAATGCGACACCGATTTTCTGTCTCGATTAAATACTACAGGCACCATGCCGACTTCTCTCGGAGCGACTAACGCTTCTATAATCACTGCATGGAACCTCTCCTGGGGTGCCAGTTGCTTGTTTCTGTCTTGCCACTCCCGTTTACTGTATCCCACACAGCCTCACATTAGCAGACGACACAGAAATTGTATCGATTTTCAAAACTGCAGCCTTCATCCTGAATTCTTATCAAATGACTTACGTGGCTACATTCACCAAATGGAACCCTCGTAGGAGGCCAGTAGCTTGTTTCCGATGCACCACTGCACATTTACTGTAAAACCTCTCACTATCACATTGACAATGCGACACCGAATTTCTGTCTCGATTGAAAACTACAGGCACCATGCCGACTTCTCTCCGAGCGACTAACGCTTGTATAATCACTGCATGGAACCTCTCCTGGGGTGCCAGTTGCTTGTTTCTGGCTTGCCACTCCCGTTTACTGTATCCCACACAGCCTCACATTAGCAGACGACACAGAAATTGTATCGATTTTCAAAACTGCAGCCTTCATCCTGAATTCTTATCAAATGACTTACGTGGCTACATTCACCAAATGGAACCCTCGTAGGAGGCCAGTAGCTTGTTTCCGATGCACCACTGCACATTTACTGTAAAACCTCTCACTATCACATTGACAATGCGACACCGAATTTCTGTCTCGATTGAAAACTACAGGCACCATGCCGACTTCTCTCCGAGCGACTAACGCTTCTATAATCACTGCATGGAACCTCTCCTGGGGTGCCAGTTGCTTGTTTCTGTCTTGCCACTCCCGCTTACTGTATCCCACACAGCCTCACATTAGCAGACGACACAGAAATTGTATCGATTTTCAAAACTGCAGCCTTCATCCTGAATTCTTATCAAATGACTTACGTGGCTACATTCACCAAATGGAACCCTCGTAGGAGGCCAGTAGCTTGTTTCCGATGCACCACTGCACATTTACTGTAAAACCTCTCACTATCACATTGACAATGCGACACCGAATTTCTGTCTCGATTGAAAACTACACTCACCATGCCGACTTCTCTCCGAGCGACTAACGCTTCTATAATCACTGCATGGAACCTCTCCTGGGGTGCCAGTTGCTTGTTTCTGTCTTGCCACTCCCGTTTACTGTATCCCACACAGCCTCACATTAGCAGACGACACAGAAATTGTATCGATTTTCAAAACTGCAGGCTTCATCCTGAATTCTTATCAAATGACTTACGTGGCTACATTCACCAAATGGAACCCTCGTAGGAGGCCAGTAGCTTGTTTCCGATGCACCACTGCACATTTACTGTAAAACCTCTCACTATCACATTGACAATGCGACACCGAATTTCTGTCTCGATTGAAAACTACAGGCACCATGCCGACTTCTCTCCGAGCGACTAACGCTTGTATAATCACTGCATGGAACCTCTCCTGGGGTGCCAGTTGCTTGTTTCTGTCTTGCCACTCCCGATTACTGTATCCCACACAGCCTCACAATAGCAGACGACACAGAAATTGTATCGATTTTCAAAACTGCAGCCTTCATCCTGAATTCTTATCAAATGACTTACGTGGCTACATTCACCAAATGGAACCCTCGTAGGAGGCCAGTAGCTTGTTTCCGATGCACCACTGCACATTTACTGTAAAACCTCTCACTATCACATTGACAATGCGACACCGAATTTCTGTCTCGATTGAAAACTACAGGCACCATGCCGACTTCTCTCCGAGCGACTAACGCTTCTATAATCACTGCATGGAACCTCTCCTGGGGTGCCAGTTGCTTGTTTCTGTCTTGCCACTCCCGCTTACTGTATCCCACACAGCCTCACATTAGCAGACGACACAGAAATTGTATCGATTTTCAAAACTGCAGCCTTCATCCTGAATTCTTATCAAATGACTTACGTGGCTACATTCACCAAATGGAACCCTCGTAGGAGGCCAGTAGCTTGTTTCCGATGCACCACTGCACATTTACTGTAAAACCTCTCACTATCACATTGACAATGCGACACCGAATTTCTGTCTCGATTGAAAACTACAGGCACCATGCCGACTTCTCTCCGAGCGACTAACGCTTCTATAATCACTGCATGGAACCTCTCCTGGGGTGCCAGTTGCTTGTTTCTGTCTTGCCACTCCCGTTTACTGTATCCCACACAGCCTCACATTAGCAGACGACACAGAAATTGTATCGATTTTCAAAACTGCAGCCTTCATCCTGAATTCTTATCAAATGACTTACGTGGCTACATTCACCAAATGGAGCCCTCGTAGGAGGCCAGTAGCTTGTTTCCGATGCACCACTGCACATTTACTGTATAAAATTCACACTATCACATTGACAATGCGACACCGATTTTCTGTCTCGATTAAATACTACAGGCACCATGCCGACTTCTCTCCGAGTGACTAACGCTTCTATAATCACTGCACGGAACCTCTCCTGCGGTGGCAGTTGCTTGTTTCTGTCTTGCCACTCCCGTTTACTGTATCCTTCACACCGTCACATTGACGGAGGTCACAGAAATTGTACCGATTTTCAAAACTGCAGCCTTCATCCCGAATTCTTATCTAATGACTGACGTTGCTACATTCACCAAATGGCAACTCTCCTGGGAGGCCAGTAGCTTGTTTCCGATGCACCACTGCCCATTTACTGTAAAACCTCTCACTATCACATTGACAATGCGACACCGAATTTCTGTCTCGATTGAAAACTACAGGCACCATGCCGACTTCTCTCCGAGCGACTAACGCTTCTATAATCACTGCATGGAACCTCTCCTGGGGTGCCAGTTGCTTGTTTCTGTCTCGCCACTCCCGTTTACTGTATCCCACACAGCCTCACATTAGCAGACGACACAGAAATTGTATCGATTTTCAAAACTGCAGCCTTCATCCTGAAGTCTTATCAAATGACTTACGTGGCTACATTCACCAAATGGAACCCTCGTAGGAGGCCAGTAGCTTGTTTCCGATGCACCACTGCCCATTTACTGTAAAACCTCTCACCATCACATTGACAATGCGACACCGAATTTCTGTCTCGATTGAAAACTACAGGGACCATGCCGAACTCTCCGAGCGACTAACGCTTCTATAATCACTGCATGGAACCTCTCCTGGGGTGTCAGTTGCTTGTTTCTGTCTTGCCACTCCCGTTTACTGTATCCTTCACAACCCCACATTGACGGACGACACAGAAATTGTATCGATTTTCAAAACTGCAGCCTTCATCCCGAATTCTTATCAAATGACTTACGTGGCTACATTCACCAAATGGCACCTCTCCTGGGAGGCGAGTAGCTTGTTTCCGATGCACCACTGCCTATTTACTGTAAAACCTCTCACCATCACATTGACAATGCGACACCGAATTTCTGTCTCGATTGAAAACTACAGGCACCATGCCGACTTCTCTCCGAGCGACTAACGCTTCTATAATCACTGCATGGAACCTCTCCTGCGGTGGCAGTTGCTTGTTTCTGTCTTGCCACTCCCGTTTACTGTATCCTTCACAACCCCACATTGACGGACGACACAGAAATTGTATCGATTTTCAAAACTGCAGCCTTCATCCCGAATTCTTATCAAATGACTTACGTGGCTACATTCACCAAATGGCACCTCTCCTGGGAGGCGAGTAGCTTGTTTCCGATGCACCACTGCCTATTTACTGTAAAACCTCTCACCATCACATTGACAATGCGACACCGAATTTCTGTCTCGATTGAAAACTACAGGCACCATGCCGACTTCTCTCCGAGCGACTAACGCTTCTATAATCACTGCATGGATCCTCTCGTGCGGTGGCAGTTGCTTGTTTCTGTCTTGCCACTCCCGTTTACTGTATCCTTCACACCGTCACATTGACGGAGGTCACAGAAATTGTACCGATTTTCAAAACTGCAGCCTTCATCCCGAATTCTTATCAAATGACTGACGTGGCTACATTCACCAAATGGCAACTCTCCTGGGAGGCCAGTAGCTTGTTTCCGATGCACCACTGCCTATTTACTGTAAAACCTCTCACCATCACATTGACAATGCGACTCCGAATTTCTGTCTCGATTGAAAACTACAGGCACCATGCCGACTTCTCTCCGAGCGACTAACGCTTCTATAATCACTGCATGGAACCTCTCCTGGGGTGCCAGTTGCTTGTTTCTGTCTTGCCACTCCCGTTTACTGTATCCCACACAGCCTCACATTAGCAGACGACACAGAAATTGTATCGATTTTCAAAACTGCAGCCTTCATCCTGAATTCTTATCAAATTACTTACGTGGCTACATTCACCAAATGGAACCCTCGTAGGAGGCCAGTAGCTTGTTTCCGATGCACCACTGCACATTTACTGTAAAACCTCTCACTATCACATTGACAATGCGACACCGAATTTCTGTCTCGATTGAAAACTACAGGCACCATGCCGACTTCTCTCCGAGCGACTAACGCTTCTATAATCACTGCATGGAACCTCTCCTGGGGTGCCAGTTGCTTGTTTCTGTCTTGCCACTCCCGTTTACTGTATCCCTCACAGCCTCACATTAGCAGACGACACAGAAATTGTATCGATTTTCAAAACTGCAGCCTTCATCCTGAATTCTTATCAAATGACTTACGTGGCTACATTCACCAAATGGAACCCTCGTAGGAGGCCAGTAGCTTGTTTCCGATGCACCACTGCACATTTACTGTAAAACCTCTCACTATCACATTGACAATGCGACACCGAATTTCTGTCTCGATTGAAAACTACAGGCACCATGCCGACTTCTCTCCGAGCGACTAACGCTTCTATAATCACTGCATGGAACCTCTCCTGGGGTGCCAGTTGCTTGTTTCTGTCTTGCCACTCCCGTTTACTGTATCCCACACAGCCTCACATTAGCAGACGACACAGAAATTGTATCGATTTTCAAAACTGCAGCCTTCATCCTGAATCCTTATCAAATGACTTGCGTGGCTACATTCACCAAATGGAACCCTCGTAGGAGGCCAGTAGCTTGTTTCCGATGCACCACTGCACATTTACTGTAAAACCTCTCACTATCACATTGACAATGCGACACCGAATTTCTGTCTCGATTGAAAACTACAGGCACCATGCCGACTTCTCTCCGAGCGACTAACGCTTCTATAATCACTGCATGGAACCTCTCCTGGGGTGCCAGTTGCTTGTTTCTGTCTTGCCACTCCCGTTTACTGTATCCCACACAGCCTCACATTAGCAGACGACACAGAAATTGTATCGATTTTCAAAACTGCAGCCTTCATCCTGAATTCTTATCAAATGACTTACGTGGCTACATTCACCAAATGGAACCCTCGTAGGAGGCCAGTAGCTTGTTTCCGATGCACCACTGCACATTTACTGTAAAACCTCTCACTATCACATTGACAATGCGACACCGATTTTCTGTCTCGATTGAAAACTACAGGCACCATGCCGACTTCTCTCCGAGCGACTAACGCTTCTATAATCACTGCATGGAACCTCTCCTGGGGTGCCAGTTGCTTGTTTCTGTCTTGCCACTCCCGTTTACTGTATCCCACACAGCCTCACATTAGCAGACGACACAGAAATTGTATCGATTTTCAAAACTGCAGCCTTCATCCTGAATTCTTATCAAATGACTTACGTGGCTACATTCACCAAATGGAACCCTCGTAGGAGGCCAGTAGCTTGTTTCCGATGCACCACTGCACATTTACTGTAAAACCTCTCACTATCACATTGACAATGCGACACCGAATTTCTGTCTCGATTGAAAACTACAGGCACCATGCCGACTTCTCTCCGAGCGACTAACGCTTCTATAATCACTGCATGGAACCTCTCCTGGGGTGCCAGTTGCTTGTTTCTGTCTTGCCACTCCCGTTTACTGTATCCCACACAGCCTCACATTAGCAGACGACACAGAAATTGTATCGATTTTCAAAACTGCAGCCTTCATCCTGAATTCTTATCAAATGACTTACGTGGCTACATTCACCAAATGGAACCCTCGTAGGAGGCCAGTAGCTTGTTTCCGATGCACCACTGCACATTTACTGTAAAACCTCTCACTATCACATTGACAATGCGACACCGAATTTCTGTCTCGATTGAAAACTACAGGCACCATGCCGACTTCTCTCCGAGCGACTAACGCTTCTATAATCACTGCATGGAACCTCTCCTGGGGTGCCAGTTGCTTGTTTCTGTCTTGCCACTCCCGTTTACTGTATCCCACACAGCCTCACATTAGCAGACGACACAGAAATTGTATCGATTTTCAAAACTGCAGCCTTCATCCTGAATTCTTATCAAATGACTTACGTGGCTACATTCACCAAATGGAACCCTCGTAGGAGGCCAGTAGCTTGTTTCCGATGCACCACTGCACATTTACTGTAAAACCTCTCACTATCACATTGACAATGCGACACCGATTTTCTGTCTCGATTGAAAACTACAGGCACCATGCCGACTTCTCTCCGAGCGACTAACGCTTCTATAATCACTGCATGGAACCTCTCCTGGGGTGCCAGTTGCTTGTTTCTGTCTTGCCACTCCCGTTTACTGTATCCCACACAGCCTCACATTAGCAGACGACACAGAAATTGTATCGATTTTCAAAACTGCAGCCTTCATCCTGAATTCTTATCAAATGACTTACGTGGCTACATTCACCAAATGGAACCCTCGTAGGAGGCCAGTAGCTTGTTTCCGATGCACCACTGCACATTTACTGTAAAACCTCTCACTATCACATTGACAATGCGACACCGATTTTCTGTCTCGATTAAATACTACAGGCACCATGCCGACTTCTCTCCGAGCGACTAACGCTTCTATAATCACTGCACGGAACCTCTCCTGGGGTGCCAGTTGCTTGTTTCTGTTTTGCCACTCCTGTTTACTGTATCCTTCACACCCTCACATTGACGGACGACACAGAAATTGTTATGATTTTCAAGACTGCAGCCTTCATCCTGAATTCTTAACAAATGACTTACGTGGCTACATTCACCAAATGGCACCTCTCCTGGGAGGCGAGTAGCTTGTTTCCGATGCACCACTGCCCATTTACTGTAAAACCTCTCACTATCACATTGACAATGCGACACCGAATTTCTGTCTCGATTGAAAACTACAGGCACCATGCCGACTTCTCTCCAAGCGACTAACGCTTCTATCATCACTGCATGGAACCTCTCCTGGGGTGCCAGTTACTTGTTTCTGTCTTGCCACTCCCGTTTACTGTATCCTTCACACCCTCTTATTGACGGACGACACAGAAATTGTATCGATTTTCAAAACTGCAGCATTCATCCCGAATTCTTATCAAATGGCTTATGTGGCTACATTCATCAAATGGAACCTCTCCTGGAGTGCCAGTAGCTTATTTCCGATGCAGCACTGCCCATGTACTGTAAAACCTCTCACCATCACATTGACAATGCGACACCGAATTTCTGTCTCGATTGAAAACTACAGGCACCATGCCGACTTCTCTCGGAGCGACTAACGCCTCAACAATCACTGCATGGAACCTCTCCTGGGGTGAGAGTTGCTTGTTTCTGTTTTGCCACTCCCGTTTACTGTATCCTTGGCACCCTCACATTGACGGACGCCACAGAAATTGTATCGATTTTCAAAACTGCAGCCTTCATCCTGAAGTCTTATCAAATGACTTACGTGGCTACATTCACCAAATGGCACCCTCCTGGGAGGCCAGTAGCTTGTTTCCGATGCACCACTGCCCATTTACTGTAAAACCTCTCACTATCACATTGACAATGCGACACCGAATTTCTGTCTCGATTGAAAACTACAGGCACCATGCCGACTTCTCTCCGAGCGACTAACGCTTCTATAATCACTGCATGGAACCTCTCCTGGGGTGCCAGTTGCTTGTTTCTGTTTTGCCACTCCCGTTTACTGTATCCTTCACACCCTCACATTGACGGAGGTCACAGAAATTGTACCGATTTTCAAAACTGCAGCCTTCTTCCCGAATTCTTATCAAATGACTCACGTGGCTACATTCACCAAATGGCAACTCTCCTGGGAGGCCAGTAGCTTATTTCCGATGCAGCACTGCCCATTTACTGTAAAACCTCTCACCATCACATTGACAATGCGACACCGAATTTCTGTCTCGATTGAAAACTACAGGCACCATGCCGACTTCTCTCCGAGCGACTAACGCTTCTATCATCACTGCATGGAACCTCTCCTGGGGTGCCAGTTACTTGTTTCTGTCTTGCCACTCCCGTTTACTGTATCCGTCACACCCTCACATTGACAGACGACACAGAAATTGCATCGATTTTCGAAACTGCAGCCTTCATCCCGAATTCTTCTCAAATGACTTATGTGGCTACATTCATCAAATGGAACCTCTCCTGTGGGGCCAGTAGCTTAATTCCGATGCACCACTGCCCATTTTCTGTAAAACCTCTCACCATCACATTGACAATGCGACACCGAATTTCTGTCTCGATTGAAAACTACAGGCACCATGCCGACTTCTCTCCGAGCGACTAACGCTTCTATCATCACTGCATGGAACCTCTCCTGGGGTGCCAGTTACTTGTTTCTGTCTTGCCACTCCCGTTTACTGTATCCGTCACACCCTCACATTGACGGACGACACAGAAATTGCATCGATTTTCAAAACTGCAGCCTTCATCCCGAATTCTTCTCAAATGACTTATGTGGCTACATTCATCAAATGGAACCTCTCCTGTGGGGCCAGTAGCTTAATTCCGATGCACCACTGCCCATTTTCTGTAAAACCTCTCACCATCACATTGACAATGCGACACCGAATTTCTGTCTCGATTGAAAACTACAGGCACCATGCCGACTTCTCTCCGAGCGACTAACGCCTCTATAATCACTGCATGGAACGTCTCCTGGGGTGGCAGTTGCTTGTTTCTGTTTTGCCACTCCCGTTTACTGTATCCTTCACAGCCTCACATTGACAGACGACACAGAAAATGTATCGATTTTCAAAACTGCCGCCTTCATCCTGATTTCTTATCAATTGACTTACGTGGCTACATTCACCAAATGGAACCCTCCTGGGAGGCCAGTAGCTTGTTTCCGATGAACCACTGCCCATTTACAAAAAACCCCTCACCATCACATTCACAATGCGACACCGAATTTCTGTCTCGATTGAAAACTACAGGCACCATGCCGACTTCTCTCCGAGCGACTAACGCTTCTATAATCACTGCATGGAACCTCTCCTGGGGTGCCAGTTGCTTGTTTCTGTTTTGCCACTCCCGTTTACTGTATGCTTCACACGCTCACATTGACGGACGACACAGAAATTGTATCGATTTTCAAAACTGCAGCCTTCATCCTGAATTCTTATCAAATGACTTACGTGGCTACATTCTCCAAATGGAACCCTCCTGGGAGGCCAGTAGCTTGTTTCCGATGAACCACTGCCCATTTACTAAAAACCTCTCACCATCACATTGACAATGCGACACCGAATTTCTGTCTCGATTGAAAACTACAGGCACCATGCCGACTTCTCTCCGAGCGACTAACGCTTCTATAATCACTGCATGGAACCTCTCCTGGGGTGCCAGTTGCTTGTTTCTGTTTTGCCACTCCCGTTTACTGTATGCTTCACACCCTCACATTGACGGACGACACAGAAATTGTATCGATATTCAGAACTTCAGCCTTCATTCCGAATTCTAATCAAATGACTTATGTGGCTACATTCATCAAATGGAACCTTTCCTGGGGGCCAGTAGCTTGTTTCCGATGCACCACTGCCCATCTACTGTATAACCTCTCACCATCACATTGACAATGCGACACCGAATTTCTGTCTCGATTGAAAACAACAGGCACCATGCCAAATTCACTCCGAGCGACTAACGCTTCAATAATCACTGCATGGAACCTCTCCTGGGGTGCCAGTTGCTTGTTTCTGTCTTGCCACTCCCGTTTACTGTATCCTTCACACCCTCACATTGACGGACGACACAGAAATTGTATTGATTCTCAAAACTGCAGCCTTCATCCCGAATTCTTATCAAATGACTTGCGTGGCTACATTCACCAAATGGCACCTCCCTGGGAGGCCAGTAGCTTGTTTCCGATGCACCACTGCCCATTTACTGTAAAACCTCTCACCATCACATTGACAATGCGACACCGAATTTCTGTCTCGATTGAAAACTACAGGCACCATGCCGACTTCTCTCCGAGCGACTAACGCTTCTATAATCACTGCATGGAACCTGTCCTGGGGTGGCAGTTGCTTGTTTCTGTCCTGCCACTCCCGTTTACTGTCTCCTTCACACACTCACATTGACGGACGGCACAGAAATTGTATCGATTTTCAGAACTGCAGCCTTCATCCCGAATTCTTATCAAATGACTTACGTGGCTACATTCACCAAATGGCACCTCTCCTGGGAGGCCAGTAGCTTGTTTCCGATGCACCACTGCCCATTTACTGTAAAACCTCTTACTATCACATTGATAATGCGACACCGAATTTCTGTCTCGATTGAAAACTACAGGCACCATGCCGACTTCGCTCCGAGCGACTAACGCTTCTGTAATCACTGCATGGAACCTCTCCTGGGGTGGCAGTTGCTTCTTTGTGTCCTGCCACTCCCGTTAACTGTATCCTTCACACCCTCACAATGACGGACGACACAGAAATTGTATCGATTTTCAAAACTGCAGCCTTCACCCCGAATTCTTATCAAATGACTTACGTGACTACATTCACCAAATGGCACCTCTCCTGGGAGGCCAGTAGCTTGTTTCCGATGCACCACTGCCTATTTACTGTAAAACCTCTCACTATCACATTGACAATGCGACACCGAATTTCTGTCTCGAATGAAAACTACAGGCACCATGCCGACTTCACTCCAAACGACTAACGCTTCTATAATCACTGCATGGAACCTCTCCTGGGGTGCCAGTTGCTTGTTTCTGTCCTGCCACTCCCGTTTACTGTATCCTTCACACCCTCACATTGACGGACGACACAGAAATTGTATCGATTTTCAAAACTGCAGCCTTCATCCCGAATTCTTATCAAATGACTTACGCGGCTATATTCACCAAATAGCACCTCTCCTGGGAGGCCAGTAGCTTGTTTCCGATGCACCACTGCCCATTTACTGTAAAACCTCTAACCATCTACATCTACATCTACATCTATACTCCGCGAGCCACCTTACGGTGTGTGGCGGAGGGTACTTATTTTACCACTATCTGATCCCCCTTCCCTGTTCCATTCACGAATTGTGCGTGGAAAGAACGACTGCTTGTAAGTCTCCGTATTTGCTCTAATTTCTCGGATCTTTTCGTTGTGATCATTACGCGAGATATATGTGGGCGGTAGTAATATGTTGCCCATCTCTTCCCGGAATGTGCTCTCTCGTAATTTCGATAATAAACCTCTCCGTATTGCGTAACGCCTTTCTTGAAGTGTCCGCCACTGGAGCTTGTTCAGCATCTCCGTAACGCTCTCGCGCTGACTGAATGTCCCCATGACGAATCGCGCTGCTTTTCGCTGGATCATGTCTATCTCTTCTATTAATCCAACCTGGTAAGAGTCCCATACTGATGAGCAATCCTCAAGAATCGGACGAACAAGCGTTTTGTAAGCTACTTCCTTCGTCGATGAGTCACATTTTCTTAGAATTCTTCCTATGAATCTCAACCTGGCGCCTGCTTTTCCCACTATTTGTTTTATGTGATCATTCCACTTCAGATCGCTCCGGATAGTAACTCCTAAGTATTTTACGGTCGTTACCGCTTCCAATGATTTACCACCTATGGCATAATCGTACTCGAATGGATTTCTGCCCCTATGTATGCGCATTATATTACATTTATCCATCACATTGACTATGCGACACCGAATTTCTGTCTCGATTGAAAACTACGGGCACCATGCCGACTTCTCTCCGAGCGACTAACGCTTCTATAATCACTGCATGGAACCTCTCCTGGGGTGGCAGTTGCTTGTTTATGTCCTGCCACTCCCGTTTACTGTATCCTTCACACTCTCACATTGACGGACGACACAGAAATTGTATCGCTTTTCAAAACTGCAGCCTTCATCCCGAATTCTTATCAAATGACTTACGTGGCTACATTCTCCAAATGGAACCCTCCTGGGAGGCCAGTAGCTTGTTTCCGATGAACCACTGCCCATTTACTAAAAACCTCTCACCATCACATTGACAATGCGACACCGAATTTCTGTCTCGATTGAAAACTACAGGCACCATGCCGACTTCTCTCCGAGCGACTAACGCTTCTATAATCACTGCATGGAACCTCTCCTGGGGTGCCAGTTGCTTGTTTCTGTTTTGCCACTCCCGTTTACTGTATGCTTCACACCCTCACATTGACGGACGACACAGAAATTGTATCGATATTCAGAACTTCAGCCTTCATTCCGAATTCTAATCAAATGACTTATGTGGCTACATTCATCAAATGGAACCTCTCCTGGGGGCCAGTAACTTGTTTCCGATGCACCACTGCCCATCTACTGTATAACCTCTCACCATCACATTGAAAATGCGACACCGAATTTCTGTCTCGATTGAAAACAACAGGCACCATGCCAAATTCACTCCGAGCGACTAACGCTTCAATAATCACTGCATGGAACCTCTCCTGGGGTGCCAGTTGCTTGTTTCTGTCTTGCCACTCCCGTTTACTGTATCCTTCACACCCTCACATTGACGGACGACACAGAAATTGTATTGATTTTCAAAACTGCAGCCTTCATCCTGAATTCTTATCAAATGACTTACGTTGCTACAATCACCAAATGGAACCTCTCCTGGCAGGCCAGTAGCTTGTTTCCGATGCACCACTGCCCATTTACTGTAAAACCTCTCACCATCACATTGACAATGCGACACCGAATTTCTGTCTCGATTGAAAACTACAGGCACCATGCCGACTTCTCTCGGAGCGACTAACGCCTCTACAATCACTGTATGGAACCTCTCCTGGGGTGCCAGTTGCTTGTTTCTGTTTTGCCACTCCCGTTTACTGTATCCTTCACACCCTCACATTGACGGACGACACAGAAATTGTATCGATTTTCAAAACTGCAGCCTTCATCCCGAATTCTTATCAAATGACTTACGTGGCTACATTCACCAAATGGCACCCTCCTGGGAGGCCAGTAGCTTGTTTCCGATGCACCACTGCCTATTTACTGTAAAACCTCTCACCATCACATTGACAATGCGACACCGAATTTCTGTCTCGATTGAAAACTACAGGGACCATGCCAAACTCTCCGAGCGACTAACGCTTTTATAATCACTGCATGGAACCTCTCCTGGGGTGTCAGTTGCTTGTTTCTGTCTTGCCACTCCCGTTTACTGTATCCTTCACAACCCCACATTGACGGACGACACAGAAATTGTATCGATTTTCAAAACTGCAGCCTTCTTCCCGAATTCTTATCAAATGACTGACGTGGCTACATTCACCAAATGGCAACTCTCCTGGGAGGCCAGTAGCTTGTTTCCGATGCACCACTGCAAATTTACTGTAAAACCTCTCACTATCACATTGACAATGCGACACCGAATTTCTGTCTCGATTGAAAACTACAGGCACCATGCCGACTTCTCTCCGAGCGACTAACGCTTCTATAATCACTGCATGGAACCTCTCCTGGTGTGCCAGTTGCTTGTTTCTGTCTTGCCACTCCCGTTTACTGTATCCTTCACACCCTCACATTGACAGACGACACAGAAATTGTATCGATTTTCAAAACTGCAGCCTTCATCCCGAATTCTTATCAAATGACTTACGTGGCTACATTCACCAAATGGCACCTCTCCTGGGAGGCCAGTAGCTTGTTTCCGATGCACCACTGCCCATTTACTGTAAAACCTCTCACCATCACATTGACAATGCGACACCGAATTTCTGTCTCGATTGAAAACTACAGGCACCATGCCGACTTCTCTCCGAGCGACTAACGCTTCTATAATCACTGCATGGAACCTCTCCTAGGGTGCCAGTTGCTTGTTTCTGTTTTGCCAATCCCGTTTACTGTCTGCTTCACACCCTCACATTGACGGACGACACAGAAATTGTATTGATTCTCAAAACTGCAGCCTTCATCCCGAATTCTTATCAAATGACTTGCGTGGCTACATTCACCAAATGGCACCTCCCTGGGGGGCCAGTAGCTTGTTTCCGATGCACCACTGCCCATTTACTGTAAAACCTCTCACCATCACATTGACAATGCGACACCGAATTTCTGTCTCGATTGAAAACTACAGGCACCATGCCGACTTCTCTCCGAGCGACTAACGCTTCTATAATCACTGCATGGAACCTGTCCTGGGGTGGCAGTTGCTTGTTTCTGTCCTGCCACTCCCGTTTACTGTCTCCTTCACACACTCACATTGACGGACGGCACAGAAATTGTATCGATTTTCAGAACTGCAGCCTTCATCCCGAATTCTTATCAAATGACTTACGTGGCTACATTCACCAAATGGCACCTCTCCTGGGAGGCCAGTAGCTTGTTTCCGATGCACCACTGCCCATTTACTGTAAAACCTCTTACTATCACATTGATAATGCGACACCGAATTTCTGTCTCGATTGAAAACTACAGGCACCATGCCGACTTCGCTCCGAGCGACTAACGCTTCTGTAATCACTGCATGGAACCTCTCCTGGGGTGGCAGTTGCTTGTTTGTGTCCTGCCACTCCCGTTAACTGTATCCTTCACACCCTCACAATGACGGACGACACAGAAATTGTATCGATTTTCAAAACTGCAGCCTTCACCCCGAATTCTTATCAAATGACTTACGCGGCTATATTCACCAAATAGCACCTCTCCTGGGAGGCCAGTAGCTTGTTTCCGATGCACCACTGCCCATTTACTGTAAAACCTCTAACCATCTACATCTACATCTACATCTATACTCCGCGAGCCACCTTACGGTGTGTGGCGGAGGGTACTTATTTTACCACTATCTGATCCCCCTTCCCTGTTCCATTCACGAATTGTGCGTGGAAAGAACGACTGCTTGTAAGTCTCCGTATTTGCTCTAATTTCTCGGATCTTTTCGTTGTGATCATTACGCGAGATATATGTGGGCGGTAGTAATATGTTGCCCATCTCTTCCCGGAATGTGCTCTCTCGTAATTTCGATAATAGACCTCTCCGTATTGCGTAACGCCTTTCTTGAAGTGTCCGCCACTGGAGCTTGTTCAGCATCTCCGTAACGCTCTCGCGCTGACTGAATGTCCCCATGACGAATCGCGCTGCTTTTCGCTGGATCATGTCTATCTCTTCTATTAATCCAACCTGGTAAGGGTCCCATACTGATGAGCAATACTCAAGAATCGGACGAACAAGCGTTTTGTAAGCTACTTCCTTCGTCGATGAGTCACATTTTCTTAGAATTCTTCCTATGAATCTCAACCTGGCGCCTGCTTTTCCCACTATTTGTTTTATGTGATCATTCCACTTCAGATCGCTCCGGATAGTAACTCCTAAGTATTTTACGGTCGTTACCGCTTCCAATGATTTACCACCTATGGCATAATCGTACTCGAATGGATTTCTGCCCCTATGTATGCGCATTATATTACATTTATCCATCACATTGACAATGCGACACCGAATTTCTGTCTCGATTGAAAACTACGGGCACCATGCCGACTTCTCTCCGAGCGACTAACGCTTCTATAATCACTGCATGGAACCTCTCCTGGGGTGGCAGTTGCTTGTTTATGTCCTGCCACTCCCGTTTACTGTATCCTTCACACTCTCACATTGACGGACGACACAGAAATTGTATCGCTTTTCAAAACTGCAGCCTTCATCCCGAATTCTTATCAAATGACTTACGTGGCTACATTCACCAAATGGCACCTCTCCTGGGAGGCCAGTAGCTTGTTTCCGATGCACCACTGCCCATTTACTGCAAAACCTCTTACTATCACATTGACAATGCGACACCGAATTTCTGTCTCGATTGAAAACTACAGGCAACATGCCGACTTCTCTCCGAGCGACTAACGCTTCTGTAATCACTGCATGGAACCTCTCCTGGGGTGGCAGTTGCTTGTTTATGTCCTGCCACTCCCGTTTACTGTATCCTTCACACTCTCACATTGACGGACGACACAGAAATTGTATCGCTTTTCAAAACTGCAGCCTTCACCCCGATTTCTTATCAAATGACTTACGTGACTACATTCACCAAATGGCACCTCTCCTGGGAGGCCAGTAGCTTGTTTCCGATGCACCACTGCCTATTTACCGTAAAACCTCTCACTATCACATTGACAATGCGACACCGAATTTCTGTCTCGATTGAAAACTACAGGCACCATGCCGACTTCACTCCAAACGGCTAACGCTTCTATAATCACTGCATGGAACCTCTCCTGGGGTGCCAGTTGCTTGTTTCTGTCCTGCCACTCCCGGTTACTGTATCCTTCACACCCTCACATTGACGGACGACACAGAAATTGTATCGATTTTCAAAACTGCAGCCTTCATCCCGAATTCTTATCAAATGACTTACGCGGCTATATTCACCAAATAGCACCTCTTCTGGGAGGCCAGTAGCTTGTTTCCGATGCACCACTGCCCATTTACTGTAAAACCTCTAACCATCACATTGACAATGCGACACCGAATTTCTGTCTCGATTGAAAACTACAGGCACCATGCCGACTTCTCTCCGAGCGACTAACGCTTCTATAATCACTGCATGGAACCTCTTCTGGGGTGGGAGTTGCTTGTTTCTGTCCTGCCACTGCCGTTTACTGTATCCTTCACACTCTCACATTGACGGACGACACAGAAATTGTATTGATTTTCAAAACTGCAGCCTTCAACCCGAATTCTTATCAAATGACTTACGTGGCTACATTCACCAAATGGCACCTCTCCTGGGAGGCCAGTAGCTTGTTTCCGATGCACCACTGCCTATTTACCGTAAAACCTCTCACTATCACATTGACAATGCGACACCGAATTTCTGTCTCGATTGAAAACTACAGGCACCAAGCCGACTTCACTCCAAACGACTAACGCTTCTATAATCACTGCATGGAACCTCTCCTGGGGTGCCAGTTGTATGTTTCAGTCTTGCCACTCCCGTTTACTGTACCTTCACATCCTCACATTGAAGGACGACACAGAAATTTTTTCGATTTTCAAAACTGCAGCTTTCATACCGAATTCTTATCAAATGACTTACGTGGCTGAATTACCAAATGGCACTTCTCCTGGGAGGCCAGTAGCTTGTTTCCGATGCACCACTGCCCATTTACTGTAAAACCTCTCACCATCACATTGACAATGCGACACCGAATTTCTGTCTCGATTGAAAACTACAGGCACCATGCCGACTTCTCTCGGAGCGACTAACGCTTCTATAATCACTGCATGGAACCTCTCCTGGGGTGGCAGTTGCTTCTTTCTGTCCTGCCACTCCCGTTTACTGTATCCTTCACACCCTCACATTGACGGACGACACAGAAATTGTATCGATTTTCAAAACTGCAGCCTTCATCCCGAATTCTTATCAAATGACCTACGCGGCAACATTCACCAAATGGCACCTCTCCTGGGAGGCCAGTAGCTTGTTACCGATGCACCACTGCCCATTTACTGTAAAACCTCTAACCATCACATTGACAATGCGACACCGAATTTCTGTCTCGATTGAAAACTACAGGCACCATGCCGACTTCTCTCCGAGCGACTAACGCTTCTATAATCACTGCATGGAACCTCTCCTGGGGTGCCAGTTGTATGTTTCAGTCTTGCCACTCCCGTTTACTGTACCTTCACATCCTCACATTGAAGGACGACACAGAAATTGTATCGATTTTCAAAACTGCAGCCTTCATCCCGAATTCTTATCAAATGACCTACGCGGCTACATTCACCAAATGGCACCTCTCCTGGGAGGCCAGTAGCTTGTTTCCGATGCACCACTGCCCATTTACTGTAAAACCTCTAACCATCACATTGACAATGCGACACCGAATTACTGTCTCGATTGAAAACTACAGGCACCATGCCGACTTCTCTCCGAGCGACTAACGCTTCTATAATCACTGCATGGAACCTCTCCTGGGGTGGCAGTTGCTTGTTTATGTCCTGCCACTCCCGTTTACTGTATCCTTCACACTCTCACATTGACGGACGACACAGAAATTGTATCGCTTTTCAAAACTGCAGCCTTCATCCCGAATTCTTATCAAATGACTTACGTGGCTACATTCACCAAATGGCACCTCTCCTGGGAGGCCAGTAGCTTGTTTCCGATGCACCACTGCCCATTTACTGTAAAACCTCTTACTATCACATTGACAATGCGACACCGAATTTCTGTCTCGATTGAAAACTACAGGCAACATGCCGACTTCTCTCCGAGCGACTAACGCTTCTGTAATCACTGCATGGAACCTCTCCTGGGGTGGCAGTTGCTTGTTTCTGTCCTGCCACTCCCGTTTACTGTATCCTTCACACCCTCACATTGACGGACGACACAGAAATTGTATCGATTTTCAAAACTGCAGCCTTCACCCCGAATTCTTATCAAATGACTTACGTGACTACATTCACCAAATGGCACCTCTCCTGGGAGGCCAGTAGCTTGTTTCCGATGCACCACTTCCTATTTACCGTAAAACCTCTTACTATCACAATGACAATGCGACACCGAATTTCTGTCTCGATTGAAAACTACAGGCAACATGCCGACTTCTCTCCGAGCGACTAACGCTTCTGTAATCACTGCATGGAACCTCTCCTGGGGTGGCAGTTGCTTGTTTCTGTCCTGCCACTCCCGTTTACTGTATCCTTCACACCCTCACATTGACGGACGACACAGAAATTGTATCGATTTTCAAAACTGCAGCCTTCAACCCGAATTCTTATCAAATGACCTACGCGGCTACATTCACCAAATGGCACCTCTCCTGGGAGGCCAGTAGCTTGTTTCCGATGCACCACTGCCCATTTACTGAAAAACCTCTCACCATCACATTGACAATGCGACACCGAATTTCTGTCTCGATTGAAAACTACAGGCACCATGCCGACTTCTCTCCGAGCGACTAATGCCTCTATAATCACTGCATGGAACCTCTCCTGGGGTGCCAGTTGTATGTTTCAGTCTTGCCACTCCCGTTTACTGTACTTTCACATCCTCACATTGAAGGACGACACAGAAATTGTTTCGATTTTCAAAACTGCAGCTTTCATACCGAATTCTTATCAAATGACTTACGTGGCTAAATTACCAAATGGCACCTCTCCTGGGAGGCCAGTAGCTTGTTTCCGATGCACCACTGCCCATTTACTGCAAAACCTCTTACTATCACATTGACAATGCGACACCGAATTTCTGTCTCGATTGAAAACTACAGGCAACATGCCGACTTCTCTCCGAGCGACTAACGCTTCTGTAATCACTGCATGGAACCTCTCCTGGGGTGGCAGTTGCTTGTTTATGTCCTGCCACTCCCGTTTACTGTATCCTTCACACTCTCACATTGACGGACGACACAGAAATTGTATCGCTTTTCAAAACTGCAGCCTTCACCCCGATTTCTTATCAAATGACTTACGTGACTACATTCACCAAATGGCACCTCTCCTGGGAGGCCAGTAGCTTGTTTCCGATGCACCACTGCCTATTTACCGTAAAACCTCTCACTATCACATTGACAATGCGACACCGAATTTCTGTCTCGATTGAAAACTACAGGCACCATGCCGACTTCACTCCAAACGGCTAACGCTTCTATAATCACTGCATGGAACCTCTCCTGGGGTGCCAGTTGCTTGTTTCTGTCCTGCCACTCCCGGTTACTGTATCCTTCACACCCTCACATTGACGGACGACACAGAAATTGTATCGATTTTCAAAACTGCAGCCTTCATCCCGAATTCTTATCAAATGACTTACGCGGCTATATTCACCAAATAGCACCTCTTCTGGGAGGCCAGTAGCTTGTTTCCGATGCACCACTGCCCATTTACTGTAAAACCTCTAACCATCACATTGACAATGCGACACCGAATTTCTGTCTCGATTGAAAACTACAGGCACCATGCCGACTTCTCTCCGAGCGACTAACGCTTCTATAATCACTGCATGGAACCTCTTCTGGGGTGGGAGTTGCTTGTTTCTGTCCTGCCACTGCCGTTTACTGTATCCTTCACACTCTCACATTGACGGACGACACAGAAATTGTATTGATTTTCAAAACTGCAGCCTTCAACCCGAATTCTTATCAAATGACTTACGTGGCTACATTCACCAAATGGCACCTCTCCTGGGAGGCCAGTAGCTTGTTTCCGATGCACCACTGCCTATTTACCGTAAAACCTCTCACTATCACATTGACAATGCGACACCGAATTTCTGTCTCGATTGAAAACTACAGGCACCATGCCGACTTCACTCCAAACGACTAACGCTTCTATAATCACTGCATGGAACCTCTCCTGGGGTGCCAGTTGTATGTTTCAGTCTTGCCACTCCCGTTTACTGTACCTTCACATCCTCACATTGAAGGACGACACAGAAATTTTTTCGATTTTCAAAACTGCAGCTTTCATACCGAATTCTTATCAAATGACTTACGTGGCTGAATTACCAAATGGCACTTCTCCTGGGAGGCCAGTAGCTTGTTTCCGATGCACCACTGCCCATTTACTGTAAAACCTCTCACCATCACATTGACAATGCGACACCGAATTTCTGTCTCGATTGAAAACTACAGGCACCATGCCGACTTCTCTCGGAGCGACTAACGCTTCTATAATCACTGCATGGAACCTCTCCTGGGGTGGCAGTTGCTTCTTTCTGTCCTGCCACTCCCGTTTACTGTATCCTTCACACCCTCACATTGACGGACGACACAGAAATTGTATCGATTTTCAAAACTGCAGCCTTCATCCCGAATTCTTATCAAATGACCTACGCGGCAACATTCACCAAATGGCACCTCTCCTGGGAGGCCAGTAGCTTGTTACCGATGCACCACTGCCCATTTACTGTAAAACCTCTAACCATCACATTGACAATGCGACACCGAATTTCTGTCTCGATTGAAAACTACAGGCACCATGCCGACTTCTCTCCGAGCGACTAACGCTTCTATAATCACTGCATGGAACCTCTCCTGGGGTGCCAGTTGTATGTTTCAGTCTTGCCACTCCCGTTTACTGTACCTTCACATCCTCACATTGAAGGACGACACAGAAATTGTATCGATTTTCAAAACTGCAGCCTTCATCCCGAATTCTTATCAAATGACCTACGCGGCTACATTCACCAAATGGCACCTCTCCTGGGAGGCCAGTAGCTTGTTTCCGATGCACCACTGCCCATTTACTGTAAAACCTCTAACCATCACATTGACAATGCGACACCGAATTACTGTCTCGATTGAAAACTACAGGCACCATGCCGACTTCTCTCCGAGCGACTAACGCTTCTATAATCACTGCATGGAACCTCTCCTGGGGTGGCAGTTGCTTGTTTATGTCCTGCCACTCCCGTTTACTGTATCCTTCACACTCTCACATTGACGGACGACACAGAAATTGTATCGCTTTTCAAAACTGCAGCCTTCATCCCGAATTCTTATCAAATGACTTACGTGGCTACATTCACCAAATGGCACCTCTCCTGGGAGGCCAGTAGCTTGTTTCCGATGCACCACTGCCCATTTACTGTAAAACCTCTTACTATCACATTGACAATGCGACACCGAATTTCTGTCTCGATTGAAAACTACAGGCAACATGCCGACTTCTCTCCGAGCGACTAACGCTTCTGTAATCACTGCATGGAACCTCTCCTGGGGTGGCAGTTGCTTGTTTCTGTCCTGCCACTCCCGTTTACTGTATCCTTCACACCCTCACATTGACGGACGACACAGAAATTGTATCGATTTTCAAAACTGCAGCCTTCACCCCGAATTCTTATCAAATGACTTACGTGACTACATTCACCAAATGGCACCTCTCCTGGGAGGCCAGTAGCTTGTTTCCGATGCACCACTGCCCATTTACTGAAAAACCTCTCACCATCACATTGACAATGCGACACCGAATTTCTGTCTCGATTGAAAACTACAGGCACCATGCCGACTTCTCTCCGAGCGACTAATGCCTCTATAATCACTGCATGGAACCTCTCCTGGGGTGCCAGTTGTATGTTTCAGTCTTGCCACTCCCGTTTACTGTACTTTCACATCCTCACATTGAAGGACGACACAGAAATTGTTTCGATTTTCAAAACTGCAGCTTTCATACCGAATTCTTATCAAATGACTTACGTGGCTAAATTACCAAATGGCACCTCTCCTGGGAGGCCAGTAGCTTGTTTCTGATGCACCACTGCCCATTTACTGTAAAACCTCTCACCATCACATTGACAATGCGACACCGAATTTCTGTCTCGATTGAAAACTACAGGCACCATGCCGACTTCTCTCGGAGCGACTAACGCTTCTATAATCACTGCATGGAACCTCTCCTGGGGTGGCAGTTGCTTCTTTCTGCCCTGCCACTCCCGTTTACTGTATCCTTCACACCCTCACATTGACGGACGACACAGAAATTGTATCGATTTTCAAAACTGCAGACTTCATCCCGAATTCTTATCAAATGACCTACGCGGCTACATTCACCAAATGGCACCTCTCCTGGGAGGCCAGTAGCTTGTTTCCGATGCACCACTGCCCATTTACTGTAAAACCTCTAACCATCACAATGACAATGCGACACCGAATTTCTGTCTCGATTGAAAACTACAGGCACCATGCCGACTTCTCTCCGAGCGACTAACGCTTCTATAATCACTGCATTCAACCTCTCCTGGGGTGGCAGTTGCTTGTTTATGTCCTGCCACTCCCGTTTACTGTATCCTTCACACTCTCACATTGACGGACGACACAGAAATTGTATCGCTTTTCAAAACTGCAGCCTTCATCCCGAATTCTTATCAAATGACTTACGTGGCTACATTCACCAAATGGCACCTCTCCTGGGAGGCCAGTAGCTTGTTTCCGATGCAACACTGCCCATTGACTGTAAAACCTCTTACTATCACATTGACAATGCGACACCGAATTTCTGTCTCGATTGAAAACTACAGGCACCATGCCGACTTCTCTCCGAGCGACTAACGCTTCTATAATCACTGCATTGAACCTCTCCTGGGGTGCCAGTTGCTTGTTTCTGCTTTGCCGCTCCCGTTTACTGTACCCTTCACACCATCACATTGACGGACGACACAGAAGTTGTATCGATTTTCAATACTGCAGCCTTCATCCCGAATTCTTATCAAATGACTTACGTGGCTACATTCACCAAATGGCACCTCTCCTGGGAGGCCAGTAGCTTGTTTCCGATGCACCACTGCCCATTTACTGTAAAACCTCTCACCATCACATTGACAATGCGACACCGAATTTCTGTCTCGATTGAAAACTACAGGCACCATGCCGACTTCTCTCCGAGCGACTAACGCTTCTATAATCACTGCATGGAACCTCTCCTGAGGTGCCAGTTGTATGTTTCTGTCTTGCAACTCCCGTTTACTGTATCCTTCACACCCTCACATTGACGGACGACACAGAAATTGTATCGATTTTCAAAACTGCAGCCTTCATCCCGAATTCTTATCAAATGACTTACGTGGCTACATTCACCAAATGGCACCTCTCCTGGGAGGCCAGTAGCTTGTTTCCGATGCACCACTGCCCATTTACTGTAAAACCTCTGACCATCACATTGACAATGCGACACCGAATTTCTGTCTCGATTGAAAACTACAGGCACCATGCCGACTTTTCTCCAAGCGACTAACGCTTCTACAATCACTGCATGGAACCTCTCCTGGGGTGGCAGTTGCTTGTTTCTGTCTTGCCACTCCCGTTTTCTGTATCCTTCACACCCTCACAATGACGGACGACACAGAAATTGTATCGATTTTCAAAACTGCAGCCTTCATCCCGAATTCTTATCAAATGACTTACGTGGCTACATTCACCAAATGGCACCTCTCCTGGGAGGCCAGTAGCTTGTTTCCGATGCACCACTGCCCATTTACTGTAAAACCTCTCACCATCACTTTGACAACGCGACACCGAATTTCTGTCTCGATTGAAAACTACAGGCACCATGCCGACTTCTCTCCGAGCGACTAACGCTTCTATAATCACTGCATGGAGCCTCTCCTGGGCTGCCAGTTGTATGTTTCTGTCTTGCCACTCCCGTTTACTGTATCCTTCACACCCTCACAATGACGGACGACACAGAAATTGTATCGATTTTCAAAACTGCAGCCTTCATCCCGAATTCTTATCAAATGACTTACGTGGCTACATTCACCAAATGGCACCTCTCCTGGGAGGCCAGTAGCTTGTTTCCGATGCACCACTGCCCATTTACTGTAAAACCTCTCACCATCACTTTGACAACGCGACACCGAATTTCTGTCTCGATTGAAAACTACAGGCACCATGCCGACTTCTCTCCGAGCGACTAACGCTTCTATAATCACTGCATGGAGCCTCTCCTGGGCTGCCAGTTGTATGTTTCTGTCTTGCCACTCCCGTTTACTGTATCCTTCACACCCTCACAATGACGGACGACACAGAAATTGTATCGATTTTCAAAACTGCAGCCTTCATCCCGAATTCTTATCAAATGACTTACGTGGCTACATTCACCAAATGGCACCTCTCCTGGGAGGCCAGTAGCTTGTTTCCGATGCACCACTGCCCATTTACTGTAAAACCTCTCACCATCACATTGACAATGCGACACCGAATTTCTGTCTCGGTTGAAAACTGCAGGCACCATGCCGACTTCTCTCCGAGCGACTAACGCTTCTATAATCACTGCATGGAACCTCTCCTGGGGTGGCAGTTGCTTGTTTCTGTCCTGCCACTCCCGTTTCCTGTATCCTTCACACCCTCACATTGACGGACGACACAGAAATTGTATCGATTTTCAAAACTGCAGCCTTCTTCCCGAATTCTTATCAAATGACTTACGTGGCTACATTCGCCAAATCGCACCTCTCCTGGGAGGCCAGTAGCTTGTTTCCGATGCACCACTGCCCATTTACTGTAAAACCTCTGACCATCACATTGACAATGCGACACCGAATTTCTGTCTCGATTGAAAACTACAGGCACCATGCCGACTTCTCTCCGAGCGACTTACGCTTCTATAATCACTGCATGGAACCTGTCCTGGGGTGGCAGTTGCTTGTTTCATTCCTGCCACTCCCGTTTACTGTATCCTTCACACCCTCACATTGACGGACGGCACAGAAATTGTATCGATTTTCAAAACTGCAGCCTTCATCCCGAATTCTTATCAAATGACTTACGTGGCTACATTCACCAAATGGCACCTCTCCTGGTAGGCCAGTAGCTTGTTTCCGATGCACCACTGCCCATTTACTGTAAAACCTCTCACCATCACATTGACAATGCGACACCGAGTTTCTGTCTCGATTGAAAACTACAGGCACCATGCCGACTACTCTCCGAGCGACTAACGCTTCTATAATCACTGCATGGAACCTCTCCTGGGGTGCCAGTTGTATGTTTCTGTCTTGCCACTGCCGTTTACTGTATCCTTCACACCCTCACATTGATGGACGACACAGAAATTGTATCGATTTTCAAAACTGCAGCATTCATCCCGAATTCTTATCAAATGACTTACGTGGCTACATTCACCAAATGGCACCTCTCCTGGGAGGCCAGTAGCTTGTTTCCGATGCACCACTGCCCATTTACTGTAAAACCTCTCACCATCACATTGACAATGCGACACCGAATTTCTGTCTCCATTGAAAACTACAGGCACCATGCGGACTTCTCTCCGAGCTACTGACGCTTCTATAATCACTGCATGGAACCTCTCCTGGGGTGGCAGTTGCTTGTTTCCTTCCTGCCACTTCCGTTTACTGTATCCTTCACGCCCTCACATTGACGGACGACACAGAAATTGTATCGATTTTCAAAACTGAAGCCTTCATCCCGAATTCTTATCAAATGACTTACGTGGCTACATTCACCAAATGGCACCTCTCCTGGGAGGCCAGTAGCTCGTTTCCGATGCACCACTGCCCATTTACTGTAAAACCTCTCACCATCACATTGACAATGCGGCACCGAATTTCTGTCTCGATTGAAAACTACAGGCACCATGCCGACTTCTCTCCGAGCGACTAACGCTTCCATAATCACTGCATGGAACCTCTCCTGGGGTGCCAGTTGCTTGTTATTGTCCTGCCACTCCCGTTTACTGTATCCTTCACACCCTCACATTGACGGACGACACAGAAATTGTATCGATTTTTAAAACTGCAGCCTTGATCCCGAATTCTTATCAAATGACTTACGTGGCTACATTCACCAAATGGCACCTCTCCTGGGAGGCCAGTAGCTTGTTTCCGATGCACCACTGCCCATTTACTGTAAAACCTCTCACCATCAAATTGAGAATGCGACACCGAATTTCTGTCTCGATTGAAAACTACAGGCACCATGCCGACTTCCCTTCGAGCGACTAACGCTTCTATAATCACTGCATGGAGCCTCTCCTGGGGTGGCAGTTGCTTGTTTCTGTCTTGCCACTCCCGTTTACTGTATCCTTCACACCGTCACATTGACGGACGATACAGAAATTGTACCGATTTTCAAAACTGCATTCTTATCAAATGACTTACGTGGCTACATTCACCAAATGGCACCTCTCCTGGGAGGCCAGTAGCTTGTTTCCGATGCACCACTGCCCATATACTGTAAAACCTCTCACCATCACATTGACAATGCGACACCGAATTTCTGTCTCGATTGAAAACTACAGGCACCATGCCGACTTCTCTCCGAGCGACTAACGCTTCTATAATCACTGCATGGAACCTCTCCTGGGGTGCCAGTTGCTTGTTTGTGTTTTGCCACTCCCGTTTACTGTATCCGTCACACCCTCACATTGACGGACGACACAGAAATTGTATCGATTTTCAAAACTGCAGTCTTCATCCCGAATTCTTATCAAATGACCTACGCGGCTACATTCACCAAATGGCACCTCTCCTGGGAGGCCAGTAGCTTGTTTCCGATGCACCACTGCCCATTTACTGTTAAACCTCTCACCATCACATTGACAATGCGACACCGAATTTCTGTCTCGATTGAAAAGTACAGGCACCATGCCGACTTCTCTCCGAGCGACTAACGCTTCTATAATCACTGCATGGAACCTCTCCTGGGGTGGCAGTTGCTTGTTTATGTCCTGCCACTTCCGTTTACCGTATCCTTCACACTCTCACATTGACGGACGACACAGAAATTGTATCGCTTTTCAAAACTGCAGCCTTCATCCCGAATTCTTATCAAATGACTTACGTGGCTACATTCACCAAATGGCACCTCTCCTGGGAGGCCAGTAGCTCGTTTCCGATGCACCACTGCCCATATACTGTAAAACATCTCACCATCACATTGACAATGCGACACCGAATTTCTGTCTCGATTGAAAACTACAGGCACCATGCCGACTTCTCTCCGAGCGACTAACGCTTCTATAATCACTGCATGGAACCTCTCCTGGGGTGGCAGTTGCTTGTTTCCTTCCTGCCACTTCCGTTTACTGTATCCTTCACACCCTCACCTTGACGGACGACACAGAAATTGTATCGATTTTCAAAACTGCAGTCTTCATCCCGAATTCTTATCAAATGACCTACGCGGCTACATTCACCAAATGGCACCTCTCCTGGGAGGCCAGTAGCTTGTTTCCGATGCACCACTGCCCATTTACTGTCAAACCTCTCACCATCACATTGACAATGCGACACCGAATTTCTGTCTCGATTGAAAAGTACAGGCACCATGCCGACTTCTCTCCGAGCGACTAACGCTTCTATAATCACTGCATGGAACCTCTCCTGGGGTGGCAGTTGCTTGTTTATGTCCTGCCACTTCCGTTTACCGTATCCTTCACACTCTCACATTGACGGACGACACAGAAATTGTATCGCTTTTCAAAACTGCAGCCTTCATCCCGAATTCTTATCAAATGACTTACGTGGCTACATTCACCAAATGGCACCTCTCCTGGGAGGCCAGTAGCTTGTTTCCGATGCACCACTGCCCATTTACTGTTAAACCTCTCACCATCACATTGACAATGCGACACCGAATTTCTGTCTCGATTGAAAACTACAGGCACCATGCCGACTTCTCTCCGAGCGACTAACGCTTCTATAATCACTGCATGGAACCATCCTGGGGTGGCAGTTGCTTGTTTATGTCCTGCCACTTCCGTTTACCGTATCCTTCACACTCTCACATTGACGGACGACACAGAAATTGTATCGCTTTTCAAAACTGCAGCCTTCATCCCGAATTCTTATCAAATGTCTTACGTGGCTACATTCACCAAATGGCACCTCTCCTGGGAGGCCAGTAGCTTGTTTCCGATGCAACACTGCCCATTGACTGTAAAACCTCTTACTATCACATTGACAATGCGACACCGAATTTCTGTCTCGATTGAAAACTACAGGCACCATGCCGACTTCTCTCCGAGCGACTAACGCTTCTATAATCACTGCATGGAACGTCTCCTGGGGTGCCAGTTGCTTGTTTCTGTTTTGCCGCTCCCGTTTACTGTATCCTTCACACCATCACATTGATGGACGACACAGAAATTGTATCGATTTTCAAAACTGCAGCCTTCATCCCGAATTCTTATCAAATGACTTACGTGGCTACATTCACCAAATGGCACCTCTCCTGGGAGGCCAGTAGCTTGTTTCCGATGCACCACTGCCCATTTACTGTAAAACCTCTCACCATCACATTGACAATGCGACACCGAATTTCTGTCTCTATTGAAAACTCCAGGCACCATGCCGACTTCTCTCCGAGCGACTAACGCTTCTATAATCACTGCATGGAACCTCTCCTGGGGTGCCAGTTGTATGTTTCTGTCTTGCAACTCCCGTTTACTGTATCCTACACACCCTCACATTGACGGACGACACAGAAATTGTATCGATTTTCAAAACTGCAGCCTTCATCCCGAATTCTTATCAAATGACTTACGTGGCTACATTCACCAAATGGCACCTCTCCTCGGAGGCCAGTAACTTGTTTCCGATGCACCACTGCCAATTTACTGTAAAACCTCTCACCATCACATTGACAATGCGACACCGAATTTCTGTCTCGATTGAAAACTACAGGCACCATGCCGACTTCTCTCGGAGCGACTAACGCTTCTATAATCACTGCATGGAACGTCTCCTGGGGTGCCAGTTGCTTGTTTCTGTTTTGCCGCTCTCGTTTACTGTATCCTTCACACCATCACATTGACGGACGACACAGAAATTGTATCGATTTTCAAAACTGCAGCCTTCATCCCGAATTCTTATCAAATGACTTACGTGGCTACATTCACCAAATGGCACCTCTCCTGGGAGACCAGTAGCTTGTTTCCGATGCACCACTGCCCATTTACTGTAAAACCTCTCACCATCACATTGACAATGCGACACCGAATTTCTGTCTCTATTGAAAACTCCAGGCACCATGCCGACTTCTCTCCGAGCGACTAACGCTTCTATAATCACTGCATGGAACCTCTCCTGGGGTGCCAGTTGTATGTTTCTGTCTTGCAACTCCCGTTTACTGTATCCTACACACCCTCACATTGACGGACGACACAGAAATTGTATCGATTTTCAAAACTGCAGCCTTCATCCCGAATTCTTATCAAATGACTTACGTGGCTACATTCACCAAATGTCACCTCTCCTCGGAGGCCAGTAACTTGTTTCCGAGCACCACTGCCCATTTACTGTAAAACCTCTCACCATCCAATTGACAATGCGACACCGAATTTCTGTCTCGATTGAAAACTACAGGCACCATGCCGACTTCTCTCCGAGCGACTAACGCTTCTATAATCACTGCATGGAACGTCTCCTGGGGTGCCAGTTGCTTGTTTCTGTTTTGCCGCTCTCGTTTACTGTATCCTTCACACCATCACATTGACGGACGACACAGAAATTGTATCGATTTTCAAAACTGCAGCCTTCATCCCGAATTCTTATCAAATGACTTACGTGGCTACATTCACCAAATGGCACCTCTCCTGGGAGGCCAGTAGCTTGTTTCCGATGCACCACTGCCCATTTACTGTAAAACCTCTCACCATCACATTGACAATGCGACACCGAATTTCTGTCTCTATTGAAAACTCCAGGCACCATGCCGACTTCTCTCCGAGCGACTAACGCTTCTATAATCACTGCATGGAACCTCTCCTGGGGTGCCAGTTATATGTTTCTGTCTTGCAATTCCCGTTTACTGTATCATTCACACCCTCACATTGACGGACGACACAGAAATTGTATCGATTTTCATAACTGCAGCCTTCTTCCCGAATTCTTATCAAATGACTTACGTGGCTACATTCACCAAATGGCACCTCTCCTGGGAGGCCAGTAGCTTGTTTCCGATGCACCACTGCCCATTTACTGTAAAACCTCTCACTATCACATTGACAATGCGACACCGAATTTCTGTCTCGATTGAAAACTCCAGGCACCATGCCGACTTCTCTCCGAGCGACTAACGCTTCTATAATCACTGCATAGAACCTCTCCTGGGGTGCCAGTTGATGTTTCTGTCTTGCCACTCCCGTTTACTGTATCCTTCACACCCTCACATTGACGGACGACACAGAAATTGTATCGATTTTCAAAACTGCAGCCTTCATCCCGAATTCTTATCAAATGACTTACGTGGCTACATTCACCAAATGGCACCTCTCCTGGGTGGCCAGTAGCTTGTTTCCGATGCACCACTGCCCATTTACTGTAAAACCTCTCACTATCATATTGACAATGCGACACCGAATTTCTGTCTCGATTGAAAATTACAGGCACCATGCCGACTTCTCTCCGAGCGACTAACGCTTCTATAATCACTGCATGGAACCTCTCCTGGGGTGGCAGTTGCTTGTTTCTGTCCTGCCACTCCCGTTTACTGTATCATTCACACCCTCACATTGACGGAGGTCACAGAAATTGTACCGATTTTCAATACTGCAGCCTTCATCCCGAATTCTTATCAAATGACTTACGTGGCTACATTCACCAAATGGCACCTCTCCTGGGAGGCCAGTAGCTTGTTTCCGATGCACCACTGCCCATTTACTGTAAAACCTCTCACTATCACATTGACAATGCGACACCGAATTTCTGTCCCGATTGAAAACTCCAGGCACCATGCCGACTTCTCTCCGAGCGACTAACGCTTCTATAATCACTGCATGGAACCTCTCCTGTGGTGGCAGTTGCTTGTTTCTGTCTTGCCACTCCCGTTTACTGTATCCTTCACACCCTCACATTGACGGACGACACAGAAATTGTATCGATTTTCAAAACTGCAGCCTTCATCCCGAATTCTTATCAAATGACTTACGTGGCTACATTCACCAAATGGCACCTCTCCTGGGAGGCCAGTAGCTTGTTTCCGATGCACCACTGCATATTTACTGTAAAACCTCTCACCATCACATTGACAATGCGACACCGAATTTCTGTCTCGATTGAAAACTACAGGCACCATGCCGACTTCTCTCCGAGCGACTAACGCTTCTATAATCACTGCATGGAACATCTCCTGGGGTGCCAGTTGGTGTTTCTGTCTTGCCACTCCCGTTTACTGTATCCTTCACACCCTCACATTTACGGACGACACAGAAATTGTATCGATTTTCAAAACTGCAGCCTTCATCCCGAATTCTTATCAAATGACTTACGTGGCTACATTCACCAAATGGCACCTCTCCTGGGAGGCCAGTAGCTTGTTTCCGATGCACCACTGCCCATTTACTGTAAAACCTCTGACCATCACATTGACAATGCGACACCGAATTTCTGTCTCGATTGAAAACTACAGGCACCATGCCGACTTCTCTCCGAGCGACTAATGCTTCTATAATCACTGCATGGAACCTCTCCTGGGGTGCCAGTTGTATGTTTCTGTCGTGCAACTCCCGTTTACTGTATCCTTCACACCCTCACATTGACGGACGACACAGAAATTGTATCGATTTTCAAAACTGCAGCCTTCTTCCCGAATTCTTATCAAATGACTTACGTGGCTACATTCGCCAAATCGCACCTCTCCTGGGAGGCCAGTAGCTTGTTTCCGATGCACCACTGCCCATTTACTGTAAAATCTCTGACCATCACATTGACAATGCGACACCGAATTTCTGTCTCGATTGTAAACTACAGGCACCATGCCGACTTCTCTCCGAGCGACTAACGCTTCTATAATCACTGCATGGAACCTGTCCTGGGGTGGCAGTTGCTTGTTTCTGTCCTGCCACTCCCGTTTACTGTATCCTTCACACCCTCACATTGACGGACGGCACAGAAATTGTATCGATTTTCAAAACTGCAGCCTTCATCCCGAATTCTTATCAAATGACTTACGTGGCTACATTCACCAAATGGCACCTCTCCTGGGAGGCCAGTAGCTTGTTTCCGATGCACCACTGCCCATTTACTGTAAAACCTCTCACCATCACATTGAGAATGTGACACCGAGTTTCTGTCTCGATTGAAAACTACAGGCACCATGCCGACTACTCTCCGAGCGACTAACGCTTCTATAATCACTGCATGGAACCTCTCCTGGGGTGCCAGTTGCTTGTTTCTGTCTTGCCACTCCCGTTTACTGTATCCTTCACACCCTCACATTGACGGACGACACAGAAATTGTATCGATTTTCAAAACTGCAGCCTTCATCCCGAATTCTTATCAAATGACTTACGTGGCTACATTCACCAAATGGCACCTCTCCTGGGAGGCCAGTAGCTTGTTTCTGATGTACCACTGCCCATTTACTGTAAAACCTCTCACAATCACATTGACAATGCGAAACCGAATATCGGTCTCGATTGAAAAATACAGGCACCATGCCGACTTCTCTCCGAGCGACTAACGCTTCTATAATCACTGCATGGAACCTCTCCTGGGGTGGCAGTTGCTTGTTACTGTCCTGCCACTCCCGTTTACTGTATCCTTCACACCCTCACATTGACGGACGACACAGAAATTGTATCGATTTTCAAAACTGCAGCCTTCATCCCGAATTCTTATCAAATGACTTACGTGGCTACATTCACCAAATGGCACCTCTCCTGGGAGGCGAGTAGCTTGTTTCCGATGCACCACTGCCCATTTACTGTAAAACCTCTCACCATCAGATTGACAATGCGACACCGAATTTCTGTCTCGATTGAAAACTACTGGCACCATGCCGACTTCTCTCCGAGCGACTAACGTTTCTATAATCACTGCATGGAACCTCTCCTGGCGTGCCAGTTGTATGTTTCTGTCTTGCCACTGCCGTTTACTGTATCCTTCAACCCCCACACATTGATGGACGACACAGAAATTGTATCGATTTTCAAAACTGCAGCATTCATCCCGAATTATTATCAAATGACTTACGTGGCTACATTCACCAAATGGCACCTCTCCTGGGAGGCCAGTAGCTTGTTTCCGATGCACCACTGCCCATTTACTGTAAAACCTCTCACCATCACATTGACAATGCGACACCGAATTTCTGTCTCGATTGAAAACTACAGGCACCATGCGGACTTCTCTCCGAGCGACTAACGCTTCTATAATCACTGCATGGAACCTCTCCTGGGGTGGCAGTTGCTTGTTTCCTTCCTGCCACTTCCGTTTACTGTATCCTTCACACCCTCACATTGACGGACGACACAGAAATTGTATCGATTTTCAAAACTGAAGCCTTCATCCCGAATTCTTATCAAATGACTTACGTGGCTACATTCACCAAATGGCACCTCTCCTGGGAGGCCAGTAGCTTGTTTCCGATGCACCACTGCCCATTTACTGTAAAACCTCTCACCATCACATTGACAATGCGACACCGAATTTCTGTCTCGATTCAAAACTACAGGCACCATGCCGACTTCTCTCCGAGCGACTAACGCTTCTATAATCACTGCATGGAACCTCTCCTGGGGTGCCAGTTGATTGTTTCTGTCCTGCCACTCCCGTTTACTGTATCCTTCACACCCTCACATTGACGGACGACACAGAAATTGTATCGATTTTTAAAACTGCAGCCTTGATCCCGAATTCTTATCAAATGACTTACGTGGCTACATTCACCAAATGGCACCTCTCCTGGGAGGCCAGTAGCTTGTTTCCGATGCACCACTGCCCATTTACTGTAAAACCTCTCACCACCAAATTGAGAATGCGACACCGAATTTCTGTCTCGATTGAAAACTACAGGCACCATGCCGACTTCCCTTCGAGCGACTAACGCTTCTATTATCACTGCATGGAGCCTCTCCTGGGGTGGCAGTTGCTTGTTTCCGTCTTGCCACTCCCGTTTACTGTATCCTTCACACCGTCACATTGACGGACGATACAGAAATTGTACCGATTTTCAAAACTGCATTCTTATCAAATGACTTACGTGGCTACATTCACCAAATGGCACCTCTCCTGGGAGGCCAGTAGCTTGTTTCCGATGCACCACTGCCCATTTACTGTAAAACCTCTCACCATCACATTGACAATGCGACACCGAATTTCTGTCTCGATTGAAAACTACAGGCACCATGCCGACTTCTCTCCGAGCGGCTAACGCTTCTATAAACACTGCATGGAACCTCTCCTGGGGTGCCAGTTGCTTGTTTGTGTTTTGCCACTCCCGTTTACTGTATCCTTCACACCCTCACATTGACGGACGACACAGAAATTGTATCGATTTTCAAAACTGCAGTCTTCATCCCGAATTCTTATCAAATGACCTACGCGGCTACATTCACCAAATGGCATCTCTCCTGGGAGGCCAGTAGCTTCTTTCCGATGCACCACTGCCCATTTACTGTTAAACCTCTAACCATCACATTGACAATGCGACACCGAATTTCTGTCTCGATTGAAAACTACAGGCACCATGCCGACTTCTCTCCGAGCGACTAACGCTTCTATAATCACTGCATGGAACCTCTCCTGGGGTGGCAGTTGCTTGTTTATGTCCTGCCACTTCCGTTTACCGTATCCTTCACACTCTCACATTGACGGACGACACAGAAATTGTATCGATTTTCAAAACTGCAGTCTTCATCCCGAATTCTTATCAAATGACCTACGCGGCTACATTCACCAAATGGCATCTCTCCTGGGAGGCCAGTAGCTTCTTTCCGATGCACCACTGCCCATTTACTGTTAAACCTCTAACCATCACATTGACAATGCGACACCGAATTTCTGTCTCGATTGAAAACTACAGGCACCATGCCGACTTCCCTTCGAGCGACTAACGCTTCTATAATCACTGCATGGAGCCTCTCCTGGGGTGGCAGTTGCTTGTTTCTGTCTTGCCACTCCCGTTTACTGTATCCTTCACACCGTCACATTGACGGACGATACAGAAATTGTACCGATTTTCAAAACTGCATTCTTATCAAATGACTTACGTGGCTACATTCACCAAATGGCACCTCTCCTGGGAGGCCAGTAGCTTGTTTCCGATGCACCACTGCCCATTTACTGTAAAACCTCTCACCATCACATTGACAATGCGACACCGAATTTCTGTCTCGATTGAAAACTACAGGCACCATGCCGACTTCTCTCCGAGCGGCTAACGCTTCTATAAACACTGCATGGAACCTCTCCTGGGGTGCCAGTTGCTTGTTTGTGTTTTGCCACTCGCGTTTACTGTATCCTTCACACCCTCACATTGACGGACGACACAGAAATTGTATCGATTTTCAAAACTGCAGTCTTCATCCCGAATTCTTATCAAATGACCTACGCGGCTACATTCACCAAATGGCATCTCTCCTGGGAGGCCAGTAGCTTCTTTCCGATGCACCACTGCCCATTTACTGTAAAACCTCTCACCATCACATTGACAATGCGACACCGAATTTCTGTCTCGATTGAAAACTACAGGCACCATGCCGACTTCTCTCCGAGCGGCTAACGCTTCTATAAACACTGCATGGAACCTCTCCTGGGGTGCCAGTTGCTTGTTTGTGTTTTGCCACTCCCGTTTACTGTATCCTTCACACCCTCACATTGACGGACGACACAGAAATTGTATCGATTTTCAAAACTGCAGTCTTCATCCCGAATTCTTATCAAATGACCTACGCGGCTACATTCACCAAATGGCATCTCTCCTGGGAGGCCAGTAGCTTCTTTCCGATGCACCACTGCCCATTTACTGTTAAACCTCTAACCATCACATTGACAATGCGACACCGAATTTCTGTCTCGATTGAAAACTACAGGCACCATGCCGACTTCTCTCCGAGCGACTAACGCTTCTATAATCACTGCATGGAACCTCTCCTGGGGTGGCAGTTGCTTGTTTATGTCCTGCCACTTCCGTTTACCGTATCCTTCACACTCTCACATTGACGGACGACACAGAAATTGTATCGATTTTCAAAACTGCAGTCTTCATCCCGAATTCTTATCAAATGACCTACGCGGCTACATTCACCAAATGGCATCTCTCCTGGGAGGCCAGTAGCTTCTTTCCGATGCACCACTGCCCATTTACTGTTAAACCTCTAACCATCACATTGACAATGCGACACCGAATTTCTGTCTCGATTGAAAACTACAGGCACCATGCCGACTTCCCTTCGAGCGACTAACGCTTCTATAATCACTGCATGGAGCCTCTCCTGGGGTGGCAGTTGCTTGTTTCTGTCTTGCCACTCCCGTTTACTGTATCCTTCACACCGTCACATTGACGGACGATACAGAAATTGTACCGATTTTCAAAACTGCATTCTTATCAAATGACTTACGTGGCTACATTCACCAAATGGCACCTCTCCTGGGAGGCCAGTAGCTTGTTTCCGATGCACCACTGCCCATTTACTGTAAAACCTCTCACCATCACATTGACAATGCGACACCGAATTTCTGTCTCGATTGAAAACTACAGGCACCATGCCGACTTCTCTCCGAGCGGCTAACGCTTCTATAAACACTGCATGGAACCTCTCCTGGGGTGCCAGTTGCTTGTTTGTGTTTTGCCACTCGCGTTTACTGTATCCTTCACACCCTCACATTGACGGACGACACAGAAATTGTATCGATTTTCAAAACTGCAGTCTTCATCCCGAATTCTTATCAAATGACCTACGCGGCTACATTCACCAAATGGCATCTCTCCTGGGAGGCCAGTAGCTTCTTTCCGATGCACCACTGCCCATTTACTGTTAAACCTCTAACCATCACATTGACAATGCGACACCGAATTTCTGTCTCGATTGAAAACTACAGGCACCATGCCGACTTCTCTCCGAGCGGCTAACGCTTCTATAAACACTGCATGGAACCTCTCCTGGGGTGCCAGTTGCTTGTTTGTGTTTTGCCACTCCCGTTTACTGTATCCTTCACACCCTCACATTAACGGACGACACAGAAATTGTATCGATTTTCAAAACTGCAGTCTTCATCCCGAATTCTTATCAAATGACCTACGCGGCTACATTCACCAAATGGCACCTCTCCTGGGAGGCCAGTAGCTTGTTTCCGATGCACCACTGCCCATTTACTGTAAAACCTCTCACCATCACATTGACAATGCGACACCGAATTTCTGTCTCGATTGAAAACTACAGGCACCATGCCGACTTCTCTCCGAGCGACTAACGCTTCTATAATCACTGCATGGAACCTCTCCTGGGGTGGCAGTTGCTTGTTTATGTCCTGCCACTTCCGTTTACCGTATCCTTCACACTCTCACATTGACGGACGACACAGAAATTGTATCGCTTTTCAAAACTGCAGCCTTCATCCCGAATTCTTATCAAATGACTTACGTGGCTACATTCACCAAATGGCACCTCTCCTGGGAGGCCAGTAGCTTGTTTCCGATGCAACACTGCCCATTGACTGTAAAACCTCTCACCATCACATTGACAATGCGACACCGAATTTCTGTCTCGATTGAAAACTACAGGCACCATGCCGACTTCTCTCCGAGCGACTAACGCTTCTATAATCACTGCATGGAACGTCTCCTGGGGTGCCAGTTGCTTGTTTCTGTTTTGCCGCTCCCGTTTACTGTATCCTTCACACCATCACATTGATGGACGACACAGAAATTGTATCGCTTTTCAAAACTGCAGTCTTCATCCCGAATTCTTATCAAATGACCTACGCGGCTACATTCACCAAATGGCACCTCTCCTGGGAGGCCAGTAGCTTGTTTCCGATGCACCACTGCCCATTTACTGTAAAACCTCTCACCATCACATTGACAATGCGACACCGAATTTCTGTCTCGATTGAAAACTACAGGCACCATGCCGACTTCTCTCCGAGCGACTAACGCTTCTATAATCACTGCATGGAACCTGTCCTGGGGTGGCAGTTGCTTGTTTCTGTCCTGCCACTCCCGTTTACTGTCTCCTTCACACACTCACATTGACGGACGGCACAGAAATTGTATCGATTTTCAAAACTGCAGCCTTGATCCCGAATTCTTATCAAATGACTTACGTGGCTACATTCACCAAATGGCACCTCTCCTGGGAGGTCAGTAGCTTGTTTCCGATGCACCACTGCCCATTTACTGTAAAACCTCTCACCATCACATTGACAATGCGACACCGAATTTCTGTCTCGATTGAAAACTACAGGCACCATGCCGACTTCTCTCCGAGCGACTAACGCTTCTATAATCACTGCATGGAACCTCTCCTGGGGTGGCAGTTGCTTGTTTCTGTTTTGCCAATCCCGTTTACTGTATGCTTCACACCCTCACATTGACGGACGACACAGAAATTGTATTGATTCTCAAAACTGCAGCCTTCATCCCGAATTCTTATCAAATGACTTACGTGGCTACATTCACCAAATGGCACCTCTCCTGGGAGGCGAGTAGCTTGTTTCCGATGCACCACTGCCCATTTACTGTAAAACCTCTCACCATCACATTGACAATGCGACACCGAATTTCTGTCTCGATTGAAAACTACAGGCACCATGCCGACTTCTCTCCGAGCGACTAACGCTTCTATAATCACTGCATGGAACGTCTCCTGGGGTGCCAGTTGCTTGTTTCTGTTTTGCCGCTCCCGTTTACTCTATCCTTCACACCATCACATTGATGGACGACACAGAAATTGTATCGATTTTCAAAACTGCAGCCTTCATCCCGAATTCTTATCAAATGACTTACGTGGCTACATTCACCAAATGGCACCTCTCCTGGGAGGCCAGTAGCTTGTTTCCGATGCACCACTGCCCATTTACTGTAAAACCTCTCACCATCACATTGACAATGCGACACCGAATTTCTGTCTCGATTGAAAACTACAGGCACCATGCCGACTTCTCTCCGAGCGACTAACGCTTCTATAATCACTGCATGGAACGTCTCCTGGGGTGCCAGTTGCTTGTTTCTGTTTTGCCGCTCTCGTTTACTGTATCCTTCACACCATCACATTGACGGACGACACAGAAATTGTATCGATTTTCAAAACTGCAGCCTTCATCCCGAATTCTTATCAAATGACTTACGTGGCTACATTCACCAAATGGCACCTCTCCTGGGAGGCCAGTAGCTTGTTTCCGATGCACCACTGCCCATTTACTGTAAAACCTCTCACCATCACATTGACAATGCGACACCGAATTTCTGTCTCTATTGAAAACTCCAGGCACCATGCCGACTTCTCTCCGAGCGATTAACGCTTCTATAATCACTGCATGGAACCTCTCCTGGGGTGCCAGTTGTATGTTTCTGTCTTGCAACTCCCGTTTACTGTATCCTACACACCCTCACATTGACGGACGACACAGAAATTGTATCGATTTTCAAAACTGCAGCCTTCATCCCGAATTCTTATCAAATGACTTACGTGGCTACATTCACCAAATGGCACCTCTCCTCGGAGGCCAGTAACTTGTTTCCGATGCACCACTGCCCATTTACTGTAAAACCTCTCACCATCACATTGACAATGCGACACCGAATTTCTGTCTCGATTGAAAACTACAGGCACCATGCCGACTTCTCTCGGAGCGACTAACGCTTCTATAATCACTGCATGGAACCTCTCCTGGGGTGGCAGTTGCTTGTTTCTGTCCTGCCACTCCCGTTTACTGTATCCTTCACACCCTCACATTGACGGACGACACAGAAATTGTATCGATTTTCAAAACTGCAGCCTTCATCCCGAATTCTTATCAAATGACTTACGTGGCTACATTCACCAAATGGCACCTCTCCTGGGTGGCCAGTAGCTTGTTTCCGATGCACCACTGCCCATTTACTGTAAAACCTCTCACCATCATAATGACAATGCGACACCGAATTTCTGTCTCGATTAAAAACTACAGGCACCATGCCGACTTCTCTCCGAGCGACTAACGCTTCTATAATCACTGCATGGAACCTCTCCTGGGGTGCCAGTTGTATGTTTCTGTCTTGCAACTCCCGTTTACTGTATCCTTCACACCCTCACATTGACGGACGACACAGATATTGTATCGATTTTCAAAACTGCAGCCTTCATCCCGAATTCTTATCAAATGACTTACGTGGCTACATTCACCAAATGGCACCTCTCCTGGGAGGCCAGTAGCTTGTTTCCGATGCACCACTGCCCATTTACTGTAAAACCTCTGACCATCACATTGACAATGCGACACCGAATTTCTGTCTCGATTGAAAACTACAGGCACCATGCCGACTTCTCTCCGAGCGACTAACGCTTCTATAATCACTGCATGGAACCTCTCCTGGGGTGGCAGTTGCTTGTTTCTGTCCTGCCACTCCCGTTTACTGTATCATTCACACCCTCACATTGACGGACGACACAGAAATTGTATCGATTTTCATAACTGCAGCCTTCTTCCCGAATTCTTATCAAATGACTTACGTGGCTACATTCACCAAATGGCACCTCTCCTGGGAGGCCAGTAGCTTGTTTCCGATGCACCACTGCCCATTTACTGTAAAACCTCTCACTATCACATTGACAATGCGACACCGAATTTCTGTCTCGATTGAAAACTCCAGGCACCATGCCGACTTCTCTCCGAACGACTAACGCTTCTATAATCACTGCATGGAACCTCTCCTGGGGTGGCAGTTGCTTGTTTCTGTCCTGCCACTCCCGTTTACTGTATCATTCACACCCTCACATTGACGGAGGTCACAGAAATTGTACCGATTTTCAATACTGCAGCCTTCATCCCGAATTCTTATCAAATGACTTACGTGGCTACATTCACCAAATGGCACCTCTCCTGGGAGGCCAGTAGCTTGTTTCCGATGCACCACTGCCCATTTACTGTAAAACCTCTCACCATCACATTGACAATGCGACACCGAATTTCTGTCTCGATTGAAAACTACAGGCACCATGCCGACTTCTCTCCGAGCAACTAACGCTTCTATAATCACTGCATGGAACCTCTCCTGGGGTGCCAGTTGTATGTTTCTGTCTTGCCACTCCCGTTTACTGTATCCTTCACACCCTCACATTGACGGACGACACAGAAATTGTATCGATTTTCAAAACTGCAGCCTTCATCCCGAATTCTTATCAAATGACTTACGTGGCTACATTCACCAAATGGCACCTCTCCTGGGAGGCCAGTAGCTTGTTTCCGATGCACCACTGCCCATTTACTGTAAAGCCTCTCACTATCACATTGACAATGCGACACCGAATTTCTGTCTCGATTGAAAACTACAGGCAGCATGCCGACTTCTCTCCGAGCGACTAACGCTTCTATAATCACTGCATGGAACCTCTCCTGGGGTGCCAGTTGTATGTTTCTGTCTTGCCACTCCCGTTTACTGTATCCTTCACACCCTCACATTGACGGACGACACAGAAATTGTATCGATTTTCTAAACTGCAGCCTTCATCCCGAATTCTTATCAAATGACTTACGTGGCTACATTCACCAAATGGCACCTCTCCTGGGAGGCCAGTAGCTTGTTTCCGATGCACCACTGCCCATTTACTGTAAAGCCTCTCACTATCACATTGACAATGCGACACCGAATTTCTGTCTCGATTGAAAACTACAGGCAGCATGCCGACTTCTCTCCGAGCGACTAACGCTTCTATAATCACTGCATGGAACCTCTCCTGGGGTGCCAGTTGTATGTTTCTGTCTTGCCACTCCCGTTTACTGTATCCTTCACACCCTCACATTGACGGACGACACAGAAATTGTATCGATTTTCAAAACTGCAGCCTTCATCCCGAATTCTTATCAAATGACTTACGTGGCTACATTCACCAAATGGCACCTCTCCTGGGAGGCCAGTAGCTTGTTTCCGATGCACCACTGCCCATTTACTGTAAAGCCTCTCACTATCACATTGACAATGCGACACCGAATTTCTGTCTCGATTGAAAACTACAGGCAGCATGCCGACTTCTCTCCGAGCGACTAACGCTTCTATAATCACTGCATGGAACCTCTCCTGGGGTGCCAGTTGTATGTTTCTGTCTTGCCACTCCCGTTTACTGTATCCTTCACACCCTCACATTGACGGACGACACAGAAATTGTATCGATTTTCAAAACTGCAGCCTTCATCCCGAATTCTTATCAAATGACTTACGTGGCTACATTCACCAAATGGCACCTCTCCTGGGAGGCCAGTAGCTTGTTTCCGATGCACCACTGCCCATTTACTGTAAAGCCTCTCACTATCACATTGACAATGCGACACCGAATTTCTGTCTCGATTGAAAACTACAGGCAGCATGCCGACTTCTCTCCGAGCGACTAACGCTTCTATAATCACTGCATGGAACCTCTCCTGGGGTGCCAGTTGTATGTTTCTGTCTTGCCACTCCCGTTTACTGTATCCTTCACACCCTCACATTGACGGACGACACAGAAATTGTATCGATTTTCAAAACTGCAGCCTTCATCCCGAATTCTTATCAAATGACTTACGTGGCTACATTCACCAAATGGCACCTCTCCTGGGAGGCCAGTAGCTTGTTTCCGATGCACCACTGCCCATTTACTGTAAAACCTCTCACCATCACATTGACAATGCGACACCGAATTTCTGTCTCGATTGAAAACTACAGGCACCATGCCGACTTCTCTCCGAGCGACTAACGCTTCTATAATCACTGCATGGAACCTCTCCTGGGGTGCCAGTTGTATGTTTCTGTCTTGCCACTCCCGTTTACTGTATCCTTCACACCCTCACATTGACGGACGACACAGAAATTGTATCGATTTTCAAAACTGCAGCCTTCATCCCGAATTCTTATCAAATGACTTACGTGGCTACATTCACCAAATGGCACCTCTCCTGGGAGGCCAGTAGCTTGTTTCCGATGCACCACTGCCCATTTACTGTAAAACCTCTCACCATCACATTGACAATGCGACACCGAATTTCTGTCTCGATTGAAAACTACAGGCACCATGCCGACTTCTCTCCGAGCGACTAACGCTTCTATAATCACTGCATGGAACCTCTCCTGGGGTGCCAGTTGTATGTTTCTGTCTTGCCACTCCCGTTTACTGTATCCTTCACACCCTCACATTGACGGACGACACAGAAATTGTATCGATTTTCAAAACTGCAGCCTTCATCCCGAATTCTTATCAAATGACTTACGTGGCTACATTCACCAAATGGCACCTCTCCTGGGAGGCCAGTAGCTTGTTTCCGATGCACCACTGCCCATTTACTGTAAAACCTCTCACCATCACATTGACAATGCGACACCGAATTTCTGTCTCGATTGAAAACTACAGGCACCATGCCGACTTCTCTCCGAGCGACTAACGCTTCTATAATCACTGCATGGAACCTCTCCTGGGGTGCCAGTTGTATGTTTCTGTCTTGCCACTCCCGTTTACTGTATCCTTCACACCCTCACATTGACGGACGACACAGAAATTGTATCGATTTTCAAAACTGCAGCCTTCATCCCGAATTCTTATCAAATGACTTACGTGGCTACATTCACCAAATGGCACCTCTCCTGGGAGGCCAGTAGCTTGTTTCCGATGCACCACTGCCCATTTACTGTAAAACCTCTCACCATCACATTGACAATGCGACACCGAATTTCTGTCTCGATTGAAAACTACAGGCACCATGCCGACTTCTCTCCGAGCGACTAACGCTTCTATAATCACTGCATGGAACCTCTCCTGGGGTGCCAGTTGTATGTTTCTGTCTTGCCACTCCCGTTTACTGTATCCTTCACACCCTCACATTGACGGACGACACAGAAATTGTATCGATTTTCAAAACTGCAGCCTTCATCCCGAATTCTTATCAAATGACTTACGTGGCTACATTCACCAAATGGCACCTCTCCTGGGAGGCCAGTAGCTTGTTTCCGATGCACCACTGCCCATTTACTGTAAAACCTCTCACCATCACATTGACAATGCGACACCGAATTTCTGTCTCGATTGAAAACTACAGGCAGCATGCCGACTTCTCTCCGAGCGACTAACGCTTCTATAATCACTGCATGGAACCTCTCCTGGGGTGCCAGTTGTATGTTTCTGTCTTGCCACTCCCGTTTACTGTATCCTTCACACCCTCACATTGACGGACGACACAGAAATTGTATCGATTTTCAAAACTGCAGCCTTCATCCCGAATTCTTATCAAATGACTTACGTGGCTACATTCACCAAATGGCACCTCTCCTGGGAGGCCAGTAGCTTGTTTCCGATGCACCACTGCCCATTTACTGTAAAACCTCTCACCATCACATTGACAATGCGACACCGAATTTCTGTCTCGATTGAAAACTACAGGCACCATGCCGACTTCTCTCCGAGCGACTAACGCTTCTATAATCACTGCATGGAACCTCTCCTGGGGTGCCAGTTGTATGTTTCTGTCTTGCCACTCCCGTTTACTGTATCCATCACACCCTCACATTGACGGACGACACAGAAATTGTATCGATTTTCAAAACTGCAGCCTTCATCCCGAATTCTTATCAAATGACTTACGTGGCTACATTCACCAAATGGCACCTCTCCTGGGAGGCCAGTAGCTTGTTTCCGATGCACCACTGCCCATTTACTGTAAAACCTCTCACTATCATATTGACAATGCGACACCGAATTTCTGTCTCGATTGAAAACTACAGGCACCATGCCGACTTCTCTCCGAGTGACTAACGCTTCTATAATCACTGCATGGAACCTCTCCTGGGGTGGCAGTTGCTTGTTTCTGTCCTGCCACTCCCGTTTACTGTATCATTCACACCCTCACATTGACGGAGGTCACAGAAATTGTACCGATTTTCAATACTGCAGCCTTCATCCCGAATTCTTATCAAATGACTTACGTGGCTACATTCACCAAATGGCACCTCTCCTGGGAGGCCAGTAGCTTGTTTCCGATGCACCACTGCCCATTTACTGTAAAACCTCTCACCATCACATTGACAATGCGACACCGAATTTCTGTCTCGATTGAAAACTACAGGCACCATGCCGACTTCTCTCCGAGCGACTAACGCTTCTATAATCACTGCATGGAACCTCTCCTGGGGTGGCAGTTGCTTGTTTCTGTCTTGCCACTCCCGTTTACTGTATCCTTCACACCCTCACATTGACGGACGACACAGAAATTGTATCGATTTTCAAAACTGCAGCCTTCATCCCGAATTCTTATCAAATGACTTACGTGGCTACATTCACCAAATGGCACCTCTCCTGGGAGGCCAGTAGCTTGTTTCCGATGCACCACTGCCCATTTACTGTAAAGCCTCTCACTATCACATTGACAATGCGACACCGAATTTCTGTCTCGATTGAAAACTACAGGCAGCATGCCGACTTCTCTCCGAGCGACTAACGCTTCTATAATCACTGCATGGAACCTCTCCTGGGATGCCAGTTGTATGTTTCTGTCTTGCCACTCCCGTTTACTGTATCCTTCACACCCTCACATTGACGGACGACACAGAAATTGTATCGATTTTCAAAACTGCAGCCTTCATCCCGAATTCTTATCAAATGACTTACGTGGCTACATTCACCAAATGGCACCTCTCCTGGGAGGCCAGTAGCTTGTTTCCGATGCACCACTGCCCATTTACTGTAAAACCTCTCACCATCACATTGACAATGCGACACCGAATTTCTGTCTCGATTGAAAACTACAGGCACCATGCCGACTTCTCTCCGAGCGACTAACGCTTCTATAATCACTGCATGGAACCTCTCCTGGGGTGCCAGTTGTATGTTTCTGTCTTGCCACTCCCGTTTACTGTATCCTTCACACCCTCACATTGACGGACGACACAGAAATTGTATCGATTTTCAAAACTGCAGCCTTCATCCCGAATTCTTATCAAATGACTTACGTGGCTACATTCACCAAATGGCACCTCTCCTGGGAGGCCAGTAGCTTGTTTCCGATGCACCACTGCCCATTTACTGTAAAACCTCTCACCATCACATTGACAATGCGACACCGAATTTCTGTCTCGATTGAAAACTACAGGCACCATGCCGACTTCTCTCCGAGCGACTAACGCTTCTATAATCACTGCATGGAACCTCTCCTGGGGTGCCAGTTGTATGTTTCTGTCTTGCCACTCCCGTTTACTGTATCCTTCACACCCTCACATTGACGGACGACACAGAAATTGTATCGATTTTCAAAACTGCAGCCTTCATCCCGAATTCTTATCAAATGACTTACGTGGCTACATTCACCAAATGGCACCTCTCCTGGGAGGCCAGTAGCTTGTTTCCGATGCACCACTGCCCATTTACTGTAAAACCTCTGACCATCACATTGACAATGCGACACCGAATTTCTGTCTCGATTGAAAACTACAGGCACCATGCCGACTTCTCTCCGAGCGACTAACGCTTCTATAATCACTGCATGGAACCTCTCCTGGGGTGCCAGTTGTATGTTTCTGTCTTGCCACTCCCGTTTACTGTATCCTTCACACCCTCACATTGACGGACGACACAGAAATTGTATCGATTTTCAAAACTGCAGCCTTCATCCCGAATTCTTATCAAATGACTTACGTGGCTACATTCACCAAATGGCACCTCTCCTGGGAGGCCAGTAGCTTGTTTCCGATGCACCACTGCCCATTTACTGTAAAACCTCTCACCATCACATTGACAATGCGACACCGAATTTCTGTCTCGATTGAAAACTACAGGCACCATGCCGACTTCTCTCCGAGCGACTAACGCTTCTATAATCACTGCATGGAACCTCTCCTGGGGTGCCAGTTGTATGTTTCTGTCTTGCCACTCCCGTTTACTGTATCCTTCACACCCTCACATTGACGGACGACACAGAAATTGTATCGATTTTCAAAACTGCAGCCTTCATCCCGAATTCTTATCAAATGACTTACGTGGCTACATTCACCAAATGGCACCTCTCCTGGGAGGCCAGTAGCTTGTTTCCGATGCACCACTGCCCATTTACTGTAAAACCTCTGACCATCACATTGACAATGCGACACCGAATTTCTGTCTCGATTGAAAACTACAGGCACCATGCCGACTTCTCTCCGAGCGACTAACGCTTCTATAATCACTGCATGGAACCTCTCCTGGGGTGCCAGTTGTATGTTTCTGTCTTGCCACTCCCGTTTACTGTATCCTTCACACCCTCACATTGACGGACGACACAGAAATTGTATCGATTTTCAAAACTGCAGCCTTCATCCCGAATTCTTATCAAATGACTTACGTGGCTACATTCACCAAATGGCACCTCTCCTGGGAGGCCAGTAGCTTGTTTCCGATGCACCACTGCCCATTTACTGTAAAACCTCTCACCATCACATTGACAATGCGACACCGAATTTCTGTCTCGATTGAAAACTACAGGCAGCATGCCGACTTCTCTCCGAGCGACTAACGCTTCTATAATCACTGCATGGAACCTCTCCTGGGGTGCCAGTTGTATGTTTCTGTCTTGCCACTCCCGTTTACTGTATCCTTCACACCCTCACATTGACGGACGACACAGAAATTGTATCGATTTTCAAAACTGCAGCCTTCATCCCGAATTCTTATCAAATGACTTACGTGGCTACATTCACCAAATGGCACCTCTCCTGGGAGGCCAGTAGCTTGTTTCCGATGCACCACTGCCCATTTACTGTAAAACCTCTCACCATCACATTGACAATGCGACACCGAATTTCTGTCTCGATTGAAAACTACAGGCACCATGCCGACTTCTCTCCGAGCGACTAACGCTTCTATAATCACTGCATGGAACCTCTCCTGGGGTGCCAGTTGTATGTTTCTGTCTTGCCACTCCCGTTTACTGTATCCTTCACACCCTCACATTGACGGACGACACAGAAATTGTATCGATTTTCAAAACTGCAGCCTTCATCCCGAATTCTTATCAAATGACTTACGTGGCTACATTCACCAAATGGCACCTCTCCTGGGAGGCCAGTAGCTTGTTTCCGATGCACCACTGCCCATTTACTGTAAAGCCTCTCACTATCACATTGACAATGCGACACCGAATTTCTGTCTCGATTGAAAACTACAGGCACCATGCCGACTTCTCTCCGAGCGACTAACGCTTCTATAATCACTGCATGGAACCTCTCCTGGGGTGCCAGTTGTATGTTTCTGTCTTGCCACTCCCGTTTACTGTATCCTTCACACCCTCACATTGACGGACGACACAGAAATTGTATCGATTTTCAAAACTGCAGCCTTCATCCCGAATTCTTATCAAATGACTTACGTGGCTACATTCACCAAATGGCACCTCTCCTGGGAGGCCAGTAGCTTGTTTCCGATGCACCACTGCCCATTTACTGTAAAACCTCTCACCATCACATTGACAATGCGACACCGAATTTCTGTCTCGATTGAAAACTACAGGCACCATGCCGACTTCTCTCCGAGCGACTAACGCTTCTATAATCACTGCATGGAACCTCTCCTGGGGTGCCAGTTGTATGTTTCTGTCTTGCCACTCCCGTTTACTGTATCCTTCACACCCTCACATTGACGGACGACACAGAAATTGTATCGATTTTCAAAACTGCAGCCTTCATCCCGAATTCTTATCAAATGACTTACGTGGCTACATTCACCAAATGGCACCTCTCCTGGGAGGCCAGTAGCTTGTTTCCGATGCACCACTGCCCATTTACTGTAAAACCTCTCACCATCACATTGACAATGCGACACCGAATTTCTGTCTCGATTGAAAACTACAGGCACCATGCCGACTTCTCTCCGAGCGACTAACGCTTCTATAATCACTGCATGGAACCTCTCCTGGGGCGCCAGTTGTATGTTTCTGTCTTGCCACTCCCGTTTACTGTATCCTTCACACCCTCACATTGACGGACGACACAGAAATTGTATCGATTTTCAAAACTGCAGCCTTCATCCCGAATTCTTATCAAATGACTTACGTGGCTACATTCACCAAATGGCACCTCTCCTGGGAGGCCAGTAGCTTGTTTCCGATGCACCACTGCCCATTTACTGTAAAACCTCTCACCATCACATTGACAATGCGACACCGAATTTCTGTCTCGATTGAAAACTACAGGCAGCATGCCGACTTCTCTCCGAGCGACTAACGCTTCTATAATCACTGCATTCAACCTCTCCTGGGGTGCCAGTTGTATGTTTCTGTCTTGCCACTGCCGTTTACTGTATCCTTCACACCCTCACATTGACGGACGACACAGAAATTGTATCGATTTTCAAAACTGCAGCCTTCATCCCGAATTCTTATCAAATGACTTACGTGGCTACATTCACCAAATGGCACCTCTCCTGGGAGGCCAGTAGCTTGTTTCCGATGCACCACTGCCCATTTACTGTAAAGCCTCTCACTATCACATTGACAATGCGACACCGAATTTCTGTCTCGATTGAAAACTACAGGCACCATGCCGACTTCTCTCCGAGCGACTAACGCTTCTATAATCACTGCATGGAACCTCTCCTGGGGTGCCAGTTGTATGTTTCTGTCTTGCCACTCCCGTTTACTGTATCCTTCACACCCTCACATTGACGGACGACACAGAAATTGTATCGATTTTCAAAACTGCAGCCTTCATCCCGAATTCTTATCAAATGACTTACGTGGCTACATTCACCAAATGGCACCTCTCCTGGGAGGCCAGTAGCTTGTTTCCGATGCACCACTGCCCATTTACTGTAAAACCTCTCACCATCACATTGACAATGCGACACCGAATTTCTGTCTCGATTGAAAACTACAGGCACCATGCCGACTTCTCTCCGAGCGACTAACGCTTCTATAATCACTGCATGGAACCTCTCCTGGGGTGGCAGTTGCTTGTTTCTGTCTTGCCACTCCCGTTTACTGTATCCTTCACACCCTCACATTGACGGACGACACAGAAATTGTATCGATTTTCAAAACTGCAGCCTTCATCCTGAATTCCTATCAAATGACTTACGTGGCTACATTCACCAAATGGCACCTCTCCTGGGAGGCCAGTAGCTTGTTTCCGATGCACCACTGCCCATTTACTGTAAAACCTCTCACCATCACATTGACAATGCGACACCGAATTTCTGTCTCGATTGAAAACTACAGGCACCATGCCGACATCTCTCCGAGCGACTAACGCTTCTATAATCACTGCATGGAACCTCTCCTGGGGTGGCAGTTGCTTGTTTCTGTCTTGCCACTCCCGTTTACTGTATCCTTCACACCCTCACATTGACGGACGACACAGAAATTGTATCGATTTTCAAAACTGCAGCCTTCATCCCGAATTCTTATCAAATGACTTACGTGGCTACATTCACCAAATGGCACCTCTCCTGGGAGGCCAGTAGCTTGTTTCCGATGCACCACTGCCCATTTACTGTAAAACCTCTCACCATCACATTGACAATGCGACACCGAATTTCTGTCTCGATTGAAAACTACAGGCAGCATGCCGACTTCTCTCCGAGCGACTAACGCTTCTATAATCACTGCATGGAACCTCTAATGGGGTGGCAGTTGCTTGTTTCTGTCTTGCCACTCCCGTTTACTGTATCCTTCACACCCTCACATTGACGGACGACACAGAAATTGTATCGATTTTCAAAACTGCAGCCTTCATCCCGAATTCCTATCAAATGACTTACGTGGCTACATTCACCAAATGGCACCTCTCCTGGGAGGCCAGTAGCTTGTTTCCGATGCACCACTGCCCATTTACTGTAAAACCTCTCACCATCACATTGACAATGCGACACCGAATTTCTGTCTCGATTGAAAACTACAGGCACCATGCCGACTTCTCTCCGAGCGACTAACGCTTCTATAATCACTGCATGGAACCTCTCCTGGGGTGCCAGTTGTATGTTTCTGTCTTGCCACTCCCGTTTACTGTATCCTTCACACCCTCACATTGACGGACGACACAGAAATTGTATCGATTTTCTAAACTGCAGCCTTCATCCCGAATTCTTATCAAATGACTTACGTGGCTACATTCACCAAATGGCACCTCTCCTGGGAGGCCAGTAGCTTGTTTCCGATGCACCACTGCCCATTTACTGTAAAACCTCTCACTATCATATTGACAATGCGACACCGAATTTCTGTCTCGATTGAAAACTACAGGCAGCATGCCGACTTCTCTCCGAGCGACTAACGCTTCTATAATCACTGCATGGAACCTCTCCTGGGGTGGCAGTTGCTTGTTTCTGTCTTGCCACTCCCGTTTACTGTATCCTTCACACCCTCACATTGACGGACGACACAGAAATTGTATCGATTTTCAAAACTGCAGCCTTCATCCCGAATTCCTATCAAATGACTTACGTGGCTACATTCACCAAATGGCACCTCTCCTGGGAGGCCAGTAGCTTGTTTCCGATGCACCACTGCCCATTTACTGTAAAACCTCTCACCATCACATTGACAATGCGACACCGAATTTCTGTCTCGATTGAAAACTACAGGCACCATGCCGACTTCTCTCCGAGCGACTAACGCTTCTATAATCACTGCATGGAACCTCTCCTGGGGTGGCAGTTGCTTGTTTCTGTCTTGCCACTCCCGTTTACTGTATCCTTCACACCCTCACATTGACGGACGACACAGAAATTGTATCGATTTTCTAAACTGCAGCCTTCATCCCGAATTCTTATCAAATGACTTACGTGGCTACATTCACCAAATGGCACCTCTCCTGGGAGGCCAGTAGCTTGTTTCCGATGCACCACTGCCCATTTACTGTAAAACCTCTGACCATCACATTGACAATGCGACACCGAATTTCTGTCTCGATTGAAAACTACAGGCAGCATGCCGACTTCTCTCCGAGCGACTAACGCTTCTATAATCACTGCATGGAACCTCTCCTGGGGTGGCAGTTGCTTGTTTCTGTCTTGCCACTCCCGTTTACTGTATCCTTCACACCCTCACATTGACGGACGACACAGAAATTGTATCGATTTTCAAAACTGCAGCCTTCATCCCGAATTCCTATCAAATGACTTACGTGGCTACATTCACCAAATGGCACCTCTCCTGGGAGGCCAGTAGCTTGTTTCCGATGCACCACTGCCCATTTACTGTAAAACCTCTCACCATCACATTGACAATGCGACACCGAATTTCTGTCTCGATTGAAAACTACAGGCACCATGCCGACTTCTCTCCGAGCGACTAACGCTTCTATAATCACTGCATGGAACCTCTCCTGGGGTGCCAGTTGTATGTTTCTGTCTTGCCACTCCCGTTTACTGTATCCTTCACACCCTCACATTGACGGACGACACAGAAATTGTATCGATTTTCTAAACTGCAGCCTTCATCCCGAATTCTTATCAAATGACTTACGTGGCTACATTCACCAAATGGCACCTCTCCTGGGAGGCCAGTAGCTTGTTTCCGATGCACCACTGCCCATTTACTGTAAAACCTCTGACCATCACATTGACAATGCGACACCGAATTTCTGTCTCGATTGAAAACTTCAGGCACCATGCCGACTTTTCTCCAAGCGACTAACGCTTCTACAATCACTGCATGGAACCTCTCCTGGGGTGGCAGTTGCTTGTTTCTGTCTTGCCACTCCCGTTTACTGTATCCCTCACACCCTCACATTGACGGACGACACAGAAATTGTATCGATTTTCAATACTGCAGCCTTCATCCCGAATTCTTATCAAATGACTTACGTGGCTACATTCACCAAATGGCACCTCTCCTGGGAGGCCAGTAGCTTGTTTCCGATGCACCACTGCCCATTTACTGTAAAACCTCTCACCATCACTTTGACAATGCGACACCGAATTTCTGTCTCGATTGAAAACTACAGGCACCATGCCGACTTCTCTCCGAGCGACTAACGCTTCTATAATCACTGCATGGAACCTCTCCTGGGGTGCCAGTTGTATGTTTCTGTCTTGCCACTCCCGTTTACTGTATCCTTCACACCCTCACATTGACGGACGACACAGAAATTGTATCGATTTTCTAAACTGCAGCCTTCATCCCGAATTATTATCAAATGACTTACGTGGCTACATTCACCAAATGGCACCTCTCCTGGGAGGCCAGTAGCTTGTTTCCGATGCACCACTGCCCATTTACTGTAAAACCTCTGACCATCACATTGACAATGCGACACCGAATTTCTGTCTCGATTGAAAACTACAGGCAGCATGCCGACTACTGTCCGAGCGACTAACGCTTCTATAATCACTGCATGGAACCTCTCCTGGGGTGGCAGTTGCTTGTTTCTGTCTTGCCACTCCCGTTTACTGTATCCTTCACACCCTCACATTGACGGACGACACAGAAATTGTATCGATTTTCAAAACTGCAGCCTTCATCCCGAATTCCTATCAAATGACTTACGTGGCTACATTCACCAAATGGCACCTCTCCTGGGAGGCCAGTAGCTTGTTTCCGATGCACCACTGCCCATTTACTGTAAAACCTCTCACCATCACATTGACAATGCGACACCGAACTTCTGTCTCGATTGAAAACTACAGGCACCATGCCGACTTCTTTCCGAGCGACTAACGCTTCTATAATCACTGCATGGAACCCCTCCTGGGGTCCCAGTTGTATGTTTCTGTCTTGCCACTCCCGTTTACTGTATCCTTCACACCCTCACATTGACGGACGACACAGAAATTGTATCGATTTTCTAAACTGCAGCCTTCATCCCGAATTCTTATCAAATGACTTACGTGGCTACATTCACCAAATGGCACCTCTCCTGGGAGGCCAGTAGCTTGTTTCCGATGCACCACTGCCCATTTACTGTAAAACCTCTCACTATCATATTGACAATGCGACACCGAATTTCTGTCTCGATTGAAAACTACAGGCAGCATGCCGACTTCTCTCCGAGCGACTAACGCTTCTATAATCACTGCATGGTACCTCTCCTGGGGTGGCAGTTGCTTGTTTCTGTCTTGCCACTCCCGTTTACTGTATCCTTCACACCCTCACATTGACGGACGACACAGAAATTGTATCGATTTTCAAAACTGCAGCCTTCATCCCGAATTCCTATCAAATGACTTACGTGGCTACATTCACCAAATGGCACCTCTCCTGGGAGGCCAGTAGCTTGTTTCCGATGCACCACTGCCCATTTACTGTAAAACCTCTCACCATCACATTGACAATGCGACACCGAATTTCTGTCTCGATTGAAAACTACAGGCACCATGCCGACTTCTCTCCGAGCGACTAACGCTTCTATAATCACTGCATGGAACCTCTCCTGGGGTGCCGGTTGTATGTTTCTGTCTTGCCACTCCCGTTTACTGTATCCTTCGCACCCTCACATTGACGGACGACACAGAAATTGTATCGATTTTCTAAACTGCAGCCTTCATCCCGAATTCTTATCAAATGACTTACGTGGCTACATTCACCAAATGGCACCTCTGCTGGGAGGCCAGTAGCTTGTTCCGATGCACCACTGCCCATTTACTGTAAAACCTCTGACCATCACATTGACAATGCGACACCGAATTTCTGTCTCGATTGAAAACTTCAGGCACCATGCCGACTTTTCTCCAAGCGACTAACGCTTCTACAATCACTGCATGGAACCTCTCCTGGGGTGGCAGTTGCTTGTTTCTGTCTTGCCACTCCCGTTTACTGTATCCCTCACACCCTCACATTGACGGACGACACAGAAATTGTATCGATTTTCAATACTGCAGCCTTCATCCCGAATTCTTATCAAATGACTTACGTGGCTACATTCACCAAATGGCACCTCTCCTGGGAGGCCAGTAGCTTGTTTCCGATGCACCACTGCCCATTTACTGTAAAACCTCTCACCATCACTTTGACAATGCGACACCGAATTACTGTCTCGATTGAAAACTACAGGCACCATGCCGACTTCTCTCCGAGCGACTAACGCTTCTATAATCACTGCATGGAACCTCTCCTGGGGTGCCAGTTGTATGTTTCTGTCTTGCCACTCCCGTTTACTGTATCCTTCACACCCTCACATTGACGGACGACACAGAAATTGTATCGATTTTCAAAACTGCAGCCTTCATCCCGAATTCTTATCAAATGACTTACGTGGCTACATTCACCAAATGGCACCTCTCCTGGGAGGCCAGTAGCTTGTTTCCGATGCACCACTGCCCATTTACTGTAAAACCTCTCACCATCACATTGACAATGCGACACCGAATTTCTGTCTCGATTGAAAACTACAGGCACCATGCCGACTTCTCTCCGAGCGACTAACGCTTCTATAATCACTGCATGGAACCTCTCCTGGGGTGGCAGTTGCTTGTTTCTGTCCTGCCACTCCCGTTTACTGTATCCTTCACACCCTCACATTGACGGACGACACAGAAATTGTATCGATTTTCAAAACTGCAGGCTTCATCCCGAATTCTTATCAAATGACTTACGTGGCTACATTCACCAAATGGCACCTCTCCTGGGAGGCCAGTAGCTTGTTTCCGATGCACCACTGCCCATTTACTGTAAAACCTTTCACCATCACTTTGACAATGCGACGACGAATTTCTGTCTCGATTGAAAACTACAGTCACCATGCCGACTTCTCTCCGAGCGACTAACGCTTCTATAATCACTGCATGGAAACTCTCCTGGGGTGGTAGTTGCTTGTTTCTGTCCTGCCACTCCCGTTTACTGTATCCCTCACACCCTCACATTGACGGACGACACAGAAATTGTATCGATTTTCAAAACTGCAGCCTTCTTCCCGAATTCTTATCAAATGACTTACGTGGCTACATTCACCAAATCGCACCTCTCCTGGGAGGCCAGTAGCTTGTTTCCGATGCACCACTGCCCATTTACTGTAAAACCTCTCACCATCACATTGACAATGCGACGACGAATTTCTGTCTCGATTGAAAACTACAGGCACCATGCCGACTTCTCTCCGAGCGACTAACGCTTCTATAATCACTGCATGGAACCTCTCCTGGGGTGGCAGTTGCTTGTTTCTGTCCTGCCACTCCCGTTTACTGTATCCTTCACACCCTCACATTGACGGACGACACAGAAATTGTATCGATTTTCAAAACTGCAGGCTTCATCCCGAATTCTTATCAAATGACTTACGTGGCTACATTCACCAAATGGCACCTCTCCTGGGAGGCCAGTAGCTTGTTTCCGATGCACCACTGCCCATTTACTGTAAAACCTCTCACCATCACATTGACAATGCGACACCGAATTTCTGTCTCGATTGAAAACTACAGGCACCATGCCGACTTCTCTCCGAGCGACTAACGCTTCTATAATCACTGCATGGAACCTCTCCTGGGGTGGCAGTTGCTTGTTTCTGTCCTGCCACTCCCGTTTACTGTATCCTTCACACCCTCACATTGACGGACGACACAGAAATTGTATCGATTTTCAAAACTGCAGGCTTCATCCCGAATTCTTATCAAATGACTTACGTGGCTACATTCACCAAATGGCACCTCTCCTGGGAGGCCAGTAGCTTGTTTCCGATGCACCACTGCCCATTTCCTGTAAAACCTCTCACCATCACATTGACAATGCGACACCGAATTTCTGTCTCGATTGAAAACTACAGGCACCATGCCGACTTCTCTCCGAGCGACTAACGCTTCTATAATCACTGCATGGAACCTCTCCTGGGGTGGCAGTTGCTTGTTTCAGTCCTGCCACTCCCGTTTACTGTATCCTTCACACCCTCACATTGACGGACGACACAGAAATTGTATCGATTTTCAAAACTGCAGGCTTCATCCCGAATTCTTATCAAATGACTTACGTGGCTACATTCACCAAATGGCACCTCTCCTGGGAGGCCAGTAGCTTGTTTCCGATGCACCACTGCCCATTTACTGTAAAACCTCTCACCATCACATTGACAATGCGACGACGAATTTCTGTCTCGATTGAAAACTACAGGCACCATGCCGACTTCTCTCCGAGCGACTAACGCTTCTATAATCACTGCATGGAACCTCTCCTGGGGTGGCAGTTGCTTGTTTCTGTCCTGCCACTCCCGTTTACTGTATCCTTCACACCCTCGCATTGACGGACGACACAGAAATTGTATCGATTTTCAAAACTGCAGCCTTCTTCCCGAATTCTTATCAAATGACTTACGTGGCTACATTCACCAAATCGCACCTCTCCTGGGAGGATAGTAGCTTTTTTCCGATGCACCACTGCCCATTTACTGTAAAACCACTCACCATCACATTGACAATGCGACACCGAATTTCTGTCTCGATTGAAAACTACAGGCACCATGCCGACTTCTCTCCGAGCGACTAACGCTTCTATAATCACTGCATGGAACCTCTCCTGGGGTAAAAGTTGCTTGTTTCTGTCCTGCCACTCCCGTTTACTGTATCCTTCACACCCTCACATTGACGGACGACACAGAAATTGTATCGATTTTCAAAACTGCAGGCTTCATCCCGAATTCTTATCAAATGACTTACGTGGCTACATTCACCAAATGGCACCTCTCCTGGGAGGCCAGTAGCTTGTTTCCGATGCACCACTGCCCATTTACTGTAAAACCTCTCACCATCACATTGACAATGCGACACCGAATTTCTGTCTCGATTGAAAACTACAGGCACCATGCCGACTTCTCTCCGAGCGACTAACGCTTCTATAATCACTGCATGGAACCTCTCCTGGGGGTGCCAGTTGCTTGTTTCTGTCTTGCCACTCGCGTTAACTGTATCCTTCACACCCTCACATTGACGGACGACACAGAAATTGTATCGATTTTCAAAACTGCAGGCATCATTGCGAATTCTTATCAAACGACATACGTGTCTACATTCACCAAATGGCACCTCTCCTGGGAGGCCAGTAGCTTGTTTCCGATGCACCACTGCCCATTTACTGTAAAACCTCTCACTACCACATTAACAATGCGACACCGAATTTCTGTCTCGATTGAAAACTACAGGCACCATGCCGACTTCTCTCCGAGCGACTAACGCTTCTATAATCCCTGCATGGAACCTCTCCTGGGGTGGCAGTTGCTTGTTTCTGTCTTGCCACTCCCGTTTACTGTATCCTTCACACCCTCACATTGACGGACGACACAGAAATTGTACCGATTTTCATAACTGCAGCCTTCATCCCGAATTCTTATCAAATGACTTACGTGGCTACATTCACCAAATGGCACCTCTCCTGGGAGGCCAGTAGCTTGTTTCCGATGCACCACTGCCCATTTACTGTAAAACCTCTCACTATCACATTAACAATGCGACACCGAATTTCTGTCTCGATTGAAAACTACAGGCACCATGCCGACTTCTCTCCGAGCGACTAACGCTTCTATAATCACTGCATGGAACCTCTCCTGGGGTGGCAGTTGCTTGTTTCTGTCTTGCCACTCCCGTTTACTGTATCCTTCACACCGTCACATTGACGGACGACACAGAAATTGTACCGATTTTCATAACTGCAGCCTTCATCCCGAATTCTTATCAAATGACTTACGTGGCTACATTCACCAAATGGCACCTCTCCTGGGAGGCCAGTAGCTTGTTTCCGATGCACAACTGCCCATTTACTGTAAAACCTCTCACTATCACATTAACAATGCGACACCGAATTTCTGTCTCGATTGAAAACTACAGGCACCATGCCGACTTCTCCCCGAGCGACTAACGCTTCTATAATCACTGCATGGAACCTCTCCTGGGGGTGCCAGTTGCTTGTTTCTGTCTTGCCACTCGCGTTAACTGTATCCTTCACACCCTGACATTGACGGACGACACAGAAATTGTATCGATTTACAAAACTGCAGGCATCATTGCGAATTCTTATCAAATGACTTACGTGGCTACATTCACCAAATGGCACCTCTCCTGGGAGGCCAGTAGCTTGTTTCCGATGCACCACTGCCCATTTACTGTAAAACCTCTCACCATCACATTGACAATGCGACGCCGAATTTCAGTCTCGATTGAAAACTACAGGCACCATGCCGACTTCTCTCCGAGCGACTAACGCTTCTATAACCACTGCATGGAACCTCTCCTGGGGTGGCAGTTGCTTGTTTCTGTCTTGCCACTCCCTTTTACTGTATCCTTCACACCCTCACATTGACGGACGACACAGAAATTGTACCGATTTTCATAACTGCAGCCTTCATCCCGAATTCTTATCAAATGACTTACGTGGCTACATTCACCAAATGGCACCTCTCCTGGGAGGCCAGTAGCTTGTTTCCGATGCACCACTGCCCATTTACTGTAAAACCTCTCACTATCACATTAACAATGCGACACCGAATTTCTGTCTCGATTGAAAACTACAGGCACCATGCCGACTTCTCTCCGAGCGACTAACGCTTCTATAATCACTGCATGGAACCTCTCCTGGGGTGGCAGTTGCTTGTTTCTGTCTTGCCACTCCCGTTTACTGTATCCTTCACACCCTCACATTGACGGACGACACAGAAATTGTACCGATTTTCATAACTGCAGCCTTCATCCCGAATTCTTATCAAATGACTTACGTGGCTACATTCACCAAATGGCACCTCTCCTGGGAGGCCAGTAGCTTGTTTCCGATGCACCACTGCCCATTTACTGTAAAACCTCTCACCATCACATTGACAATGCGACACCGAATTTCTGTCTCGATTGAAAACTACAGGCACCATGCCGACTTCTCTCCGAGCGACTAACGCTTCTATAATCACTGCATGGAACCTCTCCTGGGGTGGCAGTTGCTTGTTTCTGTCTTGCCACTCCCGTTTACTGTATCCTTCACACCCTCACATTGACGGACGACACAGAAATTGTACCGATTTTCATAACTGCAGCCTTCATCCCGAATTCTTATCAAATGACTTACGTGGCTACATTCACCAAATGGCACCTCTCCTGGGAGGCCAGTAGCTTGTTTCCGATGCACCACTGCCCATTTACTGTAAAACCTCTCACTATCACATTAACAATGCGACACCGAATTTCTGTCTCGATTGAAAACTACAGGCACCATGCCGACTTCTCTCCGAGCGACTAACGCTTCTATAATCACTGCATGGAACCTCTCCTGGGGGTGCCAGTTGCTTGTTTCTGTCTTGCCACTCGCGTTAACTGTATCCTTCACACCCTCACATTGACGGACGACACAGAAATTGTATCGATTTTCAAAACTGCAGGCATCATTGCGAATTCTTATCAAATGACTTACGTGGCTACATTCACCAAATGGCACCTCTCCTGGGAGGCCAGTAGCTTGTTTCCGATGCACCACTGCCCATTTACTGTAAAACCTCTCACCATCACATTGACAATGCGACGCCGAATTTCAGTCTCGATTGAAAACTACAGGCACCATGCCGACTTCTCTCCGAGCGACTAACGCTTCTATAACCACTGCATGGAACCTCTCCTGGGGTGGCAGTTGCTTGTTTCTGTCTTGCCACTCCCTTTTACTGTATCCTTCACACCCTCACATTGACGGACGACACAGAAATTGTACCGATTTTCATAACTGCAGCCTTCATCCCGAATTCTTATCAAATGACTTACGTGGCTACATTCACCAAATGGCACCTCTCCTGGGAGGCCAGTAGCTTGTTTCCGATGCACCACTGCCCATTTACTGTAAAACCTCTCACTATCACATTAACAATGCGACACCGAATTTCTGTCTCGATTGAAAACTACAGGCACCATGCCGACTTCTCTCCGAGCGACTAACGCTTCTATAATCACTGCATGGAACCTCTCCTGGGGTGGCAGTTGCTTGTTTCTGTCTTGCCACTCCCGTTTACTGTATCCTTCACACCCTCACATTGACGGACGACACAGAAATTGTACCGATTTTCATAACTGCAGCCTTCATCCCGAATTCTTATCAAATGACTTACGTGGCTACATTCACCAAATGGCACCTCTCCTGGGAGGCCAGTAGCTTGTTTCCGATGCACCACTGCCCATTTACTGTAAAACCTCTCACTATCACATTAACAATGCGACACCGAATTTCTGTCTCGATTGAAAACTACAGGCAGCATGCCGACTTCTCTCCGAGCGACTAACGCTTCTATAATCACTGCATGGAACCTCTCCTGGGGTGGCAGTTGCTTGTTTCTGTCTTGCCACTCCCGTTTACTGTATCCTTCACACCGTCACATTGACGGACGACACAGAAATTGTACCGATTTTCATAACTGCAGCCTTCATCCCGAATTCTTATCAAATGACTTACGTGGCTACATTCACCAAATGGCACCTCTCCTGGGAGGCCAGTAGCTTGTTTCCGATGCACAACTGCCCATTTACTGTAAAACCTCTCACTATCACATTAACAATGCGACACCGAATTTCTGTCTCGATTGAAAACTACAGGCACCATGCCGACTTCTCCCCGAGCGACTAACGCTTCTATAATCACTGCATGGAACCTCTCCTGGGGGTGCCAGTTGCTTGTTTCTGTCTTGCCACTCGCGTTAACTGTATCCTTCACACCCTGACATTGACGGACGACACAGAAATTGTATCGATTTACAAAACTGCAGGCATCATTGCGAATTCTTATCAAATGACTTACGTGGCTACATTCACCAAATGGCACCTCTCCTGGGAGGCCAGTAGCTTGTTTCCGATGCACCACTGCCCATTTACTGTAAAACCTCTCACCATCACATTGACAATGCGACGCCGAATTTCAGTCTCGATTGAAAACTACAGGCACCATGACGACTTCTCTCCGAGCGACTAACGCTTCTATAACCACTGCATGGAACCTCTCCTGGGGTGGCAGTTGCTTGTTTCTGTCTTGCCACTCCCTTTTACTGTATCCTTCACACCCTCACATTGACGGACGACACAGAAATTGTACCGATTTTCATAACTGCAGCCTTCATCCCGAATTCTTATCAAATGACTTACGTGGCTACATTCACCAAATGGCACCTCTCCTGGGAGGCCAGTAGCTTGTTTCCGATGCACCACTGCCCATTTACTGTAAAACCTCTCACTATCACATTAACAATGCGACACCGAATTTCTGTCTCGATTGAAAACTACAGGCACCATGCCGACTTCTCTCCGAGCGACTAACGCTTCTATAATCACTGCATGGAACCTCTCCTGGGGTGGCAGTTGCTTGTTTCTGTCTTGCCACTCCCGTTTACTGTATCCTTCACACCCTCACATTGACGGACGACACAGAAATTGTACCGATTTTCATAACTGCAGCCTTCATCCCGAATTCTTATCAAATGACTTACGTGGCTACATTCACCAAATGGCACCTCTCCTGGGAGGCCAGTAGCTTGTTTCCGATGCACCACTGCCCATTTACTGTAAAACCTCTCACCATCACATTGACAATGCGACACCGAATTTCTGTCTCGATTGAAAACTACAGGCACCATGCCGACTTCTCTCCGAGCGACTAACGCTTCTATAATCACTGCATGGAACCTCTCCTGGGGTGGCAGTTGCTTGTTTCTGTCTTGCCACTCCCGTTTACTGTATCCTTCACACCCTCACATTGACGGACGACACAGAAATTGTACCGATTTTCATAACTGCAGCCTTCATCCCGAATTCTTATCAAATGACTTACGTGGCTACATTCACCAAATGGCACCTCTCCTGGGAGGCCAGTAGCTTGTTTCCGATGCACCACTGCCCATTTACTGTAAAACCTCTCACTATCACATTAACAATGCGACACCGAATTTCTGTCTCGATTGAAAACTACAGGCACCATGCCGACTTCTCTCCGAGCGACTAACGCTTCTATAATCACTGCATGGAACCTCTCCTGGGGGTGCCAGTTGCTTGTTTCTGTCTTGCCACTCGCGTTAACTGTATCCTTCACACCCTCACATTGACGGACGACACAGAAATTGTATCGATTTTCAAAACTGCAGGCATCATTGCGAATTCTTATCAAATGACTTACGTGGCTACATTCACCAAATGGCACCTCTCCTGGGAGGCCAGTAGCTTGTTTCCGATGCACCACTGCCCATTTACTGTAAAACCTCTCACCATCACATTGACAATGCGACACCGAATTTCTGTCTCGATTGAAAACTACAGGCACCATCCCGACTTCTCTCCGAGCGACTAACGCTTCTATAACCACTCCATGGAACCTCTCCTGGGGTGGCAGTTGCTTGTTTCTGTCTTGCCACTCCCGTTTACTGTATCCTTCACACCGTCACATTGACGGACGACACAGAAATTGTACCGATTTTCAAAACTGCAGCCTTCATCCCGAATTCTTATCAAATGACTTACGTGCCTACATTCACCAAATGGCATATCTCCTGGGAGGCCAGTAGCTCTTTTCCGATGCACCACTGCCCGTTTACTGTAAAACCTCACACCATCACATTGACAATGCGACACCGAATTTCTATCTCGATTGAAAACTACAGGCACCATGCCGACTTCTCTCCGAGCGACTAACGCTTCTATAACCACTGCATGGAACCTCTCCTGGGGTGGCAGTTGCTTGTTTCTGTCTTGCCACTCCCGTTTACTGTATCCTTCACACCGTCACATTGACGGACGACACAGAAATTGTACCGATTTTCAAAACTGCAGCCTTCATCCCGAATTCTTATCAAATGACTTACTTTGCTACATTCACCAAATGGCACCTCTCCTGGGAGGCCAGTAGCTCTTTTCCGATGCACCACTGCCCGTTTACTGTAAAACCTCACACCATCACATTGACAATGCGACACCGAATTTCTGTCTCGATTGAAAACTACAGGCACCATGCCGACTTCTCTCCAAGCGACTAACGCTTCTATAATCACTCCATGGAACCTCTCCTGGGGTGGCAGTTGCTTGTTTCTGTCCTGCCACTCCCGATTACTGTATCCTTCACACCCTCACATTGACGGACGACACAGAAATTGTATCGATTTTCAAAACTGCAGCCTTCATCCCGAATTCTTATCAAATGACTTACGTGGCTACATTCACCAAATGGCACCTCTCCTGGGAGGCCAGTAGCGTGTTTCCGATGCACCACTGCCCATTTACTGTAAAACCTCCCACCATCACATTGACAATGCGTCACTGAATTTCTGTCTCGATTGAAAACTACAGGCACCATGCCGACTTCTCTCCGAGCGACTAACGCTTCTATAATCACTGCATGGAACCTCTCCTGGGGTGACTGTTGCTTGTTTCTGTCTTGCCACTCCCGTTTACTGTATCCTTCACACCCTCACATTGACGGACGACACAGAAATTGTATCGATTTTCAAAACTGCAGGCTTCATCCCGAATTCTTATCAAATGACTTACGTGGCTACATTCACCAAATGGCACCTCTCCTGGGAGGCCAGTAGCTTGTTTCCGATGCACCACTGCCCATTTACTGTAAAACCTCTCACCATCACATTGACAATGCGACACCGAATTTCTGTCTCGATTAAAAACTACAGGCACCATGCCGACTTCCCTCCGAGCGACTAACGCTTCTATAATCACTGCATGGAACCTCTCCTGGGGTGCCAGTTGCTTGTTTCTGTCTTGCCACTCCCGTTTACTGTATCCTTCACACCCTCACATTGACGGGCGACACAGAAATAGTATCGATTTTCAAAACTGCAGGCTTCATCCCGAATTCTTATCAAATGACTTACGTGGCTACATTCACCAAATGGCATCTCTCCTGGGAGGCCAGTAGCTTGTTTCCGATGCACCACTGCCCATTTACTGTATAACCTCACACCATCACATTGACAATGCGTCACCGAATTTCTGTCTCGATTGAAAACTACAGGCACCATGCCGACTTCCCTCCGAGCGACTAACGCTTCTATAATCACTGCATGGAACCCCTCCTGGGGTGGCAGTTGCTTGTTTCTGTCTTGCCACTCCCGTTTACTGTATCCTTCACACCCTCACATTGACGGACGACACAGAAATTGTATCGATTTTCAAAACTGCAGCCTTCATCCCGAATTCTTATCAAATGACTTACGTGGCTACATTCACCAAATGGCACCTCTCCTGGGAGGCCAGTAGCTTGTTTCCGATGCACCACTGCCCATTTACTGTAAAACCTCTCACCATCACATTGACAATGCGACACCGAATTTCTGTCTCGATTGAAAACTACAGGCACCATGCCGACTTCCCTCCGAGCGACTAACGCTTCTATAATCTGATTTGATCCATTATAAATGGTTTTTGAAAGCCTGCGACTGTAGATACAATAGGTTTGTTTATAAATAAATACTTCTGCTACCAGTCACGATTTTCTTTATTTTACTATTTGCACGACGCGTTTCGAGAAATAATTCCCATTTTCAAGTGCGTTTTTATGATGTGTGTTAAGCCATTTCTTTTGATGTTGTCAGTGTGTGTGAGTCTGCTTCACTTTGTTGACTTTTACTGTAATACATAAGAAACGCGATTTTTAGTTGGGTGTCAATATTTTCTGTGAGGTTAGTGGTTAAAGTTTGAGAACAATTTGTACTTACAATTTTCTAATGGTCCATTTGTGTAGAGAGTCACACACACTTAACATCACACACAACTTGTACATTTTACACATCGAAAATATCTGATATAAACAAATTAGTTGCAAAGATCTTCTTATAGGTAGTTCACAGAGATAACATTATAGGTCTTCCACAGATTATGATATGCTTTTGTACAGAGGTTAATTTATCTTTACAATTTGGCTCATGAATTACTTATACTGATTTTACATTTGTGCTTATTTCTATGTTTTACTATTTTTATTTAAGTATATTATCAAAACATCTGAAGAAATTCACTGATTCATTTTCAAGTTTTTCATTTAATATTTTATCTTCATATTTTCTATAATGTGAATATATCTCCAGTTCTTCAAGCAAATCCATTTTATGTCCTTTATCTAGTCGGTGGAGTACTTTGACATTTTGCTCTATTTTTCCAAATGGGTGTCCTGTATTATGTATGTGTGTTGCTATTGCTGATGTAGCGTGTTTGTTGTGGGTGTATGCTCTAATGTGTTCTGTGTACCTGGTGTTGATATTTCGGCCTGTTTGTCCTATGTAGAACTTGGAGCATTCCTGGCATGTTACCTTATATATTCCAGAGTCTGAATATGGATCATGATTACACTTTATATTATGTATTAGTTTTTGGTGTAGTTTATTGGATGTAGAAAACCCAATTTTTATTCTGTGATTTTTGAAAATATTTGCAATCTTCTGTGATACATTGCCTATGTATGGAATGCTAGATATATATTTGTTTTTCTCTTTTTCTTCTGTGGTGCAGTTTGTACCTGGGTTTCTCTTCATTTTGTCTAAGATTGTGTCAACCATGGAAGCATTGTAACCATTGGCAACCGCAATCTTCTTCACTGTGTTTATTTCTTGTTGCATATTTTCTTGGTTCAATGGTATTTTTGTTGCCCTATGCAGCATTGACCTGTAAGCTGCCTGTTTATGAATATTTGGGTGACATGAGGTTGCAGGGATTGTGGTGTCAGTCATTGTGTTTTTCCTATAAATTTTGAATGTGCATGTGTTGTTGTGTCTTGTAATATTTAGGTCCAGAAAGTTGATATTTTTATTTTGCTCATGTTCCACTGTAAATTTGATTTTCTCATTTAGATTATTGAAATGATTAAGAATGTCTGTGATGTCTTTGGTATCTCCTTTCACTAACAGTAGTGTGTCATCTACATATCTCCTATAAAATTCTATTTTCTTTAGGCAGGGTTCTTGGCTGTCAAACATACTGGTGAAAAATTATACATATGAAACAACATATGCCATAAAAAACAGCATGATTCTAGCCAAAGAACTAAGAACCAGAAAGCTCCCCCAGGATGCACAGTTTATATCACTTGACATCACCAACCTTTATTCAAACATACCCATACAAGAAGCTCTAACAGTAATACAAAAGAACCTTATGCAACACAAGAAACTTTCATACACAGAGATTGTAGAATTTATGGAACTCCTTCAGCTAACCCTAAGTTACAACTACTTTACCTTTAATGACAACATTTATAAGCAACCAGATGGCCTAGCAATGGGATCATGTATATCCGGTACCATAGCTGACATATACTTAAATCACTAAGAACAAAAATTATTTGACAGCCAAGAACCCTGCCTAAAGAAAATAGAATTTTATAGGAGATATGTAGATGACACACTACTGTTAGTGAAAGGAGATACCAAAGACATCACAGACATTCTTAATCATTTCAATAATCTAAATGAGAAAATCAAATTTACAGTGGAACATGAGCAAAATAAAAATATCAACTTTCTGGACCTAAATATTACAAGACACAACAACACATGCACATTCAAAATTTATAGGAAAAACACAATGACTGACACCACAATCCCTGCAACCTCATGTCACCCAAATATTCATAAACAGGCAGCTTACAGGTCAATGCTGCATAGGGCAACAAAAATACCATTGAACCAAGAAAATATGCAACAAGAAATAAACACAGTGAAGAAGATTGCGGTTGCCAATGGTTACAATGCTTCCATGGTTGACACAATCTTAGACAAAATGAAGAGAAACCCAGGTACAAACTGCACCACAGAAGAAAAAGAGAAAAACAAATATATATCTAGCATTCCATACATAGGCAATGTATCACAGAAGATTGCAAATATTTTCAAAAATCACAGAATAAAAATTGGGTTTTCTACATCCAATAAACTACACCAAAAACTAATACATAATATAAAGTGTAATCATGATCCATATTCAGACTCTGGAATATATAAGGTAACATGCCAGGAATGCTCCAAGTTCTACATAGGACAAACAGGCCGAAATATCAACACCAGGTACACAGAACACATTAGAGCATACACCCACAACAAACACGCTACATCAGCAATAGCAACACACATACATAATACAGGACACCCATTTGGAAAAATAGAGCAAAATGTCAAAGTACTCCACCGACTAGATAAAGGACATAAAATGGATTTGCTTGAAGAACGCGAGATATATTCACATTATAGAAAATATGAAGATAAAATATTAAATGAAAAACTTGAAAATGAATCAGTGAATTTCTTCAGATGTTTTGATAATATACTTAAATAAAAATAGTAAAACATAGAAATAAGCACAAATGTAAAATCAGTATAAGTAATTCATGAGCCAAATTGTAAAGATAAATTAACCTCTGTACAAAAGCATATCATAATCTGTGGAAGACCTATAATGTTATCTCTGTGAACTACCTATAAGAAGATCTTTGCAACTGTTTTGTTTATATCAGATATTTTCGATGTGTAAAATGTACAAGTTGTGTGTGATGTTAAGTGTGTGTGACTCTCTACACAAATGGACCATTAGAAAATTGTAACTACAAATTGTTCTCAAACTTTAGCCACTAACCTCACAGAAAATATTGACACCCAACTAAAAATCGCGTTTCTTATGTATTACAGTAAAAGTCAACAAAGTGAAGCAGACTCACACACACTGACAACATCAAAAGAAATGGCTTAACACACATCATAAAAACGCACTTGAAAATGGGAATTATTTCTCGAAACGCGTCGTGCAAATAGTAAAATAAAGAAAATCGTGACTGGTAGCAGAAGTATTTATTTATCAACAAACCTATTGCTTCTATAATCACTGCATGGAACCTCTCCTGGGGTGGCAGTTGCTTGTTTCTGTCTTGCCACTCCCGTTTACTGTATCCTTCACACCCTCACATTGACGGGCGACACAGAAATAGTATCGATTTTCAAAACTGCAGGCTTCATCCCGAATTCTTATCAAATGACTTACGTGGCTACATTCACCAAATGGCACCTCTCCTGGGAGGCCAGTAGCTTGTTTCCGATGCACCACTGCCCATTTACTGTAAAACCTCTCACCATCACATTGACAATGCGACACCGAAATTCTGTCTCGATTGAAAACTACAGGCACCATGCCGACTTCCCTCCGAGCGACTAACGCTTCTATAATCACTGCATGGAACCTCTCCTGGGGTGGCAGTTGCTTGTTTCTGTCCTGCCACTCCCGTTTACTGTATCCTTCACACCCTCACATTGACGGACGACACAGAAATTGTATCGATTTTCAAAACTGCAGCCTTCATCCCGAATTCTTATCGAATGACTTACGTGGCTACATTCACCAAATGGCACCTCTCCTGGGAGGCCAGTAGCTTGTTTCCGATGCACCACTGCCCATTTACTGTAAAACCTCTCACCATCACATTGACAATGCGACACTGAATTTCTGTCTCGATTGAAAACTACAGGCACCATGCCGACTTCCCTCCGAGCGACTAACGCTTCTATAATCACTGCATGGAACCTCTCCTGGGGTGGCAGTTGCTTGTTTCTGTCTTGCCACTCCCGTTTACTGTATCCTTCACACCCTCACATTGACGGATGACACAGAAATTGTATCGATTTTCAAAACTGCAGGCTTCATCCCGAATTCTTATCAAATGACTTACGTGGCTACGTTCACCAAATGGCACCTCTCCTGGGAGGCCAGTAGCTTGTTTCCGATGCACCACTGCCCATTTACTGTAAAACCTCTCACCATCACATTGACAATGCGACACTGAATTTCTGTCTCGATTGAAAACTACAGGCACCATGCCGACTTCCCTCCGAGCGACTAACGCTTCTATAATCACTGCATGGAACCTCTCCTGGGGTGGCAGTTGCTTGTTTCTGTCTTGCCACTCCCGTTTACTGTATCCTTCACACCCTCACATTGACGGACGACACAGAAATTGTATCGATTTTCAAAACTGCAGGCTTCATCCCGAATTCTTATCAAATGACTTACGTGGCTACATTCACCAAATGGCACCTCTCCTGGGAGGCCAGTAGCTTGTTTCCGATGCACCACTGCCCATTTACTGTAAAACCTCTCACCATCACATTGACAATGCGACACTGAATTTCTGTCTCGATTGAAAACTACAGGCACCATGCGGACTTCTCTCCGGGCGACTAACGCTTCTATAATCACTGCATGGAACCTCTCCTGGGGTGGCAGTTGCTTGTTACTCTCTTGCCACTCCCGTTTACTGTATCCTTCACACCCTCACATTGACGGACGACACAGAAATTGTATCGATTTTCAAAACTGCAGGCTTCATCCCGAATTCTTATCAAATGACTTACGTGGCTACATTCACCAAATGGCACCTCTCCTGGGAGGCCAGTAGCTTGTTTCCGATGCACCACTGCCCATTTACTGTAAAACATCTCACCATCACATTGACAATGCGACACCGAATTTCTGTCTCGATTGAAAACTACAGGCACCATGCCGACTTCTCTCCGAGCGACTAACGCTTCTATAATCACTGCATGGAACATCTCCTGGGGTGGCAGTTGCTTGTTTCTGTCTTGCCACTCCCGTTTACTGTATCCTTCACACCGTCACATTGACGGACGACACAGAAATTGTACCGATTTTCAAAACTGCAGCCTTCATCCCTAATTCTTATCAAATGACTTACGTGGCTACATTCACCAAATGGCACCTCTCCTGGGAGGCCAGTAGCTCTTTTCCGATGCACCACTGCCCATTTACTGTAAAACCTCTCACCATCACATTGACAATGCGACACCGAATTTCTGTCTCGATTGAAAACTACAAGCACCATGCCGACTTCTCTCCGAGCGACTAACGCTTCTATAATCACTGCATGGAACCTCTCCTGGGGTGGCAGTTGCATGTTTCTGTCCTGCCACTCCCGTTTACTGTATCCTTCACACCCTCACATTGGCGGACGACACAGAAATTGTATCGCTTATCAAAACTGCAGCCTTCATCCCGAATTCTTATCAAATGACTTACGTGGCTACATTCACCAAATGGCACCTCTCCTGGGAGGCCAGTAGCTTGTTTCCGATGCACCACTGCCCATTTACTGTTGGTTGGTTGGTTGGTTTGGGGGATTAAAGGGACCAGACTGCCATGGTCATCGGTCCCTTTTTCCAAAGACAAAGAACACCCACAGAGAATAAAAACAAGGAACAGTAGAGATCACAGACGATACAGAACAAGAGATACTGAGACAAAGACAAGACAAAACAAACTAAAACCACACAGAGTTGGACGGTGGTTGGCCGACCATAGACATAAAAAAGGAAAGGCCAACCACTTATAGACACATTAAAAAATCAGTGTAAAACCATAAGCCAAAGGCCAGAAGCAACACAAAACAATAAAATAAAACAAACACTCAGAGTAAATGATAAAATCCCCCTGCCCGGAAAAAACGTAAAACTAAGTCAGCCATAGTGGAGTTGTCTGTTAAAAGGGCAGGGAGCGTAGCAGGCAGCGCAAATGTCTGCCTGACCACAGCTAAAAGGGGGCAGGCCAGCAAAATATGGGCCACTGTCAAAGCTGCCCCACAGCGACATAGAGGAGGGTCCTCCCGGCGCAGTAAATAACTGTGTGTCAGCCGGGAGTGACCAATGCGGAGCCGGCAAGGAACTACTGAGTCCCTGCGAGTGGCTCGCAGGGATGACCGCCACACAGCCGTCGTCTCCTTGACAGCACGGAGTTTATTGCGCATTGGCAGTTCGCGCCATTCATCGTCCCATAGCGCCAAGATTTTGCGGCGGAAGACTGCCCGCAAGTCAGTCTCTGGGAGGCCAACGTCCAGAGATGGCTTACTGGTGGCCTCTTTCGCCAGGCGGTCAACATGTTCGTTACCCGGGATACCGACATGACCGGGGGTCCACACAAAGACCACAGGGCGGCCGCAACAGGCGAGAGTATGCAGAGACTCGTGGATAGCCATCACCAAACGAGAACGAGGGAAACACTGGTCGAGAGCTCGTAAACCGCTCAGGGAATCGCTACAGATAACGAAGGACTCACCTGAGCAGGAGCGGATATACTCTAGGGCACGAAAGATGGCGACCAGTTCAGCAGTGTAAACGCTGCAGCCATCCGGCAAGGAACGTTGTTCGGAAAGGTCCCCTAGAGTGAGCGCATATCCGACACGACCAGCAACCATCGAACCGTCAGTGTAAACAACACCAGAGCCCTGATACGTGGCCAGGATAGAATAAAAGCGGCGGCGGAAGGCCCCTGGAGGGACTGAGTCCTTAGGGCCCTGTGCCAAGTCGAGCCGAAGGCTAGGGCGACGAACACACCATGGGGGTGTATGCAAAGTAGCCTGGAAAGGAGGTGGAACAGTGAAACCCTGGAGCCCAGAGAGAAGCTCTTTGACGCGGACCGCTATTGTACAACCAGACCGGGGCCGACGTTCTGGCATACGGACGACCGACCGCGGGAACAGAAGGCGATAGTTTGGATGCCCGGGCGAGCTTAGAACATGGGCAGCATAAGCGGCCAGCAAACGTTGGCGTCGGAACCGCAGTGGAGGTACACCTGCCTCCACTAGTACGCTGTCCACAGGGCTGGTGCGGAAAGCACCAGTGGCAAGGCGTATCCCGCTGTGGAGAATCGGGTCCAGCATCCGTAACGCAGATGGGGATGCTGAGCCATAAGCCAGGCTCCCATAATCCAGACGGGACTGGATTAACGCCTGGTAGAGCCGCAACAGTGTAGAGCGGTCGGCGCCCCAGCGGGTGTTGCTCAAGCATCTCAGAGCGTTTAGATGCCGCCAACACGTCTGTTTCAGCTGCCGGATATGAGGCAGCCAAGTCAACCGGGCATCGAAAACCACCCCCAAAAACCTGTGGGTCTCCACCACAGCAAGGAGTTCGTCGGCAAGATAAAGCCGCGGCTCAGGATGGACTGTTCGGCGCCGGCAGAAATGCATAACGCAGGTCTTGGCTGCCGAAAACTGAAACCCATGCGCTACAGCCCAAGACTGCGCCTTACGGATAGCGCCCTGTAGCTGACGTTCAACTGCTGCAATGCCAGTAGAGCTGTAATAAAGGCAGAAGTCGTCAGCATACAGGGAAGCGGAGACCGAATTTCCCACGGCCGCAGCAATCCCGTTAATGGCTATTAAAAACAGACAGACACTTAAAACAGAGCCCTGTGGCACACCGTTCTCCTGGACGTGGGAGGAACTATACGAGGCCGCGACTTGCACGCGGAAGGTACGACACGACAGAAAATTGCGGATAAAAATCTCCAGAGGACCCCGAAGACCCCATCCATGAAGCGTAGAAAGAATGTGATGACGCCATGTCGTATCGTACGCCTTCCGCATGTCGAAAAAGACAGCGACCAGGTGCTGACGGCGGGCAAAAGCAGTACGGATGGCCGACTCCAGACTCACCAGATTGTCGGTGGCGGAGCGGCCTTTACGGAACCCACCTTGAGACGGAGCCAGAAGGCCCCGAGACTCCAGTACCCAATGCAAGCGCCGGCTCACCATCCGTTCAAGCAACTTACAAAGAACGTTGGTGAGGCTAATGGGACGGTAGCTGTCCACCTCCAGAGGGGTCTTCCCAGATTTCAAAACAGGGATGACAATGCCTTCCCGCCATTGCGATGGAAACACCCCCTCGACCCAAAGACGGTTGTAAAGATCGAGAAGGCGCCGCTGGCAGTCCACTGAAAGGTGTTTCAGCATCTGACAGTGGATGCCATCTGGCCCAGGAGCGGTATCAGGGCAAGCAGCTAGGGCACTGCGAAATTCCCACTCACTGAATGGAGCATTGTAAGATTCCGGGTGGGTGCTGCGAAACGAAAGGCTCCGACGTTCCAGCCTCTCTTTAATGAAGCGGAAGGCCTGGGGGTAATTCGAAGAAGCGGAACTCATAGCAAAATGCTCTGCAAAGCGATTTGCAATGACGTCGGAGTCGGTACAAACGGCTCCATTCAGGGAGAGCGCAGGGACGCTGGCAGGGGTCCGATAGCCGTAGACGCGTCGAATCTTGGCCCAGACCTGCGAGGGAGTGACATGGAGGCCAATGGTGGACACATACCGCTCCCAGCACTCCTTCTTGCCTTGGCGGATAAGGAGGCGGGCCCGCGCACGCAGCCGTTTGAAGGCGATAAGGTGGGCTAAGGAGGGATGTCGCTTGTGACGCTGGAGCGCCCGCCGGCGATCTTTAATCGCTTCAGCGATCTCAGGCGACCACCAAGGCACAGCCTTCCGCCGAGCGGACCCAGAAGAACGGGGAATGGCAGATTCGGCGGCAGTAACGATGCCGGTGGTGACAGATTGAACCACCGCATCAATGTCATCAGTAGAGAGAGGCTCAAAAGCGGCAGTGGAGGAGAACAAATCCCAGTCAGCCTTATTCATAGCCCATCTGCTAGGGCGCCCAGAAGAGTGACGCTGTGGTAGTGACAAAAAGAGCGGAAAGTGGTCACTACCACACAGGTCGTCATGCACACTCCATTGGACAGACGGTAAGAGGCTATGGCTACAGATGGAAAGGTCAATGGCGGAGTAGGTGCCATGCGCCACACTGAAGTGTGTGAAGGCGCCATCATTTAACAGCGAGAGATCGAGCTGCGACAACAAATGTTCAACGATGGCGCCTCGACCTGTGGCCACTGACCCACCCCACAGAGGGTTATGGGCGTTGAAGTCGCCCAATAGCAAGAAAGGTGGCGGCAATTGGGCGACCAGTGCAGCCAGGACATGCTGCGAGACATCACCATCCGGTGGAATGTAAAGACTGCAGACGGTAACAGCCTGTGGCGTCCATACGCGTACAGCGACAGCCTCTAAAGGCGTCTGGAGAGGGACAGACTCGCTGTGCAGAGTGTGAAGGACATATATGCAGACGCCACCAGACACCCTTTCATAAGCTGCTCGGTTCTTGTAATAACCCCGATAGCCACGGAGGGCGGGGGTTCGCATCGCTGGAAAACAAGTTTCCTGGAGAGCAATGCAGAAGAAAGGGCGAAGGCTGAGAAGTTGGCGGAGCTCAGCTAAATGGTGGAAAAAACCGCCGCAGTTCCACTGGAGGATGGTATTGTCCATGGCTGAGAAAGGCGTGAAAGGACTGGGAAGGCAATTTACGCCGCTTGTTGACTCACTGCCACCGATTCAGTACCCGTACGAGAGGCAGCCATGGCGTCTGAGGGACCAGCGAGATCAAGGTCCTCAGCGGACACTAGAATCTCGACTTCATCCTCAGACGCAGAGCGCGAAAGGTGCGGTGGGGCTGGTGCCACCGCAAGTTCTTTGGCCTTAGAGGTCTTTCTCTTGGACTTCTCTCGCTGAACCTTGGGTTTCACCGGCTGGGAAGGCTTCACCGATTCAGTCTCCGGGACTGAGGAGGATCGTGAAGCCCTACGCCCGGCCGCTGGTGAGGACTTATGCCACTGGTGGCCGTCATCCTTCCCGCTGGTGGAACCCTGGGAAGGGAGGGTCCCAAGGGAACTCTTACGGGCGAGAGGAGCCGAAGAAGTTAGACGCTTCTCCGGCTGAGAAGCGGGGACGGACGTCCCCGACGGGTGGGAGGAGGTTGCTCCTGAGGTAGGTGGTGCAGGAGCAACCTGTTGGGTAGAGCCCCCCACGGGCAAGGGGGCAGGAGGAGTCGTACTGCTTATCGAGCTGGCTGGAAGTCTCGAAACTGATGGAGCTAGCACAGTTGTTGCAGCAGCTGCATAAGAAGATGTCATTCTCACAGGATGGAGTCTGTCATATTTCCGTTTGGCCTCAGTATAGGTCAGCCGGTCCAGGGTCTTATATTCCATGATTTTGCGCTCTTTCTGAAAGACTTTGCAGTCAGGCCAGCAAGGTGAATGGTGCTCCCCGCAGTTGACGCAGATGGGAGGCGGGGCACATGGAGTATCGGGATGAGATGGGCGTCCGCAATCGCGACATGTGAGGCTGGAAGTGCAGCGGGAAGACATATGGCCAAACTTCCAGCACTTGAAGCACCGCATCGGGGGAGGGATATAGGGCTTGACGTCACATCGGTAGACCATCACCTTGACCTTTTCCGGTAACGTATCACCCTCGAAGGCCAAGATGAAGGCACCGGTAGCAATCTGATTGTCCCTCGGACCCCGATGAACGCGCCGGACGAAATGAACACCTCTACGTTCTAAGTTGGCGTGCAGCTCGTCATCAGACTGCAAAAGGAGATCCCTATGGAAAATAACACCCTGGACCATAGTTAAACTCTTATGTGGTGTAATAGAAACGTTAACATCCCCCAACTTGTCACAAGCAAGTAACCTGCGGGACTGGGCGGAGGATGCCGTTTGTATCAGTACTGACCCAGAGCGCATTTTAGACAAGCCCTCCACCTCCCCAAACTTGTCCTCTAAATGCTCGACGAAGAACTGAGGCTTTGTGGAGAGAAAAGACTCCCCATCAGCTCTCGTGCAAACTAAGAATCGGGGCGAATAACTGTTACCTCCATCCTGAGACTTACGCTCTTCCCACGGCGTGGCCAGGGAGGGGAACGTTTTCGGATCGTACTTCTGAGCATTAAATTGAGCCCGAGAACGCTTAGAGACTGCTGGCGGCTGGCCGCCAGCGAGAGATGATGTACCACGCTTCATTGCGGGTCATCCGCGCTGATGCCACCTACTCCGACCAAGGGCCCTCCCCACGGGCGCCACCCAGCCACAGCAATGGCCACCTGGCAGGATGGCCATTGCCGGGAGTCCTGATGCCCCAGGGAGATGGGCATCTACTCCTTGGCATACGTGGGGAGTGAACGGCGCAGGCATCAGTAGAGCGATCCCTGTGTTGTCAGGGGGCTACAACCAAGAGGGTACATGGCGGCCCCACCACAACGGACTGGCTACCGTGCTGGATGTTAGGTGACATGTGGTCCATGGGCGTCGTCAGTGCAGAAAACGGCCCTGCACAGTGCTTGGCAGGAAGTGCACGCAGGGGCGCATCGATGCCCAAGAGATGGAGAGCGGGCAAGACTGCAATGCAACGACGAATAATATGGCGAAAGTTCTCAACACAACACGGACACAATGCACCAAGTAAGGCGCCCTTCCCCAATCGGCTCGCTCTTCGGAAAAATTTTGAGATATGGAGGTCAAACCCGACAGGGGACCATCACTTAAGGCCGAAACGTTTGAGACTCCTTTTAGTCGCCTCTTACGACAGGCAGGAATATCGCGGGCCTATTCTTACCCCCGAACCTGCAGGGGGGCCCATTTACTGTAAAACCTCTCACCATCACATTGAGAATGCGACACCGAATTTCTGTCTCGATTGAAAACTACAGGCACCATGCCGACTTCTCTCCGAGCGACTAACGCTTCTATAATCACTGCATGGAACCTCTCCTGGGGTGGCAGTTGCTTGTTTCTGTCTTGCCACTCCCGTTTACTGTATCCTTCACACCCTCACATTGACGGACGACACAGAAATTGTATCGATTTTCAAAACTGCAGCCTTCATCCCGAATTCTTATCAAATGACTTACGTGGCTACGTTCACCAAATGGCACCTCTCCTGGGAGGCCAGTAGCTTGTTTCCGATGCACCACAGCCCATTTACTGTAAAACCTCTCACCATCACATTGACAATGCGACACCGAATTTCTGTCTCGATTGAAAACTACAGGCACCATGCCGACTTCTCTCCGAGCGACTAACGCTTCTATAATCACTGCATGGAACCTCTCCTGGGGTGGCAGTTGCTTGTTTCTGTCTTGCCACTCCCGTTTACTGTATCCTTCACACCCTCACATTGACGGACGACACAGAAATTGTATCGATTTTCAAAACTGCAGCCTTCATCCCGAATTCTTATCAAATGACTTACGTGGCTACGTTCACCAAATGGCACCTCTCCTGGGAGGCCAGTAGCTTGTTTCCGATGCACCACAGCCCATTTACTGTAAAACCTCTCACCATCACATTGACAATGCGACACCGAATTTCTGTCTCGATTGAAAACTACAGGCACCATGCCGACTTCTCTCCGAGCGACTAACGCTTCTATAATCACTGCATGGAACCTCTCCTGGGGTGCCAGTTGCTTGTTTCTGTCTTGCCACTCCCGTTTACTGTATCCTTCACACCCTCACATTGACGGACGACACAGAAATTGTATCGATTTTCAAAACTGCAGCCTTCATCCCGAATTCTTATCAAATGACTTACGTGGCTACATTCACCAAATGGCACCTCTCCTGGGAGGCCAGTAGCTTGTTTCCAATGCACCACTGCCCATTTACTGTAAAACCTCTCACCATCACATTGACAATGCGACACCGAATTTCTGTCTCGATTGAAAACTACATGCAACATGCCGACTTCTCTCCGAGTGACTAACGCTTCTATAATCACTGCATGGAACCTCTCCTGGGGTGGCAGTAGCTTGTTTCTGTCTTGCCACTCCCGTTTACTGTATCCTTCACACCCTCACATTGACGGACGACACAGAAATTGTATCGATTTTCAAAACTGCAGCCTTCATCCCGAATTCTTATCAAATGACTTACGTGGCTACATTCACCAAATGGCACCTCTCCTGGGAGGCCAGTAGCTTGTTTCCGATGCACCACTGCCCATTTACTGTAAAACCTCTCACCATCACATTGACAATGCGACACCGAATTTCTGTCTCGATTGAAAACTACAGGCACCATGCCGACTTCTCTCCGAGCGACTAACGCTTCTATAATCACTGCATGGAACCTCTCCTGGGGTGGCAGTTGCTTGTTTCTGTCTTGCCACTCCCGTTTACTGTATCCTTCACACCCTCACATTGACGGACGACACAGAAATTGTACCGATTTTCATAACTGCAGCCTTCATCCCGAATTCTTATCAAATGACTTACGTGGCTACATTCACCAAATGGCACCTCTCCTGGGAGGCCAGTAGCTTGTTTCCAATGCACCACTGCCCATTTACTGTAAAACCTCTCACCATCACATTGACAATGCGACACCGAATTTCTGTCTCGATTGAAAACTACATGCAACATGCCGACTTCTCTCCGAGCGACTAACGCTTCTATAATCACCATGGAACCTCTCCTGGGGTGCCAGTTGCTTGTTTCTGTCTTGCCACTCCCGTTTACTGTATCCTTCACACCCTCACATTGACGGACGACACAGAAATTGTATCGATTTTCAAAACTGCAGCCTTCATCCCGAATTCTTATCAAATGACTTACGTGGCTACATTCACCAAATGGCACCTCTCCTGGGAGGCCAGTAGCTTGTTTCCGATGCACCACTGCCCATTTACTGTAAAACCTCTCACCATCACATTGACAATGCGACACCGAATTTCTGTCTCGATAGAAAACTACAGTCACCATGCCGACTTCTCTCCGAGCGACTAACGCTTCTATAATCACTGCATGGAACCTCTCCTGGGGTGGCAGTTGCTTGTTTCTGTCTTGCCACTCCCGTTTACTGTATCCTTCACACCCTCACATTGACGGACGACACAGAAAATGTATCTATCTTCAAAACTGCAGCCTTCATCCCGAACTCTTATCAAATGACTTACGTGGCTACATTCACCAAATGGCACCTCTCCTGGGAGGCCAGTAGCTTGTTTCCGATGCACCACTGCCCATTTACTGTAACCCTCACACCATCACATTGACAATGCGACACAGAATTTCTGTCGTGATTGCATACTACAGGCTCCATGCTGATTTCACTCCAAGCGACTAACGCGGCTACAGTCATTACATGGAACTTCTACTGGGAGTCCAGTTTCTTGTTTCCGATGAACCACTGCCCATTTTCTGTAACCTTCGCACACGTACGTTAATGATACTACACAGAAATTACGTCGAGCTTGAATGCTACAGTTTCTATGGTGATTTCTCTCCAAGCGAGTGACGGTGCTACGGTGACCACACGAATGCTCTCCTGGGAAAGCGGTAGGTTGTTTCTAATGAACCACTGCCCGCTTACTGTAACCCTCGCTCCACCACAGTGACAATGTAACACAGAGATTCCGTCGCAATTGACTACTACATGCTCCATGCCGACTTCTATACGGATTAGCCGCGACAGCAGCTAAAACACCTACTCGGGCATCATTATTTGTTGCAGGTCGTGGTTGACGTTTCACATGTGGCTGAACACTTCCTGTTTCCTTAAATAACGCAACTATCCGGCGAACGGTCCGAACACTTGGTTGATGTCGTCCAGGATACCGAGAAGCATACGTAGCAGACGCACGTTGGGCATTTTGATCACAATAGCCATACATCAACACGATATCGACCTTTTACGCAATTGGTAAACAGTCCATTTTAACAAGGGTAATGTATCACGAAGCAAATACCGTACGCACTGGCGGAATGTTATGTGATACCACGTACATATACGTTTGTGACTATTACAGCGCCATCTATCACAAAGCGAAAAAAAGTGGTCTAACTACAACATTCATATTTCTTTACGTACTACACGAATATGTAATAAAAAATGAGGGTTCCTATTTTTAAAAAAAAACGCAGTTGATAACCATTTGACCTATCTAGCGGGCCAACCATAGCGCCATCTGGTTTCCCCCTTCAAGCTAGACGAGTTTCGTTCTTTAGTTTTTTCGTTTGATGCTTATTTCGTGAGATATTTGGCCTGGTCACTGTCAGTGGACCACCCTGTATCCTAAGTGCTATTCGGAAAGTATGTGGCAACTCAGTGACGGACTGGAGCTGCATTAACCTACTCTTTTCACTGGATATAATTGTAATTTTCTGAACAATTCATGTTTAATAAGTGACAGCGGTTTTGGAAAACTTTCGTTTGCGGGTCGGTTACTTGATGCGATAATTAGGGTGTCTCTCATCGTTTACTTTGTGGAAAAGCTGCTTCTTTCCGCCTCGGCCTATACTACAGCAATGAGTGAATGCTCACATTCATGATACCTCACTGGATGTACTACTGCAACTGCAGCTAAAGATTCAAATCCCGCTAGAAAAGTATATTTCAAGTCAGATGGTTTTGTTCCTCCTCTACTGTCATTGAAAACGATCACAACGAAATAAAGTGTAGTAATCCTACGAAACTCTTAAGTTCATACTGCGGTGCTGAGCAGATGAAAAAAGTAGTTTTTCACAGTTACCAGTTCGCCACATTCCACTAATTATGACTGCTTTATTAATTGTTGGTTCACAGGCGCTTTTCTGCCGCTTATTGTAACTGTCTTTTGAAAGTTAGAAGAATAGAAACATCAGATTTTCGCCGTATGGGATGTTCGAATTCAACTTAAAGTCTTCATGTTTCGAGCAACGGCAGAATATCCGTCAGAAAAGCTAACAACAAGAAGCTAGGTCATGTCTGTGTTCTGGAGGGTGTGCCAATGTCAGGTATCTCAATAACAATAATGTATAGCAAAGATACGTTGTCAAGTCAACCACTGGAGAAGATCCAAAATTGTGAATCGCTTCTGGTGAATACGCTTCCAAGGTTTTGTTCCGATTAAGACAGTAAAACATAAATAATTTCGGAGCTATTAATTTATGACGTATCGTTTGCACTTAGTGCATCGTTGTGTTACAAGTAATTACACTCTAGCCCCTAAACCTAGACAGAGAAGTGCGAATAAGACTCACTGACTTATAATGAGGGTACTCCGGCCCTTGCCACCCACAGCTTTGACACGATCCTGTGGTCACTTTCGAGGTCACCCACAGAACACATCAGGTGGTATCCTTCCTGGAAGTATAACTGAATATGTACGGCAACTCTGTGACCGACGAGTTACCTCCTTGATGGTACAGAACTATCCTGCTACATTCACTTGATATTATCATGACATTTCAATTAAATAATGTGAATGATTTTCTCTTGAGATGTGATAAAAGGACATCAGGTGATGCTTTGTAGTCCACGTCGTTCCACACGAGAAATACAGCTACTCTCGTCTCTTGTGTTGCGGTTTATCTATTTCAGAGACTGTTGTTGTTGTTGTTGTGGTCTTCAGTCCTGAGACTGGTTTGCTGCAGCTCTCCATGCTACTCTATCCTGTGCAAGTCTCCCAGTACCTACTGCAACCTACATCCTTCTGAATCTACTTAGTGTATTCATCTCTTTGTGTCCCTCTACGATTTTTACCCTCCACGCTGCCCTCCAATGCTAAATTTGTGATCCCTTGATGCCTCATAAGATGTCCTACCAAGCGATCCCTTCTTCCTCTCCATGGATTTTAATACCTACTTCGAATTTTTCATTTGTTTCCTTTACTGCTTGCTCAATATACAGATTGAATAGCTTCGGGGAGAGACTACAACCCTGTCTCACTCCCTTCCCAACCACTGCTTCCCTTTCATGCCCCTCAACTCTTATAACTGCCATCTGGTTTCTGTACAAATTGTAAATAGCCTTTCGCTCCCTGTATTTTACCCCTGCCATCTTCACAATTTGAAAGAGAGTATTCCAGTCAACTACAGTTCACAACCAATAGTTGTGGTCAGAGTCAACATCTGCCCCTGGAAATGTCTTACAATTTAAAACCTGGATCCTAAATCTCTGTCTTACCATTATGTAATATATCTGATGTTTTCTATTATCTCCAGGATTCTTCGATGTATACAACTTTCTTTCATGATTCTTGAACCAAGTGTTAGCTATGATTAAATTATGCTGTGTGCAAAATTCTACGAGACGGCTTCCTCTTTCATTTCTTACCCCCAATTCATATTCACCAACTATGTTTGCTTCTCTCCCTTTTCCTACTCTCTAATTCCAGTCACCCATCACTATTAAATTTTCGTCTCCCTTTACTACCTGTATAATTTCTTTTATCTCATCATACATTTCATCAATTTCTTCATCATCTCCAGAGCTAGTTGGCATATAAACTTGTACTACTGTAGTAGGCATGGGCTTCATGTCTATCTTGGCCACAATACTGCGTTCACTATGCTGTTTGTAGTAGCTTACCCGCACTCCTACTTTTTGTTCATTATTAAACCTACTCCTGCATTACCCATATTTGTTTTTGTATTTTTAGCACTGTTCTCATCTGACTAAAATTCTTGTTCCTCCTGCCACCCAACGTGACTAATTCCCGCTATATCTAACTTTAACCTATCCATTTCCCTTTTTAAATTTTCTAACCTACCTGCCCGATTAAGGGATCTGACATTGCACGCTCCAATCCGTAGAACGCCAGTTTTCTTTCTCCTGATAACGACGTCCTCTTGAGTAGCCCCCGCCCGGAGGTCCGAATGGGGGACTGTTTTACCTCCGGAATATTTTACCCAAGAGGACGCCATCATCATCATCATTTAATCATACAGTAAAGTTGCATGCCCTCGGGAAAAATTACGGCTGTAGTTTCCCCTTGCTTTCAGCCGTTTGCAGTACCAGAACAGCAATGACGTTTTGGTTATTGTTACAAGGCCAGATCAGTCAATCATCCAGACTGTTGCCCCTGCAACTACTGAAAAGGCTGCTGCCCCTCTTGAGGAACCACACGTTTGTCTGGCCTCTCAACAGATACCCCTCCGTTGTGGTTGCACCTACGGTACGGCCATCTGTATTGCTGAGGCACGCAAGCCTCCCCACCAACGGCAAGGTCCACGGATCATGAGGGGGGGGGGGGGGGGGGGGCTACTGGGCCTATAAGTAAGGCACATCTGCCGCACATTTTCGCTAGCTGCGAGGTAATGTTCTTGCCTACCAGGTGCAAGTTGCTTTCGTTCGCCTTTCGAGATTCGCTGAAAGCCATGTTTTCAATTCCGTTTGTAGCAGAGCTAGAAGCAGGTAGGTAGAAACTCAATAAGGCAATCGTAAGACAACTCTCGAGCAAAAGTCGTCTTCCTACATTCAGTACCCCCTTAGCGTCAGAGCGAAAACCTTATGGTACTACGAATATTCATAATTCCACTTTTGACTTCTGCCGACATATATTCTGTTGTTGTGGATACGTAATTTGAATTATGAACTGCCACATTTTCATAAGACTTGAGTATGATACAGGACATGAAGTAAATACATACCTTTTCGGAGTCAAAAGTCGGTAATATCCTACTAATTCGTATTAAAATAGGCACAATCGTGTTACAAGTGCTTAATGCTTTATTAAGGTAGACTGGCGTCGAGATGTTTCTGTAGTAAGTTGAATTCAATTTGCTTTTAGTAAAGTGAATATTTAAATGCGTTTTACGTTAGTTTATTGAACATAACAGTAATCATCAAAGAGAAATTAATCAGCAACAGTATATTCGTCCACAATATGTAAAACAATCTGACAATGCTAAAGTAGTTTACCAATTCTACTCCTGTAGAAACCTACTGGATCTAACGATGTCATTAAGCCAGTGTAGTCTGAAGATCATTTTCGTCTAGAAATGAATTGCCTTCACGGTTGATCGATCAAAAGCGGGAAAGGTAAAAGGTTATGAGTAAACGATCAGAGGGACAAGTGCCTAAAAGATGACTTCCCTATCAAGCTTATGGCTAGTTTTGTTTCTCAAATCAACAGAGTGCATTATCATGTAGTATCAGACGTGATGTAGTTTTGTCGGCCGATTTTCTTACACTGCGAACGAAAGTTGTCTCAATTCTTAACACCAAATTCCAGCTGTGATGGACAAACCCTTGATGAAGAATTCGTTGTGCAAAACACACATTTGGAGCTAGCAGATGCAAAACATTCTGTGCACACTACTCTTTGCTCGAGTTTACGTCTTTTGGTGGGGCTCAGCCTTTCATTTCTTCTTAGGCAGTTAACGATAAAGGCACCATAACGCGTCACCAGTAACAGTACTGCGTAGGAATGCTCAATGAGCGACCTGACGACGGTCAAGCAGAACTGCAATAAAAGGCGCTTCGTTGATTTTTGTTGTTTCGAATTAGTGCATGCAGTACACCTACACCAGACTTCTGGACTTTGTCTGCTGAACGTAAATGTCGCATGATGGTTAAATGGTAATCCATCACTTATATCAGTAGTCGAGACTTCCTTAATGTGGAAAATCATTCAAGCCACAACGATCTTTGTTGAAGCAAGAACTTCTTTATCTGGCATATTTTTTTCCAAAAGCAGTCACTCCACACACAGTTCAAATCTTACGAGCTGCCTCCTCTGCATTCACCCCTTTATTATACCAAAAGTAAATATTGTGTGGCAGATGTTACTCCTTTTTCCACTTGCGACCCAATTTTACAACGCTTAACAGTAGTTCATGATTTTCAAGTATGCAAAATCCAATGCTTAACTGCAAGATGATAACTAGAGCTTCAGATTCGAAAATGACAGTTGATACATACACTGGCACCCAACTTCAGGCGGCGGGTGGCGTCTGGCCGGAGGCCGGTAGCCGCTGCAGCGCGGGGAAACACTCGAGCGTAAGCTGTTGTGATCGCGACGCAGCCACGAGCTGTTCTGCGGAATTGTTTCTGGAAGTATTAGTTATTGCTTGTGGGTAGAATGTGAAGCCAATTATCTCCGATGCTCAATCAGCCTCAAAACTTAAGACGACGGCCGAAAAGAGACAAAAAGAAAATTATAGAACTGGACGCGAACACGCGACTGTAAGATTAGAATTCGTGACGGTTACCACTAGACCACGGGCTCACCCAACACAACCATCTCTCGCAAGTAGACAACAGTTTCTGCTGACACTTCCGCATGTAACAGTGTTGCCACATTGTGTGGATGGCCGGACTTAGCGTTGTCAGGGGCGGTCGGTTTTATTCTCCACCTTAAGTGAACGACTCGGACTCAGTCTCTGTGGCGGCCGGCCTGCGGTCACTTTTTATGTCTAAGACTGTACATTCAAAAAATATTGTGACTTGAATGACTAGTGGCAGTTGAAAAATCTAAGAGCTGTTCTATTCACGACACGCACATGCTGAGTAAATATACCGGGTGATCAAAAAGTCAGTATAAATTTGAAAACTTCATAAATCACGGAATAATGTAGATAGAGAGGTACAAATTGACACACGTGCTTGGAATGACGTGGGGTTTTATTAGAACCAAAAAAAAATACAAAGTTCAAAAAAGGTCCCACAGATGGCGCTTCATCTGATCAGAATAGCAATAATTAGCATAACAAAGTAAGACAAAGCAAAGATGATGTTCTTTACAGAAAATGCTCAATATGTCCGCCATCATTCCTCAACAATAGCTGTAGTCGAGGAATAATGTTGTGAACAGCACTGCAAAGCATGTCCGGAGTTATGGTGAGGCATTGGCGTCGGATGTTGTCTTTCAGCATCCCTAGGGATATCGGTCGATCACGATACACTTGCGACTTCAGGTAACCCCAAAGCCAATAATCGCACGGACTGAGGTCTGGGGACCTGAGAGGCCAAGCGTGACGAAAGTGGCTGCTGAGCACACGATCATCACCAAACGACGCGCGCAAGAGATCTTCCACGCGTCTAGCAATACTTCGTTTTTTTCTGTTGCTTTTTTGTTGTTGTTGTAATAAAACCCCATGTCATTCTAAGCATGTGTGTCAATTTTTACCTCTCTATCTACATTATGCCGTGGTTTATTAAGTTTTCAAATTTGTACTGACTTTTTGATCACCCGGTATATTTTGAGGCTAGACATAACATTGCGTATGAACAACTATATAAATATATTTTTCTACTTTTTTTGCTTTTTTAATATTTTTTCTGTTTATGGTTATTCTTTCTTTCGCACACATGGTGCGCATATATATAAATTTTTCACTTTTTCTTATTTTACCCTTTATTTTCCGACACACACACACACACACACACACACACACACACACACACACACACAAAATAACTTACAATATGATAAAAGTGTTATACTACTACTCTGCGCACTCACTCTCTCTCTCTCTCTCTCTCTCTCTTTCTCTCTCTCTCTCTCTCTCTGTCTCTCTCTCTCTCTCTCTCTCTGTCGCTCGCTCCCTCTCACTCCCCCCAGCCCTTTTCTCGTTACAAGTGAGTAGTGTAAGTATGGGAGACTTTAAATCCCGTCATCACAAACATCCCTATTATCGTCATGAGGCAAGAGGCCGATTTTAGGCTGCGGTACAAAGTACCTCGTGTCCTCTCGATCGAATACTGGTCTGCCATACCATATGCGGTGCTTGGAAACAAGTCAGGATGGAGCCTATAGTATTCAATCTCGACGCAATTTCTTTGTCGCATCGTCAATCACAGGGTGCGAAGGTTACATTAATTGGCAGTGGTGCATCGGAAACGGGCTAATAGCTTCCCAAGAGAGGTTCCATTCAAGAGACCGTAGCCCCGTTAATCGATTGGAGAGATGTCGGCATGGAGCCTGTAGTATTCAATCGCAAATGAATTTCTGTGTCGCATCATCAACGTGAGCGTCCGAAGGTTGCAGTAAATGGGCAGTGGTGCATCGGAAACAAGCTACTGGCAATTCAGGAGAGATTGCATGCGGTAGCGGTAGCCGCATTAGTTGCTTGGAGAAAACATCGGCATGGAAACCGTGGCATTCAACCTCGACGCAATTTCTGTGTAGCATCGTTAACGTGAGAGTGCGAGGGTTAAAGCAAAGGGCAGTGGTTCACCGGAAACAAGCAACTGGACACCCAGAAGAGTTTCCATGCAGTGACTGTAGCCGCATTAGTCACTTGCAGGGAAGTCGGCATGGAGCCTGAGTACTCAACCGCGTCGCAATTTGTGTGTCACATCGTCAATGTGAGGGACCAAGGCTTGCAGTAAACGGGCAGTGGTGCATCGGAAACAAGCTACTGAACTCTGAGGAGAGGTTCCATGTGGTGACTGTAGCCGTATTAGTCGCTGGGAGAGAAGCCTGCATGTCGCGTCGTCAATGTGAGTGTGCGGGAGTTAGAGTAAATGGGCAGTAGTGCATTGGAAACAAGCTACTCGCTTCCCAGGAAAGGTTCCATTTGGTGAATGTAGCCACGTAAGTCACTTGATAATAAATCGGCTTGAAGCATGTAGTATTCAAAAGCAACACAATTTCTGTATTGTCCGTCAATGTGAGAGTAACCGCGCGACTGCTACGGTCGCAGGTTCGAATCCTGCCTCGGGCATGGGTATGTGTGATGTCCTTAGGTTAGTTAGGTTTAAATAGTTCTAAGTTCTAGGGGACTGATGACCACAGCTGTTAAGTCCCATAGTGCTCAGAGCCATTTGAACCATTTTTCAACCAATGTGAGAGTGCGAAGGATACAGTAAACAGGCCTGGCAAATCACAAACAAGCCATCACAGGAGAGGTTCCATGCAGTGATTATAGAAGTCTGGAGTTCTGGATGACACTCGGTCGGAAGTAAGGAAGACTTTGAACCAGGCAAAGAAAAGGGCACGAAAGGGAGAGACTTCTATTTCCAAAATATATTGAGAGGAGCTGGGTTGCCTGCATAATCGAGGATATGAGCAGCAACCAACTAAGAGAACTTTATATTAGCAGGGGCAAAATCGCAGGAAAATCAGAGAGATGCACTATAGATGGGCAAACTCGTTCATTCTTGGGAACTAGTTCACTGCTGATCGTTCTTTTTTGGGAACCGTTCATTTTTACTCGTTCACCGTGCTTGGTATACGGTCCTTATGAAAAGCTGAAAACTAGGAGTGTAGGTGACTGAAGGATGGAGGGCACCAAGAGGGGGCACTTGCCTCCCCCTGGGGTATAGAGTTTTTATTCATTACAGAATTCTTACACACTTTTAGAAGTAATTTCTATGATTGTGCAGAACCTCTCGTTCAGCCAACTGTAGCGTTGTGTGGCTGATCGCATGGAAATAATATAGGGTGGCGCACGGAAAACCGGCCCCGAGTACAGACTGCTCGTCAACTAAACGGACGATGTGTTGCCCGTTACGAGCAGATACAACAGATACAACAAACAGACAAACATATAATAATTAGGCAGTGAAGAAATAACAAGCTAACGCAAGCAACAACTGCAAAACAATCGATGTCGATGTATAGAGAGCTGGAGAAGAGAACATGAAAATCTCACGCGACGCGCATGGGCTATAGCGCATGTAGTCTTGTAAACCTGTTTGTGGCTGTTTCCCAACTTAATAGACCACAAGTGTCTTGTATAAAATTCTTCGTTTCGGCTTCCGCTACATAGCTACATAATAATAATTAAGTTCGCAGTAATAAAGTTTTTGGTTTGAAAGCTCCTTCTGAACAATTGTTTTTGAGATAATAAGTAAATACGATTTTATGGCAATCTGAGTCTTTTCAAATGGAGAGGCACCGCTTTTCCTACTGAGCCAGAGTGACCCACAACCCACTTTTTTTTTTTTTCACAGAAACCGAACTAGCAGGTAATGCAAATTGGAAACAACTAAACTTAAAAATAATTAGAGCCTTCCTAAATGTAATGTTTTGTATATGACAGATACACGAAAATCGTTTTATATGAATTTCTTACACCACAAATTAAGCAAATTATTGAAAGTTAGTTGCCAAATCAAGTCTATGAAACCAAAAAATATATGAATAACAAAAAAAACTTGCCTTGTTATAAGTATGTCTTCTGCTGTTCATCAATATAATGAAGTGAGCTGAAATGCCCTTTTGTTACCTGAAAAGACGTACCTATTACATACAACGTAACTTTTATGTAATTTACGTAACTATAAAATACTCTCTGATTACCGGTCGTGGACGCTGAATAGCCAGAAACAAGTGCAAGAACAGTTTGGAATACATGTAAAATGGGCGAGCGCAGTGAACGAAACGAGCAACTGGATACTGAACTAACTAGGAGCAGTCGGCAGTGGAACTGAGACAGGTGGTCATGCGAAGAACGACGAGTGCGGCCGAGGGAGACCGAGACTGAGGCGAGCACGCGACCGAGGCTGGAACGAGAACTGCCCAAGTGACCGCCGCGGCCGAAGTCAACTAGTGAACTATGAACCGATCGTTCCTCGTTCCCGGGAACTGTAAGTAGACCACCGCGACCGAAGTGAACTATGAACCGATCGTTCCTTGGAATTCGTTCCTCGGTCCTTTCGTTCATCTTGGTGAACCGTTCCTTTGCACCCGTTCGTTCGCGAACTACCCATCTCTAAGATGCAGAGACAAGAGAAAATTTTTGGAAATTTGTGGTAAGCTTCTATGGGACCAAACTGCAGAGATCATCGGTCCCTAGACTTATACACTACTTAAACTGACTTCGCTAAGGACAACAGACACACTCATGGCCGAGGGAGGACTCGAACCTCCGACGGGGGCAGCCGCGCGGATCGTGACAAGGTGCCTCAGACCGCGCGGCTACCCCGGAAGAGCAGGGAGAGCGGCTGTAAGAAGTAAATAAGACTTGTCAACAGATGATACGTCCAAGTGTTGTAGCAAACAGTTTTCGCAAGTATACACCATTCTCGCCGACTTTGGGCTTTCAAATAACGAGACAAACATCTATAAAGCTGCCTTGGCATTATTGCCCAACGAAAGAAGAGAGACATTTGGTGAAAAATATTCCAGAATGAAATGAGCGCAGATTTCTGCGATTCAAGTTGTACTACCGAAAGTGGAAGTGCATGGAGTCTTTGTATGTCCATCTTTCCAGAGATGGTTGCGGGACTCGGCTGTTCGGCTCAGGATGTCAAATCAAACACCTTTCAGCCGCCTAATTTCCTAACATTTTATTTGGCTACCAGTTTCAGCGATTTACTACGATATCTTCGGGCTCCTGACGTGTAGGGCGATTCCACCTCGGTTCTGGTCAAACCAGGTGCCAGCACTGAATTTCTGGTATCTGTAGATTTCTGCTTGCTACAGCGATCACTTCAAGCACCATCTTCTACATCTACATGGATACTCTGCAAATCACAATTAAGTGCCTGGCAGAGGGTTCATGGAACCACCTTCACAATTCTCTATTATTCCAATCCTGTACAGCGCGCAGAAAGAATGAACACCTATATCTTTCCGTACGAGCTCTGATATCCCTTATTTTATCGTGGTGATCGTTCCTCCGTATGTAAGTCGGTGTCAATAACATATTTTCACATTCGGCGGAGAAAGTTGGTGATTGGAATTTCGTGAGAAGATTCCGCAGCAACAACAAACGCCTTTCTTTTAATGATGTCCATCCCAAATCCTGTATCATTTCTGTGACACTCTCTCCCATATTTCGCGATCATACAAAACGTGCTGACTTTCTCTGAACTTTTTCGATGTTTTCCATCAGTCCCATCTGGTAAGGATCCCACACCGCACAGCAGTATTCTAAAAGAGGACGGACAAGCGTAGTGTAGGTAGTCTCCATAGTAGGTCTGTTACATTTTCTAAGTTTACTGCCAATAAAACACAGTCTTTGGTTAGCCTTCTCCACAACATTTTCTATGTGTTCCTTCCAATTTAAGTTGTTAATAATTGTAATACCTAGGTATTTAGTTGAATTTACGGCTTTTAGATTAGACTGATGTATCGTGTAACCGAACTTTAACGACTTTCTTTTAGAACTCATGTGGATGACCTCACACTTTTCCTTATTTAGGGTCCACTGCCACTTTTCGCACCATTCCGTTATTTCTTCTAAATCATTTTTCAGTTTGTTCTGATCTTCTGATGACTTTATTAGTCGATAAACGACAGCGTCTGCAAACAATCGAAGACGGCTGCTCAGATTGTCTCCAAAATCGTTTATAAAGATAAGGAACAGCAAAGGGCCTATAACACTACTCGATGACTTTCCGTCAATTACTATGAACTGTGACCTCTCTGACAGGAAATCACAAATCCAGTCACATAACTGAGACGATATTCCATAAGCACGCAATATCACTACCAGCCGCTTGTGTGGTACAGTGTTAAAAGATTTCCGGAAATCCAGGAATACGGAATCGATATGAAATCCCTCCCCCCCCCCCCTCCCCCATGAACCATGGACCTTGCCGTTGGTGGGGAGGCTTGCGTGCCTCAGCGATACAGATAGCCGTACCGTAGGTGCAACCACAATGGAGGGGTATCTGTTGAGAGGCCAGACAAACGTCTGGTTCCTGAAGAGGGGCAGCAGCCTTTTCAGTAGTTGCAGGGGCAACAGCCCGGATGATTGACTGATCTGGCCTTGCAACCAAAATGGCCTTGCTGTGCTGGTACTGCAAACGGCTGAAAGCAAGGGGAAACTACAGCCGTAATTTTTCCCGAGGGCATGCAGCTTTACTGTATGATTAAATGATGATGGCGTCCTCTTGGATAAAATATTCCGGAGGTAAAATAGTCCCCCATTCTGATCTCCGGGTGGGGACTACCCAAGAGGATGTCATTATCAGGAGAAAGAAAACTGGCGTTCTACGGATCGGAGCGTGGAATGTCAGATCCCTTAATCGGGCAGGTAGGTTAGAAAAATTTAAAAATGGAAATGGATAGGATAAAGTTAGATATAGTGAGAATTAGTGAAGTTCGGTGGCAGGAGGAACAAGACTTCTGGTAAGGTGACTACAGGGTTATAAACACAAAATCAAATAGGGGTAATGAAGGAGTAGGTTTAATAATGAATAGGAAAATAGGAATGCGGGTAAGCTACTACAAATAGCATAGTGAACGCATTATTGTGGCCAAGATAGATACAAAGCCCACACCTACTACAGTAGTGCAAGTTCATATGCCAACAAGCTCTGCAGATGACGAAGAAACAGGACAATGCATGACACCGAAGAAAATCGCAGGAAAATAGGTCACTTGGACCACCTCCACTAAACTAAGTCAAAAAATGGTTCAAATGGGTCTGAGCATTGTGGGACTTAACTTCTGAGGTCTTCAGTCCCCTAGAACTTAGAACTACTTAAACCTAACTAACCTAATGACATCACATACATCCATGCCTGAGGCAGGATTCGAATCTGCGACCGTAGCGGTCGCGCGGTTCCAAACTGTAGCGCCTAGAACCGCTCGGCCACTCCCGCCGGCAAACTAAGTCACCCGACTGTCAATTCTTCCTATGAAATGCCGCCAAGTTTGAATTTTGGCGGTAAACAAAGGTCAATTCGTGTCTCTACTAACCTAAGGAAATGACGCGACAGAAAGGACACTTGTACTAACCTCAGTCACCCGATTGCCACCTCCTCTTAAAGATACTTGGGAAAATGACATGGTCATAAGTCTTTATTTAATCATTTTCATACAGTACGGCCATCCAGTGCGTTTACCAAGAGCTCCGGACTTAGTACACAGCGCCACCACTAGAGGGCGCCCTCATCTGTGACATAATCCAAGATGGCGGCAAATAGTGTGTTCGCCAAGAGATCTGGACTGAAACTGACATAGTACACAGCACCAGCACCAGAGGGCGCTACTGTGACTTCAGGTGATGATGCAAGTACTATTATCCAAGATGGCGGCATACAATGTGTTCACCAAGAGCTCTAGACTCCAACTGACTTAGTACACAGCGCCCCCACCAGAGGGCTCTGTCAGCTGTGACATAATCCAAGATGGCGCCATACATTGTGTTCACCAAGAGCTGCAGACCCTAACTGACTTAGTACACAGTACTTACACCAGAGGTTGCTGTCGTCCATGACGTCATCTTATGATGCGACTACCGTTATTAAAGATGGCGGCATACATTGTGAGGCCTAGTACATATTGACACCACCAGAAAGAACTACCGTGCACTTGGAATGAACATTCGTGAGTGGCTTGCCCACCTTGACTTGGAAGGAAATAGTTAAACTCTCCACCAGGATCTTCAACCGACTGACATCTCAGTGCAACATGCACTAACGTGTGATAATGTGCACAGCACATGGCGCCATCCAAGATGGTGGGGGAATTGGCAGGAAAACGCCTCTGCCTATGATGGACATAAGTTTTTATTTTGCAAGCAATGTCTCCACCACTAGATCTAGACTCCAACTGACCTAGTACACATTACTGCCACCAGAGGGCACTGTCATCCCTCCTGCGACCTTATCTCAGTTTGTGATCTGTAGGGGGGAAATGGCACAAAAATGACTCAGGCTGTGCTGGGCTGCTGGGGAGAGTAAGCAAGGAGTGCGCTCTGTTTATTTTGGAACATTTTATTTATAGATGGAGTATATTTATCACACTGACACAAAACACTCCCCCTGATGTGCTTGGGGTCACAATACACAGTCTGCAGACACACAAACACCTCCTAATTTACCGAAATAATTTCAGTACAGACCTGAAAACTGCAGCACAGTGATGTGTAGACCCGCTCAGTACTCATAAACTGCCCAAATAACGCATAGTACAGCCTACAGCCCTACGCGCAAAATAATGCAATCAACACCTAGAAGCACCACCGCCACCCCCTATGCACTAGAGCCCACGGGAGGTTAGCGACAACCCCTGCCAAGTGACGCAGCTATCAGCTGTCAAACCACACACAGACGCCCAATAAGGGCCCGCACACATGAGGTGGTGGTGCCCCTTTCATACTTGACAGCAGGGAAATTGCTATCCAAATACGTGTTCACCTAGACACTGGTGCTGGTGCGACCAGCCAGGGACCCACGATCTGTAACACACGCGAGCCACCGCCGAATGCAGTTGGAAGTTGCATCTATTTTCAGGTATACAGCCGCTGTTATACTGAAGTCACAGAACTCCAAGGCGCAGCCCCTGTTTGCGGGGCACTTCACGGCAGCGCCTGTCTTCACTGTTGATGACAGAGTAGCCACAAACCTTCGCAAACGCATCTAATAATGTTCTCAGTCTTATAGTCATATCACGTGACTGTGTAAAAAACAATAACTGGGTTGACCTCACAGAAATTGTATACTGCCCCAGAAATAGTTAACGCTCGCTTTCTTGATGTCTCAGCCTGTATGCACAAAAATTCCTGCCCTAACGGAACCTGTTTATGAAAATAACGCAGAATAATGTCGAATGCAGTCTTCCTCGTGGATGTAACGTGCTACCCACTCCATCACATGTTACGCTCCCTGCTCTCAACATACGCAAATGTTCTCACTGCTATGTAGAGGCTCCTATATCCCAGCACAAAGGACGTGAATGAATCGAGCACTATGATTGCCTCTAACCGAATTTACCCACCAAATTACTGTTGTCGGTATCGAAGCTGTGGTGTCACCGCCAGACACCACACTTGCTAGGTGGTAGCTTAAATCGGCCGCGGTCCATTTAGTACATGTCGGACCCGCATGTCGCCACTGTGTGATCGCAGACCTAGCGCCACCACAAGGCAGGTCTCGAGAGACGATATAGCACTCGCCCCAGTTGTACGAGGAGATTGCTAGCGACCATACGGACGAAGCCTTCCTCTCATTTGCCGAGAGCCAGTTAGAATAGCCTTCTGCTAAGTCCATGGCTACGACCTAGCAAGGCGCCATTAGCCTTACCTACTTTGAGAGTTATAGTATAAATGTCTCAAGAAGAATGCTGTAGTCATCAAATAATAAAGTTAAGTATAAAGCAGCTACGTACTTTTCTTGCTACCATTCAATAGTTATCCTGTTCCAGAATTGACGCCCGTCGGCGTGAGTGTGTACGCGTGCCTTTCTATGGGCTACCCGTCACTGTGGACTGGCTGCCTTGTCAGTCCACTTCAGAAGCACCATCCACCTTTTCTTTCTGCAGGCGAGACTTTCAGTGGTAAAATTATTTTGCACAGATCGCTAAAGTGCATTCACAGTTAAACCCCTAAAGTTGTCTATAGATCATCAAATACATACTAGACTCACAAGGATAATGGAAGCCAGGAACTAAATTATTACCAGTGTAACTACAATTAAATATTACCATTGCTGCTACAGTCTGACACAGATCCATGCATAGGTAATGTCTGCAATTCACAGCTGTGCTTCTGGAACCAATCTCAGCATCTATAGCGCACATAATTTTCCATGTAAAAAAATTTCTCACGGTTATCGATGTGCTGAATCTATACGTACCTCACAATAGGACACACAGTCATCCTCTCTAGTCATGCCACAACATTGACCACAGGAACTTTACAATGCAATATATAAGTAGTAGGGCAACCTATGCGTCAATACACGCTGCTTTGTTGCCAAATTTACTCAAGGTGGCGGCGATGACGTAATCCAAGATGGCGGCAGCCTCTGGTTACCCATACTTTTTAAGTGTCCATAAAATGTAATCTTCCTTTTTCTCGTTGTATCTGTTATACAAGGTGACTCAGGAGGAAAGGTACACGCTTTGACTGATGTCAGTACTGGTGATGTGAACAAAAAAACTTCAAATGAACATTTGCCCTTTACCTTAACCATATCTGATACAGCTGTTTGAAAATCACGGGTGTAAGTACCACGCGCATCATCGCAAGCACTCACACGCGAAACAACCAAAGTGACATTAGGCTACGTAGTGTCGCGGTGCGTGACAGTTTCAAGGCGTAGCTCACTTGCGTGTGCTCAGGCGAGGAACACAGCCGCTGCCTGCAACAGACGCTACAGACGCTATGTGCGTTGCAGTCGACGGCGAGCGTTTTGAACATCATTTGTGAGGAAATGTACGCAATTAAACAAAACGTTTGTCCTGTTCCCCATCGTCTTCATTAGTTTCGCAGAAACAGTCAAGAACAGTATAATTATCTGTTCATACGAAGTTTTGGAGCTTTCAGAGCTATGGTCTGTGTGGATAGAAGTAAGAAAATATCCTGCTGCTCAGCCCGTGTGCACAGCTCGGACACCCCTATGTTGCAGGGCCGTTGCTAGACAAGTCGTGCATAAGCGGCAAGACGCCAAACACAGGATGTACCAAAAAGAATCATACGATTTCGCACGTCTATATTTCTGAAACTAATAAACATATACAATGAATTTGGTTTCTGATGAACGGGAAACTCGAAAAGTTTTTCGCATACCTTTTCATAGGTGTCCAATATGACCCCCTCGAGATGCGGTGTTCGAATTGTTCCCACACTGCAGCTAGCATGTCTTGAGTGACAGCTTCCAAAGCTGCTGTTACGTGATGTCTCAGTTCATTCATTGTTGTCGGTAACGGAGGCACATAAACAGTTTTTTATAAGCCCCCACAAGAAATAATCAGATAGGGTCGGGTCCCGTGACATTTGAGGCCACTAATGTAAGGCTGAATCATTTGGTCCAGTGTGGCCGATCCATCGTTCAGTAATCCTTTGATCTAAAGACTCCCGCACTTCCGCGCGACAGCGTCGCGGTGCCCCATCCTGTTGCTAGATGAAGTTGTTCGAATCGGACTCCAACTGTGGGAAAAGAAAGTTCTTAAGCATATCGAGATATGTGCTTCGAGTAACAGTGTTGTCAGCGGTGAAAGATGGACCGTACGCCCTTTCCCGTGAAACTGCTCAACATACATTACATTTTGCAGAGTCCCTCTTGTGTTGTACAACTTCACAGGGTTGTTCTGTACCTCATATTCTCACATTACGACGGTTCACCTTTCCATTTAATTGGAATGTTACCTCGTCACCAAACACTAAGCGTGGAAGAAAACTGTCATCCTCCATCTTGCCAAGAACGAAATTACAGAACTCCACACGTTGTTGTTGTGTCACCTTCAAGAAGAGCTTGCAGCAGCTGGATTTTGTGCGGTTCCACGTGTAAACGTAGACGCAACACGCGCCAGACGGACATCGGGGACATGCTGAGCTGCCGAGCTGCACGCGAAAGGGTTTCTGAGGACTCCTTGTGAAACTGTGGCGGACGCGTTCGACGTCGTGTCAGACACTCGGGGACGGCCCGGCGATTTGCCCTAACATCCTGTTTCTCGGAATTGTTCGTGCCATCGCCTAATGCTCTGTGCCGTACGAGGATCCACACCATACCTAGTACCAAAGACACGCTGAACAGTTATTACTGACCCATACTGCGCAAAACGTGGAACACAAAACGCTTTCTGTTGCCCCGACGCCATTTTTAGTATCTGTTTCGATAACTTAAATAAATTTACATTCGATAATCTAACCATGCAGGTTCGTAAAACCCATCTGTGTAAAGGTTTCTTAGATCGTCGCTGAGCAGCGACCACCTAATATTTCAAAGAATACCTTACGCGCCACGGCGCACAATACGAATTGTTCATAATTTGTATCGCTAGAGATATTTTGTGTTTCTTATCTTTTGACAGCTGAAGAATTGTAATCCTCTTCTTTTAACACAGTCGTGATATTATTTAAAGACGGCGGACGGTGGTCCGCAATCACTAACTAGTTATAATAAAATATTACTATTGTGCTGTGCTATGTAAGAATTTGTGTGTGCAGCTAAGATGAAATGTCGTAAATATTAAAGGACTTTATTTAAAGAAACAGCCAGCAAGATATAAAATTGAAATGTACGGAGCCTATTGTTAGAAATAATGACTAAGGTAATTAAATTGGTTTATTGTGCTCTCAAATGCTGTAGTGCCTGCTTATTACTTAAAGTACTTCTATACTATCCATCTCCTATTAATGGCAACAGAAATAACGGTGCGTTTATAGTTTTCATACAGCTACCGGGGACCCACTGCATCTCGGCAAACGTCATAGTTACGGCAGAATGCGCACTGCTATTTACCTTGTTTGTGATTTAAATCCAACTTCTTTTAACGTGTGGTGTAGTACAGCAAAGAAAATTAGCAGCTCTGTCTGGTCCCTTAGGTTTCTCTGTTCGTAGTTGCTATGTCTCATATCCGAACATGATCACGAACATAAATAAATTAAGTGGCAATGCGAACTGTGTTCTTAATCTTGAGAACGCTACGCCTTCTGCAAACGATGTCAGGTGATATATAGATAAACTATAACTAACAGTACTTAAGTTTTTTCAAAAGTCTTTGCTCTTCCCGCCAATAAGTGGTGCAAAACTCACAACACATTTCTGAATCTTCACAAGAGAATAATAATTTGATCAAAATATAATATTTTTAAAAGAAAAAAATACCACCACACTTGGCGCCCGAACAGGGACTTGACTGAAATAACGAAAATCAGTCCTCTTTGCTGTTAATAAAGATGTATCTAACAATACATTTATTTTTCATGCGGACGCTACGCGCTTAAAAAATTGTGGACGAAAATTTCAAGGAGGAAAGGTGAGCCGACGGCGGAAAAAGGAGAAATTTTATACCCAGTTGCCGACTTCTAAGACATCAAACGTAAATTAAGAAAAAATTTCATATGCAGTTGTGACGCTTCAGTAGTACAGTTGTCTTTCGAGCTACATTACCATTCTTCCTTTTATTTCCATCAGCACATTTATAAAATCAGCTTAAACTTATTATTTTTTTTAGTCAGAATTTAATAGGTTTTGCAACGTATTGTCGGAATTCCATTGTTGAGCTTGATGTCAATGTTTAAATATGGCGTCGTGTTACATGTAAAATGCTAGGTCTGTGTGCTAATTCAGTTGTTTAGTGTACCCGTCTTCCATCTTGTCTTGTCCGCTTCAGTTCACAGTCGCTTGTTAGGTGAGTGCAACTCCCATACTTGACAGACAGCACGTGACCTGACGTCACAAGCAAAGGACAGACGACCCGCGTAGCAGACCGCGTGTAGCTGACGTAATACTGTTGACGAACAGACACCGCGAGATGGAGGAGGGTAAACAGAAATTAATGCCGACAGCAGGTGACAATGACAATATGAACAGCACTCAATATTCGTTGCGCTCACGTGCAATTAGCATGCGAGTGGAGGCGGGGGCTAACGCCGGTGATACGATTAACAAAGACCAAACAATTCAAACGATTCCTGCGGGTAGCAACCCAACTGTAGATACGAATGCTACGCGCCTTCAAATCCAAAATTGGATGGAAAATAATGATAGGTAAAAGGGACAATTGCGGTTAGAAAAAGAACGAAAAGCAAGAGAGAGAGCTGAACGAGAGGAGGAAAACAAAAAGAACTAATGCGAGCGTTTACCGATTTAAATAAACAATTTGAAGTGGTAAAAACTGAAATAACTACCGACTTGAAAACTGATCTGAATACCCGATTGGGCAAGGTCAAGTCGGAAATAAGTGGGCAAATCGAAGCAGTAAAAACTGAGATCTGTAAACAGGTTGAGGCTGAGATCTCTAATAAATAATCTGTCTCTAATGAATTTGATGCAGCACTAGGAGCTGCCAAGGGTGAAATTATCCCTTTCGTGATCTGTGGGAAACATGCTTCCCACTACAATGAACTAGCTCCTAGTCCCGTGGGATTCACAGTTCCCACTGTTTTTTTGCTGTACCTTCGCGCAGAGGCTTAGTATAGCTGAGTGTTGCTCTGTAGAGGATCCTTTCAGTGCTGTTTGCGTGACATTTTGTGATACTTTTGATTTTTGCTATGGTGTCTTATTATCTGCTGTTCCCTGTTTGTTGTAAAATGTGTTTTACTTACATTACTTGTGGACTTTACTTGTAATATTTGATTTTGTTGGTGGGAAGTGTCCGTCCCACCGCCTCTTTGGTAGCCCATTGTTTTACGTCTCTAGAACGAATATTTCTATATTTAGCCACATTTATTTGACACTTTTGACTTAGTGGGTTTCAGAAATAATGCACTGATCATTATGTTACTAAAGAATGTCAAGTTTACCATACCAAACCAAGTGCTTGCTTCCGTTGAATCTGTCATAGTATTTTTTACACTCTCCAGTTCTCTATTTGCATTGCCTTCCTTTCAGATGTCTCATTCCCTAGACCTCAGCAATCCTAAACATGTTAACGAAATTTATAATATATTATTTTCATTACCTGATGACAGAACCTGAAGGAGATGAAGGTGCAGCAGATGAACTGAATGTTCTAGGTAACACAGTCACCAGTGATTCAAGACATTTTTCTGTGGAACAAGACATTTATGGTGATAAACATGACAGTGAATCATTCGTGCTTCCGACTGTTGCCAGTAGTGATACGTTGGACAGTGAAAGTGAGGAAGAATGCAACGGCGACTGTTATTACTTCAACAATGGAAAGAACAACTTTGAAACACGAATGGAAGGAAAACCAAAATTTCTCTGTAGTGCCAATGATCGGGAGCTCACTTAGTTTTCTAAGTTCTTTGATGACGATGCTTTCACTCTTATTGTAAATGAAACAAACTTGTATGCAAAAACAAAATCGTGGTAGTATATATCAATCAAACACCTGGGTGGACGCAACTACTCAAGAAATGAGCGCTTGGATGTCTTATTCTAATGGGAATTCACCAACTTCTTGCTCTCTAACTTCTGGAGTTCAGACCCTATACTAAAAGTAGAGCCAATTGCTAATGAAATGACAAGTAAAAGATTTAAAAAGATTGTAGAGAATGTCCACTGTAATAACAACGAAACTGCAAAGCCAAGAAATCGTCCAGAATATGATAAATGCATAAATTGCCATTGATTGAAAAGCTTTTGCAGAGCTGTAAGAATAATTATGAGCCCTCATCATTTATGTGAGTGGATGAATCGATGATTCCTTTCAAAGGACGATCATCTGTGAAACAGTATATGCCAATGAAGCCGGTGAAACGAGGCTACAAAGTGTGGTGCTTGTCACATTCACTCACTGGATATATAATGAACTTTGATGTTTACACAGGGAAGTATAGGCAGATAGTGACTTTTCATTGGGCGAAAGGGTTGTAGTAGATCTAACAAAGGAAATAAATAATAAAAATAATGTAGTTGCATTTGACAGATTCTTCACCACCGTGAAATTGATGTCAACACTTTTGAAGAAGGGTGTGTATGGATGAGCGACAGTGAAGACCAAAAGGAAAGATTTACCCAAATTTATGAAGGAAAACGTAAAATTGGAACGAGGAGAATTCCAGTTTGAAACAAAAGGAGCCATTTCTGCAGTAAAATGGATGGATAGCCGCCCAGTTACTTTTTTGTCCTCAATTCATGACCCAAGATCAACAGCCACAGTGAAAAGGGAAAACAAGGATGGTACTAGTACAGAGATTTCTTGTCCTGGAGTTGTGGCTGTAAACAACAAAATAATGGGTGGTGTCGATAAGTTTTATCGATTACGAGAAAGGTATGCTACTGGCAAACGTTCTGTAAAATGGTGGCACAGAATATTTTGTTTCCTGGTGGACGTTGCCGTAGTGAACAGTTTTATCCTGTAGAAAATAAGTAACAGAGAAAGTCGACAGCATGATCTTTTTTTTTTTTTTTTTTTGTGGTTTTAGGGCGCACAACTTCAACGGTCATTAGCGCCCAGACTACGTGAGGAATGCTCCGCGAGTCACAAGTTTAAAACAGCAACGAAACGGAAAACACGATAAAAGACAGACTGACAGGCATACGATTAAAAAAGGAAAACAGCAGAATCAAATGTCCTTTGAGAGGGTTGTCAAATTGATAAAATGAAGAACGCGAGCAGCAGCTCGTGGGTCATCCGCTAAAATGGCTTCTACAGTACACGGCAGGCCACGATCAAGACGCAGGGTGTTAAAATCTGGACAGACCGTTAAAATATGGCAGACTGTCAGCAATTGCCCACAGGGGCAGAACGGCGCCGGCGCAGCAGTCAGCAGATGCCGATGGCTGAACCGGCAGTGGCCAATTCGTAACCGGGCCAAAACGACCTCCTCCCGCCGAGAAGGGCGTGAGGAGGACGTCCAAGCCACGGGAAGAGGTTTCAGGGCCCGAAGTTTGTTGTCGGTAAGTGCAGCCCAATCGGCATGCCACTGCGATAAAATGCGCCGACAAATTACTCTGCTGCAATCTGACGAAGGGACACAACAAGATGCTGTCCGAGGCTGGAGGACCGCAGCCTTGGCCGCGGCATCTGCAGCTTCGTTCCCAGGGATACCGACATGGCCAGGAACCCACATAAAGCTAACCGGAGAACCGATGTCCACCAGCTGCTGGAGAGAGCGTTGGATCCGGTGCACGAAAGGGTGAACCGGGTACAGATCACTGAGGCTCTGGATAGCGCTCAGGGAATCGGAGCAGATGATATATGCAGAATGTCGGTGGCGGTAGATGTAAAGGACAGCCTGGTAGAGGGCAAAGAGCTCAGTTGTGAAGACCGAACAAAGGCCATGGAGCCGGTATTTGAAACTTTGTGCCCCGACAATAAAGGAACAACCAACCCCGTCATTGGTCTTAGAGCCATCTGTATAAATGAAGGTCATATTCATGAACTTCGAACGAAGTTCGATAAAACGGGAGTGGTAGACTGAACCGGGGGTAACCTCCTTCGGGAGCGAGCAGAGGTCAAGGTGGACGCGAACCTGAACCTGGAGCCAAGGTGGCGTGTGGCTTTCGCCCACTCGAAAGGTTGCAGGGAGTGAAAAATTAAGGTGTTGAAGGAGGCGACGAAAGCGAACTCCAGGGGGTAGCAGGGCAGAGACATACAACCCGTATTGGCTGTCGAGAGAGTCATCAAAAAAGGAACGATAAGACGGGTGGTCGGGCATTGCCAGTAGCCGACAGGCATACCGACAAAGCAGTATATCACGCCGGTAGGTGAGTGGCAACTCACCAGCGTCAGCATGAAGACTCTCGACGGGACTAGTATAAAACGCTCCGATCGCAAGTCGTAAACCCCGATGTTGTATGGAGTTGAGGCGGCGTAAGATGGATGGCCGTGCAGAGGAGTATACGAAGCTCCCATAATCCAGCTTGGAGCGGACGATCGACCGATATAGACGAAGCAGGACGGTTCGATCCGCTCCCCACGACATACCACTGAGAACACGAAGGACATTTAGAGAACGGGTACAACGGGCAGCCAAATATGACACATGTGGAGACCAACTAAGTTTCCTGTCAAATGTAAGACCTAAAAATTTTGTTGTCTCCACGATTGGGAGAGCAACAGGACCGAGTCGTAAGGACGGTGGGAGAAACTCTTTGTAGCGCCACAAGTTAATACAGACCGTCTTCTCGGCAGAAAAACGGAAGCCATTGGCGACACTCCAGGAGTAAAGACGGTCAAGAGAACGCTGAAGACAGCGCTCCAGGAAACACGTACGCTGCGCGCTGCAATAGATGGTAAAATCGTCTACGAAAAGGGAGCCTGATACATCAGCTGGGAGGCAATCCATTATTGGATTGATCGCTATGGCGAAGAGAGCGACGCTCAAAACTGAGCCCTGTGGCACCCCATTCTCCTGGTGAAAGGTGTCTGACAGGACAGAACCCACACGTACCCTGAACTGTCGATCCATTAAAAACGAACGAATAAAAAGAGGGAGGCGACCGCGAAGGCCCCATGTATGCATGGTGCGGAGAATGCCCGCCCTCCAACAGGTGTCGTAAGCCTTCTCCAAATCAAAGAACACAGCCGCGGTCGGGCGCTTCCGCAAGAAGTTATTCATAATGAAGGTCGACAAGGTAACCAGATGGTCGACAGCAGAGCGGCGCCTACGAAATCCACATTGTACATTGGTAAGTAGGCGTCGAGACTCGAGCAGCCAAACCAATCGAGAGTTAACCATTCGCTCCATCACTTTACAGACACAGCTGGTAAGCGAGATGGGTCGATAACTGGAAGGCAAGTGCTTGTCCTTCCCCGGCTTAGGAATCGGGACAACAATAGACTCGCGCCAGCATGCGGGAACATGTCCCTCAATCCAGATGCGATTGTAAGTACGAAGAAGAAAACCTTTACCCGCAGGAGAAAGGTTCTTCAGCATCTGAATATGAATAGAATCAGGCCCTGGAGCGGAGGACCGTGATCGGCCAAGTGCGTTTTCGAGTTCCCGCATGGTGAATGGGGCATTATAAGTTTCACGATTCGAGGAGCGGAAGTTAGGTGGCCTAGCCTCCTCTGCCTGTTTGCGGGGGAGGAAGGCAGGGTGGTAATGAGCGGAGCTCGAAACCTCGGCGAAAAAGCGGCCTAAGGCATTGGAGACATCCTCAGGGGGCACAAGGACGTCATTCGCGACCGTCAAGCCAGAAACTGGTGAGTAGACCTTAGTGCCAGATAGCCGGCGCAGGCTACCCCAGACGACAGAAGAAGGAGTAAAGCTGTTGAAGGTGCTGGTGAAAGCAGCCCAGCTGGCTTTCTTGCTTTCTTTAATAACACGACGACACAGAGCACGTAATCGTTTATAATTGATACAATTCGCCACTGTAGGGTGGCGTTTAAAGGTGCGTAAAGCACGTCGACGAGCACGTAAAGCGTCTCTACATGCTGCAGTCCACCAGGGGACCGGTACGCGACGTGGAGAAGAAGTAGGGTGAGGGATGGAATATTCAGCAGCAGCGAGAATGACGTCCGTGAGGTGTGCGACCTGACGATCGCAGCTTGTGAAGGTTTGATCCTGAAAGGTCGCCCTGGAAGAGAAGAGCCCCCAGTCTGCCCTGGAGATGGTCCAACTAGAGGAGCACGGAGAGGGGGTATGCTGCAGGAGATGCATAACACACGGTAAGTGGTCGCTCGAATATGTATCAGAAAGTGCATACCACTCAAACCGGCGTGCAAGTTGGGGGGTACATATAGAGAGGTCTAAATGGGAATAGGTGTGAGATGTGTCCGAAAGAAAAGTAGGGGCGCCAGTTTTGAGGCAGACAAGATTGAGCTGGTTGAAAAGGTCTGCTAACAGGGAGCCCCTCGAGCAGGATGCTGGAGAGCCCCAAAGGGGATGGTGGGCATTGAAGTCTCCAGTTAACAAAAATGGTGCAGGTAGCTGAGCAATAAGTTGCATCATGTCTGCCCTGGTAACAGCAGATGACGATGGAGTGTAAACGGTACAAATGGAAAATGTAAAAGTGGGGAGAGTAATGCGGATGGCTACTGCCTGCAGGCCGGTGTGCAACGTGATGGGAACGTAGTAAATATCATCCCGGACCAGCAACATAACCCCTCCATGGGCCGGGGTACCTACCACAGGGGGTAGGTCAAAACACACAGAGGTGTAGTGTGCCAAGGCAATTTGATCACAAGGGCGTAGCTTCGTTTCCTGGAGGGCTACGACGAGCGGACGGTGCAAGCGGAGCAGCAACTTCAAGTCCTCTCGGTTGGAGCGAATGCTGCGAATATTCCAGTGAATAAGTGCCATCGTAAGAAAAGGAAGATAAAAGAAGGGGTCACCTCGAAGGCCGCGGAGGGCCTGGCTTCGAGCGAGCACTGCCGCCGCTATCAGTAGGCGGACAGTCATCGTCCATGGGGTCTATAGGTTCATCGGCCATCTTGGTAAGATGGCCGGGAGGGGGAGCTTCCTCCGCCGGTGAACGGCCACATGGTCGGCTACCAGCGGTGAGGCCAGGCGAAACGGATGACGGCCTGGGGCGGCAACCGCTGGGTGGCGCAGGAGAAGAAATGCGCCGTGGCGGAGAAGGAGAACTGTGCTTCCTATGAGCCTTCTTGGAAGGACGTTTGGTGGAAGTACCGGTCGAAGGCTGGGAGGTCGAGGTACGTAGGAAGTCTGCATGGGACGGTTCCTTCTTAAAGGCCTGTGCATCTGACTTCTGGGTCTTCATCTTGGCAGAATCTGATGAAGGTGCTTGGGTCTGAGGGGTGACGGGAGGAAGAGGAGACGTCGACCGGGCGATCTTAGCACTGGCCGAACGGACGACCGTGGTGCTGAAGGTCAGATCGCATGTCTGGGTTGCCACCTCCCTGGTAGTCCGAGGAGAGGCGAGGACACTACTGTATTTCCCCGCTGGGAGCAGCGTGGGCTTCCTACTAGCCAATAGCTTGCGAGCAGCCGAGGTGGACACTTTCTCTTTGACCCGAATTTCTTGGATACATCGTTCGTCCTTGTAGACAGGACAGTCGCGGGAGGATGCGGCATGGTCACCCTGACAGTTCACACAACGAGGAGACAGAGGTGGACAGTCACCCTCATGGGCATCCCTGCCACAAGTGACACATTTAGCCGCATTGGAACAAGACTGTCGAGTGTGATTGAAACGCTGACACTGGTAACAGCGCGTAGGTGTCGGGACATAGGGGCGAACAGAAATAACCTCGTAGCCCGCCTTGATGCGCGATGGCAGCTTAACACTATCGAAGGTCAAGAAAAGTGTCCGGGTTGGTACAAGGTCATTGTTGACCTTCTTCATGACCCTATGGAAAGCCGTCACGCCCTGCTCAGCGAGGAAAGATTGAATCTCCTCGTCAGTCAGTCCGTCGAGGGAGCTAGTATAGACCACACCACGAGACGAATTCAAAGTTCGGTGAGCCTCCACCCGCACAGGGAACGTGTACAGGAGTGTGGCCCAAAGCAGTTTTTGTGCCTGAAAGGCGCTCTCAGTTTCTAGTAATAAGGTACCGTTACGCAACCTGGTACAAGATTTGACAGATCCGGCTATGGCACCTACACCCTTCTGGATAACGAAAGGGTTGACAAGGGAAAAATCCTTTCCGTCCTCCGATCGAGAAACGACGAGGAACTGTGGGGCAGGCGGTAGTACTTTTGTCACTGTTGGCTGGTCACGTTTCCGTTTTTGGGCCGAAGTCGAGACGGAGTGAAATCCATTGCGGAGGAATCCCCCATGATTGCCAGCGTCTCCGATAGCGCGCTCCTTCCTTGTGGGGACCCTCTCAGAGGGCGCTCCCGCCTTAGGTGAATGTTTACACCTCAGGTCACACCTCCCGAGAAACAGACGGAGGGACCAATCGGCATGGTCAGAAGGTATCAGCTCAGGCAATCACCCCTCCCCGGGCCTGGCCTTTACCAGGGGGTAAGCGCGTGCCTTACATGTCTACCCAGGGCGGGGAATTACGCGTTACCCCGTCACCGGCTACGCGTGCGAACGCGTGGGTCGGCCTTCAGGCACGCACAGGGAGGAAGGAAGAAGAGGAAAAGGAGGAGAGAGAGGGAGAGAGAGGACAGACTGTCTCAAACGCCGAGGCGGAGACCAGAGAAGGCAAGGAGAAGAAGGTAATGAGAAGGCAAGGAGAAGAAGGCAATGAGAAGGCAATGAGAAGGCAAGGAGAAGGCAAGGAGAAGACAAGGAAAGAGTAAGGAAGACTGAGGTGGAAAAGAGCAAAGAAAGGAACCTACCAAAGGAAGGAAGAAACGAGAAGTGAAAAAGCACAATGACCGCAAATAGAGGTCGTGGAACCGTCCGTCTCCGGACGCAGGCGCTAACGACCCCCTTGAGGGGGTAGGAGTCCTTTTAGTCGCCTCTTACGACAGGCAGGAATACCTCGGGCCTATTCTTACCCCGGACCCGCAGGCGGGGACAGCATGATCAGCTCACATACAGGATCCATGTAGCCAGACAATTGATCGCTGGCTTCTCATCCCGAAAAAGGCGTGGACAAAAATCTGTCTTTCTGGCAGAAAGGGGTAAAGTACCTGAAAATGTTCGTCATGTGGCTGTAGGGGAGCATCAAGCCATTTTAGGAGAAACCTACAGGAGGTGGCATGATTGTAGTACCAAAGCTGCGGAAAAGCGCACTTGCTGTGTTTGTACATATTGTCAAATACTACTTTGTATAGACCCAAGTTTCAGAAAATTTCATGGCATGTAATTGTGAATAAGCATTGTAACAAGAGAAGTAAATTTATCAAATAAATATGACATATATTGAAAAAGTTGTTTTTGTCATTTAACTCCAAGGAAGGGCAGTGCGAAGAATACTTCCCACCTTGTTGTGTGACCTCACTTTCACAGTTGGAGCAAATTTGATATTCTGTATGATAAATATACCTATCTGTTAACTACTATCTGCTCTCCATTCATTAAAAACAATTGCTCAATAATTTTGCCCACGAAAGGGTTAATGCCACGGTAGAAGCATACCATAACGAAACTGTAGCATTAAAGGGTAATTGTGATACGAAGTCAAAGAAGGTCAGCGCCGTGAAACTGGTTGTCATTAATATGGGAAAGGAGACAGATGATTTGACGAAACAAGTAGAATCCCTTGGCATAGAGGAGCAGGTAAAAATTACGGTACAGGCTCACGCCGAAGCGTTATCCGACCACTACACAGAGTGGATAAAAACCAAAGACCATCTGATAGAAAAAAAGATAAAGACAGAACTGTAGGAAGTAGTGAGGGAAGTTACTTACGATCTTTTGGCGGAACCAGGAAAATTGTGAAACACCCCGTTATCTGAGCTAGGACAGATAAGGCGAACTTTGGCACAAGACCTTCCTCAATGGAAGCAGCAGGTCACTGAAGAGGTGCAGACACTAAAGAACAAAGTGGAAAGTCCCTCACATCCGATGGGTAGCGCATGGAATCACTCCCCATACCGAAATGACAATAGGCAAATCATTACCGCTCTCCACTTGGCGACACGTCATACCACAGTCCGACAGACGCAGTGCAGAACCACACTGAAGTGAACAGCCCACCAACACTCATTACCCAAATGCAGGAAGAAAGTGTATTGAAACAAAACATTTCCAACCTTTCACCCGCAAAAACGTGTCATACACCCGATCTGGAGTATTTCCGAACAGTTGGACAGACAAGCAAAGAATACAGTTCGTAACGAGGTATATAACAGGAGATGCCGCCTTATGGGGAACGGAAATGACAGACAAGTGCAGAGCCTATAATGAATTCGAGAGGATGTTTCTGAACAAATTTTGGAGTGATGGTGTTCAGCAGCGCTTAAGAAAAGAAGTGTTCAATGCCGAAATGTTCGGTCCGAAACACGGCAGCCTCAGAAGATATTTAGAAAAATATTTAGCAAAAATTAAATTCTGGGACTCGCCAATTACAAATAAAGACGCGATCCTGATTTTGAAAACTAAATTGCCCATCTCTATAAGGGAGAGGACGATACTGAAGCATTTCTTTCCATATTGGACTCATTGCATTTGATTCGCAAAGACGCGATAGCAAATGTTGGTAGCGCTCCGAATGAAGTGAGCAGCCGAAACAGTGGAGTTTAATAGACCGGTATTACACTGTCAAATTTCTTTGTCAAAGATTCCATCAAAGATGTGATCAAATATTCCGTCAAATATATTTGACAAAGATCTTTGACGTAGCGCTAGAAGGGGTATTACACTGTCATCAAAGTTTTCGTCAAAGTTCAAAATGGCCGACAACAACTTGTTATTAACCGCAGCAGTTGCACGTACCGCAATTGCATTGTGTGCACATGCGGAAAAGAAGTGGGGGGGAAAAAAGGGACCATACATACGAGGTTGACAGTTTTATATTCCTGGGATTACAACTTGATAATAAATTCAGTTGGGAGGAGCACACCACAGAACTGCAGAAACGCCTTAACAAATCTGTATTTGCAATTCGAGTGTTAGCGCACAAAGGCAACATAAAAATGAAAAAGCTTGCATACTTTGCCTACTTTCATACCATTATGCCATATGGTATAATATTTTGGGGTAACTCTCCAAGTCAAACAAAAGTTTTCAGAGTCCAAAAGCGTGTAATATGTATTATTTGTGGAGTAAACTCACGGACCTCCTGCTGAAACCTCTTCAAAGAACTGGGTGTACTAACTACTACCTCTCAGTATATTTACTCCTTAATGAAATTTGTCCTAAATAATATATCTCTTTTTCCAACAAACAACTCAGTTCATACATACAATACCAGGACCAAAAATGATCTGCACAAGGACTTAAAAGCACTTACTTCAGTTCAAAAAGGGGTCCACTGCTCAGGAACACTAATCTTCAATAGTTTGCCAGCAAACACAAAAAAAATTAGTTACAAATAAAGATCAGTTTAAAAGGAGCCTGAAAGACTTACTAGTGGCCCACTCCTACTCCATTGACGAAATTTTTAATAGAAACAAATGATGTATTGTATTTATTCATACTATTAGTATTGTTATTTCAGCTTAAAAAATTGACATGTTCCACATCCACGAGGATCTCCTCAGCACGGATCTATGGAATGAAAAACTAATCTAATCTGGGTGAAGCCGTGGGTTTTACGACAACACGATAAAAGCATTCAACAAAACTTGTTACGTGAGCTTACAGTGGAAGACGTCAAGTCATACATCAATTACTTAAGAATGGATGAGCATACATTTCTGTATGTGCACAGGAAGTGTATCCTCATATCACAAAGCACAATATTCACCTAAAAACTGCTACATCTGCAGAAGACAGGCTCACTGTAACACTCCGATTCCTTGCTACAGGAGAGGGTTATGTTATGTTATGTTATGTTAGGTCAGGTCAGGTCAGGTCTCCAATCTTCTTAATCTATTTTTGTATTCAGGGTGCCTCACGTTGTAAAGCGCCTCATCAGCTTCATACATCTCTATTAATTTTGCAGTTGTCGGCACACACCAATTGTATTTACCGGCAATGTTTATGAAAACACTACAGACGGCAGAACGCTGCAGCGATGCTAGCGCTCCATGTGGTAACATGTCACACTGCAGTGAACAGAAGACAAGCGACTTCTTTGATCAAACCTACAGCGATATCCTAGATTTGATCAAATATTGGACGACATTTGACAAAGTTCCTATTACACCATCAAATATCTTTGACAAAGATATTTGACAAAGAAATTTGATAGTGTAATACCGGCCTTACGCGGCCAACAATGGCAATGAGGGAAGAGCGCGCGGAAGCGACGCTTACTACCAACCGTCCGGCGGCTGCAGAAATCAACAGGTGTCGCACGGAAGTGGACAGTTTCGACCGAAGGGTAATAATAAACAACGGTACAATCCACAGAATCAGTACGGAAACAAACCACCAAAGGAAATTATCAGTGCAGACCAGTCTTTAACAGGACGCGTGGGTGGAAATCACATAAATGGCATGGGACAAGTGGAAGACAACAACATTTTGCTAATAATAACAACACAATACACTACATGGCCCAGAATACATTTCGACCTCCGACAAACATGATTTTTCCCGGTCCCTCAAATGATTATGCAGGAAATCCGAAGCCTAAACGGCAAAGGACTACAGAAATCTATTATGCGCAAAGTGGATCGAACACGGAACAAGATCCTTGTCCAGCACCCTTCGTGCCACAGTCACAACACCAACACGAAAGAGAGGAGACGTTAAGGGCGATATCCGCTAGGGATAACCACTACAATTAAGAAAACTAGAAACAGCATTTTTAGCCTCCACAAGAAGCTGACACCAAAATCAGGCAGGCGTTGATTTCACCGACAACGTATACAAACCTCCGTAAGAAAGCATTTGACAAAAAGGTAAATAAGGTTATTGAATATGGAGAAGGTGAGAGAATCTTACTAAGGACTCATTTTAAACCATCGAAGCTACGAAATAAAAATCGTAAGTGGCAGCGCGTTTATGAAGGCCCATCTGTTATTGTCGGGAAGCCGCACACAGGAAGCTACTTGCTAGCCGACCCCGTCACTGGAACCGTTAAAGGTCTGTTCCACCATAGTGACTTCAGAAAATTCCACAATGGTAACACAAGAAATTTACAAGTATTAGTAGTACGAGGCGATTACAAAGCATCATCAGAGAACAAGGTAAGTCGTCGACGTCGAATGATAACTCAAGAAAAATGACAAGCCAGCAGTTAATAAAGAGAGAACTTAGTACATAAGTATATGATGCATGCTCGTGTTTTTGTTTTGTTTTTTTTTTTTTTTTTTTTTTGAGAAACTAAAGTCTCTCGGAGGACAAGTTGTAGTCCTGTGTACAATAAAGGGTCATAACTTTTCGTGACTAGAATCAAAGAATAACAGAGGATATCGTAATGAGAGCGACACATTACGTAAAAGAGAAAGGGAGTAAATTATAATATGCTAAAGAACATGTGTCAGATCGGATGCTTAGAAGAAGTAATGTATGTGGGAAAACTTAATTAGGAACAGAGTTTTAAATTCTATGGCAGATAAGTTATGCTGACGCAAATTCGAAGGTGTAGCAAGTAAAAGACGGGGTAGAGATAACACTATAAGTTCCACGGAAATGTTATACTTGAGAAATGCCAGCCGCAAGACTAAATGTAGCGATTAATAACAGCAGTCCGCAATGCTTTAAAAAGTGATGCCTCAAAAAAAAAAAGTAAATGAAAAATAAAATGAATGGATGACAGCTTCTTGTAGAAGACTACAGAGTCAAGTAACCAAGTAAACAATTGGTCAAACAAGCACATCCATAGAGGCATGTAAATGAATCAGTTATATTTTCTAAGTGAATGACACGCAAAAAGCAACTGCAGCAGCATAAGCGATCGCATACAAATGTTTCTTGTTTAGTATGATAATTTTTATAATGTCCAGATTATTTAAAGGCTGAATTTTGTGTTCCTTTATAAAATCTTATCCAAAATACCGACCCCTGATAATCCTTCAAACATCCTATTCCAAGGATCAGCTCGTAGAGGTTTACTTGTACTAGGCGAAGCAAACTCGTATGAAAAGCGTGTAGGTTCGCGACGAGATCAGTTAAATTTTGCTTGTTGAAGGAAATTAGAGTGAAGCCACTTGTTTGGCATGCAGTTGAGTTTGTTGTCTTTGTAACAAGCGATTAGTCCGTCATCGACGGTATATTTTGAAGCGAATAGTATTCAGCATGGAAAAGGAGGCAGTCTCTCTGTATGGAGGCTGCCCTCAATTTAAACAACACAGTAAACACAAATTAATGGACACATAAATGAAAAGAGTAATAAAAAGAGGCGTGTTCTCAAAGAGAAAGTCTATTACTTTGTCTTTGAGACAATTAAAAATTTTTATAAGAATTGCACGGTAAAGAATAAATGAAACTGGTAGCTGAGTTAATTTTAACTGGTAGACGAGAGAGAGAGCCATAAAGAGAATTATCGACAGCAGTTCTGTACCGGACGTGACCATTAGATTAAGAATATATATGTATATATAAACAAACTATGTAAATATTGTTAGGCAAGGTATCTTGTTATCCTTCTGTGAAAGTGTTATTTTTGCAAAGAGAAAGTGAGATGAAGGACGACGTTTAGTTCACGAACGCCTGTCAAAGTGAAAGTGAAAATTTGTGCGCCCAAAAGCGAGTCTGTGTCACGACTCTTTAAACCACACCTTGTGTGCATCAGTTTATTTTTAACGTGTGCAACGGTCAGTGAATAAGTATCGTTCGCCATGCAGCCCACGCAAGCCAGCAGAATAACTTGTATTCACTTACCTGTGAGTCCTTAACAGCCAGTTGGCGAGTGGTACGGCGAGATGACTTCGTGCAGGCTCCCTCGGTGACGCAACAGCAGCAGCCCTCAAACAACGTGCTTTAAACGCAGCACGTTGTCGGCGGACAACACGACACACACACAGTCTACGATAGCGCGCGCCATACTGGCCGGTGTTGGTCTGTCAACATCGCCGCGCAGCGGCGTCTGACGAAATAATGGATATTGGAAACTTTAATGGCCAGGTCCGCGTGGCTCGCTCCGGCAATAATCATACTACTTTGAAGGACACTGTTCTATATGTACATAGAAAACATCATATTTTAGAGACTGATAGAGAACGATTTGTACTAAGCAAATAATAATACGGTCACTACTAGAATAAATTTCGGTCACGGTCAGAACGAGATTTATATTTGCCTTAACCGCTGTCGTAAACAAGAGCAGAAATCAGTGCGAAATGAAAGAAAGAAAGAAATGATCCTTAGCCATCCTGAACCTATTGTAATTAAACCGATAATTTTAAGTAATACTAATGCAGAGTATTCTCCATTTATGTTCCATATTCCATGAGTTGACGGAGAATGGAAAACTCCATTCAGTGAAGTGGTGGAAAAGGGACTCTCATCGTGAGAGATTCTTGACAAATAACTCGACGGCACAGTGTGATCCACGAACCAATGTACAATGTGTGTAAAATAAGAAAGAATATTACGATGGAATAAACACGAGCCTATCGAGCTTGTAGACACATTGAAAATTTGGAAACCGTGTGAAAGAATAATGAAAATGTCATGCCAAATTCATAGTTTGTTGCATTTTAGGATTATATAGGTACTTCTATGTGTATGTATTTTTTTTCTGCGACAATGCCTGTCATGTCCACTTAATGTATATAGCTCTGTATTGTGAATAGTAATACTTCCCATGTTGTTGTAGATGTTAAGAAACCATGTGACCAAAACACAGATGCAGAATAAGTGCACAAAGACAATTTTTACTGATGATCTTAATAATGACTGTTTTCTCTAGTATCGTAACTTTATGAAACGTCAAGTGTATAGTACTATGTGACCACACAATTTCAGCAATAGACATGTATTAAAAGCCACTAATATTACGAGTGACATGAGGACGATATTCCTCCCCTCCTCATGGGAGGCACTGTAATATTAGTATCTGTTTCGATAACTTAAATAAATTTACATTCGATAATCTAACCATGCAGGTTCGTAAAACCCATCTGTGTAAAGGTTTCTTAGATCGTCGCTGAGCAGCGACCACCTAATATTTCAAAGAATACCTTACGCGCCACGGCGCACAATACGAATTGTTCATAATTTGTATCGCTAGAGATATTTTGTGTTTCTTATCTTTTGACAGCTGAAGAATTGTAATCCTCTTCTTTTAACACAGTCGTGATATTATTTAAAGACGGCGGACGGTGGTCCGCAATCACTAACTAGTTATAATAAAATATTACTATTGTGCTGTGCTATGTAAGAATTTATGTGTGCAGCTAAGATGAAATGTCGTAAATATTAAAGGACTTTATTTAAAGAAACAGCCAGCAAGATATAAAATTGAAATGTACGGAGCCTATTGTTAGAAATACTGACTAAGGTAATTAAATTGGTTTATTGTGCTCTCAAATGCTGTAGTGCCTGCTTATTACTTAAAGTACTTCTATACTATCCATCTCCTATTAATGGCAACAGAAATAACGGTGCGTTTATAGTTTTCATACAGCTACCGGGGACCCACTGCATCTCGGCAAACGTCATAGTTACGGCAGAATGCGCACTGCTATTTACCTTGTTTGTGATTTAAATCCAACTTCTTTTAACGTGTGGTGTAGTACAGCAAAGAAAATTAGCAGCTCTGTCTGGTCCCTTAGGTTTCTCTGTTCGTAGTTGCTGTGTCTCATATCCGGTCGTGATCGAACATGATAAATTAAGTGGCAATGCGAACTGTGTTCTTAATATTGAGAACGCTACGCCTTCTGCAAACGATTTCAGGTGAAATATAGATAAACTATAACTAACAGTACTTAAGTTTTTTCAAAAGTCTTTGCTCTTCCCGCCAATAAGTGGTGCAAAACTCACAACATATTTCTGAATCTTCACAAGAGAATAATAATTTGAGCAGAATATAATTAAAAAAAAAAAAACACCACATCTTCCGGACGACAGCGTCGCGGTGCCACATCCTGTTGCTAGATGAAGTTGTTCGAATCGGACTCCAACTGTGGGAAAAGAAAGTTCTTAAGCATATCGAGATATGTGCTTCGAGTAACAGTGTTGTCAGCGAAGAAAGATGGACCGTACGCCTTTTCCCGTGAAACTGCTCAACATACATTACATTTTGCAGAGTCCCTCTTGTGTTGTACAACTTCACAGGGTTGTTCTGTACCTCATATTCTCACATTACGACGGTTCACCTTTCCATTTAATTGGAATGTTACCTCGTCACCAAACACTAAGCGTGGAAGAAAACTGTCATCCTCCATCTTGCCAAGAACGAAATTACAGAACTCCACACGTTGTTGTTGTGTCACCTTCAAGAAGAGCTTGCAGCAGCTGGATTTTGTGCGGTTCCACGTGTAAACGTAGACGCAACACGCGCCAGACGGACATCGGGGACATGCTGAGCTGCCGAGCTGCACGCGAAAGGGTTTCTGAGGACTCCTTGTGAAACTGTGGCGGACGCGTTCGACGTCGTGTCAGACACTCGGGGACGGCCCGGCGATTTGCCCTAACATCCTGTTTCTCGGAATTGTTCGTGCCATCGCCTAATGCTCTGTGCCGTACGAGGATCCACACCATACCTAGTACCAAAGACACGCTGAACAGTTATTACTGACCCATACTGCGCAAAACGTGGAACACAAAACGCTTTCTGTTGCCCCGACGCCATATGTACTACCGGCCGAAGTGGCCGAGCGATTCTACGCGCTGCAGTCTGGAGCCGCGCGACCGCTACGGTCGCAGGTTCCAATCCTGCCTCGGGCACGGATGTGTGTGATGTCCTTAGGTTAGTTTGGGACTTAACTTCTGAGGTCATGAGTCCCCTAGAATTCAGAACTATTTAAAACTAACTCAGAGCCATTTGAACCATTTCTACTAGAACTGGAGTGGGCGCACACTGCTGCTACCTAGCGGGAAGTTAGCTCTTTCCAACAGTACGTTGTTCACGAACATATCTCAAATGACGTAATTATTATTGTCGTTAATTCCCCATTTAGGAGAGCATTAAAACAGAATCAATTTTCATGGCACTTTTTTTTGTATCTTTATTTTCTCTTTCCAAAAACCTCTCATACATTCACTGCGTAAGTTCTTTCTCTCTTCTGTCCACTTCTTTCCTGGTTTCTTTTTTTTTTTTTTGGTGTTTACTCGAATTTCTGTTTCCTGATTTTTTTCTCTGCATCCTTCTCTGATCGTTATTTCTCCTGTGGACATATTTATTTTCTTTAGGTCTTCCATGGTTTCCTATGCCCAGTTAGTTTTCATCGTATTACTCATCACTATTTTAAAAATCTTCTTTGTCAGCCTGTTTTCGTTCATCCTATAAATGTGCCCATAGAATATAGCCCTTCTTTTTCTGATATCTGTTAACTGTCTGTGTCTGCTTGTATAGTTATTTCATCTGTCATTTTATCCAGATCCCCTGTCTCTGAAATGACCCATTGATCTTTCTCAGAATTTTCCTCTCTAGCTTTTCCATTCCCTTGATTTTCGTTCTTCCCCTGATTACTGTCGTTTCTGAGGCATACAAGGCTTCTGGTAAGACTACTGTTTTGTAATGTCTTAATTTGGCATTAACGGAAATAGTTCTTTTGTTGTAATGGTTCCGTGTATGTCTGTATGCTTTTTTTAGCTTTGCAACTCTTTCTTCTTTGGCTGTCCAGTTTAGTCCTGTTTTCTGTATGATCTCTCCTAGGTATTTGAAACTCTCTACTTGTGCTTTCTTTCCGTACTATGCTACCAATGGGTTTCTGTCTGTGGATTTTGTGTCCATGTGCTGCGTTTTTTCATACGAAATTTTTAATCCTGGTCTGGCCGCGAATTCATGTAGTGTCTCTAGGGCTTCTTTGGCTCTTTTCTGTTATTTATTATGATGACTATATCATCGGCAAAGGCCAGAAATTTTATGTTGATGGTTCTATTTTTGTGTCTACCCATCTTTACCCCATTGACTCCTTTGTCCCATGTCCTGATTATTTTCTCTACAACTGCGTTAAATAAAATGGGTGACAAGCCATCTCCCTATCTCAGTGCTGTCTTGATTTCGAAACGGTTCTGAGATCTCTCCCATGAACTTCACTTCGGATTTTCTATTTGTTAATGTTTCCTGGTCTTGTTGTCTACCTTCATTTCTTCCCGTGTACTGAAAAGTGTTTCTCTGTCTATGGAATCGTAGGCCTTTTTGAAATCAAAAGATGTTAATGTGGTGTTTCTGGACTTTCTCGTTGTTAATATCGTTCTCAGGCACCAGATCTGTTCACTGCACGATCTTCCCATCCTGAACCCTGCTTGGGACTCTCCGATATGTGTATCTGTCTGCAATTTAACAGAGCTCTGGATAGAATTTTGTATGTCACAGACAGTAACGAAATTCCTCTACAGTTAATAGGGTCTGTTTTCAAATGGCTCTGAGCACTATGGGACTCAACATCTTAGGTCATAAGTCCCCTAGAACTTAGAACTACTTAAACCTAACTAAACTAAGGACATCACACACACCCATGCCCGAGGCAGGATTCGAACCTGCGACCGTAGCAGTCCCGCGGTTCCGGACTGCAGCGCCAGAACCGCACGGCCACCGCGGCCGGCTAGGGTCTGTTTTGTCTCCTTTCTTGTGGAGGGGGTGTATTTGGGCTGACTTCCATTCTTCTGGCACCTTTTCTGTTTTCTAGATGTTTTTGATTATTCTGTGTTTTGGGTGTAATGTTTTCATGGTCCAATTTCCATATTTCTGCAATCAGTCTATCTCCTCCTGGTGCTCTGTTATTTTTCAATGATTTTACTATTTTCACTATTTCTTCGTATGTTGGGGGTTTGGAGTCCTGGTTAGGTTCTGGTTTTGTAAACTGTAATCTCTGTTTTGGTTCATCGCAGTTGAGTGATGTGTCAAAGTATCTGGCTAATATTTCACAGTTTTTCTTCGGATTTGTCTCCAGTGTTCCATCTTGTCTTTTGAAGCATAAGCTTGGAGGTTGATATCCTGTCATATTTTCTCGGAATATTCTGTAAAAAATCCGTGTGTTGTTTATGGTTAAGTCCTCTTCTATCTCCTTCAACCTGCTGTTTTCGTAACCTCTTTTATCTCTGCGGATTGTTTTTGAAGTGTTTTCCTGTATCCTGTTGAACTGTTCCCATTTCTCTTGTGTTCTATGGCTGTTAATTTTTTTCTGTCTTCTATGACTCTGTTGCATGTCATGTTCTATCATCGATGTTTCCTTTTTCTCAGTAGTTGCCCCAGTTTTATCAGTTCTCTCATTTTTTCCGACAGTTCTGTCCGGTTGTTGCTGTTGATTTTCGTAATTTCTTCTATTATTTCTTTCTTGTTTAGTTGCAGGTACTCTGGATCCGTTGTGAAAGGTCTGTTGGTTCTCTTCATTTGTCTGTTGGGTGTAAGTTTTGCTTTGATTTGGAGATGATGATGATCAGATTCAAAAACTCCTTTCCTAGTTCATAAGTTCATTATTTCTTTAGTGTTTTTCACGGATATTGCTACGTGGTCTATCTGAAATTCTCCTAGAGGGATTTCTCCTAGGGGGATTTCCAAGTTACAAGTTTTCTGTGTGGTTTCTGGAATTGCATTGACGTGATTTTCAGCTCAAATTTTCTGCAGAAATTTATCAAGTTCTCTCCATTTTTGTTTGTTCTCTTGTGGGACGAGTTTCCCTGTCGTGTCTCGGTATTTTCTTTCCGTGCCTAACTGGGCATTGAAATACCCTAGTAACACTTTTATGTGATTCCTGTGGATTTTGCTGGTAGCTTCCTCCAGATCTTCCCAGAATTCCTCTATCATCTCTGGGTTCTTCTTGTTATAATTATTTGTGGGGGCATGTGCACTACTTAGTGTATAGGCTTTGTTTCCAGATCGTATCGTGAGTGTTGAAATTTTTTCTGATTTTGAGGCGAAATCTATTACAGAGTCCAGTATCAATTTATGTACTACAAATCCTGTTCCGAAGAGCTTAAGATTAATTCCTGGAATGGTTATGGCTGGTTTCCCCTTATATATTCTGTAATTTTCCGAATCAAAGTGGTTCTCATCTGCGCATGGTGTTTGTTAATTGTTTTAATTTACCTACCTGCAGTAGTGTGTCTGTGTTGAGTGTTCCCACGTAAAATATTCTCTTCGTCTTGAGGATTTTTTGGAAGCTCCGATTCTTCTCTTCATGACGTGTCTGATCCTATGGAATCCGATGACACGGTCTGTTACCTAGTCTTACCGACTGGGGCCCAGGGTAGTGGATTCTTTGTCATTGTTCTGTTACGATTATTGCTTTGTGTTGAGGTTTCTTTTTGTGAAATCACAAAGGATCTCACATAATTTTGAGTTTTGAGTTCCAGAAGATTCAAACACAGCCGAGCTCACAGAGCCAACAGACGCTGGCCGGAGAACCGGTGGCTGGGTTTTAGGGCCCTACCATCCGGAGACAGATGGACGCAGGTTTTTTTACAAGGTGTTACTCCTCCCCCTCCTCCCCCTCCTCCTTCCTCATCACTTGAGAGATGAGGCCCCGGGCTTGGGACCATCAGTGGCGCAGTTCGGATAACGTAACATTTTTTTTAAAAATCGGATGATTCTTTTTTATACATCATGTATATTTAATCCATACAGGACTCATCCAGAAGCAAATAAAAGAGGTAAGATAGTATACGTACTGACAAATCGCGATGCAATAGTGAGTCTGTTTAATGTAAGGTCCATTGTTGAAATGCAGGAAGGCAGATTATAAATCTCTCAGTTACCAGTGGTACAGAGTGCACCAGGGTCGATCGACAGAACAACTATCGGTTGTTGTTGTTGTGGTGGTGGTCTTCAGTCCTGAGACTGGTTTGATGCAGCCCTCCATGCTACTCTATCCTGCGCAAGCTTCTTCATCTCCCAGTACCTACTGCAGCCTACATCCTTCTGAATCTGCTTAGTGTATTCATCTCTTGGTCTCCCTCTACGATTTTTACCCTCCACGCTGCCCTACAATACTAAATTGGTTATCCCCTGATGCCTCAGAACGTGTCCTACCAACCGATCCCTTCTTCTGGTCAAGTTGTGCCACAAACTCCTCCCCAATCCTATTCAATACCTCCTCATTAGTTATGTGATCTACCCATCTAATCTTTAGCATCCTTCTGTAGCACCACGTTTCGGAAGCTTCTATTCTCTTCTTGTCCAAACTATTAATCGTCCATGTTTCACTTCCATACATGGCTACTCTCCGTGCAAATACTTTCAGAAACGACTTCCTGTCACTTAAATCTATACTCGATGTTAACAAATTTCACTTCTTCAGAAACGCTTTCCTTGCCATTGCCACTCTACATTTTGTATCTTCTCTACTTCGACCATCATCATTTATTTTGCTCCCCAAATAGCAAAACTCCTTTACTACATTAAGCGTCTCATTTCCTAATATAATTCCTTCAGCATCACCTGATTTAATTCGACTACATTCCATTATCCTTGTTTTCCTTTTGTTGATGTTGATCTTATATCCTCCTTTCAAGACACTGTCCATTCTGTTCAACTGCTCTTCCAAGTCCTTTGCTGTCTCTGACAGAATTACAATGTCATCAGCGAACCTTAAAGTTTTTATGTCTTCCCCATGGATTTTAATACCTACTCCGAATTTTTCTTTTGTTTCCTTTACTGCTTGGTCAATATACAGATTAAACAACATCAGGGAGAGGCTACAACCCTGTCTCGCTCCGTTCCCAACCATTGCTTCCCTTTCATGTCCCTCGACTCTTACAACTACCATCTGGTTTCTGTACAAATTGTAAATAGCCTTTCGCTCCCTGTATTTTACCCCTGCCACCTTTAGAATTTGAAAGAGAGTATTACAGTCAACATTGTCAAAAGCTTTCTCTAAGTCTACAAATGCCAGAAACGTAGATTTGCCTTTTCTTAATCTAGCTTCTAAAATAAGTCGTAGGGTCAGTATTGCCTCATGTGTTCCGATATTTCTACGGAATCCAAACTGATCTTCCCCGAGATCGGCTTCTACCACTGTTTCCATTCGTCTGTAAAGAATTCGCGTTAGTATTTTGCAGCCGTGACTTATTAAACTGATAGTTCGGTAATTTTCACATCTGCCAACACCTGCTTTCTTTGGGATTGGAATTATTTTATTCTTATTGAAGTCGGAGGGTATTTCGCCTGTCTCATACATCTTGCTCACCAGATGGTAGAGTTTTGTCAGGACTGTCTCTCCCAAGGCTGTCAGTAGTTCTAATGGAATGTTGTCTACTCCGGGGGCCTTGTTTTGGCTTAGGTCTTTCAGTGCTCTGTCAAACTCTTCACGCAGTATCGTATCTCCCATTTCATCTTCATCTACATCCTCTTCCATTTCCATAATATTGTCCTCAAGTACATCGCCCTTGTATAGACCCTCTATATACTCCTTCCACCTTTCTGCTTTCTCTTCTTTGCTTAGAACTGGGTTTCCATCTGAGCTCTTGATATTCATACTAGTGGTTCTCTTTTCTCCAAAGGTCTCTTTAATTTTCCTGTAGGCAGTATCTATCTTATCCCTAGTGAGATAAGCCTCTACATCCTTACATTTGTCATCTAGCCATGCCTGCTCAGCCTATGTATTATAAATTTGAGGCATTCTGAATCAGAATATGATATGTGTTATTTCTTCTTTAGTAAAGTGTTTACGTATCCTGACTATACACAACAATCACTCAGCTTTCACCAGAAAATTTCTCTTTGGTAAAATTTTCGACGCCGCCTGAAGACATGAAGCAAATATACGAAATGCTGTGGAGGGATTTGAGAGCACTGCAGTTTTCCCCTTCAGCCCCAAGAAAATGCCGTCACGCTAACTGCTTCCTTCGCCTACATTCCTGAATGACGAGACCCGTTCTGTACCCCGGAATCAGAAGTAAGTCGACGCCCTGGAACTCCTCCTTAACCTCCAAGTCAGAGCTCAGCAACACCCTCATCGCGTTATGATCACTTTCTTTTGGTTTGCCAACCCCAACGGTAACAGCCGGCACCACACGTAGAGGGAAAAATTCAACTTGCCATCTGATTTCAGGATTTCATCCCAGTCTTAAAAGAGGGAAGACGAAGTTGCATTTTTAAAACCGTCAAAGAAAGAAAGTCAGTAGCTGCAGAAATGCACAGAATGTTCGAGAGAAACCTTCAAATCGAGAAGAAGATTCATCTTCATCATCAGCTGAAGCTGAGTCGGAGACATAAAACATATCTTGTGTTTTCCGCAGCATCAAATATTACGACCCTAGGTCTGTATAGGAAGCGGAATGGATCAGGTGTGATAGGTGCAATATGTGGTTTCACGAAATTTGTGTGGAGCCTGCTGGTCGTAACCAATTCTGCTGTGACAAATGCGTGTAGCTACAACTGAAACAGTTAAAAAGCGTAATTTTACGTACTGTGTATAAATGTATGACACTTCGCAATGATTGACGATTCAAACAGCCCTACAAATTTTTGAATATTCTGTTGTTTCAACTTTTCAAAATTATCTGTTTACAATGAAGAACAAAAGATCTTGAAATAATGCATCTATATCACACAAAACTTATAATTATGAACTTCCCACCATTAAAATTTGACATACTTAATACAACACACTGACGGAAAAAAATCACAGCACCGAGAGTGAGTTGTGCGACATAAGTTGGTAGACGTGATTCTAGAACTGAGAGATGACGTCTCTTCAGTGTTCACGCCACTTGCATAACAGTGGCGCTACCAGCCCCACTATGTGGATGCAAACACAAGCTACTGAATAACTGTAGTGAGCGTCAGTTACCTTTGAGACGATTTGATGTTTGTCAAGAATGCCCACTAGGCGACAAAGGCGCCATTTTCGGCGTCTTACTAAGTTTTGAAGAGCTCGTGTTACAGGGCTAGGAGATGCTGGATGTCCATCTGGGATACTGCACAAAGATTTGGCAGCAACATACGTTTAGTGTCTGTAGCTTTTTACACCAGCCCTGTGGAAAGCCTTTATGCTGAGACTGCTGAACCTCCGCTGTCCAATCGGCGAGCAGTCCTTCTGAGTCGTTATGCTAGCCATCTGTCTTCCATGCCCGCTAATCCGGCCCATGACATTTTTTTCGACGCCTCCTTGGATTTAGGATTTGCAGGCCGCCCCTCCTCCCTACTGCCACCGGGAGTCCGCTTCCGTCAACTGCTCCATTCTCTTTCCTTCCGCTTTCCTAAAACCTTCTTGACAACTTGGGGTACAGCACCGCCTTGGCTCCTTCCCCGGATCTGCCTGCTCCGTGACCTTCGTCAGTTTCCTAAGGATGGTACGCCTTGTTTATCGTCGGGCATTTGCTGCTCTATGTGCACAAATGAAGCATGCCACATTTATTTACACTGATGGCTAAGAAACATCTTTTGGTGTAGGGAGTGCCTATATTGTTGGCGACACCCCAAATCGATTTCTGCTTGCCGACCAGTGTTTGGTTTATACTGCGGAGCTTTACGCTGGTCTCCCGGCTGTCCAACACATCCGTCGCCATCAGCGGATACAGCATGTTATCTGCTCAGATTCGCTCAGCTTGTAAGTAGGCTGTTTAGGTTTTTATGTTGGTAACGCCATGTAGCGCTCTATATGAAAATCACTGACTGTGCTGTGTGCAGTCTGTGGCTGGTTGCCATTGTTGGAATATTCGCTATTGTAGTGTTGGATGTGAACAGCGTGTAGCGTTGCGCAGTTTGAGGTGAGCCACCAGCAGTGGTGGATGTGGGGAGAGAGGCGGCGGAGGTTTGAGAGCGGACGATCTGGACGTGTGTCCATCAGAGACAGTAAATTTGTAAGACTCGATGTCATGAACTGATATATATATTATGACTTTTGAACACTGTTAAGGTAAATACATTGTTTGTTCTCTACCAAAATCTTTCATTTGGTAACTATGCCTATCAGTAGTTAGTGCCTTCAGTCGTTTGAATCTTTTATTTAGCTGGCAGTATTGGCGCTCGCTGTATTGCAGTAGTTCGAGTAACGAAGATTTTTGTGAGGTAAGTGATTCACGAAAGGTATAGGTTATTGTTAGTCAGGGCCATTCTTTTGTAGGGATTTTTGAAACATTGCGTTGCGCTAAAAATATTGTGTGTCAGCTTAAGCACAGTCATTTATAATTTTTCTAAGGGGTCGTTTCAAGCTCTCTCCTCAGACTCCAAGCCCTGTACCCTGTCGACCCTCTGGTCCACCGGATTCAGGACTGTCTGCGCTTGCTCCACCTGGGGGGCGTCTCGGTGGCGTTCCTCTGGCTGCGGTCTGGGAAACTCTATAGTACGATATTTTCCACATATCCAGCATGCGTAGCAATAATATGGCGTAGTCTCTGAATGAAATTACCCGAAACCTTTGACAAAGTGTCTGGCGGAATGGCTTCACATGCAGATGAGTTGTACTGCTTCAGCTGCTCAATTGTTTCTGGATTCTGGCGGTACACCTGGTCTTTCACGTGTCCCCACAGAAAGAAGTCACAGGGGTTCATGTCTGGCGAATAGGGAGGCCAATCCACACCGCCGCCTGTATGTTTCGGATAGCCCAAAGCAATCACACGATCATCGAAATATTCATTCAGGAAATTAAAGACGTCGGCCGTGCGATGTGGCCGGGCACCATCTTGCATAAACCACGAGGTGTTCGCAGTGTCGTCTAAGGCAGTTTGTACCGCCACAAATTCACGAAGAATGTCCAGATAACGTGATGCTGTAATCGTTTCGGATCTGAAAAATGGGCCAATGATTCCTTTGGAAGAAATGGTGGCCCAGACCAGTACTTTTTGAGGATGCAGGGACGATGGGACTGCAACATGGGGCTTTTCGGTTCCCCATATGCGCCAGTTCTGTTTATTGACGAAGGCGTCCAGGTAAAAATAAGCTTCGTCAGTAAACCAAATGCTGCCCACATGCATATCGCCGTCATCAATCCTGTGCACTATATCGTTAGCGAATGTCTCTCGTGCAGCAATAGTAGCGGCGCTGAGGGGTTGCCGCGTTTGAATTTTGTATGGATAGAGGTGTAAACTCTGGCGCATGAGACGATACGTGGACGTTGGCGTCATTTGGACGGCAACTGCAACACGGCGAACGGAAACCCGAGGCCGCTGTTGGATCACCTGCTGCACTAGCTGCGCGTTGCCCTCTGTGGTTGCCGTACGCGGTCGCCCTACCTTTCCAGCACGTTCATCCGTCACGTTCCCAGTCCGTTGAAAGTTTTCAAACAGATCCTTTATTGTATCGCTTTTCGGTCCTTTGGTTACATTAAACCTCCGTTGAAAACTTCGTCTTGTTGCAACAACACTGTGTTCTAGGCGGTGGAATTCCAACACCAGAAAAATCCTCTGTTCTAAGGAATAAACCATGTTGTCTACAGCACACTTGCACGTTGTGAACAGCACACGCTTACAGCAGAAAGACGACGTACAGAATGGCGCACCCACAGACTGCGTTGTCTTCTATATCTTTCACATCACTTGCAGCGCCATCTGTTGTTGAAAATTGTAACTACTGTAATTTCGAAAGTTTGTCTGCCTGAAAATGTACTGTTGTCCCAAGCATATTGCAACAAACGGTGTATTTCTATCGCTGGTCGTTTAGTTTTTATTGCCGTCTCAAATATACCGGTCATTTTTGAAACACCCTGTAAATACATTGTTTGTTCTCTATCAAGATCTTTCATTTGATAACTGTGACTATCAGTAGTTAGTGCCTTCAGTAGTTTGAATCTTTTATTTAGCTGGCAGTATTGGCGCTCGCTGTATTGCAGTAGTTCGATTAACGAAGATTTTTGTGAGGTAATGATTTGTGGAAGGTATAGTTTAATGTTAGTCAGGACCATTCTTTTGTAGGGATGATTGAAAGTCAGATTGCGTTGCGCTAAAAATATTGTGTGTCATTTTAGTGTTGATCAGAATAGGTAAAGAGCGAAATGCGAAATGTCTGAGTACGTTGAAATAACGTAAGGGGTTAACCAGCATAGTAATTCATAAATTTTTCTGAGGGGACGTTTCACACTGTAATTTTGTCAGCGACGGCAGAGGACTTGGAGGAGCAATTTCTTTTATTTGTAGGGTTTTGGTATGATGGGTACAGAGTCAATCATAATTTCAGCTTGTCACAACACCGAAATCCATTTATAGCAAAAGGGATACAAATATTATGAAATTTGTACCCATACACTACGCTCGTCTGTGTGCATAAATTAAATTAACTGCAGTTGCATCAGGAGGGGTACTATTTTCAACTAAAGATAATTACACGTGAACACTACAGTTTGTGTCTGACATGTCTTCAGACGTATTGGGTAAATGAGCTGCGTCGTCCAGCAAACAGGCATAGCGACTCTGCTCGGTTCTCTCGGAATTCAGGATGCCTTCTCTCTCGTGTGGTACGTGCTGCTAGTTCTCCCCAGGTAACTTAAAATTAAACAAAAAACAAGCTAAAACGAACGTCAGTTGACCCGGACGCACGGCACCCTGAGAGCAAGTCACAAGGCTACCGGCCGTCCTACTGCGTTGTGGTCTTCGTTGCAGACACGACTCTTAAAGGAACATAACCAACGCACGTAAAGGCAGTTTCCGGAGTACCCCAGGGAAGTGTGATAGGACCGTTACTGAAATTCCTGGCAGATTAAAACCGTGTGGCGGATCGAGACTCGAACTCGGACTTTTGCCGTCGCGGGCAAGTACTGTACCAAGCACTTGCCTGCGTAAAATTAAACAACTGACATGCGATCACGACTGTGTGTATTGAAGCAAATGAGAATATTGTAAAGATCGCTATTTTTCCTGGAAAAACGTTGCAAAAAAATTAGAAAAAAAAATCTGTTCATTAACATTAACACTAAACATGTGTATACACTACTGGCCATTAAAATTGCTACACCACGAAGATGACGGGCTACAGACTCGAAATTTAACCGACAGGAAGAAGATGCTGTGATATGCAAATGATTAGCTTCTCAGAGCATTCACACAAGGTTGGCGCCGGTGGCGACACCTACAACGTGCTCACACGAGGAAAGTTTCCAACCGATTTCTCATATACAGACAAAAAAAATGGTTCAAATGGCTCTGAGCACTATGGGACTAAACTACTGAGGTGATAAGTCCCCTAGAACTTAGAACTACTTAAACCTAACTAACCTAAGGACATCACACACATCCATGCCCGAGGCAGGATTCGAACCTGCGACCGTAGCAGTCACACGGTTCCGGACTGAAGCGCCTAGAACCGCACGGCCACCGCGGCCGGCTCATATACAGACAGCAGTTTGTAGTGGTTAATGAAAAAGAAAAAAGAGAAGAAAAGAAAAGGTTGAAAATGTGGGAAGAAATGGTGAATAAAAAAGGGTTTTAAAATTGTTAATGACCGTGAAAAAGGGAAAGAATGAAATACAAATCGGACTTCGTATTACAGAAAAGTCGTCGGACTTCGTGATTCGGAAAAGCTGTTGTCGGGGTGGTCCTAGAGGCGTTTCTGAGCAAAATTCAAACCAATTTCCACTACAAAAATTATTTGAAAGAGAACAGAAAATAACAAAATGCGATTAACAGGGGGAAATGGCGTAGATAAGAGTTCATTCATTACCACGTTAATATGTCTTCTCTCGTGCGGCGTTCAGGACTTGTTCTCCAACAATCTCCTGCTTCATTTCTGCATGAAAAGGTCGTAGCTACTCCATAATCTTGCAGTAAATTTCATCGTCCAGGAATTACTAATGTCTGCAAATTAAAACCATCTTGATATTGAATGCAATGTATTTTACGGCTGCTTCCATCCTCCAAATTTCATAGAAGCTTCCACAATAATATATATGTCCGCACATCAATAAGTTTTTACGTCTTAATCAGGCCAAGACTAACGAATACGTTTTTACGTCTTAATCATTCCAAGACTAATTAATAAGTGAAGTTAAGCCTTCGCTCTCAAGAGACAATAGCGGGTAGAAAATAAAAAGACTTACAAGTTTTGTACCTTCATTTTCTTATAAATATTTTCTCTGCCGTCGAGCGCTCATACAGCTGCGACGGTATAATTTATATCCGAGGTAACGAGTGTAGCGCGGCGAAATTCAAAGTTGACCGGCGTTTCCTGGTGAAACGTTGTTGTGATGCCTCGTGTAAGGAGGAGAAATGCGTACCATCACGTTTCCGACTTTGATAAAGGTCGCATTGTAGCGTACCCCGATTGCGGTTTATCGTTTCGCGACATTACTGCTCGCGTTAGTCCAGATCCAATGACTGTTAGCAGAATATGGAATCGTTCACGGTCCGCGCGGCTGCCCCGTCGGAGGTTCGAGTCCTCCCTCGGGCATGGGTGTGAGTGTTGTCCATAGCGTAAGTTAGTTAAAGACAGATTAAGTAGTGCGTAGGCTTAGGGACCGATGACCTAAACAGTTCGGTCGCATAAGATCTCACCACAAATTTACAATTTTTTTTCCTCAAATCCCGGGATGACCGCCCACACTGAGCGTTACGCGTGGTGGCGAGTCACGGCGCACTCTCCTCCCCCTACTCCCCGTCCCCCTCCCCCCAAATCCGCGTTCGTGCTCCATCTCCAGCGATGTAATCAGCGTTAGTGCGTCAAAACCTATTCTGCATTAAACGTTGGCGCAAGAAGCGGTATGATTGTACCAGAATAATCACAGAAGCACTCTAACAGGAAACTAAAGTTCAGATTCTATATACCGGGTGATCAAAAAGTCAGTATAAATTTGAAAACTTCATAAACCACAGAATAATGTAGATAGAGAGGTACAAATTGACACACATGCTTGGAATGACATGGGTTTTATTAGAACCAAAAATAAAACAAAGTATTGCTAGAACGTGAAAGATCTCTTGCGCGCGTCGTTTGGTGACGATCGTGTGCTCAGCAGCCACTTTCGTCACGCTTGGCCTCTCAGGTCCCCAGACCTCAGTCCGTGTGATTATTGGCTTTGGGGTTACCTGAAGTCGCAAGTGTATTGTGATCGACCGACATCTCTAGGGATGCTCAAAGACAACATCCGACGCCAATGCCTCAACATAACTCCGGATATGCTTTACAGTGCTGTTCACAACATTATTCCTCGAGTACAGCTACTGTTGAGAATGATGGTGGACATATTGAGCATTCCCTGTAAAGAACATCATCTTTGCTTTGTCTTACTTTGTTATGCTAATTATTGCTATTCTGATCAGATGAAGCGCCATCTGGCGGACATTTTTTGAACGTTTGTAATTTTTTGGTTCCAGTAAAACCCCCATGTCAATCCAAGCATGTGTGTCAATTTGTACCTCTCTATCTACATTATTCCGTGATTTATTCAGTTTTCAAATTTATGCTGACTTTTTGATCACCCGGTATTTTGTCTCTGTTTTGCACAGTGCAGTAATATGTGCTATTTCTTACATAGTCTTGTCTTTACTCCTGATGCTGACAGAACGCGCCATGTGTTCCCTACCTTATTGCTTCTGTAATCGTCTACTCCTGTCACGTATTTTAAATCAGTTTTTCATTTGCATGCTTCCAGCCGTGTCAGGTGGTTTTAAAACGCACGAGTCGTTGTCGAGTGGTGACATTCGACAGCCAACACCGGACAATGGCCGAGAACCTTAAAAACCACTTGACTGAGCTGGAAGTACGAGGGAATTCTATCAGCATATATCACCAGGAAGTTACGCATTTAACTTTATTCTTACTTCCCTCCGCTGCATTTACAGCTTCCTGCCTTCCCCTATTACGTAGCTTGTGCATACGTGGTCATTCATTCACGTATTCCAGTAGGTACATTTCAAGACGAGGAGTGTGGTCCTATCTCAGCATAGGTGCATGATCCACCGAATGTTCAAAAATGTGTGTGAAATCTTATGGGACTTGACGGCATAAGTCATCAGTCCCTAACCTTACACACTACTTAACCTAAATTATCCTAAGGACAAACACACACACACACACACACACACACACACACACACACACACATATATATATATATATATATATATATATATATATATATATATATACACCCATGCCCGAGGGAGGACTCGAAACTCCGCCGGGACCAGCCACACAGCCCATGACTGTAGCCGCCGAATGTAGGAATGCTCGTCTCTTCACGGTTACAATTTGCCTTTCCTTTGCTAGTCTAGGGGAGAGGCTTTTTAAAATCCTTTTACTTTTGCATACAAAATTTTTTGAGTCTTTGCTTAATAATTTACCCGCACTTCCTAAACGTGCCCAGAAAGCTTCTGCTGCCATTGTAGCCTAGACTGATCTTCCAGCTGCAAATGTACACTGGGCAGACAAAAGCCGTGAGGTACCAGCTGACGTCTTGCCTGACCTCCTCCTACCTGCAGCAACTCGACGAGGCGTGGACTGGACAAGTAGTCGGGTCTCCTGCAGAAATATTCAGCCGTACTGCCTCTACAGTCGAGTATAATTACGAAAGGATTGTCGCTGCACGATCTTGTGCTCGGAATGGCCTCTCAATTGCCGGGCAACCTGGGTGGCGAAATCACATGTCATGGGAACTTGAAGTCCATGAGTGGCTGCAGATGGTCTGCAAGTAGCCGAAGGTAACCATCCAGTCAATGATCGGTTCAGTTCCACCAGAGGATTCAATCCATTCCGTGTAAACGCAGATCACATCATTATCGAACCACCACAACATTTGGGTCCCATGACTTCGTGTGGTCGGCGCCACAGTCGAACCTCATCAGCTCATGTCAACTGAAATCGGGACGCATCTGACCAGATCACGGTTTCCCAACTGCTACTGCCACGAGCCCTGGAGAGCCGCTGCAGCTGACGTCGTGGTGTCAGCAGAGGGCTCTCGCGTCCGTTTATTCTGCTGCCAAGGACCGCTAACGTCAAAGTCCGCCGCTCTGTCCCAACGTGTACATTCGTCCTACGCCTCACATTGATTTCTGCGGTTATTTCACGCAGTGCTGCTTGTCTGTTAGCACTGACAACCGAAGCAAACGCCGGTCCTCTCGGCCGTTAAATGGAGGCAGTTGGCCACTGCTTTTTCCCTGGTGGGAGGTGACGCCTGAAATTTGCTATTCTCGCCACACCCTTGACATTCTAGATGTCGGAATATTGAATTTCCTACCGATTTCCGAGACGGAATGCCCCATGCGTGTAGCTACAACTTCCGTTCTGCGCTCACAGTCTGTCTTCCGGTCATGTTGTTGTTGTTGTTGTTGTGGTCTTCAGCCCTGAGACTGGTTTGATGCAGCTCTCCATGCTACTCTATCCTGTGCAAGCTTCCTCATCTCCCAGTACGCACTGCAACCTACATCCTTCTGAATCTGCTTAGTGTATTCATCTCTTGGTCTCCCTCTACGGTTTTTACCCTCCACGCTGCCCCCCCCCCCCCAATACTAGATTGGTGATCCCACGATGTCTCAGAACATGTCCTACCAAGCGGTCCCTTCTTCTTGTCAAGTTGTGGCACAAGCTCCCCTTCTCCCCAATTCTATTCAATACCTCCTCATTAGTTATGTGATCTACCCATCTAATCTTCAGCATTCCTCTGTAGTAGCACATTTCGAAAGCTTCTATTCTCTTCTTGTCTAAATTATTTATCGTCCATGTTTCACTTCCATACATGGCTATACTCCTTACAAATACTTTCAGAAACGACTTTCTGACACTTAAATCTATACTCGATGTTAACAAATTTCTCTTTTTCAGAAACACTTTCCTTGCTATTGCCAGTCTACATTTTATATCTTCTCTACTTCGACCATCATCAGTTATTTTGCTCCCCAAATAGCAAAACTCCTTTACTACTTTAAGTGTCTCATTTCCTAATCTAATTCCCTCAGCATCACTCGACTTAATTCGACTACATTCCTTTATCCTCGTTTTGATTTTGTTGATGTACATCTTATATCCTCCTTCAAGACACTGTCCATTCCGTTCAACTGCTCTTCCAAGTCCTTTGCTGTCTCTGACAGAATTACAGTGTCATCGGCGAACCTCAAAGTTTTTATCTCTTCTCCATGGATTTTAATACCTACTCCGAACTTTTCTTTTGTTTCCTTTATTGCTTGCTCAATATACAGATTGAATAACATCGGGGATAGGCAACAACCCTGTCTCACTCCCTTCCCAACCACTGCTTCCCCTTCATGTCCCTCGACTCTTATAACTGCCATGTGGTTTCTGTACAAATTGTAAATAGCCTTTCGATCCCTGTATTTTACCCCTGCCACCTTTAGAATTTGAAAGAGAGTATTCCAATCAACATTGTCAAAATCTTTCTCTAAGTCTACAAATGCTAGAAACGTAGGTTTGCCTTTCCTTAATCTTTCTTGTAAGATAAGTCGTAGGGTCAGTATTGGCTCACGTGTTCCAACATTTCTACGGACTCCAAACTGATCTTCCCCGAGGTCGGCTTCTATCAGTTTTTCCATTCGTCTGTAAAGAATCCGCGTTAGTATTTTGCAGCTGTGACTTATTAAGCTGATAGTTCGGTAATTTTCACATCTGTCAGCACTTGCTTTCTTTGGGATTGAAACGCTTCACGAGACATTAATTTCGAAAGGACAGTAAAGAATCACTTCCCATTGGTTACAATGCTATTGCAGTATTTGTTCCGGCCGCTGTGGCTGAGCGGCTCTAGGCCCTTAGGTCTGGAACCCCACTGCTGCTACGGTCGCAAGTTCGAATCCTGCCCCGGGCATGGCTGTGTGCGATGTCCTTAGGTTAGTTAAGTTTAAGTAGTTCTAAGTATAGAGGACTGATGACCTCAGATGTTAAGTCCCATAGTGCTCAGAGCCATTTTTTGCAGTATTTGTATCCGGGAGGATTTGAAATAAAAGCCAAATGGCGACAGCGTAATCAGTCACACAATTCTACATGTCCGTGACTAGAAATGATAAGAGCCGGAAAATAGTTTCGTTGTAGTTGCTCATTTTTATTACGTACTAGCTTCGCCTGGCATGCTGTAGAATGCTTCTTTCTCGATCTACGTAGGTACCGGTTTCCGCCCCGACCCTCATCCATAGGTGTGCTGGGGTGTCTTATTACTGTCTCAGTATTTTTATGCGCGTACGAAGTGGGAATCGCAGTAAACATCGGTGGAAATTCTTTCGGGCGTTACACGTTTTGTCCTGATACTGCGCTGCCTTGGCACCTACACTACCCCCAGTTCTAGGGACGAAACGTCTTCGTGACTGTCACCAATATGTCTGGCGACCCCGAGAACTATGAATTTGATACAAGTATCGGTCGTTATCGAATATTTCACATATTGTGGCTTCTTACCAGCAACGGCCTTGCCGCAGTGGATACACCGGTTCCCGTGAGATCACCGATGTTAAGCGCTGTCGGGCGTGGTCGGCACTTGGATGGGTGACCAGCCAGGCCGCCATGCGCTGTTGCCATTTTTCGGGGTGCACTCAGCCTCGTGATGCCAACTGAGGAGCTACTCGACCGAATAGTAGCGGATTCGGTCAAGAATACCACCATAGCGACCGGGAGAGCGGTGTGCTGACCCCACGCTCCTTTATCCGCATCCTCCTCTGAGGATGACACGGCGGTCGGATGGGCCCGGTAGGCCACTCGTCGCCTGAAGACGGAGTGAGTGAGTGGCTTCTTACCTGCCCCCAACCCCCACCTCCCCACTGCCACTCCTAGGGGTGTCTGGGGTACAGAACTCATGTAGCGTTATTATACAAATAATGAGTCATGTACAAGAATTTGACATAAATTGCTGCATTCATTTGTGACTTAAGTTTTCATGTGAACCCCTTTCCACCCGCACCCCTATGATTTCGCTGGCGTCCGCCCAATAACTCGTGAGACTTTCATCGCTATCGCGTGAACGGTATAGAAGACGGACAAACTTTTATATATTAGATACAATTTCGCAATTAGTACTCCCTCTTCATGTCTCGAATTTATTCAGTGTCCGCATTCCTTTACACAGCTGCCGGTTGAACATATTCGCAACTGCACTTATTATACATTATCTACTTTTTCGCCGGCCGCGGTGGCCAAGCGGTTATAGGCGCTTCAGTCCGGAACCGCGCGACTGCTACGGTCGCAGGTTCGAATCCTGCCTCGGGCATGGATGTGTGTGATGTCCTTAGGTTATTTAGGTTTAAGTAGTTCTAAGTTCTAGGGGACTGATGACCACATATGTTAAGTGCTCAGAGCCATTTGAACCATTTTTTTATCTACTTTTTCCGTATAACAATTCCCTCTCTTTGCTCAATGCTTCCTTCGCTACAGCAGTTCGAGTGTCCACCAATACATAAGAAATAAAATTGAGTATTTTAAACATAGCTGCGCAACAGCAACGGTTCCACGTAATAGGATTAAAAACAGCCGACCAGTTGCAAAGTAATCTTTACCTAGGTTTCGATAGATTTAAATCTATCTTCTTCAGAAGGCGGCCTTCTGAAGAAGACAGATTTAAATCTATCGAAACCTAGGTAAAGATTACTTTATCCTTTGCAACTGGTCGGCTGTTTTTAATCCTAAAGAAAATTGAATTTATCCGCTGAATTGTAGACCCACACCGTTAGTGTGTAGTATTTTGGAACGTATACTGAAGCTAAACGTTCTGAAATACATAGACGAAAACAACCTATTGACACATAATGAGTGCGTATTCTGAAAATATCGTTCTTTTGAAATACAAATAGCTCTTAATTTGCACGAAGTAAAGAGCGCTTTTGCCACACAGGGCATCTTAATTTGATTGCACGTGTCTAGAGTGTAAGAAAGTTTTTGACACCCAACCTCACAAGAGCCTTCTAATCGTACTGCGCCCCTATGGAGTATCGTCTCAGTTGTGCGACTGGATTCGCAGTTTCCTGTTGGAGAGGTGACAGTTGGCAGCGATAGACGGAAGGTGGCCGAGCAAGACACAAGCCACACCTGCTGTTTCCAGTGGAAGTGTAGCAGGCCCTGCGCTGTGAACGATTTAGGAGAGTAATAGAAGCTGTGCACAAGTTAAATTGAAGCGTAGTAGAAACTCGTGCTGTCATAATGTGAAGGCATGGCTGCACTGTAACAATAATTAATTCTCGTAATGTAAAGGCAAGTCTTTCATACTGTAAAAGTTAATAGTCTGACTGCAAGAATTTTGATCAGTAAAAACTGCGTAAACCTACGATAATTAGTTTTGCAAAACTGATCACAGATCCAATAACTAAAGCTGATAAACAATACAGCAAATGTAACTGTCCCTGAATGACCTAACTAACTGAATAGAAAAAAAACATCAAAATATTTAGTCGCTACCTCCATTCTGCGCAAATCTGGATAACGCTTTGCAGTACTGTACACAGCGCCGCTATCATAAAGCTAAGAGGTTGCTGTGTCTGCAAATACACACTCGGGAGGTGCAGGATTTTCACTGTTGGCTGCAAATCCAAGCATACGTTTGGAAAAAAAATTGTAAGAGAAGTGTAAGTGAAAAAATGAAATATGGGCATAAATGATAACAGTAAGTTTTTTCTTGCATACTGTGAAAAACAGCTCAAGGCTGATTTTAAATTAATGAACCTCTTAACATCCAAAGACCGTAGCTCGTGATCTTTCGTAGCGTTCTCGCTTCCCGTGCACGGGGTCCCGAGTACACTTCTTAAGCTGTAAACCATACTAGGAGGTTCAAAAAATTTGATTTTTTTATTGCATAAATCGTTAGCTTAACTATTCATGACTACCAGGCGTTGAAAGTACCGCTCCAGTTGTAAAGTTCTTTTACTATCACACGACCGGTTTCGGGCTCTTACAAGCCCATCTTCAGGTGTCGTGACTTGGTGCTGTAGCCCTGAGACCGGTGTGCTACCTACTAGCGCACAACAGGGAGTGCATATGCTGTCAAAATTCCAAAACGAAATTCACATTCGTTTGGATTCTATGAGCCTAGAACCGAGTTCATCCCGACGTACAGAAGGAAATTCTTCCAGTATATGAAGATTTATCGAGGGATGAATTACTGGAGAGATGTTTAGGTGGCCACATACAAAATGCGAATAAAAATTTCAATCACACTATTTGGCGATTAGGTCCTAAACACTTGCACTCCGAACTAAAACTCGTTGAACTGACATCGTATTTAGCAGCGGGTTTATTCAATGAAGGAAATTCACCCCTTCTGTGGTCACGAACGGGGCAGGAATTGCAGTAGGCACGCAGAGATTTAGTTACACCGAACACGTGAATAACCAGGCAGAATAGACGTAGTTCACAGGAATCGAAGGAAGAACGGAAAGCTCGGAAAGTATTGCTGGAAGCGCAAAACGAAGCCTGTGAGGAAGAAGAAGGTGCTGGAATCGCAGATTAATCGGCAAGCATTTTACATTACTATTAACTTCCTAGAATTTCTAGATTCCGAGAATTTATTTTTCAAACGTACTTATCTCGAAATGACTTTCTTCATATTTGCGTACAGTCCAACTCAAAAAGTATACAACCGATCATCATCAAAATTGATAGTACGATTCTTTATAAAATTACAAATTATATGAACTTGTCAGGTGATAGAATGATTTCAAGGGTACTTTTCTTTGCATAATTAGAGAAAAATCGTGAAAATAGAAGTAAATTCTTCCAATGCCTGCAAAATTTTAATTTTCATTCTTTTCGTTGCCTCGAGGTTCATATTCTTAGATAATAAGTTATTAATGTAAAATCAATACCCTTTTCATTTTAGATGAAAATCGGAATGGCTATACTGCACGCAATTGGAGAACTATACTCACAACCTTCAGCGGACATCACAGTGTGATTATGTCATTTTTAGCTGAAATTATTAAAAAAAATTCTCAAAAACGTTTCGAAATTTGAATTAAATGATGTCAAAATTTGATTAAATTCTAATTAATTCCTCCCGCCGAAAACAATAAAAAAAAATCAGCTTCAAACAGACTCCTAATGTGATTCCCTCCCTTAATTACTCGTGTTGGCAGCTGTTGCTGATTGTAATTCTGAAATATTTACTACATCTCCTTTGGTGAGCGATTTTCGGAAAGCAGTTTTCAGTAAGTCCAGTTTAGTGGCGCCGTCATCGGCTGCACGCGTGTCGGTGTGATCTCTCTCTATTGTTATCAGTCTCCAAATAAAATGAGTAAGATGTATGTGTTGTACGTTGCAACACAAAAAGAGTTACTCGTTTGCGTTCTTTTGTCGAACACTGACATGGTCGGACGCTGGCTGTGTGGAAATACACGTTAATTCTTACGAAAGCTGTGCTCGGTTGCTATTTTTACTCTATTGTAAGAACGAACCAGTACTCATGCGTATGGCGCCATGGAAACTTGGATGACCTGTAGCGTTAGTCCGTGTGTCGAAGATGGTGTCCCGGCCAGGACCAGTTCTCCGTGGATGAGTACTGTTACAGAAGCTTCTGGCGCATTTGTGATGCCGCACGTTACACACGTTGAAACTGTACACCACTGCCTAAAGATGTTTTCGAATTTCTCTTGTGTAATACCACCCCAGTTACCGACATTTTACTGTGTAGAAAAAAAAAGTTCGGAAGAGTTTGTCTTTGGACGTTGATACTGATCGTTTTATAGTTATTCGAAAAAGAGTGCAGAACACATTTATTTATTAAACTGTGACAACCATTTCGTCTGCTGTAGGAGGCCATTTTGGGATGTAGAAATAAAACACAGTACCACGGTTGGTGCACGATGTTAAAACTCAAAATATTTCATCGCGTGTTTAAAGCACGTAGTTCGATTTGGACGCTGACCGCGAAGGACAGAAACTTGAAATTTGGAGAGGCTGTGGATCTTATAGTGTCCGCCGCTCGTCGTCTTGCGGTAGCGTTCTCGCTTCCCGCGCACGAGGTCCCGGGTTCGATTCCCGGCGGGGTCAGGGATTTTCTCTGCCTCGAGATGACTGGGTGTTGTGTGTCATTCGTCATCATTTCATCATCGTTGATGAAGCAAGTCGCCAAAGTGGCGTCAACTAAAAAGAACTTGTAATACGGCGGCCGAACTGCCCCGGCCAACAATGCCATACGATCATCATCATTGTTAGGGTGTTTTACGAAAGGTATGGTAGTGGGTGAAAGCTTTTTTGAAAATAAATAATAAACAATTACTAAAGGAATTTTAAGGCTGCATCTACGACTAGACCTCGGACTTTTAGGTTCTGAAAATCTTAAAGTAGGTATCTAAAATAGGTTCTATCACTTACAAAAATTGGTTACAAAAATGACGAAATAGGTGACCAAACTCTGACATTTTATTGTCTAGAAAGATAAATAGATTGACAAAAATTCACATTATATTATTGTCCATGTCCATAATTACAGTCACAGTAAATAACTAAGGCTTTTTGCAGCTCTTCCGTTGATAAACTGCATCTCTTGTCTGTTAATAGAATCTTATATGCCGAGAATGAGCGTTCCACGCCAACAGATGTCGCCGTGACGGGACGGATTGGGGCCGCAAGCTCGTGTTCTGTTGATTCACCTGACACGGTGTCAGCCACTGTCCAGAGACTGGACAGTCGTGGCCTTTTTTAGCACAGTCTTTAGTTTCTCACTAACTTTCATACCAATAGAATCTGGGACCAAGTTGATTTTCTTCTGTCACGTCTTCATCTCAGGCGCGTGTAGACCGGTTTCCCTGAACACTCTAATGATAGGGACCGAAAATGCATAATGAGATTTTATGTATGTATCGCCGTTGGAAACTGTAGGGTGCCTTAGAAAATCTTAAGCTGAAGTAATGCCCACCGGCTCCTCCCGCAATTTAAGAACAATGTTCTTAATGTCTTCCAAATGCTCGCTGTTGTATTCCACGGCCTCCAGCCACGTTTCCCAGCGAGTAAGTATGGGTTCTGGTGGAGGTGGTACGCTGGGAAGTTCCTACCGAAATGACTGGACTCTTGTAGCTCCTTTACTAAAAACTCTTTGATGGCAGAAACTACGTTATTTATTAACAAAGTGAGCAACTGTTTCCGGGTTAGTCTTTCTTAACTCCTTGCTGCACATCAGATGAGGTACAGATCGAGTGTCAGGATCTAACTTTGCAACAATCAAACTAGCCACACATCGACCTTGTCTGTCAGATGCCTCATCGACATAGAACTACACGTAAGAATCGCCTTTATCTTCCCTTACCCTGCCAACGTATCTTCATATAAAGTATCTAAATAGTTATTTGTCAGCGTGGACTCTCATGGAATGGTGCGGTCACTGTTGTTGTTGTGGTCTTCACTCCTGAGACTCGTTAGATGCAGCTCTCCATCCTACTCTATCCTGTGCAAGCTTCTTCATCTCCCAGTCCTTTCTGCAACCTACATCCTTCTGAATCTGCTTAGTGTATTCATCTCTTGGTCTCCCTCTACGATTTTTACCCTCCATGCTGCCCTCCAATACTCAATTGGTGATCCCTTGATGCCTCAGAACATGTCCTACCAACCGATCCCTTTTTCTAGTCAAATTATGCCACAAACTTCTCTTCTTCCCAATCCAATTCAATACCTCCTCGTTATGTGATATACCAATCTAATCTTCAGCATTCTTCTGTACCACCACAATCGAAAGCTTCTAGTCTCCTCTTGTCCAGACTATTTATCGTCCACGTTTCACTTCCATACATGGCTACACTGCATACAAGTACTTTCAGAAACGACTTCCTGACACTTAAATCTATACTCGATATTAACAAATTTCTCTTCTTCAGAAACGCTTTCCTTGCTTTTGCCAGTCTATATTTTATATCCTCTCTTTCGACCATCATCAGTTATTTTGCTCCCCAAATAGCAAAACTCCTCCATTACTTTAAGTGTCTCATTTCCTATTCTAATACCCTCAGCATCACCCGAGTTAACTGGACTACATTCCATTATCCTGGATTTCCTTTTGTTGAGGGTCATCTTATATCCTCCTTTCAAGACACTGTCCATTCCGTTCAACTGCTCTTCCAAGTCCTTTGCTGTCTCTGACAGAATTACAATGTCAGCGGCGAACCACAAAGTTTTTATTTCTTCTCCATGGGTTTTAATACCTACTCCGAATTTTTGTTTTGTTTCCTTTACTGCTTGCTCAATATACAGGTTGAATAACATCGGGGAGAGGCTACAACTCTGTCTCACTCCCTTCCCAACCACTGCTTCCCTTTGGTGCCCCTCGACTCTTATAACTGCCATCTGGTTTCTGTACAAATTGTAAATAGCCTTTCGCTCCCTGTATTTTACCCCTGCCACCTTCAGAATTTGAAACAGAGTATTCCAGTCAGCAATGTCAAAAGCTTTCTCTAAGTCTACAAATGCTAGAAAACTTCCGAACTGGCTATTTTCAACTGCACTGAATGGTATGTCTGCTGTAACAATGGCCTAACACAGGTCAAGATGAAATTCGTTTCTGTTTGTTGGATTTGGTTTAGCGTTTGTTTCAAGTTTTATTTATTCTTTAAATTTGCCCGGTGTTTAACGTTCCTAAATAAAAAAATTGAGAAATACTTTGTGGACGAGACCTACTTAGCGAAATTAACCTACATTAAGGGTTTAGAACCAATATTAACTCGCGAAAGACAGTGGTATCACTGAGTGGGCGTAGCGGATAAAAGGTTAGCATTTTACTTATGTCTTTGTCGCACACATTGCAGTGAATAACTCTTCTGTCTGTAGAGAAATCAGGAAATTCTTGTAACCGCTGACGATTGAGAGATGGTTCGGCACGGCTCGCTTTCCACAAACACACTGTCCGTGTGAAATATTTCGCCACAGCCGAGCAGCACGCTGAACGACTAAATGGAGACTGTGGAGGTGTTTTGAACAGTCAGGCAGGCCATGCCGGCCCATCTGACGGTCCACAGCCATCATTCAGTTACTGTTTTCTAAGTAGCCGGGAGGACCAGAACAGTACGTTTAGTTATACAAATTTTATTTGACTCGAATTTTAAAATTTAGGTACGATGAACATCGACAAAAGCAAAACGAGGTTAACGGAATGTAGTCGAATTAAGTCGGGTGATGCTAAGTCTCACGTCCGTCGGCCGTCGTAATTTAATGTCTATATTATTATTGTTATTATTATTTTTTGATTGTTGCCGACTTACGTGGTGGGCCTTAATAAAAATGATATTTAAGTTGAACAGTGTAATAAACTTTTCATATAAATTTCCTCGGCTAGTCAGTTGATGTTAAAGCAAAAGATCTTTAGTTATTAATTACAATTGCGGCCCACACACGCGCGAGAGTATTTTCTTACCTCCGTTAACCATTGTATTGTAGTCAGAGTCCTGGCTCTGGGTCTCGGCTATGGTACTGAAAATAAGAATCTTAAAGCTAAGTATTTCTGCAACTTCGTGCGGCTGTGGAGAAAAATTGATATTATGCTAATAGCGGGCGAGTTTTCAGCTTCCGTTAAATTTTCATAAGTTAATATCGCCACGTAATGGCGTCGTTGGCTGCATCGGCCGCTGCGATTGTTGAGCTGTAAATTACTTGAATGCAGGTTAATTCAAGGAAGGCGGACATGAAATCGGGATCACCTCTTACAAATTAAAAGTGCACAATAAATTTAAATCAGTATATTATATGCTTAACTCATACAAATATGCTTACATTCGTCAGCACACGCAAGATGTCCCTCTAGACACATTCAAGACAAGCGAAGAAGAAGTGAAGTCGACTAAAAAATTAACAAAAGAGTGTAACTGGGCTTCTCTTTAGATCATTCTGTCATAAATTATTTCTTTGCAATCTAAACCTACACAGAGAAATTATTATTTTACGGCTACATGAAAAAAAAAATCTCTTACAAATTATGAATGTCTTCTTTATAAATATTGTCTTTTCGTAATATGGCACTGGGGACGCTATATTGCCCCCCGAAATGTTTATGTCATAAAAAATGTTCGTGTTTTTGACATAAATATTTCCTCTTTCATGTCCACCGTGTCCACACGCAATTTTTTCTTTCACAGTTTACATATGTCACATCGTATATTTAAAGCGTTAAATTACTGAGGTGTGTTGTCCACAAAGTGTAATACAGATGAGGTTCAAGGTATACAACCACGAGTTAGTCCGGAATATTTGAAGTCCCAGGGGTGTCAACTGTTCGCTCCCCATTTGGCGCGGCCGTAGGGAAACCTGGGGAAAACCTCGGCGGAGCGACAGACTAACTGCTTTGGTCACTTTCACTTAATTGTTTCTGGAATGTCATTGGAGTACAGGATGTGCATACAAATATTTTTGTTGCACTATGCAAAAAATGAGGTCAATATAACAATTGATTGCGGTGTCGTTGATGATCTACGCCGCGACGTTTGGCTCGCGACGGCGTCGGTTGGTGTGTTCGGTGCTCGGCGTTCGCGGCGACTGCGGAGAGGTCAACGCCCGCTCGACGCCAGCGTGTGTCTCGCCGTCGCGAAACGTCAGAATCAGCTGATCGGCTGCACCGTTGGCGATGCGCTTCTGTCTCGGCCGGGCGTGGCGGAGTGGGATGATATCCGCCCCCCGCTCTTGTTGGCAGGAGTCAGCTCTGCTACGCATCTCCGACGTAGTACATGAAACACACACACAACCAACGTAATATTTGTTTCCCGCTGCAGATGGTTACGCTAGTGGGAAAGGAGCATTTATTAGTGCGGCAGTTGTTGTTAAGTTTTCGCCAGTTTCCGAGTGTCAGGCTAGCACTGTCTTGCAGAAAACATGACATGGACCTTCTCCCGTGAATGCAGTTTTGATGCAATACTGTTTCCATTACACGTCAGTTTTTGTCTTGATAAAATTATTTATGTTTTCGCCGCACTCGCAGGCACTGGTGAGTGTCCCAATACGAGCTTAGCACAAACATTCGCCGTTTCTGCGGTCGCTGTTTTGCAACAGTCCACGCATCGCATTCCAATCTCGCATTATTGTGCTCACTGAAACTACAGTCTGTCCCAAAAATATTGACTGTGGGTTCACTTCACGTTAACAGTTCACATTTATAGTAAATTCACAGTTTTTCGTGCGTAATATTGGCGTTTGGCGTCCTCACCGCTGTTGAACGTTCAATACTAGCACTTCACTGTCCATATCACAGTTTCACCTTCACAGTTTTTCACACTGCTTAAAGTAACTGTTTCGATTAGTTCACAAACACTAATGTATTTCATTCAGTCTGAACTGGATTTTGGCTAGTGCTGGATTTTACCAGTCTCTCGCACTAATTATCTCTTTTTATTTTCCACTTAGAGTCGTACTTGCCTTCAGATTTTTTGACTATACAATTGTATTTCCGTCTCATCTGAGGTAAGTCCCCATGTCATGTCTGCCCACTCATTGCGTACTTGCTCTCCAGAGCCAGGCTCGACTTTACAAAACCTTGCCTCTCGCATTATTGTACACATTTTATAATCTAGGCCTAGCGTGCAAGTTCCTAGATTAATGTTAGATTTGTGACTTTTGTTTGCACTACAAATTCGTGCAAATCTCTGCCTTAGCAGATGGCAATATATTTTAACAGTGCTTAGCGGTAGTCGCGTTTATTGATTTGCTTTGTACCTTGTCCACAACACATGAGGTACCTTGGGTGATGTACACCCTGCACTCACATTGTTAAGTAAATTATGCTTGAGCATATTTCAAGATCGGTATAGACATAAATACATGAAACGACTTATACACTATAATTTTGAATTTCATAAGTTGCGTTACTACTACAGTTCAAAAATATTCATGACACACTAATGAAAAATTCTTTCATCATTAAATGCTATTGAAATTTTTTTTAAATATATTTTTAAAGCATTTTTCAACATGAAATTTTTAACATATTCTTAAACCTACGTTCATTTTTTTCTTCAAAATGCAATTGCTTAAAAATACTATTATTCCTTAACATCTACAAAATTGAATCTCACTAATCTTGTGTGCCTCATTGTCTTTAAATATTACACTAAAATCGGAACATTTACACACAGAAAAAATACACTATGAACTTAACCTACTACACACAAATGTAAACGTTGCTCTACTGAGCGAACTTCTTTAAGTCTTTGTATGTATTTTTCTTGTTTACTTCGTAATTGCCTCCTTCTTTGACCACGGGATGGTGTAGTTTGCGTGACAGAAAGTAACGTGAGGTACCACTTCAATTTTATAGGTGTAGCCCTCGATAACACCGGGTTTTTCCGAAAACACATTCTCATAATCTGTAAGTAGCTGAGTCAATTCGTTTTGTTGTGCTTCCGTCAAATGTTCTGACTCCCTAACTTTCATGGCTATCAGTTTCCTTTTTTCCTCTCTGTCTTCAGTAATAAATTCTTTACAATATGCTTGTCTTGTACTTAAGTCAGAATATAAATTCATTACCTGTATTCCTTCGAATCTCGTTTGAAAGCTCCGGCAATATTTACCGTGCACTTCCCGTGTCCTCAACAACGGCAAAACTACACGTCTATCCTCATTCATAAGGCTTACTTCCCCGCACAAGAGGTCGATTTTTGCGTCCCTCTGGCGTAAAAATTCCATCCCCAGGATGCAAGCAACACCTAATCCCTTAACTACTAGGAACGAGCTTTTCATTGCTTCATTTCCTACCGTAAACTCGACCTGCACCTGGTGCTTTATGATATGAGATTGTGCACCTATTGCACCTGTAACACGACAATTCTTCACTGGCAATACTGGTATTCTATTATTTTGACTCAAGTACTTGTAAAAATTTGCGCTCATGACATTGGTTGACGCACCGGTATCGACTATTATGTGTATTGGTGCTCCGTACATATCTGCTTGCAATATAGCCTGCACAACACTTTTGTCGGTTCGGTTACATTTCTGCGGTATGTCTACAAGTTCCTTTTCTATTTTTGTTCCTTCATTGTATCTCAGCATACAAAGTTTATGGCTGTCATCTGTGAATGTGCCCTCACTACACCATCCTGCAGCCAACAACGGAGAGCGTATTGTGGCTGTCTTTAGTTTAACGGATGAGCATTAGTGGGTTGACAGTTGTCTGTCACTTCCACTAACCTCACATTGTGGTTCTGGTTGTTGTTGTTGCTACTGCTGGGTTGGCCGCCCTGCCTCCCCGTTGGTGTATTTTGATATTGTGTATGGCTCTGGTTTTGCGGTGGTCGGTTGTAACTTCCTGACATGTTCTGTGATGGACCTGGGTTGGCGTTCCATTGTGGCGCTGTGTTTTGTTGCCACTGTGGTGTCGGTTCGTTACGACCACGCCACTGGTTTCGGTTGTTCCGCCATTGCGGATTGCCGTTACCATTATATCCATTACTCATGCGTCCATCATGATGTCTCTTTCGATTTTCACGATTATAACCGTTGCCGTTATAACCATTGCCATTGTTTGTGCCTTGATTCTGTTGCCGGTGCTCTTGCCTATTCCCGTTACCGTTTGGTACTAAGTTACTACCATTACTGTGGCTGCTATTGTAATCGGCTTTGTGTTGATTATAGCCTGCATGGTTCCACTTGTTTTCGGTTTTCATATCTTCGATCAATAGGTCAACAGAATCCACTATTTCCATGAATTGTTCTATATCGTATTCCGGCACATTGATGAAATATCTTTTAATTTCACTGGGCAACTTCATTTTTATTAATCTGATTATGTCACGATCGGACATTGGCTCGTCCCAGTACCTGGTTTTGTTTATATACTTTTCTAAATATTTGCGTAACGTTCCCATCTTAGGATTGTACATTTCTGGACTGTACAACTCCTTTCGTAGTCTTTCTTGGACGCTATCGGACCAGAATTTTTGCAAGAATGCACCTTCAAACTGTTGCATCGTTAGACATTTTTCGGACACGTCGGTGGCCCACAGTGCCGCGTCACCTTGAATAAAGGAGACCACGAACTGTATTCTTTGTCTTTCCGTCCATGTCCTGGGAAACACATTCCTGAAGCTCTTAATAAATACAACAGGGTGGACATTTCGTTTTTCGCTATTGAAGGGTTGGAATGTCCTGTGTTTTATTACATTGTCCTCTTTTTTGCACATCTGATTGCTACATTCTGGGACATTCATCACTTCGTGATGTGCGCTGCACGGTATCGCGTGTTGCTCGTGCTCATAATTCGCATTAGGTTGCGGTTGCGCACTCGCACCCTGGCTACCGTCAGCGTTATTATAGTATTCAGTACGCGGAGTCTGATTCATGATCTGTCCGCCACTGTTTACATTGCTTTCCAACGCAGACAGTCTCCGCGCGACCTCCTGTTGCCAATTTGGCAACTCCGCAGTCACACGGGACTTAATCTGTGTTAATTCGGCATGTAGTGCGGCAGCGCTGGCGTCAATATTTACACTCGCGGCCGCAGTCGCTTGTTCTACAGCTGTTTTTACGTCGCTTTCAATCTTTGCAGATATCTCGCGATCCTTTACTTCTAGCCATTCATTTAATTCTTTTTCTACTTTTTGAGCTTGCACTTCCAAATATGCGTCAATACTTTTCCGTGCATCTATCTCCACATTATCCACGCGGTTGGTTAAAGTCTGGACATTGTCTTCAAGCCTAGCCTGCGATATCTGTAATTTTTGCATCTCTCCGGCTAAGCTTTGCACAAGATCGGGGATCTCTTTGCACGCATCCCGCATCTCGGCTAGTTCGGTTTGGATCCTATCTAGTTTCGCTTCATTGCGCTGCTCTTGCTCACGTAGCATCTGAGCCAGTTTCTGATCTCTTTCCCTATCTCTTTCTTCTAACCTGCGCAGAAATTCTGCAAATGGGTCTGCAATCGGTGAGCATACTGGTGCCCCGCTTAATCTAGCACTCGATTGGCCCCCCTGCCCAGGCAGTGGAGTTGTTACTCTATTCCCATTCTGCTGTGGAGCGTCATTCACCGTCCACAGATCCTCGCCCCCCGCTCCGGAAATTATGTTATCCGAGGCGGTGGCTTGGGACTCGTTTACATATTGCAAATGATCCTCACTTTCCATATTAACAGAATTTTGTTCTTCTGGTACGGATGCTTTAGGTTGTCCTATCTTACCCATACTAAATTCACTTTAAGCCACTGACGAATCTTTAACACTGATACACACACGATTAATTATCCCCTCCAAAAATAAACACATAAATACACAAAACGAATAATTATCCCTCCAAAAATAAACACATAAATACACAAAACACCGAAGGTATCTCATGTGCACATGGGTTCGATATTCCGCACAGAGCTACACAGGATGCTTGCACAATAGGCCTTACCTTACTTATTTTTCTTTCTCGCAATCCTTTTTCTTTTCTACACTTTTTCCTCTCCAGATCTCCTCAGGGTGTGGTTTTTTTGTTGTACATGTAAAAGAATTCATACAAGCATTAATATTTTACAACAATTAGACACATACATAATTACATTCATTACAATAGAATCATATTAATCGGGCCCCAAAGTTGCGGCGCCAATCTCGCGTCCGTCGGCCGTCGTAATTTAATGTATATATTATTATTGTTATTATTATTTTTTGATTGTTGCCGACTTACGTGGTGGGCCTTAATAAAAATGATATTTAAGTTGAACAATGTAATAAACTTTTCATATAAATTTCCTCGGCTAGTCAGTTGATGTTAAAGCAAAAGATCTTTAGTTATTAATTACAATTGCGGCCCACACACGCGCGAGAGTATTTTCTTACCTCCGTTAACCATTGTATTGTAGTCAGAGTCCTGGCTCTGGGTCTCGGCTATGGTACTGAAAATAAGAATCTTAAAGCTAAGTATTTCTGCAACTTCGTGCGGCTGTGGAGAAAAATTGATATTATGCTAATAGCGGGCGAGTTTTCAGCTTCCGTTAAATTTTCATAAGTTAATATCGCCACGTAATGGCGTCGTTGGCTGCATCGGCCGCTGCGATTGTTGAGCTGTAAATTACTTGAATGCAGGTTATTTCAAGGAAGGCGGACATGAAATCGGGATCACCTCTTACAAATTAAAAGTGCACAATAAATTTAAATCAGTATATTATATGCTTAACTCATACAAATATGCTTACATTCGTCAGCACACGCAAGATGTCCCTCTAGACACATTCAAGACAAGCGAAGAAGAAGTGAAGTCGACTAAAAAATTAACAAAAGAGTGTAACTGGGCTTCTCTTTAGATCATTCTGTCATAAATTATTTCTTTGCAATCTAAACCTACACAGAGAAATTATTATTTTACGGCTACATGAAAAAAAAAATCTCTTACAAATTATGAATGTCTTCTTTATAAATATTGTCTTTTCGTAATATGGCACTGGGGACGCTATATAAGGGAATTAGATTAGGAAATGAGACACTTAAAGTAGCAAAGGAGTTTTGCTATTTGGGGAGCAAAATAACTGATGGTGGTCGAAGTAGAGAGGATAAAAATGTAGACTGGTAATGGCAAGGAAAGCGTTTCCGAAGAACAGAAATTTGTTAACATCGAGTATAGATTTAAGTGTCAGGAAGCCGTTTCTGAAAGTATGTGTATGGAAGTGAAACATGGACGATAAATAGTTTGGACGAGAAGAGAATAGAAGCTTTCGAAATGTGGTGCTAGAGAAGAATGCTGAAGATTAGATGGGTAGATCACATAACTAATGAGGAGGTATTGAATAGGATTGGGGAGAAGAGGAGTTTGTGGGTCGACTTGACAAGAAGAAGGGACCGGTTGGTAGGACATGTTCTGAGGCATCAAGGGATCACAAATTTAGCATTGGACGGCAGCGTGGAGGGTCAAAATCGTAGAGGGAGACCAAGAGATGACTACACTAAACAGATATAGAAGGATGTAGGTTGCATTAGGTACTGGGAGATGAAGAAGCTTGCACGGGATAGAGTAGCATGGAGAGCTGCATCAAACCTGTCTCTGGACTGAAGACCACAACAACAACAGGTACAATCAGGTACTAACCGAAAATCAGGTATTTTTAGGTGCTATAATACTAGCGTTTTCGATCATAAATTGGCGTAAATTGCGTATGTACAAGTTTTATTGCATTTATTTAATGAGGAACAAAATAAGTTTTTATCTAAAATCCGAGGTGTATCTGTGACTACTGGTATTTGATTTCTCGGCTAGAAATAAAAAAATACCTGTTTCAGTGTTTCCCCCTTAGAGATTGCAATAGGGGAATAAAAGTTTTAAGGAAATATTTTGTTACATTAAAAAAAATTTACAGTTAAATTTATGAATGTTGGTATGTCACTTCTAGGTTGCATATATAAAGAAATATTTGTTAGGGGATGAAAGTTTCCAGAAGAATCCAAAAGGTATGATTAATGGACTCCAGCTACTAGAACTACTTTCTGTAATTACATTCGGATAAGACCATGCTTCTATGGTCTTAATTAGAGTGAAAAGCCAAGACGGTGGTTTCTGAACAACATACAGTCTATGTGAGCGAAGCGACGGATGTGTGTGTGTGTGTGTGTGTGTGTGTGTGTGTTTGAGAGAGAGAGGGAGAGAGAGAGAGAGAGAGAGAGACAGTTATGTAATTACGTATTGATATGTTAATTTGTACGTATTATTATGAAGGTGAGCCCGTCTATCTTAGGAAAATCTGTTATGCCCGTTCGCTGACGCTGCCACGCAGTCCAGTGTGCGAAATGGTGTCAAGTTCAAACTTCTTACCCCTCGTTTTCTTGTAATTCTTGGGAGGCCTGTTAAGTCGCTGCTTCTTTCAATAGTTATTCCCCTCTTAGTCATAACAGAGGCGAATCGGATATTTTCGTTGCTAGGTCTTGACTTAAAACTGAATTATCTTAGTATATGTAATGATTAATCAGCGCACAAACGTTTCTTCACTTCATACTATATATCTTGGATGTGATTTATATAAAACTACCTTCCGCTTTTCCATACAAGTCAGGAGTTTTGCTCGGCTCACGCATACGCTACAACAAGCGAGAAGACTGTCTCGAGAAAGACTAACGAAAAAGGATCGTAAATGTTTACTCTTACTTTTCTACTCACGTTTCTCTGGCATTTTCAATGATTATACTGTTTGTTTTATAAAATAGCAGTTATGTTTTCCCAATACATACGTACTTACTCTTACAAAATTTTAGAATGACAAAATTTCATCTCCTACTGAGTATCATAATATTACTGGTGAAATATCGAATAAATTTCGAATTGCTATATTCAGGCTATACTTCTCACTTAATTATAAAGCAAAATTAATAATAGTTGTAAGAATACAGTGCGATTGTAAGCGTAAGCCTGGAAGTATTATGACAAAATTATGTTCAAATGTGTGTGAAATCTTATGGGACTTAACTGCTACGGTCATCAGTCCCTAAGCTTACACACTACTTAACCTAAATCGTCCTGAGGACAAACACACACACCAATGCCCGAGGGATGACTCGAACCTCCGCCGGGACCAGCCGCACAGTCCATGACTGCAGCGCCTGAGACCGCTCGGCTAATCCCGCGCGGCTGACAAAATTAACTGAACAGTTGGCCGCTAGTCACTTATTTCTTCTTTTAAGTCCGATTCTTAAAAATACCGTACGCGTTGGAACTGGTGACCAAACATAGCAATTTTTTTTTCATATTTGCACTTCGTACCTTTACTTTCTGGTGGTGGTGCTGCTGCAATCTTGACAGGAATGCGTTCTCTGCACAAACTATCAAGTCAATCTTTCAGACAGTCTGTTTTTCTGCGGGACTTGTAGTTTGTTGACCATCGTCTGCGATAAAGCTACATATTGCATTTTGTAGAGGATACAGCAATCTTAAAAGGCATACGGCAGATTTTTATCGGCATGGAAAATCTGCTTGGAAACTAATGTTATGGAGAGCTTGATAAGACACATACTAGGTTAGTTGAGGCCAAATGGGCAATATGAACGCAGCGTAATCGTGGGTAATAGCCTGCTACGTAATGTGCAGCATTCGTAATGGCTCAATACGGCAGACTAAACTAACTTTCCAGAAGCAACTATCTGGTGTTTTGTAAACATGTTAGAACAGTTGTAAGGTTAACTCTGGATGCTTACTGTGGTACCTAACTTAATTATCTGTTTGTCAGGTTAGTGCCAACACTCGAATCTAGTCTTCTTCGCCACGGAACGAGTGAGCACCTTGTTCACAGAATGCTCAGAAAATTCGAGGGACTGACGAGTTAATGAAAGAGGAAAACAATTGAGAGAATTTTTACTAAAAACTGATTGCGGAGAAACGGTCACTAGTACTGCGAGGAAGTCGGGAGCGGCTAGACGTTTGAGACAGGGAAACCCATCAACTTGAGTCTAAAGAGTAGGGACTTATCGCTGAAGTTTTCTTTTCTGTTGCGTTTTAAGCCTGTTGTCATGTTCAGGCCAGAAACTGGTATGATCCAGCTATGCGCGCTACTCTGCCCTGTGCAACTCTCTCCGAGTAACTACTGAAACCTAAATCCTTCTGAGTCTGCTTATTGTATTCATCTCCTGGTCTCCCTATACTATTTTTACCCCCCACGCTTCCCTCGAGTACTAAACTGGTGACCCCTTGATACTTCAGAACGTGCCCTACCAACCAATCCCTAGCATAAATTCCTCTTCTCCCCAATTCTATTAAGTACCTCCTCATTAGTTACGAGATCGACATATCTGATCTTCAGCATTCTTCTGTAGCACGACGTTACAAAAGCTTCTATTCTCTTCTTGTCTAAACTGTTTATCGTCCATGCTTAGCTTCCATACATGGCTATACTCCATACAAGTACTTTCAGAAAAGACTTCCTAACACTTGAACTTGTATTCGATGTGAACAACTTTCTCGTCTTCAGAAACGATTTTCTTGCTATTCCCAGCCTGCATTCTGTACTCTCTCTGCTTCCGCAATTGTCAGTTACTCTGCCATCCAAATAGCCACACTAATCAATTACTTTTAGAATTCCTTTTCCTTGCGTAATTCCCTCTTCATCGCTGGGTTTAATTCAACTACTTTCCATCATATTTGTTTTACTTTCATTGATAATCGTTATAACCTCTTTTGAAGACTATGTGTTCTGTTCAACTGCTCTTGTAAGTCCACTGCTGTCCCTTCACATAATCGGCTCGCTCAACTTTAATGGAGTTTCCAACTTTCTCCGTGATTTCGTTTACTGCTTTCTCAATGCGCAGATCGAATAAAATTGGTGAGAAGCTACAATGCTGTCTCACTCCCTTCTCAGTAGGGATAGAGGTTACCGCTGAAACCACGCTAATATACTTATTTTTCCGATGCCAGTTTAATGTGACTGTTAAAAGCACCCAAAATTAATGGTTTGTTAAATAACCGATTTTTTATTTTTTATCCTTATTATTTCCTGTAATAATCTTAGAAATCTAAGAAAGACTCAAAAAATTTTGACTCTCAGTTTCAAGATACGTAGAATCAAAATATTAAATTAGATACGGTCGGTAAATAAGAGATAACTTTGTACGTGCACCGTTCGCTGCTTTCCTCGAAATGTGATAAGTGGCTGAATTCTACAGAAATCACTGGTGTAATTATTGATTCTAATTTTTTGAAGCGTTGCTCAAAAATCATGTTGTAATCGGTGATTATAGCATCATTTCGGCGTTGCGAATATTCAGTGGTAAAGTGGAAAAATTGGGGTTGAAGAACTCTGTTTTTCGTGTTAACACGTCCGTTTATAAGGTCTACAAGCAGATACAGGCATATTATGTAGACACAGGCAACACATGAACTATTTTCTATTTTTACTGCGAACTACGAATGAACAGTTGTAGGCAACAGTTTTTAATTCGTCACTGCTGCCGTAATTTCCATCCTCTTTTATTATTTCACGGAAATGGCAGACAAATCTTTAATCTCTTAAACCAAATGAAGCGTTGCGCTTCGTTGCTAGGTCACTTTGTAAAAATATTTCTGGGTTAGGGTTGGCACCTTTCTGCAGCACGACGCATATTCGTCGGAGACTGCGAGAGAGCTACCTCTAACCGCGACACAGCGGCAACGGCGGCATCATTGTCTCAGCAGTGCTGTGCCATGCGTTTGTCGCTCGTTTCTGTCTGCACTCTTGTAAAATAGCACTCATCGCTTTTCGCCATTTTGTATAATAACGCAGTAATTGAAACCGATACGAATTTTACGAGTAAAAATTACTCCTTTTTTTTAATTTAAGACGAAACATCTTACAGCCGCTAATACAGCTAATTGATACTACGATTTTTTTTCTATTTGTTACTAAATAAAGAACAACTGCTATAACCGAGACCCAACAAATGCCGAAAAATAGCTGTTATTCAGAACTGAACTACCGGTATCGCTTTTAACCGGTCGGTTTTTCCGATCCCTACGTTTTCAGACACAGCGTGTGTTACATGTCTTTCGACTCTCGTTAACAGCCGTCTGCCCCTACCGTCAGAATCTGACACAGCAGAGCGTATCCAAAATGAACACCACTAAATATTGTCCACCTTGTGTACAGTGCTCAATGAAGCGTTGTGCGAGTACCGGTCGTTTGTCCACCTAGTGTCCACTGGATCAGCACCGCACTTGCTCAGGCGCTGTCCACGGTGCAGGGTGCCGACAGAGGCAGGAGAGTCGGAATGACGCCGCAGACCACTGCGCCCGCACGTATCCTCCACTCCCCTTTCCGCCTTTCTCTACGGGGTCGGCATTGTTTGTGGCAGTGTGTGGGCTCTTCCCACTCACTACCGGGACGGAATCTGTGTAGCCCACCTGTTTCCGCCTGCAGTAAATCGTGGCCGAGCGGTTCTAAGCGCTTCAGTCCGGAACCGCTACGGCCGCAGGTTCGAATCCTGCCTCGGGCATGGGTGTGTCTGATGTCCTTAAGTTAGTTAGGTTTAAGTAGTTCTAAGTTCTAGTGGACTGATGACCTCAGATGTTAAGTCCCATAGTGCTCAGAGCCATTTAAACCATTTTTTGCAGTAGATCGCATGTCTGAGACCGTCTGCTATACTGAAGAGCCAACGAAACTAGTACACTCCCTAATACCGTGTAGCGCCCCGCGAGGACGCAGAAGTAACGCAACACGACACGGCCGGGACTCGACTAATGTCTGAACCACTGCTGGAGGGGTTCGGGGCCGTGAATGATGGAGGGCTGTCCATAAATCCGTAAGACTACGAGGGGAAGCCGACCTCGGGGAAGATCAGTTTGGATTCCGTAGAAATGTTGGAACACGTGAGGCAATACCGACCCTACGACTTACCTTAGAAGAAAGATTAAGGAAAGGTAAACCTACGTTTCTAGCACTGGTAGACTTAGAGGAAGCTTTTGACAATGTTGATTGGAATACTCTCTTTCAAATTCTAAAGGTGGCAGGAGTAAAATACAGGGAGCGAAAGGCTATTTACAATTTGTACAGAAACCAGATGGCAGTTATAAGAGTCGAGGGACATGAAAGGGAAGCAGTGGTTGGGAAGGGAGTGAGACAGGGTTGTAGCCTCTCCCCAATGTTATTCAATCTGTATATTGAGCAAACAGTAAAGGACACAAAACAAAAATTCGGAGTAGGTATTCAAATCCATGGAGAAGAAATAAAAACATTGAGGTTCACTGATGGCATTGTAGTTGTCAGAGACAGCCAAGTACTTGGAAGAGCAGTTGAACGGAATGGACAGTGTCTTGAAAGGAGGATATAAGATGAACATCAACAAAAGCAAAACGAGGATAATGGAATGTAGTCGAATGAAGTCGGGTGATGCTGAGCGAATTAGACTAGGAAATCAGACACTTAAAGTAGTAAAGGAGTTTCGCTATTTGGGGAGCAAAATAACTGATGATGGTCGAAGATATGAAATGTAGACGGCCAATGCCAAGGAAAGCGTTTCTGAAGAAGAGAAATTTGTTAGCATCGTGTATAGATTTAAGTGTCAGGTACTCGTTTCTGAAAGTATTTGTATGGAGTGTAGCCATGTATGGAAGTGAAACATGGAGGATAAATAGTTCGGACAAGAAGAGAATAGAAGCTTTCGAAATGTGGTGCTACAGGAGAATGCTGTAGATTAGATGGGTAGATTACATAACTAATGAGGAAGTATTGAATAGAATTGGGGAGAAGAGGAGTTTGTGGCACAACTTGACAAGAAGAAGGGACCGGTTGGTAGGACATGTTCTGAGGCATCCAGGGATCACAAATTTAGCATTGGACGGCAGCGTGGAGGGTAAAATCTAGAGGGAGACCAAGAGATGAATACACTAAGCAGATTCAGAAGGATGTAGGTTGCAGTAAGTACTGGGAGATGAAGAAGCTTGCACAGGATAGAGTAGCATGGAGAGCTGCATCAAACCAGTCTCAGGAGTGAAGACAACAACAACAACAACAACAACGAGGGGTGGAGATCTCTGAACAGCATGTTGCAAGGCATCCCAAAAATGCTCAATAACATTCACCTCTGGGGAGTTGAGTGGCCAGCGCAAGAGTTTAAACTCAGAAGAATGTTCCTGGGGCCTCTCTGTAGCAATTCCGGACGTGTGGGGCGTCGCAGTGTCCTGCTGGAATTGCCCGAGTCCGTTGGAAAGCATAATGGACACGAATGGATGCAGGTGATCAGACAGGATGATTAGATATGTTATATTTTAACTAAAGTTCAGTCTTGATCACAACACTTACGTCTCAATAACATAGGTGACCGGTTTCGGTTATATTTGTATAACCATCTTCAGACCTGTGAATTAATTTTAGAAAATACTAGAGAGCAATCTTAAAATAAAATGAAATCACCGCTGGAAGCTAATGAGATCAAAAAGGAAATGACCATCTTAAAACAAATTGCGAAAAGCAACTCTTTCGACACACGACAGGTAGATATCATTTTTAATAAAGTGCAATAATCACAATGTGCTCCAGGTAATCCAGAATATATGAAGATGGCATATATGGGTAACATCTCAGATAGAATTACTAATTTATTCAAAAATTCTGGAATAACAATAGCATTCACAACTGACAATACTTTACAACAAAAAACTAAGACATACCATAAGTAAAGATAAAGAAAAATTTACCAAATCGGGAGTGTATAAGATCTAATGTAGAGACCGTAAGAAAATATATATCGGCCAAAGAGATCGAAATTTTGCAGTAAGTTACAAAGAACATAGGTCGGGTACCTCACGAACAAAATCTGTATTCGGCCATCACATAACATTTAATAACCATGCTGAGGGGACAGCAGAGCAGAATCTACAAGTTCTTCGTTATGCAAATAAAGGCTTACTTATGAATATCTTACAAGAAATCCATATATATATGCTCATTTGAAAACCAAATCATCAATGCTGCTCAATGAACAATTAGATTTTTCGTGAAAAATATTTTTATGACCTTTTCGACGAAATTTTATAATGAAGATGCACCTACTCTTTTGTTTTAAAATATAAGATTAGCTATACCCATGGAAAAAGTTATGTATGAACAATATGCTATACAACATATAAAATTTTTATTACATTGTGATAGATTATTATATAATCTATTAGATCGATGAGTTTTAAATATTTAATCAGCGGTCTAATCAGTTATTCAGACATACATAATGCGGAACATACTCTTGGCTGCTACCCTACTGTTATAAAGAAGGTCACTATGAAAACTACAGTTAAAGTAAGACGATTCTGCAACATCCATCAAAGATGCAATTGTGATGTAGGCGACTCGGTATACTCGATATATACCACAACTCATGGGACTTTTACGTCTTTGATTTAACTGAAACTCTAATAGTATTAAGGTTGCCCATAGAGGGCACGGCTATTACACATCGTAGTTTACCGTTTTTATCTAAAATAGAAATAAGTTTTACACATACTAACTATCTGTTTATCAGACATTTTAAATGAATCAATTTTATGTTATTAGTGTATTTCGTACTTTTATACTTTGACGATAGCGTCTTATTGTGAACGCTGATTGGCAGTTGTGAAGTAGTGTGAGAGGAAGTAGGCGGAGCCTCTGCATATTTAAGTTCATGCTCAGCACTCATAACCATCAGTTGACTTCGTAGCAGCTGAAGAGAGCTCCGCCTACCATCCTCCAAGGAAGCCATGGGTATAATAAGCTTTATTTTATCTTGTTAAAAAATTTTGTCGTCATTAGACACTTTTCATTTTATTTTAAGATTGGTCTCTAGTATTTTCTAAAATTAATTCACAGGTCTGAAGATGGTTATATAAATATAACAGAAACCGGTCACCTATGTTATTGAGACATAAGTGTTGTGATCAAGACTGAACTTAAGTTAAAATATGATATTCTATTGATCTCTGTTCCAAAAAAATGTTTCCCAAATTTGATTACGTATGTGTCATCTGTCAGAGTTGTATCTTGACGTATCGGGTGTGCCATATCACTCCAATTGCACGCGCACCACACCATTACAAAGCCTCCACCAGCTTGAACAGTACCCCACTGAGGTGCAGTGGCCACGGGTTTGTGAGGTTGTAATGTTGTTACATTAATTTGTTCTGAAAGCGGTGCTGATGTTCAAGACCATAAAAGTGGGTTAGAAGCTGTGAGCTATCTGAGGAAGTTAACCTTGCATTACTGCGCAACTGTTTCACCAGGTATCCAGTATAGCTTACCGAATTCCCAACCAGACTGACATTAATTATAATGTTTTAGTATTCATCTTACGATAACCGGTGATATATATGTAAAAAGACAATTTAAATAAAAAGAAATAAATCAGTTTATATGTGGACATTTATTTTAACATTGATCATTGTTCCGTTAAAATTTCAGCATATCAAACTTGATTCATAACTAAACTGGTGCCTTATTTAGGATTGTGTAAATGTGAGTTTGTGATCTTACGGAACACATCAAATAGGGAGCCAAGATTGGGAGACTACATACAACACTGCATTCATAAAATAACACACGAAGAACGTTGAAACATATGCAAGAGGAAATTAACCACAACCAACCGATTCAATTTTCACCCAAAGAAGATACGTTCGTAGCACAATCCTGTCCGCCATGTAATTACCACACACTGGTATACTAAATTCATACTAGCTCTCTGTGAAATCTTCCCGAAAAGAATAGCTGAGGGCTACTTTGATGATTACACCACATGCTTCACGTGGTCAACTTGGTTTAGACAAAGAGTATAACTCCACAATAATTTCGATAATTAAAATAAATTAGATCGAAAAGCAATTTACAAAAGAAAAACCTCGAACTGGTTACTATCGTCTTACTATTAACCTGATGGATCAATCAGTTGTATAAGCACGTGGTACTGGTCTCACGAAGTACATTCCACGTGGGTTGAAGATAAAGAAAAGTTGCTACATTGAAAAATATTGTCAAGACGAGACGTTATAATCTCACGCACTTTCGCATTTAAGATTGATGATCTTAGTTAGAGTTACGGATCAACACGTTGTTCCACTTTACTCACAAAGTAGTGACAAAGCAACTACCGGAAGATACTCTGAACTTCACACTCGAATTACACTGCGTTGCAATTTAAGATAACATTAGATATTTTAGAGCTAAACCTGAAATAAAGGTGATTAAATTGTCAGTTAGGCTGAACTTAAGAAATCCATTGTCCTAAGGACTTGGCAGACACGCGCTTAGCCGGAGATCTTACCACTTCAGACGCTCGCCGCGGACAGACTGACCTGCGCTCCTACCGAGCGTGCTTAACAGATACAAGCGGAAGTGACCAGAGAGGCAGCTTCCTATACCAACATGACAAGGGACGGACAGGACCATACTAAGAACAGAAACCTCTCTGCTTTTAGGAAGCGTAGCTACCTGTTCCGACGTTGGTCCTACTGTTCTCTAGCAGACAGGCTTGTCTGCTACCCTCAAGCATGCAACTAGAAATACATTTGCTCATTTATCCTCTCACACAGAAGGGAAGGGGGATGACAGTATCTTATCATATACAGTATATAAAAGAAAGCGGATGTAGGTTCCATATGAGACTTTGTGACATGAATTACATATAAACTGTGTTTTAAAGTGTAGTAGTGTGACAGATCATTCTTGTTTATGTGTAAAAGTAACACGTTTCACTGCTTGGTCTCCTCCCAGATAGTCAGAAACACCACAGTAAATTTAGAAGAGGAATTTATGCCGTAAATGACAACAGATTTAAGAAATTAACATGAAAGGAATCCAACAGAGAGCTTTCAAGGCTTTCTCCACATCCGTACACGTCCATCCGCTCAATACAATTTAAAACGAGACTCTTCTACCACGCAACATGTTTCCAGTCATCAACAGTCCATTGTCGATGTTGACGGGCCCAGGCGAGGCGTAAACCTCTGTGTCGTGCAGTCATCAAGGGTACACGACTGGGCCTTCGGCTCCGAAACCCCATATCGATGATGTTTCGTTGAATGGTTCACATGCTGACACTTGTTGGTAGCCCAGCATTGAAATCTGCAGCAATGTGCGTAAGGGTTGCACTTCTGTCACGTCGAACGATTCTCTTCAGTCGTCGTCGGTCCCGTTCTTGCAGGATCTTTTTCCGGTCGCAGCGATGTCGCAGATTTGTAGTTTTACCGTATTCCTGATATTCACCGTACATTCGTGACATGGTCGAAGGGGAAAATCCCGACATCATCGCTGGCTCTGAGATGCTGTGTCCCATCGCTCGTACGCCGACTAGGACACCACGTTCAAACTCACTTAAATCTTGATAGCCTGCCATTGTAGCAGCAGTAACCGATCTGACAACTGCGCCAGACACTCGTCGTCTTCTGTAGGTGTTGCCGATCGCAGCGCCGTATTCTGCCTGTTTACTCATCTCTCTATTTGAATACGCAGGCTTATACCAGCTTTTTTGGCGCTTCAGAGTAAATGTTTGCGTAGAGTGTCTCTACACATTACTCTTCAGCAAGACACCGCACGGTGCGTGGCGGAGGGTACGCTATACCAACACCGGTCATTTTCTTGCGTCTTGCACTCGGAAATACACCTTGGTGATTCTTACGCGAAATGTGTGTTGGCAGCAGTAAAATAGTTCGGCATTAGGCTTCAGATGCCGGTTCTCTAAATCTTCTGAACATCGCCTTGCCTCCAGGAATTTCCCACTTCAGCTCCCGAAGTATCTCTGTAGCACTTGCCTGTTGTTCGAACCCACCGGTAACAAACCTAGCAGCCCGCCCTTGGACAGCTTCGATGTCTTCCTTCGATGCGATTCCAAACACTCGATCAGTGACACCAGCAGCTGTATGCTTGTCCTGTCACAACTCACTGACAAACTCCTCTATACGTTTACAGACGAAACACAATTTCCGAAAATTCTCTCATTAAACCGGATTCGACCATTCGCCTTGCCTACCATAATCCTCACACGCTTGTCCCATTTCATATCGCTTTGCAACGCTGTACCCAGATATATTAGTAATACTCTATCTGAAGATTACAGGTTTGTTTCTCCTTCTCATCCGTATTAACTAACATTTTTGTACATTTGGAACTAGCTACTACTCAACTAGCTACCACTCTTCTTGTATCCTCCTACAGTCACTCAACTTGGACCACTGCGGACTGCTGGCCACGTTGTCAGCCACATCATTTACAAGTATACAGGGTGGTACAAAGAGGTACGGCCAAACTTTCAGCAAACACTCCTCACACACAAAGAAAGAAAATATTTTATGTGCACATGTGTCCCGAAACGCTTACTTTCCATGTTAGAGCTCATTTTATTACTTCTCTTCAAATCACATTAATCGTGGAATGGAAACACACAGCAACAGAACGTACCAGCGTGACATCAAACACTTTGTTACAGGAAATGTTCAAAATGTCCTCCGTTAGCGAGGATACATGCATCCACCCTCCGTCGCATGGAATCCCTGATGCGCTGATGCAGCCCTGCAGAATGGCGTATTGTATCACAGCCGTCCACAATACGAGCACGAAGAGTCTCTACATTTGGTACCGGGGTTGTGTAGACAAGAGCTTTCAAATACGCCCATAAATGAAAGTCAAGAGGGTTGAGGTCAGGAGAGCGTGGAGGCCACAGAATTTGTCAGCCTCTACCAATCCATCGGTCACCGAATCTGTTGTGGAGAAGCGTACGAACACTTCGACTAAAATGTGCAGGAGCTCCACCGTGCACGAACCACATGTTGTGTCGTACTTGTAAAGGCACATGTTCTAGCAGCACATGTAGAGTATCCCGTACCAAATCATGATAACGTGCTCCATTGAGCGTAGGTGAAAGAACATGGGGCCCAATCGAGACATCACCAACTATGCCTGCCCAAACGTTCACAGAAAATCTGTGTCGATGACGTGATTGCACAATTGCGTGCGGATTCTCGTCAGCCCACACATGTTGATTGTGAAAATTTACAATTTGATCACGTTGGAATGAAGCCTCATCCGTAAAGAGAACATTTGCACTGAAATGAGGATTCACACATTGTCGGATGAACCATTCGCAGAAGTGTACCCGTGGAGGCCAATCAGCTGCTGATAGGGCCTGCACACGCTGTACATGGTACGGAAACAACTGGTTCTCCTGCAGTACTCTCCATACAGTGACGTGGTCAACGTTACCTTGTACAGCAGCAACTTCTCTGACGCTGACATTAGGGTTATCGTCAACTACACGAAGAATTGCCTCGTCCATTGCAGGTGTCCTCGTCGTTCTATGTCTTCCCCAGTCGCGAGTCATAGGCTGGAATGTTCCGTGCTCCCTAAGACGCCGATCAATTACTTCGAACGTCTTCATGTCGGGACACCTTCGTTCTGGAAATCTGTCTCGATACAAACGTAGCGCGCCACGGCTATTGCCCCGTGCTAATCCGTACATCAAATGGGCATCTGCCAACTCCGCATTTGCAAACATTGCACTGACTGGAAAACCACGTTCGTGATGAACACTAACCTGTTGATGCTACGTACTGATGTGCTTGATGCTAGTACTGTAGACCAATGAGTCGCATGTCAACACAAGCACCGAAGTCAACATTACCTTCCTTCAATTGGGCCAACTGGCGGTGAATGGAGGAAGTACAGTACATACTGACGAAACTAAAATGAGCTCTAACATGGAAATTAAGCGTTTCGGGACACATGCCCACGTAACATCTTTTCTTTACTTGTGTGTGTGGAATGTTTCCTGAAAGTTTGGCCTTACCTTGTTGTGACACCCTGTATAGACAGACGTACAACGGCGGTCCCGTCACACTTGCCTAGGGCACACCTCACGCTACGCTTCTCCCTGACGAACACTGGCTGTCGAGGTCACTGTACTGCGTTGTATTAATTAACAAGTCCTCGAACCACTCACAGATCTGTGAAGTTATTCCGTATGCTCCGACATTCGTGCGGTGGGGCACCGTTTAAAATGCTTTCCTATTGCTGTTCCATACATGGTTTGAAGTATGTGTGAGGAAAAGGCGAGCCGAGTTTCGCAGCAGCAGCGATGGTTTCTTAAACCCTGTTGATTAACGGACGTAAGCACCTCAGTCTCAAGGACTTTTATTTATATTGGAACTAAAAATACGTTAAAGAATTCTGTATCAAACCGATGTTAAGGATGTCGGTTTGTAATTTTCAGTTTCGTTCTCTTACTCTTGTTATATACAGGAGCCACATGCGGTTTTTTTACCCAGTGTTAGGAGTTTGGCCTGGGTAAGAGATTTGCGATACATGCAAGCTAAGTAAGGGACCAGTGCTGTAGAGTATTATTCTTCGGATTCCATCCGGACCTGAGACTTACTTGTTTCCAAGTCTTTCAGGTGCTTCTTTTCGCCAGGGATGCCTTTTACTATGCCCTCCAGACGATCAAATGACCGTACGTTCGTACGATTTTCCTGCGTTAATGATTTGTTAAACTAAAAGATCAGAAGCGCGATGTTGGAATGAGTCCAGTATTCCCGCGGAGAACCGCCTAAAAACCACGCGCAGACTGGCCGGTTCGCCTCATCGTTAAGTCCGCGAGGCGAATTCGATATTGCGTAGGCTGGTCGCCTCGTATCCCGGAAGCGGCATTTTAAGGCGAATCTTCCCATTCCACATCGCCTCTTAGTATTATAGCCTACATCTAAAAAATTACACGATGTGACGTGCTCAAAATGTTCACCACCAACTTCCTAATCAGATTCCTCGTCTCCCTCATAGGCATTACCTTACATTCATCCACATCTGAAGAGAGTTGCCATTCATTCTCACCAAGTGGAAATTTTTTCCAAGTCTTTCCTCAGTTCTTTACGATTGTGCAACTAAGGCCACTGCGTCAGCGAACAATATGACAGTGCTGCTGAAACTGTCTGATTAGTCGTTCCCGCCTACTGTCGACGTTCCACGTCTTACTTCGCTTCCTTGGAGCACACCGGTTGCCACTGTCGTTTCTATGGTACATTGGCCGTTCAGCACAAGGTACTGCGTGCAGCAAGTCAGATATTCCTCGGGCCACCCACGTGTACGCAAAGTTGCTCCTTACGATAGTGTCTTGTCGAGTAGTCGACGATGTTGCGCAGCCTGGAACGCCTTGCAGAAGTCTGGCTGTTCACGTTGCGTACACTCGCACTTCGAGATGTCGTACGTCAGTACAGCGAACTGCGTTCCACACGAGCGGCTTTTTTTCCCTTTATTTCTCGCTGAATCAGCGCTGTGTTGTCGGAGAGTGGTTTTCCTGGAGGAACGCTGTGATGTCTGAGCTCAGAATATGATCAAGCATTATTGCAACAGGCGGGAGTAAGTCGCATTGTTCGACAATTTTGTGCATGCAATTTTTATACTCTTTCCATACAAAAGAGTGAACGAAGATATTTTTCTGGCCTACAGGTCTGTTCCCTGGTTCTCGATAAATGTGGACTAGGAAAAGAGCCGAGCGGTAGCCTACCCAACGTAAACTGTAACTGGAAGCATTCCAGCAGGTGATAACAAGTCCCACTCCTCTGCTATAAGGGGCAGTCAAATGAAACCGAGGCAGCGGAAAAAAGTAATTAAACCGTTTATTACTTGAAAAATAATCGCCATAACTATTAATACTGTATCGTACGTACAACAAGCCCATGCCCCTCTCTTAAAATGGATGATGATGATGATGATGGTGATGTTTGGTTTGTGGGGCGCTCAACTGCGCCGGTATCAGCGCCCGCACAAAGTGCCAACCTTTGCTCAGTCCAGTCTCGCCACTTCCGTGAATGATGATGAAATGATGACAACACAAACACCCACTCATCTCGACGCAGGTGAAAATCCCTGACCCTGCCGGGAATCGAACCCGGGACACCGTGCTCGGGAAGCGACAACGCGACCGCGAGGCCAATTTTAAAATTGACTCCGTAAGCGACCTGAGCCGTCAGTAACCGGAATCCGACCTTCACAGCACTGTGTGCGTGTTCAATGAGTGTCAGTTTCACTGTCATTTAAGCCCTCAACAGATCGTTACACGAAAAACTTAAAACTAATATTTCCAGAAGCTATGTGAATGCGTATTTGAATAAGTATTTACAAGTGATACAGAATGTGGCTTGTGCAACGGAATTTACTGGACTAGAGTACATGACTTGTTGTGGCGTGTGTGTGTGTCTGTTTTGGCGCTACGTTTTGCACTCGCCTCTTTAGATGACTGCCTTTTTCCACGTCGTTTACAGCAATTCTCAGCAGCATGCACCAGCAGGGGCCATAGCTTATTGTCACTAACGATGAATTTAATAAAAACGAGTTTGCTGGGGTCCTGTTAACAACTAAATAACTTGTAAGAAGGGATTTCATAAATTATGTTGTTGTCACCCGACGTAATTCGACTCCATTCCATTATCCTCGTTTTGCTTTTGTTGATATTCATCTTATATCCTCCTTTCAAGACACAATCCGTTCAGCTGCTCTTCCAGGTCCTTTGCTGTCTCTGACAGAATTACAATGTCATCGGCGAACCTCAAAGTTTTTATTACTTCTCCATGGATTTTAATACCTACTCCGAACTTTTCTTTTGTTTCCTTTATTGCTTGCTCAAAATATGGATTGAATAACATCGGGGAGAGGCTACAACCCTGTCTCACTCCCTTCTCAACCACTGCTTCCCTTTCATGTCCCTCGACTCTTATAACTACCATCTGGTACAAATTGTAAATAGCCTTTCGCTCCCTGTATTTTACCCCTGCCTCCTTCAGAATTTGAAAGAGAGTATTCCGGTCAACATTGTAAAAAGCTTTCTCTACGTCTACAAATGCTAGAAACGTAGGTTTGCCTTTCCTTAGTATAGCTTCTAAGATAAGTCGTAGGGTCAGTATTGCCTCACATGTTCCAATATTTCTACGGAATCCAAACTGATCTTCCCCGAGGTCGGCTTCTACCAGTTCCTCCATTCGTCTGTAAAAAATTCGCGTTAGTATTTTGCAGCCGTGACTTATTAAACTGATTGTTCGGTAATTTTCACATCTGTCAGCACCTGCTTTGTTTGGGATTGGAATTATTATATTCTTCTTGAAGTCTGAGGGTATTTCGCCTGTCTCATACATCCTGCTCACCAGATGGTAGAGTTTTGTCAGGACTGGCTCCCAAGGCTGTCAGTAGCTCCAATGGAATGTTGTCTACTCCCGGGGCCTTGTTTCGACACAGGTATTTCAGTGCTCTGTCAAACTCTTCACGGAGTATCCTATCTTCCATTTATATATATATATATATAATAGGTGTGTGTGTGTGTGTGTGTGCGCGCGTATAGAGTATTAATGGTTTTATTTGGAATTAATTTTTTGGAAGGCAGGTACCAAAAAATTTGCCCCTCCCCCCCTCCCCCCCGCCTGACCGAGATCCTGGATCCGCCCCAAGGCCGACCACAGTTAAGGCGATTATGTTCTTTCGAACACGTGGTATAAATCTGAGTGTGATTCGTCCGCCTGTTCCTACGAAAAATGATTCTTTACAGTCAGATAGACTCATAACGAAGCGATCCTATAAGGCTTCCGTTTTACAGTTTGAGCCACGGAATCCTAAAATTAATTCTTCATTTATTCAAAGATATTTTTCCAGTGCAGCACCACTATTTACACTTGCAATAGAACCAAATACTGATATTTAACTCCAGAAGTACGAAACGTTCGTCTCAAGTAAGTAAATACATACATTTTTAAAATACTTCAGCTATACTTTTTATTTAGCACTCCTCAAAATAGAGTACGTAATTTGTGCGGCAAAAAGTCGGCAGCCCTAGTCATGGCTCATGTACATCCGAAGAGTCTGTACGAGCACTTTCGTGAAAACACAAAAACGCAGAAACTTCCTGGCAGATTAAAACTGTGTGCCGGGCCGAGACTCGAACTCGGGACCTTTGCCTATCGCGGGAAAGTCTCTACCAACTGAGCTACCCAAGCACGACTCACGCCCCGTCCTCACAGCTTTACTTCTGCACACAGTTTTAATCTGCCAGGAAGTTTCACATCAGCGCACACTCCGCTGCAGAGTGAAAATCTCATTCTGGAAACATCCCCCAGGCTGTCGCTAAGCCATTTCTCCGCAATATCCTTTCTTTCAGGAGTGCTAGTTCATGGGAGAGCTTCTGTAAAGTTTGGAAGGTAGGAGACGAGGTACTGGCAGAAGTAAAGCTGTGAGGACGGGGCGTGAGTCGTGCTTGGGTAGCTCAGTTGGTAGAGCACTTACCCGCTATAGGCAAAGGTCCCGAGTTCGAATCTAGGCCCGGCACACAGTTTTAATCTGCCAGGAAGTTTCATATCAGCGCACACTCCGCTGCAGAGTGAAAATGTCATTCAGGACTAAAACGCAGAGTCAGTCAAAAACGTTCGTATAGTTGGTGGCCAAAGAGACTAGATTCATTCGGTTGTTTCATTCCACTGATAGCACCGACTGAACGAGAAGAGATTCGACTGGCTAATCGACTGTTTAAAACAGTCGACTGTCACGTCACTCTGACAGGGGTGCAACCTGAATCAGTCCGGATTGTGAGTCAGGCTGACGCGTGTCTTCGTTTCATTCAGCGCGCGGAAGGCCCGCTGCTTCTCGTACGTATTCGTCCGTCAACAACGAGTGTTCCGCGCAGCTCCAAGTAACGATCCGCTGCTCCCCGCAACGTCTCGTTGCAGGGAAATTCCTACCCGATTCCCGTCGAATCGTTAACTTTTCGTATTGCACCTGGTGCTAACACTCATCGCCCGGAGACGAATAACTGGCAAGCATCGCGTTTCGTTACTCTCGTAGCGTTGCGTTCCTCACTCCTGGGAAATTTGAAGTCTGTAACAATAAACTTAATTCCCAATTTTCGAAAAAAAAAAATCACAATTCTGAATAGCGCCTCGAGACGTCTGCAGAAAACCATAATGACATTTTTTGTGCAGGTACTGGTTTATGAAGCTTTTGACAATGTTGACTGGAATACTCTCTTTCAAATTCTGAAGGTGACAGGGGTAAAATACAGGGAGCGAAAGACTATTTACAATTTGTACAAAAAAATGGCTCTGAGCACTATGCGACTTAACTTCTGAGGTCATCAGTCACCAAGAAATTAGAACTAATTAAACCGAACTAACCTAAGGACATCACACACATCCATGCCCGAGGCAGGATTCTAACCTGCGACCGTAGCGGTCGCTAGGTTCCAGATTGTAGCGCCTAGAACCGCACGGCCACTCCGGCCGGCAATTTGTACAGATACCAGATGACAGTTATAAGAGTCGAGGGAGATAAAGGGAAGCAGTGGTTGGGAAGGGAGTGAGACAGGGTTGTAGCCTCTCCCAGATGTTATTCAATCTGTAGATTGAGCAAGCAGTGAAGGAAACGAAAGATAAATTTGGAGTAGGTATTAAAATCCATGGAGAAGAAATAAAATCTTTGAGGTTCGCCGATGGCATTGTAATTCTGTCAGAGACAGCAAAGGACTTGGAAGAGCAGTTGAATGGAATGGGTAGTGTCTTGAAAGGAGTATATAAGATGAACATCAACAAAAGCAAAGCCGGCCGGAGTGGCCGTTCGGTTCTAGGCGTTACAGTCTGGAACCGAGTGACCGTTACGGTCGCGGGTTCGAATCCTGCCTCGGGCATGCATGTGTGTGATGTCCTTAGGTTAGTTAGGTTTAACTAGCTCTAAGTTCTAGGCGACTGATGACCTCCGAAGCTAAGTCGCATAGTGCTCAGAGCCATTTGAACCATTTGAACAAAAGCAAAACAAGGATAATGGAATGTAGTCGAATTAAGTCGGGTGATGCTGAGGGAATTAGATTAGGAAATGAGACACTTAAAGTAGTAAAGGAGTTTTGCTATTTGGGGAGCAAAATAACTGATGATGGTCGAAGTAGAGAGGATATAAAATGTAGACTGGCAATGGCAAGGAAAGCGTTTCTGAAGAATAGAAATTTGTTAACATCGGGCATAGATTTAAGTGTCAGGAAGTCGTTTCTGAAAGTATTTCTATGGAGTGTAGCCATGTATGGGAGTGAATCATGGACGATAAATAGTTTGGACAAGAAGAGAATAGAAGCTTCGAAATGTGGTGCAACAGAAGAATGCTGAAGATTAGATGGGTAGATCACGTAACTAATGAGGAGGTATTGAATAGGATTGGGGAGAAGAGGAGTTTGTGGCACAACTTGACGAGAAGAAGGGATCGGTTGGTAGGACATGTTCTGAGGCATCAAGGGATTACCAATTTAGTACTGGAGGGCAGCGCGGAGGGTAAAAATCGTAGAGAGAGACCAAGGAAGTACTGGGAGATGAAGAAGCTTGCACAGGATAGAGTAGCATGGAGAGCTGTATCAAACCAGTCTCTGGACTGAAGACGACAACAACAACAACTGGTTTATGAGATAATCGCAATAATGAGGGACCCGCTTTCACCACACAAGACAAAATCGCAGTGGAGTTGCGATGACAGCAACGGGATGAGACGGAGTGAAGGTAATGTCTCTGTCGTCGAATTCTTCCAATCCGAGAAGACGTTCCAATCCCGGTAGATTGTACATTTTTGTGGCAGTTACGGTTCCTAAACATCGGTTAAGCTATAGCGGCGACTGCATGGCAGCCCCACCCAACTGAACGACCATAACCACACTGTTCAAGCGAGCTGTTGCCTGTACTCCTTACACACTTCATAGTTGCCGGCCACTGGTGGCCGAGCGGTTCTGGCGCTACAGTCTGGAACCGCGCGACCGCTACGGTCGCAGGTTCGAATCGTGCCTCGGGCATGGATGTGTGTGTTGTCCTTAGGTTAGTTAGGTTTAAGTAGTTGTAAGTTCTATGGGACTTATGACCTCAGCAGTTGAGTCCCATAGTGCTCAGAGCCATTTGAACCAACCACTTCATAGTTAATAACGTACTCCTTTGTTGTCTGGTTGTTAGCTACTTCCTTACGAGTAAGCTTTAAACACATGTCGTCCAAATGTTCTCCTTTCCTCTTAACAGAACGCAAAGACATTCCTCTGTTCAATAAGTATTCTGGAACTGGTTCGTGGTCACGATCGCCTTCCAGACGTCAAAATTAGTTTCCGCTACCTCCAGTAAATGAATTAAGAGAACACCACAGTATCTCCGTAGTACTTCAGAATCTACAACGCTTTGCACTGCAAGTTAAATGTACGCTACCACAATCTTTAAAAAAGCACTGCAAAATCTACCTCTGCCACGATTTTACTTTAAACCGCTGACTCATGTTAGACTGCGTAGCACCGTATAGTCTTCCGCAGATGGTTAACGAGTAGGTTGGACCAGAGCCACCCTGCTATCTGAGAAGAAACTTTCCCGACTTCGAGTAAGGGCTTAACTGACCGTTTTCAGTAGAACTCTTAGGGCACTGTTCAGAAGTGTTGTACGAAATTTTTTTGTGCAGTGGAAGTGTGTCCCTCTTAACTAAAACTGCCTCATAAACTGTTACTTGCGCGAAAAATATCAGTAAGGTTTTTCTGTAGGTTTCCTGGAAAGCTATTCAGAATTGCGATCATAATTGTTTTTCGCAAACTGGCGAATATATTTTCTTACAGGAGCAAAATTTTTCCGACTACTTTCGGTTTCTCTGCAGAAATTTGCACAATTATTCAACTTCTGCTCAAATAACTGTAGAATATCTGTAACAAACTCAGAAGAAAATGTTTCTCGAACATCGGGCGCCATCTTCACAAGACTCACCAATTACGCTGTCGCCATTTGCACTCCGCGTCTGCCCACCAACCACAAAGGGCAGTGGCTTTTCTCCGTACATAACGTGAAGCGTGCTTCTACACATCTATTTTGTTAACAATAATACACGTTTTGTTGTAGCTGACTTTAATTTAAATTTTCTATATAAATAATCCTAGTGCAAACACACCAATTTCATAAAATTTTTACTTCTTTTGCTGTGAATGGACTTAAATCTCTACATAGATAATACTCAAAACTGACAGTTGTTACTGATGTATAACCTACGATTGGGTATGTGGTGATAAAACAAAAACCAATAAATAAATAAGAGATCCATGCGCCCGTTTCATGTAGCAAGGAATGGTTCGGAATTTGAATCTCCTTTATTTTCTGCATCCTATAAATAGCGAGTATCCTAATATGGTTTTATTTCATTCGAGGTTTTAATGTAGGTGTTTAATTTGACAAATAATATACGCAAACTATATACACAATGACACGTCTTGGATGAAATGTCAGCGCAGTGGACCAGCGCATTATCCGAGAACACTATGTTGAGAATTTCGTAACCGAGTTATAAAAATAAATAAAACAACTATTCTAGTATAGAAATTCATTTCTTATCGCTACTAAATTATTATAAACAACTCAACGAGTAGTAAAATAATTTTTTCACGTGATAATTTACACAGAGCTTTACGTGAGCAGTAAATAAATCGGTTACGTTATTTACACCTAGCCGTTGCCTCTCCCCCTCCCGTCATTACTGGGACAAACAGAGCGTTGTCGTCTTCTGGTAGTGGGAACCTTTGGGGTGGATTGTGGAGGTGCAACGTCACGTTCTTCTCATCAGACACCAATTCATCGGCGACTACCACATGCTCTTCAATGCCACACTCATCTTGCTCTCCATATTCGCCTGCTCCTAGAGCATCACTTTATTCTGCACACTAAAGTATCTTGAGCCCCTGTTCTTTAGGCAATACTTACATCGCAGTTTTCAACCGATCAGATTTATAAAATAAAAATCTGTAATGTCTTGAATGAGTATAATTTATAATTATAGGCCCACTACTATTATTATTAGTTGACGTTAAGTTAAAGTACGCCTTTGAACTTGTTAGCTTGGTCTGACAGCTGAATTTTCTTATTTTCTTCACGAAGACCTCTTCATTGTTTTCGAGTGGTCTTTGTACGTTTTTCACGATTGCGTAATTTGCTATTAGGATTCCAAATGCTTTCCGTTCCCTCGTGATTATCTTCTGTGGCATTCATTTATCCTATGTATTGCTTAATCTCCTCTAGTCAAGTGATTTGTACACCTTTGAATTTATTGTATTAAGTAGGTGTTTTTAGTAAAACCACTGCTGTCCATACTGCAGACATGAGCATAGAACTTAAGCGTCGTCTGCGTATACTGTTATGTATAGCTCTTCAATTTCCTTTCAACCCTTACGCGACTGGTATTAATGGGACCATACATTTTTCTGAAAATTTTTTGCTCGTCTTTCGTTCCCAGGTTCATCAATTTGTGAGTGGCCTCCCAGAGACGAGAGTTTCTCTCGCATGTAATGCTTCAGCCAAAACAAAACGGTGAGATGTGTCTGTCAGTCGTTCGTTGCAGTGGTTCCGTGTTATTCTGTGCGCTTTCCGGAGTTGTACGGCCCTTTCTAAAGTGACGTACAGTCTATTCCACATGGCACTCTGGTTTCCCGGGTATATTTAAAAGAAGACGCGTATAGAATTGCCTCGTATGTATCATGTACTGAGAATCTTCCCATATTTTACTGTGAATTTTTCATCAGACTGGCTTGCACCTGCTAGTGGGTAGGTCCCTACCTGCCGAAAGAGTACCTGGGCGCTCAAACAACAAACTGGTGCCACCTCTTAGAAATATTTAAAAGAATATTTAAAAGAAAAATGAGTGGGAAGTGCATAGTGTTGGACGGTTAAATTTCGTAGTACCGTTGATGCGTTTTTCTCAACGAAGCCACTTTGGAGCCGGTTTCAGCTTCACAAATGGAAAAAAAGACAAAGTCAGTTCGTAGCTTTGAACCAGCGACAACGCACCTATGACCTACCGATTCAACCATCGGAACCGTGACGCTAAGAACTTTCAAATGTACAAACAAATAACTGTAGGCAACAACTTGAGGGGATCTAAAGTAGTTTACGGAAGAAGGTCAAAATTGTCGAGATGAAATTTTTTGCAGAAATTGACCGGTTTTAAAATCTCCTTTTAAAATAAGATTCCCGCGCTCAGAGGTGTTCTCACACGGAGCCTTGGTAGCAGGCAGCGCCAGCTGTTATTCTTTCGTGCGTTGCATTCCCATTGCGTGAGGCCGCTCGCAGCCATGTACTGTAAAGCAGCAGAGTCTTCATAGGCTCACCGTACGGGGAAAACAGTTAAATCAGCGCGGATAAAACGAGTACATGTATCTTTCTGTGCGTGCTCGAATTTTCCTTGTTTCATTATGATGATGGTTTTTAGCAGCACTTGTAATGGTACTTGAATTACGTAACCATTATGGCACCTCACCTCAACCTCTCGATACCAGCAACATTCTACTGTTTTTCTGTAAAATAGTTAACATATTTCTGTGACCACATTCAGATTTGATTTCATTAATGTAGAGGTACTTCGATACATCTATATGTATATATTGCAATGATATTACTCTTATGTGTATTCTTTCTTTTGCCACTATGATCTTTGACGTACTTGTAAGTCTGATTTTTGGGCACGTAAGCGGTTGTTAGAGAGTCAAGTCTTGGTCGTCATGTTGAAAAGACGCAAATTGTAGTCAGTTTATGAAATGTGAACTTCAACAGTGAGGAAGATATTTTCAAGTATGTTTTATATTATGATGTTGCAACAAAAGTAATAAAAATGAAGTGTAACTTAAATTCGGAGTGCTGCTTACTTTTTTACATCACCACTGTCGTAACTTGCAAAAGTTTAATCTTCAAGAGTGGTTTATGAAACACATCTATAAAACGTTTGAATATCGCAGAATAACACCCAGGCCTCTTTGCATCCGAGCTTGGAATCATCACTACCTAGATTTTCGACGATTGAGCCATGAGTTCACAACGAGACCAGCGTGGGAAACACGAAAAGATGAATGCGTAGTTTATCCATTATTCCAAGAAATGACTTTATTGACTGTGCTCTAATGACACCTGCTACATAATATAACTTCGTTGTTGCCCGAAAATGCAATACTTAGCAGCGTGTAGTGTGGGCAGTATCTTTACTAGAGCTGTTGCATCTTCTAAGTGTCCTGCCGATTAATCGCCATCTTTGGTTCACCTTCCTCACAGCATTTTCTTGTCTTGTTTCCAACTTAAGTTGATTGTTATTGAAGTTCCTAGGTATGTAGTTGAATTTATGGTTCTTAGATTTGATAGATTTATCGTGTAACTGAAGTTTAATGGATTCCTCTTAGCTCTCGTGCCCATGACCTCACACTTTTCATTATTTCGAGTGTATTGCTAATATCTGTACCATACAGATATCTTATCTAAATTGTTTTGCAATTGCTTTTTATCTGCTGATGACTTTAGTAGACGATAAGCGACGCCATTGCGCAACAAATATTTGAGCGTGTGAAGTCCCCTTTGGAAGCAAAGTGGAAGGTGAAATAGCAGTAAATCAGAACCAAGAGAAGGAAATGAGATCGCTCTTAACAGTGTGGTCCGTGTCCGAGCCCTCGGTACCTCTGACCCGTCAGCGCTCGTCCACAACTCCTTCACAGGGCTGATGCCACAGGATATCAGCAGCGCTGTCTGAGCGACGCAGCCAGTCACACAAGAGAGAACAGAACAAAAAAAACGAAAGGCAGCTGTTTTGTTTTCGGGCGCAGCGTTCCGGCCCGGCGATAAATCAGAACGGCCGCTTATCACCGCCTGCGGCAGCGACACGTGCGACCAATCAGAGCCGAGAAAAAATTAAAATTATAATAAAAACGGGCGAGGGTCCGCCGCTGTTTACGAGGATCTGAGCAGTGGGAGCTGTCGAGTTGGACAGCGGCCTGAGCCTCTGTCCGTAACACTGCTCAGCGAGCCTGCAGACCCGGGCAGCAGAGGCACCGGGCTAAGCAAGACTAGGAGTGTAGTGTTGAGGGTTGCATAGACCAGGCGTCAAGGCGCCGCCGTCACTTCACTGCCCCGCCACGTTGCTGCCTCACCGCTGTTGCTCTGCGAGTGCAGGAGTGTGGAAAGGAGGCCCTACAAGCCAGTCGGATTTTATATATATAGATGCATGCGTATACCAGTTTCTTTGGAGTTTAAGTACCGGTTGATCAAAAAGTCAGTCTAAATTTGAAAACTTAATAAACCATGGAATAATGTAGATAGAGAGGTAAAATTGACACACATGCTTGGAATGACATGGGGTTTTATTAGAACAAAAAAAAAAAAAAAAAAAAAAAAAACGAAGTATTGCTAGACGCGTGAAAGATCTCTCGCGCGCGTCGTTTGGTGGTGATCGTGTGCTCAGCCGCCACTTTCGTCACGCGTGGCCTCCCAGATCCCCAGACCTCAGTCCGTGTGATTATAGGCTTTGGGGTTACCTGAAGTCGCAAGTGTATCGTGATCGACCGACATCTCTAGGGATGCTGAAAGACAACATCCGACGCCAATGCCTCACCATAAATCCAGACATGCTTTACAGTGCTGCTCACAACATTACTCCTCGACTACAGCTATTGTTCAGAAATGATGGTGGACATATTGAGCATTTCCTGTAAGGAACATCATCTTTGCTTTGTCTTGCTTTGTTATGCTGATTATTGCTATTCTGATCAGATGAAGTGCCATCTGTCTGACATTTTTTTACTTTTGTATTTTTTTGGTGCTAATAAAACCCAATGTCATTCCAAGCATGAGTGTCAATTTGTACCTCTCTATCTATATTTTTCCGTGATATATTCAGTTTTCAAATTTATGCTGACTTTTTGACCACCCAGTATACAGGGTGTTACAAAAAGCTACGACCAAACTTTCAGGAAACGTTCCTCACACACGAATAAAGAAAAGATGTTATGTGGACATGTGTCCGGAAACGCTTAATTTCCATGTTAGAGCTCATTTTAGTTTCGTCCACCTACGCTCAATGGAGCACGTTATCATGATTTCATACGGGATACTCTACCTGTGCTGCTAGAACATGTGCCTTTACAAGTACGACACAACATGTGGTTCGTGTACGATAGAGCTCCTCCATATTTCGGTCGAAGTGTTCGTACGCTTCTCAACAACAGATTCGGTGACCGATGGATTGGTAGAGGTGGACAAATTCCGTGGCCTCCACGCTCTCCTGACCTCAACCCTCTTGACTTTCATTTATGGGGGCATTTGAAAGCTCTTGTCTACGCAACTCCGGTACCAAATGTAGAGACTCTTCGTGCTCGTATTGTGGGCGGCTGTGATACAATACGCCATTCTCCAGGGCTGCATCAGCGCATCAGGGATTCCATGCGACGGAGGGTGGATGCATGTATCCTCGCTAACGGAGGACATTTTGAACATTTCCTGTAACAAAGTATTTGAAGTCATGCTGGTACGTTCTGTCCCGTGTGTTTCCATTCCATGATTAATGTGAATTGAAGAGAAATAATAAAATGAGCTCTAACATGGAAAGTAAGCGTTTCCGGACACATTTCCACATAACATCTTTTCTTTCTTTGTGTGTGAGGAATGTTTCCTGAAAGTTTGGCCGTACCTTTTTGTAACACCCTGTATATACTGAAGCGCCAAAGGCATACATATTCAAACAGAGTTATATAAAAATACAGAATACGGCGCTGCGGTAGGCAAAGCCTGTATAAGACGGCAAGTGTCTGGCGCAGTTGTCAGATCGGTTACTGCCGCTAAAGTGGCAGGTTATCAAGATTTAAGTGAGTTTGAACTTTGTGTTGTAGTCGGCTCGCGAGCGATGGGACACAGCATCTCCGAGGTAGTGACGAAGTGGGGATTTTCCCGTGAACTCATTTCAAGAGTGTACCGTAAATATCACGAATCCAGTAAAACATCAAATCTGTAATACTGTTGCCAGAAGACCACATAAGCGTGATCTTTACGAATGTTTTCCTGACCAAAAAGGGATTCTGGTAGCTGGAGTCCAAAGTTTTCGTTACTCATGCCTTTCGCGTTCTTATGGACATATTTCCATGGCAACTGTCGTCCCCTGACGAATATTTCTTTATATTAAACAAAGATGTGGAATCTAATTTTTGTATATCTAGCTTCAAACTTTATTTAATGTAACGGAATAGTTTCTTAAAATTATTTATCCCCTATTGCACTACCTTAAGGGCTGTACTCCAGAAACACTGGAACATGTATTTTTGTTTCTAACTGAGAAGGTAAATACCAGATGTAGCCTTAAAATTCCTTTAGTACTTGTTGATTATTTATTTTCAAAAACAACGTTCACCCCCTAATTTAACCCATTAGTGATTGAATACCGAGAATCGTGAAACACGTATTTTTTATTAGCTGACCGAGTAACCAAATACTAGTTTTCGTAGTTCTAGCGTCAAAATTCCCTTAATAGCGACATTAAAAAGAACCATCATTCCTATTTCATCCCGTTGGGGTTGGAATTACGAAAAATACCTTCGTAAACGACGGCTCCATTAAAAGACCTATGCCTTCTCCAAAGTTCCTGTCTTTAGCGGTTTGGTCTGGGCGCTGGTGAGTCATCCAGTCAGTCGTGGTTCAAATGGTTCAAATGCCTCTGAGCACTATGGGACTTAACATCTGTGGTCATCAGTCCCCTAGAACTTAGAACTACTTAAACCTAACTAACCTAAGGACACCACACAACACCCAGCCATCACGAGGCAGAGAAAATCCCCGACCAGTCAGTCGTGACGCTGCCTTTTGTATATACAGATGATACGCGAAGTTGGGAAATCAAACGTCAGTCTCACATAGGAAAATCGAGTTTCAAGTTTCCCGAGAGCGTTCAGTTTCCTAAAGTACGTTTGCGTTTTTCCGATGGGCCACGTGTATCTGTGGTACAATGCATGGGTATCGTGTCGGTGGCAGGGGATCGACTCCCGACTGTAATAAATTTTTGAATGAAGGGAGCATGTGTATGTTGTTGTTGTGGTCTTCAGTCCTGAGACTGGTTTGATGCAGCTCTCCATACTACTCTATCCTGTGCAAGCTTCTTCATCTCCCAGTGCCTACTGCAACCTACATCCTTCTGAATCTGCTTAGTGTATTCATCTCTTGGTCTCCCTCTACGATTTTTACCCTGCACGCTGCCCTCCAATATTAAACTGGTGATTCCTTGATGCCTCAAAACATGTCCTACCAACCGATCCCTTCTTCTAGTCAAGTTGTGCCACAAACTTCTCCCCAATCCTATTCAATACCTCCTGATTAGATATGTGATCTAATCTTCAGCATTCTTCTGTAGAACCACATTTCGAAAGCTTCTATTCTCTTCTTGTCGACACTGTTTATCGTCCATGTTTTAGTTCCATTCATGGCTACACTCCATACAAGTACTTTCAGAAACGACTTCCTGACACTTAAATCTATACTCGATGTTAACAAATTTCTCTTCTTCAGAAACGCTTTCCTTGCCATTGCCAGTCTACATTTTATATCCTCTCTACTTCGACCATCATCAGTTATTTTGCTCCCCAAATAGCAAAACTCATTTACTACTTTAAGTGTCTCATTTCCTAATCTAATTCCCTCAGCATCACCCGACTTAATTCGACTACATTCCATTATCCTCGTTTTGCTTTTGTTGATGTTCATCTTATATCCTCCTTTCAAGACACTGTCCATTCCGTTCAACTGCTCTTCCAAGTCCTTTGCTGTCTCTGATCGAATTACAATGTCATCGGCAAACCTCAAAGTTGTTATGTCTTCTCCATGAATTTTAATACCTACTCCGTATTTTTCTTTTGTTTCCTTCACTGCTTGCTCAATATACAGATTGAGTAACATCGGGGAGAGACTACAACCCCGTCTCACTCCCTTCCCAACAACTGCTTCCCTTTCATGCCCCTCGATACTTATAACTGGCATCTGATTTCTGTACAAATTGTAAATAGCCCTTCGCTCCCTGTATTTTACCCCTGCTATCTCCAGAATATTTGTATAGAGAATGAAATACATAAAGAAGAACAACTTCATTTGTAGTTATTTTGTTAATTTAATCAATCTTTATTATTAATCTTCTATAAGAGATTGGTGATTACGAATTTGTATTTGCTGTGAAAAATTGATTTTTGTGTGCAATATGCAATTAGAAATAAGACGACACGCATTTTTCATTAAAATGGCAGTTAGATATTTGTTAATTAGTATATATCTCTTGAATTTTCATTCAGACTAAAGAGCCCAGCAGTGACCGCTAACTGCTAAGTGTATACACGTCCTAGTCACCTTCCCCTCCCTGCTTGTGTCCACGCCCTGCTCCCCCTTTCTCCTACCCTGTATCCCTCCATCGCCTGCTCCCCCCCCCTCTCTCTTAATCCCCTCCTCCCTACTGTCCCTCCATCTGCTGCCCCTCTCTCTGATCACACCCTCCTTTCCCCTCTCCATTTCCTCCTCCCCTCTCTGTCATCTTATCTCTCTCTCTCTCTCTCTCTCTCTCTCTCTCTCTCTCTCTCTCTGATCTTGAGCTCTGTATATTGTTATTGCAAAGGAAATTTTAAATGCGAATTCAAATATCTTAAAATCGGTAGGTAAATCCGTATTGCTAGCTTGAATGACAGTATTTCGCTTAGTTATAATCTGTGAAGGGATAGGATTACGAAGTTAACGACAAATACAACTTAACTATTTCGTCTTAAGCAGACTGCGGAGAAGAAAACAAAACAGCATGTTGTTGTGTACATAATATTTGTGCAAAATTATACAGGGTTTTCAACAAAAAAAAAAGGCCGAATACTTTGAGATGTGGTAGTACTCTTTGTGTTGAGGCGTAACAAGACAGCTACGCCACACTGAAGTAGCCGAAAGGCACGCGTAATCTCACGTTGGCTAAAGAGAGCTCTGAAACAGGATACGTGTTGAATGGTAGCAAGAAAAGTACGTAGCTGCTTTAATACTTAACTTTTAATCCTTCATGTGAATACAGCATTCCTTGATGATACAAGTGAGACTCTATCTTAAAATGGTTAATGGCGCCTTGCTAGGTAGTAGCCATTGACTTAGCTGAAGGCTATTCTAACTGTCTCTCGGCAAATGAGAGAAAGGCTTCGTCAGTGTAGTCGCTAGCAAAGTCGTCGTACAACTGGGGCGAGTGCTCGTCCGTATCTCGAGACCTGCCTTGTGGTGGCGCTCGGTCTGCGATCACACAGTGGCGACACGCGGGTCCGACATGTACTAAATGGACCGCGGCCGATTTAAGCTACCACCTAGCAAGTGTGGTGTCTGGCGGTGACACCACACTTTGAGACAAGAAAATCAAGCCCAATAAACCTAGGTCTGCAGGTGCATGCTTGCTGACAAAAGTCCAATAAACATGGGTCCGGAAATCGATATTTTCTGCGATAAACACGTCTTTATAGGAGGTGTTCAACGTGGCGTCCATTCATAACAAAACACATTCCTGACCCTCCAAAGTAAAAAATGAAGCACCCTGCAACATCATAGATTAAGGGTCGACCTGCGACAGCAGTCGCACAACTTGCGTACGGGCCGCTAGACGCCGCCACGAGCGCAACCGTATATAAGTGAGTTCGGCCAGCTCTCATTTTGTTGGCATCTCATTTTTGCCTATCCTCTTATTTGCTTTGCTCTTATTCGTTTATGGCTCATGTTATTGTGCTCTCTTTCAGCCATTCTGATTGCTTTGATTTACTCCCAATTGAGAAGTACTCATTTTGGCATATCACTTTTGCATATTTCTCATTTTGCTAATAATACGCTCCTTAGCTTTTTACAGTTGAATTATACTGTTTATTCATTTCAATCTGTCCGTGTTTTGATGTTCTTTAAATACTGTAATAATTATCGGCCGCTGGTGGCCGAGCGGTTCTAGGCGCTTCAGTCTTGAAGCGCGAGACCGCTGCGGTCGCAGGTTCGAATCCTGCCTCGGGCATCGATGTGTGTGATGTCCTTAGGTTAGTTAGGTTTAAGTAGTTCTAAGTTCTAGGGGACTGATGACCTCAGATGTTAAGTCCCATAGTGCTCAGAGCCAAGCATTTCTTCCATTAAACTTGTGTAAAGTATTCTCGGTGTAGGATTTGTTCTGTGACACAGGTGTAAGGTTTTGAATATAATTTATATACGAAACTGTACTTTAAAAGGAATTTATTTTTTCAGTTTGTACTACATCAGACGACAATTTTGTGATACGAGGGAGAAATTTGAGAGGCGAACCGATAGAAATAGTCTTAAGTGATCCCCTTTAAAAATAAAAATTTGTGTGACACAAAGACGTGACACTGTATGCACCGAAAATTTATATATATAAAATTATACGTTACAACCCTTAGAAGTATAACCAGCTGTTGTTGTACCTGATGGAACACATTGAAGACGCAACCCTGTAGTGTCCACACACCGTTGATTGGCGTCGCGTAGAGAAATTCCTGCAAGTGTCTCCATAACCAGAAGTCTATGGGACTGAGGTCTGGGAAACGAGCAGGCCAAGGTGTGGGGCCCCACGACCAGTCCAGGAGTCCTGAAATGTCTGCGTCATATTTTCGCGCACATTGTGACGAAAGTGTGCCGGTGCCCCATCATGCGAGAACCACAGCCTCCAGCCAGTACATTAATGAGAAAGTCCAGATACGCGACCAAGTTAACGTATGTGGTAGCACGTATGACCCTTCTAATTTATCACCAAGTACGCGCTCCCATACGTTGATTGTGAATCGGTTTTGATGCCCTCTTTCGTCAGTTGCTTAGGGATTTACATCTGCCTATAAATACTGGTTACGGAAATTCACTCCATATCTTGCGAACCATGCCTCATCAGTAAATGGTGGACAGTGGGTCCGCGGCAGAATTCTGCAACAGCCATTGACAAATCAGCTGTTTGCCACGATGATCCTGTGGCCTTAGAGTCTGATCGCACTGCAGATGATATGGGTACAGCAACTGTTGATGAAGTACCACCCCCCTCCCCCTCCCCACACACACACAAACACACACACACACACACACACACACACACACGAACACGCACAGATGAGAGTGAGAGATATGCCTTCTGCTGCTGCCAATAGCTGCACACTGGCTCCAGGGGTTTCTAACACTGAACCTACCACACACACCCCTGCCTGTTAGGCGTAGGGACTGTGCGGGTCCTTCCACTGTCAGTCTTCCGAGGTGCGAGGGTACCTGTCTCGCTCAGACGCTGAAAGGCCTGGCGGCGGCATTTGGCGTCGAGTGGCGGGATGTGTTTTTTAGTAGCGATCTTTTGCTTAAACTGTGTTCCGTCGGTTTCACCGACCAAGAGGGTGATGTGAATTAAAAACACTCCCCATACATGTGAAAAATATCGATTAATCAATTTGCATAAATTTTTTATATCAACGTGGGGTACAAGGGGAGGGTGTGTGTGTGATTGAGTGACATGGAGCAGAACAGCAGGTTAAGCACAGAACACTAGGTTAATTTGCATAATTTTTATGTAAAATGCAGTAGAGTAGTTTAAGGAGGTGTGTGACAAACAAGAATGAACTAAAAATGGCGTTCAAAAGCATGTGAAATTCGAAAAGTGTACCAGAAAATGGTGGGAAGACATAACTAATTACTTAATTTGGTATCAAAGGCGGTAGAACAGTTTAAGGAAATGGGGATGATATGGAGAACCACTTAACAGAACAATAGGTTAAGTGCCAACAAAGGGCCAAACATTAGGATAAAATGGCTCTGAGCACTATGGGGCTTAACATCTGAGGTCATCAGTCCCCTAGACTTAGAACTACTTGAACCTAACTAACCTTAGGACATGACACACATCCATGCCAGAGGCAGGATTCGAACCTGCAACCATAGCAACAACGGCGTTCCGGACTGATGCGCCCAGAACCGCTCGGCCACAGCGGCCGGTAAAACATTAGGTTAAGGCTGCCAGAGTACAGTGTTGAACAATAGGTTATGTAACATGTTTGCTCCATGTAATTACTTCTTGCAAGACCTACATGTTTCCAATCAGCAGAGAATGATGAGCAAGAAATATCCAACTCTCACAAACTGATGTTTTTATAAATAAACAATATACCCTTGAATTTCCTGTTATGAGACCCTTCCTCTCCCCCACCTGAGCGCCATCTTGGATTACGTCACGGAAAGGACGACAGCACCCTCTGGTGGTTGTACTGTGTACTACGTCAGTCAGACTCCAGACCTCTTGGTTAACACACTGGATGGAGGTACTGCTTCTAATTGTTTAAATAAATAGCGCATGCAAAATGAAGACTTATGTCCAGCACAGGTAGAGTGCTACTACCACTGTTTCCTGGGAAGAGGTGGTGGTCGGATGGCTTAGGTTAGAAGAGGTATAGCCCAAGTGCCTTTCTTTCCCACCATTTTCTTAGTTTAGTAGAGATGGACGAATTGATCTATCTTCCCTCCAAAATTCAATCTTCCCACCAGTTCCTAGGGAGAGGTGGCAGTCGGATGACTTAGGTTAGTGGAGGTAGCCCAAGTCACCTATCTTCCTGCCATTTTCTTAGGTTACTTGCATTGTCCTGATGGAATTTGATCTGCCCGCCAGGTTAGCGTGCAGGGGGGCATGGCACTTTCCCACCAGAGAGGATAATTAATTGATCAATTTAATTAAGTAGTCAATCAAATTGATAAGAGTGAGAGGAGGGCCTATTCCAGTAACTCAGACCTGAAAGAGTGCCTGTAGCAGTGAGGGGGGAGGGGGTTTGGAGAGGGAGAGGGGGCAGTGGGGATAATAGGTTAAGTGCCTGTCAATAAAATGGAAATGGGGGTGACATGGTAAAGCACTGAATAGAACAATAGGTTAACTACCTGTCAATCAGAGGAAAACAATAGGTTAAGTAGCTGTCAGTCAATTCTTATAAGCCTGATGCTCAAGGCAAACTTATCACGCACCCCCTACTACTGAGTATGATACTTCTTCAATAACTGATCGCTAGTGATACGAGATAAAACTGACCGAAAATCGCCTATGGGTGGACATGTCTGATAAGTTTTTCTCGCAAGTGCCACCAACGTGTCTTAGAAAGAGCTCTTTAATCGTCTTACAAACCACCAGAGGTTAAAAAAATCCCAATCCCAACAACTACTGTATGTTACTGTCACAAGCCGTCTTGGTTCTATATGTGCACTCAAACACCCATGTTAAAAGTTATACTTCCTTTATAAATCTATGTATGGCGTTACCTACGAATCACGTGGTTTTTCCAGATAAATAGCGAGATGGTGATCGCCGCAGTGTACAGTATCAGACCAATACGACGCCGATGGTGCAACCTCATGATAAAAGTACCGAAATTTGAAAGTGGTACGGCAAAGAAGTGTGGTATTTGCAACTACCTCACGCCACCGCCGCTAGATATTTCTCCTGTATTTGTAATGCATTCTGTCTCAATGCCATGTCAGAGTTATAGGTGATGATTGATTGAAAAGGATTACAAACAGTAGTAGATGGTGTGATGATTGAGATCGTAAGAAATATACACTAGCTTTTCAGATCTCTAGTGCTACACTTTCGGTAGAAGTGATGTCTTATTATTTCGAATCAAGTCTTTCTATTCAACCACATACCTGCATTGGCATACTTTCGGTAGAAGTGATGTCTTATTATTTCGAATCAAGTCTTTCTATTCAACCACATACCTGCATTGGATCCTACTGAGAAGTTCATTAATGATAGCTATATTGTGCTCGTATGATGCAGAGCAAATGTTTTCTGGTAGTGGGTTTTTCGTTTTACGGTTCTATAACATAGTTTATCGTGGAGAAACCGGGAAGATGGATGTATGTCATGTGCTTGAAATATATTTCTTACATCGAAATATTAACAGCGCTATATTTCATACGTCTGATAGGTCGGAAACACAAGCGATCTTACATTATAGTCGTTTTAAGTGCAGAATATTTTAGCCTTAGGAGTGCGTGTGTTTATGTTCTCTCTTACCAATACGTTCCAGGTACTGATCGTAGACTCTGCAATAATACAGGGTGATTCAAAAAGAATACCACAACTTTAGGAATTTAAAACTCTGCAACGACAAAAGGCAGGGCTAAGCACTATCTGTCGGCGAATTAAGGGAGCTATAAAGTTTCATTTAGTTGTACATTTGTTCGCTTGAGGCGCTGTTGACTAGGCGTCTTTGCTAAGATGGCGACCGCTCAACAGAAAGCTTTTTGTGTTATTGAGTACGGCAGAAGTGAGTCGACGACAGTCGTTCAGCGTGCATTTCGAACGAAGTATGGTGTTAAACCTCCTGATAGGTGGTGTATTAAACGTTGGTATAAACAGTTTACAGAGAATGGGTGTTTGTGCAAAGGGAAAAGTTCTGGACGGCCGAGAACGAGTGATGAAAATGTAGCACGCATCCAGCAAGCATTTGTTCGCAGCCCAGGAAAATCGACTCGCAGAGCTAGCAGAGAGCTGCAAATTCCACAATCAACTGTATGGAGAGTCCTCCGAAAAAGGTTAGTTATGAAACCTGAACGTCAACTACCCGAGGCGATGGATCGGCCGCCAGGCAGCCCGTGACAGAGCACTTCATCACTGGCCTCCAAGAAGCCCTGATCTTACCCCCTGCGATATTTTCTTATGGGGGTATGTTAAGGATATGGTGTTTCGGCCACCTCTCCCAGCCACCATTGATGATTTGAAACGAGAAATAACAGCAGCTATCCAAACTGTTACGCCTGATATGCTACAGAGAGTGTGGAACGAGTTGGAGTATCGGCTTGATATTGCTCGTGTGTCTGGAGGGGGCCATATTGAACATCTCTGAACTTGTTTTTGAGTGAAAAAAAAACCCTTTTTAAATACTCTTTGTAATGATGTATAACAGAAGGTTATATTACGTTTCTTTCATTAAATACACATTTTTAAAGTTGTGGTATTCTTTTTGAATCACCATGTACTTTAAAACTGATTGCTTCGTTGATTTACGATGGTTCGAACTCCATCAGTCTGGAGCTCCACTGCGCATAAAAATCACCCCTTTCTTGTTCTTATTCACTGTCTGCTATTACATCACAACACTTTCAAATCTAATACTATACTCTGATAGGGAGTGCTATCCTCCTCAACATGGGCGCATCTCGAGAAATCTTGTGCTCTTGGATGGGAAAGGACTTGGCAAGCTCCACTCATTCACGAGACGTGGAATGTAGCGTGGTCTACTTCTGGTCGATTGCTGGTTAACTTGGTACTGGCGGGTGGGTTGGCCAATGTCAGTCCGGGGGATCTTTCAGTACCTAATTTTACCCCAAGACTGTGAGAATGCTCTATGACTCCCCATCAGAATAGAAATACATCATAAATTGAGCACTATGTTCGTAGTCTTAGAAATATGTGGAGCGCCGTCTGATATACTTTGACGGTGGATCTGTTCGAGAATTAACAATGCATGGACAGACTGCACAGTCATCTATCCACGTTTGCAATGATAATAGCAAAGTGGGGTAGTGCTGAGGTAGCTATGACACTGAAATTGGGAAACATGCTGTCCCATCATTGGTTGGTCTGAAAATTACTTTAAAATTCGTAAAATTTTTCTCACAATCAAGGCAATGCTTATTATGTCACTACATCGTGGGTGCCTTTTCCATCCCTTCCATCCACTGGTATGCTGCTGGTTATCACATAATGACTGACTGACATCGCTTGTTTGAGTAGGAGAAAGAGTTTTGGTGGAGGGACAACACCTTCTGGGGACGGATAGAACTGAAGCAGAGATCGCGTTCATGACTGCAATATGAGGAATCAGTCGAACTGGAATACGTAGCTATCAGCTGTTCTGTCACATTGACACATGAACTTAAATGTAGATGTAGGCATTCACCTTGGGACAGCAGTTTGGAAACTCAACAATGCAGTCAAACTCTTCCAGTTTCCTTATGTTGTAACTGTCTTTTATTTTTTAAATAATCCAGTGTGTGCGGAATGTTATGGTAGGCACAGTAACAACATCGTTTACACTGTGCGACACCTAGTGTTCTGCGAGAGGCAATGGATCAGAACGTGTTAATGCCAGTTTAGAACCTGACACAGACCACAAACTCTTGGCGGGAAAACAAAATTAATGGAAATGTACAAAGCGTGTTAGAGCAGAAAGAAAACAATGTTTCAAACAATGACACAGGATCACAGGGAACGACTCTTGCGACTTGGTCTGTGGTATATGGTCATCCTCCCAAGGTATGGGTGATGAAACTTTACACTGGCCTGTGCAGTGGATCAATACCTGCATCTTTAATACGATCTGTCACTTGTGCTCGAATCAGCACACATGCGGTATTTGTTTTCGCTATATTGGAGGACAAAGATGTGGTAAAAATCTTATCGAGTTCTCTATCGGATGAAGTTAGTGGAGCTTTTATAGTTCGTAATTTTTCTCTGGTGCAGTGTACAGAATAACGATGATAGAATGTTGGGGTGATGGACATTAATGGGCGCTGAGGGATGTGGATCTGCTCGTAGTTTCGAGAGGCACCACAATGCAGTAACAAAATCCACATCCTTCCCCCAGTTCCCAAACTACTTTTATATTACCTTTTGCTGCAGGAGCAGTTTTTGTTTCTGACGAATGGTCCAAACACAGTTCTGTCGCAGTAACCGAGCTTCGCCTGTTTCTACACGGGTTGCAGAAGGTGGTAGATGTGGCTTCCACCGACTTCTGCTCAGTTCCGACTTAGATTGGAAAAATCACATGCGAATAGCTGCGGGGACGGTAGCGCAGAGTCTGAGGGGTAGTTGCAAGATGCATAGGGGCTACCTAAAACCATGTTGGAATTTTACTGTTGCAGATAGATTCCAGAGAGGTGACTTGTTTCGAGATATGAGTGATCCAGAAATATGATTCACTAGTGGCTGTAATCATTAATGGGCTTCTCAATAGGATCCAATGCAGGTATGTGATTGAATGGAAAGACTTGATTCGAAATCATAGACATCACTTCTACCGAAAGTGTATCACTACAGATCTGAAAAGCTAGTGTATATTTCTTACGACCTCAATCATCACACCATCTACTACTGTTTGTGATGCTTCGCAATCAATAATCACTGATAACTCTGCATGGCATTGAGACAGAATGCATTACAAATACAGGAGAAATATCTAGCGGAAGTGGCGTGAGGTAGTTGCAAATACCGGTTTCATACCACACTTCTTAGCCGTACCACTTTCAAAATGCGGTACTTTTACCATGAGGTTGCACCATCGGCGACGTATTGGTCTGATACTATAGACTGCGGCGATTACCACATCCGTATTTGTCTGGAAAAACCACATGATTTGTAGGTAACGCCATACATAGATTTATAAAGCCAGAATAGCTTTTAACATGGGTGCTTGTGTGCACATATAGAACCAAGACGGCTTGTGACAGTAACATACAGTAGTTGTTGGGATCGGGATTTTTTTAACATCTGGTAGTTTGTAAGACGATTAAACAACTATTTCTAAGACACGTTGGTGACACTTGCGAGAAAAACTTATCAGACATGTCCACCCATAGTTGATTTTCGGTCAGTTTTATCTCGTATCGCCAGCAATCAGTTATTCAAGAAGTATTATACATAGTAGTACGAGGTGCGCGATAAGTTTGCCTTGAGCATCAGGCTTATAAAGTGTGTGTTTGTGTTCTGATATGTGCAAAGGAAATGACTATGTCCATTCATAAGGAAGGTATGGATTTGACGTCCAGTACTGTGATAGCAAAGGGAAGAGTGTGTCAAGCCATAAGACTGGTACTGATATTTCTATTTCCAGAGCCATAGACGGCAACTGGGTGTATTTCCGCTACCTCGATCGTTGTCGAATGTCATTCAACTCAGACCGCAACTGTAACATTTAGTTGTAGGTAGAAGGATAAAATATATATGTGAGATTGATTTCTTAGGATGATTGATTCTACCTGTATGTGCTCTGCATGCAGCGCCGGTGACCTATGTGGGGATGGTTCACGTTTCATGTTAACTGTAGGAGCTGTCCGAATGGAGAGGGCTGTTGGAGTGTAGGACTTAACAGTACTGACCTCTAGACGACCGAATAGCGAACTAATACTTAGTATGTGTTAAGTAGCTTTCGTGATTGTGTGGAAATTGGAGAAGATTGAATATGGGGGCGTGTTTGCACTGGACCGTTATTCCCTCCCATGTAAATTGACTGATTCTACACATTTCGCGCCTTATTTAGTTGAGAGAAGATCGACTGCAGTGCGTGCATCTAGCATGTGGTTCTCTAGACATGAGAAACACCTTAGTTGACTTTGTAAATTATAGGGATGAATTGGAATCTGCTACATCTCTGAGATCGGTATTTGCAAGTGGAAATCAGTTTTCTCTATTTTTCTTTTCGAGTTTCCACGTAAATGTCTTCAGAGGCGTGACAAGTTTTTAGTTAGTCAGTGATTTACAGCATATCCCACTTAGCTAAAGTTTTAGGTTTGTAGAGAAATAATTTCCAGTCTATATCGTCGGAATTGTGCAGCGGTCCATATGATACTGGTGTGTGCTTGATATCGAGAAGCAGCGCGAAAATGGGATAATATTATGGTAGACCATGCGATAATACATGTGTTCTTGTAATCCCGGAGTCTGGAGATGGGTGTAGAAAAGCAAGCAAGAACTGAATTTGTAGAACTGTTCTGAGAGCGACTTCCATTCAGTGAGGGTGCTCTGGTCACCCACCGGGTGTGGATGACCGCCAACCTCGCAGTGAAATATCTAGTGCTGATTGGAGTGTATACAGTGCTGTCTGTCTCTGCGGTAAGTGTACGGATGATGTTAAAGGCCTGATTTTATACGGCGCAGGATACACATTGTATGTTTAGTAGATCGACATGGTACATGGTGATTACATGGTACATGGTGATTATTGATGGGTCGGAGATCGGTTTCATGTTCTAATATTCGAGCTCCTGTCCTTGGTGTGAATGCAGTGTAATTAAGTAGGAGTATTTCCATATTTGACGAAATGTAGGGTACTTTGCAAGGTTTAATTGTGGGTGCAATATGGCTATCTGTATAATATGGATTTTGTGTCTGATAGTCTCGTCTGCAGACAGAAGGTAAATAGGCGGACCATTCTTCCACACTGGCAGCATCATTAATTCGGCAGGTAAATTCGATAAGAACTGTAAGTAGGCTGTTTATGTTTTCTCTATGTAAGTAGGCTGTTTATGTTTTCTTATTGGCAACGTTACGTAGCGCTCAATATGAAAATCTATGTAAGTAGGCTGTTTATGTTTTCTCTATGTAAGTAGGCTGTTTATGTTTTCTTGTTGGCAACGTTACGTAGCGCTCAATATGAAAATCACTGGCTGTGCTGTGTGCAGTCTGTGGCTGCTTTGCATTGTTGTAATACTCGCCATTGTAGTGTTAGGCAGCTGGCTGTGAACAGCGTGTAGCGTTGCGCAGTTGGAGGTGAGCCGCCAGCAGTGGTGGATGTGGGGAGAGAGATGGCGGAGTTTTGAAATTTGTCATGAACTGCTATATTTATATATTTATATATGATGATATCAAGGTAAATACATTGTTTGTTCTCTATTAATATCTTTCATTTGCTAACTATCCCTATCAGTAGTTAGTGCCTTCCATAGTTTGAATCTTTTATTTAGCTGGCAGTAGTGGCGCTCGCTGTATTGCAGTAGCTTGAGCAGCGAAGATTTTTGTGAGGTAAGTGATTTGTGAAAGGTATAGTTTAATGTTAGTCAGGGCCATTCTTTTGTAGGGAATTTTAAAAGTCAGATTGCGTTGCGCTAACAAAATATTGTGTGTCAGTTTAAGCACAGTCTTGTATAATAGTTCAAAGGGGACGTTTCATATGTCGACCCTTAGCCTAGGATACCTCACTGGAATCTTCTGATTTTTTCTTGTAGTTTGTGTATTTAGTGTAGCTTTTGTTTATTGCTAGCGCGTAATTGTAGAGAGAATCTCCTTTGTAGTTGTAGCCTTTCATTGTTGTACAGTAAAACAGTTGTGGCATGCATGTAGATTTGCACCAAGTATTTCGCAGCTACGCTTGCAATTAACTACATATTATTTTCAGTGCTATGTTAATGTGTTCTCCTATTTTTGCACTTCAAATTGTGCTTTTCTGTGTTATCGTGTGAAATATTATGACAATTATGGCGTGTGAAAAACGTAACACTAGGCTCCAAACTAAACTGAGAAATAATAGTGACGACGAGCGTAGCTTATCAGCGCCGCCGAGTAATGAATTTACTAATGTTCAAAGTAGTAATTTGGTAACTGTGCACAGGGAAATGGAGCGGGCGTCAAACAATGGCGTGGACAGTGAAACAATTAGTGAAGAGGGAAGCATTATCGATCGATCGGTCGGCAATAGCTCGCCTCAGGAAGCCGAAATGACACGACACGATCTCGCAAATACTGTAGATTCAGGTTTTGGATCCTCACCGTTTTCTCAAATAAGTCAAGACACATTTTCTGCTGGTCAAAATGTGAATGTTGCCGGTGCAAATTCACTGCCGAAAAGCACTGAGGAACATGTTTCAGACACCAGTGCATTGTTATTACAATTAATGCAACAAATGGGACAAAAGCTTGAAAAGTTAGACACAATGGAACAACACCAGAGACAAACACAGCAACAGTTAGACACAGTGGAACAAAATCTCAAAAAGTTAGACACAGTGGAACAAAATCTTAAAAAGTTAGACTCATTGGAACAAACTCTTGAACAAACACGTGAAGACTTAACTACTGAGTTACATAACATTGAATCGAAATGTCAAAAAGTCTGTAATGACGTAAAAACACAAATTTATGAGCATTTTCAACCTATTTTTTCGCGGCATGAAAATGCATTACAGAATCACGAAGCAGCCATAAAAGAACTGCAAACCACTGTTCATGAAAATCATGAGACCTTGTGGGCTAAAATTGACTCAGTTGCATCTACCGATTCGGTTACGCAACTTGCAAAAACTCAGGAAAACTTAAAGGACACAGTAGATTCGATTTCAACACAAATGGACACTCTGAAACTTGGTTCAGAAAAACACACTGAGGAAATGTGTTCACTATCGGAGAAAGTAGCCGAACTTTCGGATCAGGTCACTAACTTATCTACCAAGGTAGATGATGATCTGAATGACACAAGACCTGTAGCCTTCACTGACACAGAAGTGTATGAACAAATTAGAAAATTCAAACAGAATCAAAATCAAATCAATACACAGTACAAAAGAGAAATCCGGGAAGTACAAGATCAGCTGACACAGGTAATACAAGAATTACGTATTTCAGAGGATACTCGCGCCCCAATACTGGAAGAGGGACACAGAAATACGGAACAGCCACAAAATAATAACACAGGGCATTTCGGAAGTTATGAAAGAAATTGGCAATGTGCACCGAATTTTGAGATGGAACCGCCGACACGACCTAACAATGACCGACATGCGACTCGCCGACATGACGATTTTGACTATAAGCTGTTCATAACTACACGTAAATTCAAAACATTTAAGAATTCTAGCAACGACATTCATCCACAAGCATGGCTCCATCAATTCTCTCATTGTTTTCCTCCCAACTGGTCGTTGGAACACAGATTAGAATTTGTGTGTGGCTACTTAGAGAATGAACCAGCTGTAAGAATGCGATCGGTCATTCACGATTGCCACAGTGAAGGAGAATTTTACCATGCTTTCCTCTCAGCATATTGGTCTCAAGCCACACAAGACCGCGTAAAACATGGTATCATAATGATGAAACATTTCAAACAATCTGAATTCTCCAGTCTTGTGAAATATTTTGAAGACATGTTGCACAAGAATCAGTACCTGTCAAACCCATACAGTCCCTCAGAACTCATCCGCATTTGCTTAATCAAATTACCTGAACATTTACGGCATATTATATTAGCAGGACGTTGCAAAGACGACATTGAAGCTTTTCAGGGACTGTTACAAGAACTAGAAATTGACACTGATAATCGCGGAACGCGAAAACAAGGACACAACAATTACAGGTCACATCCGTCACAATTCCGTGACGACAGAAACAATAACCGGACACGACTGGTCTATTCTTACAACGCAAATCGTGACCAAAATAGACACCACCCGTACGACAACCGTTGGCAGAGTAGTAATAATTACAGGGAAAGATCACCTCTCCGCGGTAGTGACTATCACAGAGACAATCAGAGAAACAGACAATATGGGAACCAAAATAATTATTATCAAGGGAGACAGAATAACTTCAGACGCAACAGTTCAGCGTGCAGTTACGATTCAGGGAGAAATTCTCCACCACTTAACCGACAAGAAAGAAACTACAGGAACTACCGACATGACGACAGACGATGTGATCGTAACGACAGACCTGAATTGCATCAGAACTGGCGGGATTCAAACAGAGCAGGGCCCTCTCGAGGAGGTGAATTTGTAGAAGTTAGGTCTCCAAATCCCAATAACGACGCGCGCCAACAAAGAGACAATAGGCAATGACTCACACCGCTGGCAGCCACAAAACGCTCTTATGACACTAACGACGCATCTGCCGTAGCTAGTAATTACGTAAAAATGGAAGACATTAGAGATATCTTACTCCAGGAACACGACGTAAAACATAACAACATTGCATATCCTGTGATTCACATTACTGTAAATGACGTAAAATTTACGGCAGTACTTGACTCTGGCAGTCCCATTTCAGTAATCAGTGAAACAGCCTTTAGCAAATGCAACAAATCGAACGATTGCCCCACACTTCCGTTACGTAAGATTAAATTACAAGGTGCAATCTTTGGAAAAAGTGTAGATGTACGCCAACAAACCAATTTAGAATGCTTTTGTCAAAGCCACAGCTTCTCTATGAACTTTCTCATTGTTCCATTATTGTCGACGGAAATTATATTGGGAGTAGACTTTTTGAATGAATACAAAGCAATCTTAAACTTTCACGATGCTGAAATAAGTTTAGAGAAAGAAGGTAAGTCAATAGCTTTGAAATTTGAAGATTGGCTCTCAAACCATGACGAGGAAATTAATCGGCTTTACCTTCTGTTAGACAACAGTTCGGACTTTTCTACGGAACTAGACACTAACAATCACTCTGCAAGTACTGACAGGGATGATATCGACGGCGCATTTGACACTAATAAGTTAATTCAGAATAAAATTCAAACAATTGAGAATTGTAATGACACTGATAGGCAGGACCTTTTTGAGATTTTACAAGCACATTCCACAGTTTTTACTCACAAAACAGGAACAATCAAGGGATTTCAATACCAATTTCGTGTTCGTGAGCATACTAAATTTTGTGTTAGACCATACGTAATTCCGGCGCATTATAGGGACCGTGTTAGAACAGAAATACAATCTATGCTTAATGAGGGCATTATTGACCCTGCAGTAAGCTCATACAACAATCCATTACATGTTGTTGAGAAGAAAAATGGATCGATCAGGCTTGTCTTAGATTCGAGACAAATCAATACGATCATTATTCCTGAAACAGACAGGCCGCAAACGTTAGAAGAACTTCTTCAAAATTTTAATGGTGTAAAAGTGTTGTCTTCCATTGATCTCAGATCCAGCTTTTATCAGATCGAACTTCATCCAGAATGTAGAAAATACGCAGCTTTCCTTTGTTTCGGCGTTTGTTATCAGTTTCGGAAACTTCCTTTTGGTTTGAACATTTCTTCGGCAGCATTCATTCGTGGGTTAAATTCCATATTACCTGAGTTCTTAAAACGTCACATCACCTTATATGTGGACGATATTCTGATAGCAGAAGCTTCATGGGAACAACATAATCGCATCCTCAACAGTTTGTTACGTATTTTTGCAGAATCTGGAATTACAGTTAACTTGGAAAAGTCTGAATTCGGTAGGACAAAGGTGAAGTTTTTGGGACATATTATTTCTTCTGAAGGGATTCAACCGGATCCTGAAAAGTTAGAAGCAATCAGAGCCATTCCAGTTCCATCCACAAAAAGACAAGTCCGCAGTTTTCTAGGTCTCGTAAATTTTTACCGTCGTTTTCTGAATATGCAAATTCTTGTTACACCAAAACTTTGTTCTCTCACTGGAAAAAATACTATTTGGAACTGGGACGAACAAGCACAGTTGGAATTCAATTCTTTGAAAGAAGCGTTACTTCACGCGCCAATCTTAGCTCATCCAGATCTGTCACAAGATTTCTGCCTTAGCACGGATTCTTCTAAAGTCGGTCTTGGTGCCCATTTATTTCAAGAAGCCATAGAAAATGGCACTACCATTCAGAAAACCATTGCTTTTGCTAGCCGAGTGCTAACAAAATCGGAAAAAAATTATTCCGTTACTGAATTAGAAGCTTTAGCTATCGTTTGCGCATTTAACAAATTCCGTTTCTTTCTTTCTGGTAAGCACGTAAAAGTATACAGTGATCATCGTGCATTACAATTTCTTATGTCTTCAAAATTAAATCATGACAGGTTAAAACGTTGGGCATTGTTTCTGCAAAAATTCCGCTTCACAATAGTCTACATTCGCGGCAAGGAGAACATTGTTGCGGACGCAGTGTCACGCGCACCGGCTGGGCTTGAGAAAAGTACCACAGAAGGCAACCTCGAGAAAAATTTCAGTATTCTTTACATTCAGAAAGTCGCCTTTGAAAACTTCATCACCACTTCTTTAAAGGACATTGCTCATGAACAAGATAAAGATCCGATTTGGAAAGACATCAAGAGCAAATGGCATGAAAAGACACACACACAGATTCGGCATTATTATCTGGTTAGAAACAACATACTGTTCAAACGCTGCACTGTTGATGACAAGCTATGGGTACTTTGCATTCCTGACGATTTTGTTAATAAGCTCATTTGGTACATTCATTTCAGCTACGCACATTTTGGTCCACGAAAATGTTATCATATTCTTCGAACGACTTGTTATTTTAACAATATGGAAAAAAGAATTCGAAGAGTCTTGTCTATTTGTAAACTTTGTCAAAAGGCGAAACCATCTACTTCTCACATCGTGCTCCGTTGTTTCCTATTATTCCTTCTAAATTAAAAGAATTTGCTGCTGTTGATCTCTTGGGACCGCTTGTCAGAACATCCAATGGATTTTCGTACGTTCTAGTCGCTGTTGAACTTACTTCAAAATTTGTTTCTTTCACTCCGTTACGTAAAGCCACTGGACGATCTGTATCCAACGCCTTTGTTAAAAATTTCTTACGTGAAGTTGGCGACGTTGCTAAAGTCATTTCAGATAACGGACCGCAATTTAGATCTGCTGTTTGGTCACGCACGCTTCGGAATCATAAAATCAAACCTGTTTTTATTTCATTGTACTCACCACATTGCAACCCGTCTGAACGGATTATGAAAGAAATCAATAAGCTTTGCAGACTTTATTGTCACAGAAAGCATCAGCATTGGGACAGATATCTACAATTATTTCAAAATGTGCTGAATGAAATGCCTCATGATTCCACTGCTTTACCACCTACTCTTGTACTGAAGAATGAAGAACCACCGAACAGAATCAGAGAGCTTGTACCTTTCCCGAATACACGTAAACTTCGACACAAAGACATAATTGATTTGGCTATTATAAATATAAAATCTGCAGCAGACAAAAGGAGGAAACTACACGGTAAAGCAAATGCAAAGAAATTATATATTGGTCAGAAAGTTCTCATTAAAGCTCATTCATTGTCACACAAGAAGAAACACTTGAGTCACAAATTCTTTCTAGTTTACAATGGACCTTACAGAATCCGACGTATACCACATGATAATTGCGTTGAAGTTGAAACTCTGCGTACTAGGAAGAGTAAAGGTTTACACCACATTTCACATGTAAAACCGTTTATTGAAAGATAATCTGCTTTTTAACTTTGTCATTGCCATAAAACGTTTCACTTTACATTACTAGTATGCTTGTCAGACTTAGAATCTGTTAACATGCAACATTGTTTGAAGTTAAATATCCAGTCAAGAACCAAGAGAACTTATTGAAACAGAAATGACGAATGCATTGTTATAGTGAACAGACGTCACAGTGTTATTGAGTGTGTACATTCTTGCTTGTTAGTTGCACGATTATGGAACGACTATAAGGCTTACATACTTAGAACATTTACCAGTACTGCTAATGAGATTGTAATGCAACATTTTGGTTTACTTGAAAATATATTCTGGATTTAAAGTACTTTCAGTGAGATACCAGATGGCACAGTGGTTAGTTTATTTGACAGCTACACGACTATATCACGACGCTACTAATGAGTGACAATTTACAATGTTGCTTTTGCAGTGTTTCTGTTTTATATCTGCACAGTTTTCTGTTTTATTCTGGAAAGTAAAACAGGTTTTAGTAGTAACTTTTCTGGTATAGCTACAATGAGACTGCCTTTTCCGTAGCACAACAATACGTTATAGCACAGTACTTTCCTCATCACGGCAATAAGCGTAATAACTAAGACATTTATACGCAAAGCATTTCACTTTTGTGTATTATGAGGTAAGTACATTGACTTCTGCAGAACTTAGCTTTCGGAGGACGATAACTACGACACTTCCACACAGATTATGTTGCAACAAGACGCACATTTAGCGCTACAGTACACGTATTTGAGTGATTAATTTTGTACTTAAAACATTTATTTTTAAAGATTTTTGAATTACAAAGAAAGTTTTCCGTGATACATTTCATTCCATTGCTGTAATCTGTAACACCTGAGGGTATAATTACATTAATCCTCAGGGGGGTACACGCTTACTTTGTGTACCATGTATGTGGCAACCACAAGGAACCCTAGCTAATATGGTATTTGCTTATACAACTTTACACATCGGTACCATATTTCTCTAACACACAAATTACACAGCTATCTGATCATTTAACTGAGAGATAAACATTCTTTTACTACATCAGTGACACATGTTTACGCAATACACAGTTGGGTAACTTCATACTTATGAAACTGTATTTTGTCTGTACTGTGTGATCTGTTCATATTTTTTCGGAACCATTGAGATACTAAGAGAGCTTTGAATGATATATTTGGTAAGGGAGCATGATTTTAAAGTACGTTTGAGGTAGATGACACTATTGAAATGAGCAGAGAATTTTTTTAGGTTTTGAAATTATTGCAGAAAGCTACGACGTTTTTGAGATTTGATTGAGGTGTTATGATGTTATTATTACGACGACGATGTGTATTATGTTGTTGAGGAATGTTTATTATGCTACGTATTTCTCATGATGAAATATTGAAGAAGTGTCGACGAATATGTATATGTAATAAGGTAAGGAATAATGAGTAGTGGTGACTCTGATTTGTGGAAAAGGTTGTTGGAAACCAAGAATCGTACTTTAAGAGTTATGAAATGTGCGTAAATGCGTGACTGTATCACAATGCTGACGAATATTTTATTTGGACACTTATATTTATAGGGTTTTGTTTCTACACATTTGTAACGCAATTTTCGACCTGTGAAATTTTTATATGAGACTGTCACTGTAGCGAAAACTGCTGTCGTCGTAAATATTTCCGTAAGAAAGTTAAGTGATCACCTGCACGTAATGCGTCGTGGGCACGCAGCTGTGTCAGACGCCGGGAGAACAAGTCATTAGTGAGTGCCTCATCAGAAGCACAGGTAGAAAAAAAAAAAAAAAGGGAAGGCCATTGTCCGCGCTACTGACATTTCCTTGTTGAAAGCATACTGTGGAGCTCGTAATTTATGATATTTACTGAAATGCCTACTAAAATGACAAGAAATATTTTTACATCTGCACACCAGATTATGACAAGCGTCTTTCTATGAGAGTTGAGAAAATTTCTACTAACTTATGAAATGTCACATGACTACTGAATGATATTTTTATGCTTTGCTTTTCATAGTTGCTTATTTCATTTGATATCTGGTTTCCAGCTGTGTTGCAGCATTGCTTTTATAAAATGAAATGCATTTGCTAATGTGAACACTTTCTGTCAACAGATCTATTAAATAATTATTTTATGATCCACATTCTTTAAAAAAGGAGCACTTGGAAAGGAAAGAACAATAAGAAGGAACTAGTAACAGTAACACATAATTTTCTTTTCAAGTACATGGTAATATTTTTTTTACAATAAGTTGTTGTGGTGCACCACTTTAATTACATAGACATTAAGATGTGAATATACATTTCCCTTATCTGCATTGTTGTTTTTACTGTAATATTTTTTCTGCTTGAGCTATGTCTTGTTTACGTATAAGTTACTGCTGTTTGCCAGGCATAGTGTTACTGAATTTGACTTTGTGTTACTCTGCTAAACCAGTTTTACTACTCATTTATTTTTATTGTTGCTGCACATAGGCTCATATTAGTTGTAATTTTGCATTTTTATCTGTTAATTTAGATTTGCTGCTGCTTGCTTTGCAAATTGGCATTTTTTTGTCATTGCTGTTTGTGATAATTCGTTATGTGATGCTGCATTGCCTCATCCCTTAGTTTAGCATCTGAGCTCAGTAGATTTAAGTTAGCTTAAGAGGGGGTAGCCTATAAGAGAATGAGTTGCGATGAATTTGAAGAAATGCACTGAGAGGCTATACGAGAAAAGTACAGAAAGCAGGTATAGATAGGACTTTTGGAAATAATGAAGAACGAAGGGAGATCTCCGAGAAGTAAAGAAAGTTTTGTTTGCAAAATACTGCAGTAAAACAAACCCTGTCCATTCCTTGTATTATTCCGCTATATGTTTGTGTACCCTTGGGTATTTATGTTTTTCCTGTATTTATATGTTTATCTGATAAGACTTATATTGTAGAATTTTTCTAATACTAAGCTACATTCACTATGATGAGGAATACTGTTATCCTCAAATATAATTTGCATTAATAATATGTTATTTACCTTGTAAATATGCTTAGACATTATTTATTCTGTTTTGTTTTAATGCTCATGTGTAAAGTTGATGTTCCAAAAGTTATTCTGATATTTTATGTATGTACTCATGTCATAATTCCACTGATGTATATGTTAGTTCGATTCTTATGTAAAGCCTGTGTTACTACAATTGTTATCTATATTGCTATGTTCTTTAATGATGTATTTTGTACCTTTGTAATTGTATTCTTATGTTATAAAATTGTACTTGACACCAGTTCATCTTATTATTAACTTGTAAGTTACATTTCACTGCACACGTTTCTGTTGGTCATAGTATATGGACAATATGTGAGAAGTTGGGACTGTTAGTGTTTGCATGTGTGTTAATCATTCAGCAAGGGACTGGATAACAGCATTGCTGGTTCTAAGGACAATTAGAAACTAACTTTGTGAGTGCACAAGTGGTGGTTTATGGACTTGCTATATTCTCTGCACGACTCTTCGATGGTGATTGTGCACCTGCACAGTCGCAACAGATGGCTGCTAGCTTTCTCTACAAGGACTACAGTGGGTCTACTCCTTTGATGACTCACCAAAACCATTATTTCTACGAGGACTGCAGTGGGTCTGCACCTCTGGTGGCCCACCAATACCGTAATCTCTACAAGGACTACAGTGGGTCTACTCCTTTGATGACTCACCAATACCATTATTTCTACAAGGACTGCAGTGGGTCTGCACCTCTGGTGGCCCACCAATACCATACTCTCTACCAGGACTACAGTGGGTCTGCTCTGTGATGACCTACCTACCAATATTCTTCAAAACTTCGAATGACTCTGCTGTGGGTTTGCTCTGTTGTGACCCATTACTTGTCTGCATGTCAAGAGTCAGCACTGTCTTTCCGTTGGAAGGACAACACTACTTCTTCAAGACTGCATGGAAATCCACTACTTCTGTGTGCATTTTCTTTTACTGCTCAGACTTTGAGAAAAACACTGCAATTTTACTGTGATGAATCAGGACTGTCTTTATGGACTGTGAGAAAATTTTAGCTTTTGACCAACATTGTATCAATAAGTGTGTGCATTTGATTTCTTTGTTATTGTAATTATGAAAAATTTTATCAAATCATTATTGGCCACTGCCCAAAAAAAAAATTTGTAAAATCTTTTGTGGGGAGCATGGGGGCTATGTAAGTAGGCTGTTTATGTTTTCTCTATGTAAGTAGGCTGTTTATGTTTTCTTATTGGCAACGTTATGTAGCGTTCAATATGAAAATCTATGTAAGTAGGCTGTTTATGTTTTCTTATTGGCAACGTTACGTAGCGCTCAATATGAAAATCACTGGCTGTGCTGTGTGCAGTCTGTGGCTGCTTTGCATTGTTGTAATACTCGCCATTGTAGTGTTAGGCAGCTGGCTGTGAACAGCGCGTAGCGTTGCGCAGTTGGAGGTGAGCCGCCAGCAGTGGTGGATGTGGGGAGAGAGATGGCGGAGTTTTGAAATTTGTCATGAACTGCTATATTTATATATTTATATATGATGATATCAAGGTAAATACATTGTTTGTTCTCTATTAATATCTTTCATTTGCTAACTATCCCTATCAGTAGTTAGTGCCTTCCATAGTTTGAATCTTTTATTTAGCTGGCAGTAGTGGCGCTCGCTGCATTGCAGTAGCTTGAGCAGCGAAGATTTTTGTGAGGCAAGTGATTTGTGAAAGGTATAGTTTAATGTTAGTCAGGGCCATTCTTTTGTAGGGAATTTTAAAAGTCAGATTGCGTTGCGCTAACAAAATATTGTGTGTCAGTTTAAGCACAGTCTTGTATAATAGTTCAAAGGGGACGTTTCAGAACCAATCATAGTCCCCATTCATTCCCAACACATCCTTTGTGCTGGGATATAGGAGTCTCTACACAGCAGTGTGAACTTTTGTGTATGTTGAAAGCATGAAGGGTAAGGCGTGATGGATGGGGTGCCATGTTAGACTACCAGGAAGAATGCATTCGGCGTTATTCCACGTTATTTTCGTAAACAGGTTCTGTTAACACAAGAATATCCATGCGGAGAAGTTGAGAGATCATAAAAGCTCCAACAAAAGGGACCATTAAGTATTTCTGGGACAGTATACAATTTCTGAGAGGTCGACTTGGCTCTTATTTCACATAGCCATGTGACGTCAATATAATATTGAGAACCTTTTAGATGGTGAGTTGCCATGCAGACGTAACGTGTCACAGCATCAGTTGCACTGGGATAGGTAAGCATGGCTGGACGCAGCTTGTATGTCCTGTTCGGATAGCTAGGGAGAAGGCAGCCTGTGCTATTCTGGAACGGATTTCTGTACCGCAATGTGTGACATCAGTGTCCACAGGTATAGCATCAGCAACGGTAAACACACGTGCTGCCCAGAGGCGTTTTGCATATGGGATCTGTGTGAGCACGCCTCTGAGTTCTGTGGTGAGGTGGACAGGTGTGCGTGCTGTACCTCATGTGACGTGGAGGACATGACGGCGGAGGAGGGGACGCTGCAGAATCGGGCTGCTGCGATCAGCCTGGTTGCTGCAGCCCAAACCTGCTAGCCTGAGGGAGGGCGACCCGTGGACGCCAGAGCGATTCTGTGGCTGCCGCAGCCGGGCTAGGGCCGAGTCCGGGGGCAGCAGTGGGGGTGGCGATGGCATTGGGCGTCGAGTGGAGGGATGTGTTTTTTAGTAGCTATCTTTTGTTTGAACTGTGTTCTGTCCATTTCACCGACCAAAAGGGTGATGTGAATTGAAAAAACTCCCCCATACATGTGAAAAATATCGACTTAATTAATTTGCATAAATTTTTTATATCTACGTGGTGTTTGCGGTACAAGGGGAGGGTGTGTGTGAGTGAGTGACATGGAGCAGAACAGCAGGTTAAGCACAGAACGCTAGGTTAATATGCATAATTTTTATGTAAAACGCAGTGCAATAGTTTAAGGATTTGGGTGACAAAGAAGAATGCGCCAGAAATGGCGTTCAAAAACATCTGAAAATCGAAAAGTGTACCAGGAAATGGTGTGAGGACATAACTAATTACTTAATTTGGTATCAAAGGCGGTAGAATAGTTTAAGGAAATGTGGATTATGAGGAAAACCACT